>NC_089842.1:174393596-175103596 GCF_035609145.1 Eleutherodactylus coqui
GATTGAAAAATTGCAGCATGCTCCATTTTTTGCACAGATTCTGCACGGACATTGACATTGCAGAAAGGTTGCGCATTCTGTGTCATTGCTAGGTGATGACATGGGAAAAGCAGGGGTTTAAAAAAAAAAAAAGCTGTACTTTGCATGTCTGATGGCAAGCCATGCAGACCATCTGCAGTACAGCTTGAAGAAAGCAATAGCCTGTACATGTGGTCTTACTGATATCGTGCATGTGTGTATTTATTAGGTCTAAAAACAATAGTTTCAGTTTGTATCTGAAAATGAAGATGAACTGGCAGATAAAATTAGTTGTAGGAGGAGAAGGAACTGCAAATAAATAAATATGAAAGTGCAGCGTCAGTATATCACAGTATGATGATCCATGGCACACTATTCTCCTGTAGGAAAGTAGATTACAGTTGCAGCTATAGCTGTTGGCAGTGATGTAGGCTCTCTCCTCTTATTCAGCTTTGTGAGAGCAGCTTAATGATCATCATTGGTTTAATGGGTGGAATTTACTATTCATGAGCTGTTTGTAGAAGGAGGATACAAAGTGAACAGGCAGAGATTCTGGAGATGTAGTAGAGAAGTACAGGAAGATTGTGAACAGGAAGCGCTGATGCGAATGCTTTAGAATGAAGAGGAAAGCAGAAAAAGCACAGAAAAGGTAATGGATGGATTTACTATAGCACTGTGAGACGATTTATGACTATTATGGGATTTGACTTTGGTCTCTGAATACCCCTTTAATGTTAGACAATAACCAACACAAATATACTGTATAGTCTATTTGAGGTTTATGCTGCGAGTACCAGAAAAATGAACTTTAAAAAAAAATATATCCAATTAGAGGAAAACAATCTAAAACCCTCCACAAATGGGTCAAACAAATTAGGCATTTATAGTACATTAATATGATTGGTTTCTAAACAGTGTCTAGTTTGTGTCCTGAGAATAGAAATATGATATTGCGTTTTGTATCATTATCTGTATTTTCGGTAACTCTACTAATCAATTAAAACCTATTTAGTGTTTGACATCCCCCGTATCACAAATGCAAGGTTCACAAAAACAAACTTTAGAAATGGTTAGTGTACACTAAAATATATGTCCATGATATCATTAGCAAAGTGCCTGGAGGTAAATCTATATAAATGTTTGCGGCTGGAGAATGCTTAGCTTGCTTGTGGCCAGCAGCCATAACAATTGTTCAATAGCAGAACTCATTTAATTACCTGACTTATTTTTGGATGTTTAAAGCCTCTTTTGAGGTGTTTTTTTTTAAACAGGTTATTAATTGGGATGAGCTGAAGACATGGAATGTGATGCACTGTGTGATTTGGGGCTTTTGTGTCTAAACATGTTGATGAAACAACCATGAGGGTTCCACCATGGGTGTAGTTAAAGGGTCATAGACCCGGGTGCGAAGCTTCAGCTCCAGGGCCCCCTTCACAAGTTTTCTAATACTGTTCTAGTATAGCTCTACATAAAGCAGTCACGATATAATAGTCATATACCGGTTCTAGGCAGTGATAGTGATTACAGTGCACTTACCTCCAGTGATTACAAGTGATGTCTTCTCTGATTGCTGCCATCAACTTTCCCTTCTTGTAAAAACGATTTGTTTCTGTGCACTCTCCTCATCCTGCAACTATGCCCAATGCCCCCCTCAGTGCCTTCCCATTGTAACAATGCTTACTTTTATATCCCGAAATTTACTAGTGTCCCATTATGCCCTGAAAAATAAAAAATGCCCCAATTCAGTAAGGGTATGTTCACACTGCAGAATTCACCGTGAGAAACTACCATGTAAACTCCGCCTCTAAAATCTGCGTCGATCCGCATGTGGAATTTGCCATTTCAATGGGCCAAATCCGCATGCAGAATTTTGAAGCGGAAATGATGTGGAAACTAAAAAGAAGTGACATGTCATTTCTTGATGCAGAAACACATGGAAATGAGATTTTTGGTGTCAAAATTCCGATGGCGGGTTTTGCCATGTTTGGATCTGCGCCAAAAAAATGCATCAAAAAGCTGCAAATTTTAATGCGTTTTTTTTAGGTAGAATTGAAGAAAATCCGTCTGCGCTAAAAACTGCATCATAATCTGCACCATTGGTGGAGACCTTGACACAGATTTTACTGCGCATCCTTCAATTGAAAGGGTGAAAACTGATGCAAGTCATCATCAAAATTCACATAAAATGGTGCGGATGTTGACGTGGTTTTTGGTTTGGATCCGCACCAAATTCCCTAATGTGAACATCCCCTTATATCTAGCTCACAGTATCCACCACAAGAACTAATACCCCATCTCATGATCAATATGGCCAGTTTCGTGTGCCCCCTCCCCATGCTCAGGGTGAACCCTCTTCTGCACGACCCCAGTCTTAGTGTTGCCTCTCTTCTGTGCTCCTCCGTAGGCTCCTTGTGGTCTCCCTTCTCCCTTTAGTCACATGGCTCCCATAAAGCTCGGGCCAGGAAGATTACAGGCTGCTACATTACTCATGTTGCCAAACTGCAGCCAGTCCCATTACTCATGTTGCCAAACTGCAGCCAGTCCCAGCATTTCCAAGCATAGCACTGATCAGCTCCTCGCTCTCTATAGAGCACATGCACTCTCCTGCTCTCAGTACAATGTATGTGCTCTGGAGACGGCGAGGAGCTGATCAGTGCTATGCTCGGAGATGCTGGGACTGGCTGCAACATGGCAACATGGGTGATGCAGCTGCCTGTATTCTTCCTGGGCTAATTTTCTCGGGGGACCTGGAATTTGGCAAGGTTGGCTTTGGGCCTTCAAGCTTTAAGGGTGTGACTCCAACAACCCCTGTAGCTACACCACTGGGTTCCACACTTGGCGTCTCCCACTCAGAAGTCATATGGGAGCATCAGCCCACCTTCTTGGCTGATGTTCTAATATTTCCACTTAAGTGCTTTACTGTGAAGAATATTTACCCCCGCATGAGGGCTATGTTTAACCCCTAAACGACAGTCTTTTTTTTCAATTTTCGGTTTTTCCTCCTCACTTTAAAAAAAAAAATAAAATCATTACTCTTTTATTTTTCTATTGATGCAGCTGTCAGAGGGCTTGTTTTGCATCGGTACTATTTAATGTATAGAAAAACTTTTAAAAACCAAGTGCAGTGAAATGGGAAAAAAACTAAATTCCACCATCTTTGTGGAGGTCTTTTTGGAGTGTACACGGCAAAAATGGCATAACTTTATTCTATGGGATAAGAAGAATTACGAAGATATCAAATTTTTTTTTTTGCTTTACTGCCTTCAAAGAGTAAAATTAGTTTGGGAGTTATGAAATGCACTATAAACAGTGTGGGTGTTTTTCTGTAGTGGTTTTACAAGCCAGCAAAAATGCAACAAAGAAAAAATGTGAAGGAAGCCTTTAAACAAAGGAAAAGATTTGTAGCTCCCAGCGACTGTATATTAGCCAGCTCAGAAAATAACAGCATCTAGGGAAAGGTTGATGGGTCTGATTTGGTACTAGAAATGTCATTTTTTTTGTGTATGCAACATTAAAATATTCTTTTGACTGTTGAGTTTTTTGCCTTTCATGTTTCATACTTTGGAATTTTAGAAGGAACATTAAGTTTAACGATTTGTGCTGCGCTCTATGGTAAAAGATGTGGCGTACCTACCATAGCGACCTGCTCATCAGAACTTGGACAAGGAATATTTTGGCTCTTACGCAACACTCCCCAACACTCCATGGCTCTCAATCATCTCAGGTTATGTGGGACAGACCCGGATTTGGGACGCTGTCCCACAGTCCTGGGCAGCAGAAGGCATGTCTTGCCTCCCCGCTCAACAAGCATTTAACTCACTTGTTTGGCGGCAGAGGAAATGCTGCTACAGTCAGCATGGCCTATGACCTCTCCGCCAGCATCTGCATGCAGGAACGCAGACGTTGGGCAGAGGTCAGGGCTTGCACTACCTACAGCAACGGTGCCCTCTGCTGACAAACAAATTAGTTAAATGCTTGTCAGGTGGCTGGAGGTCCACTATGAGGGTTACTAATAAGCCTGGGGCTAATAATGGGGGTTGCTATTATGACTGGGGCCACTATGGGGGTCATTATTACTGCTGGGGCCACTAATGGGGTCACTATTATTACTGGGGCCACTATGGGGTCATTATTACTGCTGGGGCAACTATTACTACTGGAGCAATTAAGGAGTCACTATCAGTGTAAGGGGGTCACTGAAGGACACTTACAGTGAGGGAGTCACAGAAGGGCACTATTATGGGATACAGGAGGTGTGGCTTTGCATACAATGGGCGTGGCCTGTTATATGAAATTTTGCTCCCTCTTCTAGTTGTTCAAACCTGAAAATGAAATTCTTTGTTATTCAGTGATCTATGTACAAAGCTTATTGCTTTATCACCAATAGTCCGCTAGCTTCTGGAGTTGCAGTTTCACAGAGCTGACATGAACCTTAGTACTTAATGCTGTCTGTCACCTGGAGTACGCAATAGATTTATTGGCTGTGTCAAGGATAGATATAGTAGACAGGATGTATACAAGGGATTTACATGATCTTCATCCGTCCATATAATCATGAGACCGCTAGCTGGAGTCATTTATGATCCATCCAGCTATTACTCAAGAAACATGGAGAGGTTGCAATCCATTGTATCGCAAGAATCCACCCTTTTCTCACTGTGAACACGCTAAAGACGCTCACTGCTGCCCTCATCCACTCTCGGCTCGATTATTGCAACTTGTTGCTGATTGGCCTCCCCTGCTCCAGATTCTCCCCCCTTCAATCCATCCTGAATGCAGCAGCCAGGCTCATCTTCCTGTCCAGCCGCTACTCGGACACCTCTGGCCTGTGCCGGTCACTGCACTGGCTGCCCGTCAAATATAGAATTCAATTTGAACTCCCTACCCTCATCCATAAAGCTTTCCACAGCCCCGCCCTACATTGCCTTCCTCATCTCAATTCACCACCCAGACCACGCCCTCTGCTCTTCTAACAAAATCAGACTGAGTGCCCCTTTAATTCGAACCTCTCGTTCCCGCCTCCAAGACTTCTCCAGAGCAGCACCAGCACTCTGGAATACGCTACCAAAAAATATCTGGGCAGTCACTTGTTTTATTTCCCCTGTATTGTAAGCGCTACCGAATACTTTGGTGCAATATAAAAAGAGATTATTATTGTATCATGTTTGCATTATTCTATCTTACAGATTTTTTTTGCCTTTTACATAACAGATGTTATTTATTGTGGGTGTCATGTGACCTATTCTCATGCACCGCTATGGTGCCAGGTTTGGGTTTATTACTTTGGATAAAACTGAAGCCAATGTATTATTATACTGTCTTGGAAACCAAAGGTCATTAATGCATTTCCACTGATACCTTTTATGCTCTAGTGGCTTTTTCTACAAGCTTAGAGTCCATGAGAAGAAAATGCTTAATATATTGAAGACCAGAATTGCTTTATAGCATTAGAGCTGGAAACACACATGAAGTTTTTTGAATTGAAGCGCAAGTGAATCCAGCAGAAAGGCCAAAGATTGCAGTTTCCTGCTAATTGCATCACGAGCAATGAAAGGTAATGTGCTTGCATTACGACCTGAAAAATACTGCAACATGACTCACGAAGAATCCGGCAGCTTTCCATTTTATTTTACAATCATATCACAGTATCTTGCTGGTTGCAACACTTCCTCATACATTTTCATTGCTTTTGATTTGAAGGCAGCACAATGCTGCGATCTTTAGCTGCACAGCGTATATTGTGCCCAGAGTCACTGTGCAACCCTGGTTAAAATGGTCACTAACATTACAAGTAACGTGTGCTTATATGATAGCTAAAGCTATACCTAGCAAATGTGCAAACCACTGTACTCATCTAAAATGACATTTTTGTGCTGAAAAATCCCTCTAAGGTGTTGGCTACTAGCGTTCTCATTTCCTTCTAAATTGGTCTCCACTGCCTGTTGTGAAGTCCTTGTCAGAGAAAATAAGATGGATAACAGAAAGTTAAGGAGGATGTAATTTTTTCCTGCAGCCCATAGAAATCTATGGAAGGGGGAGGAGGACTGAGACAGAAGCAGAGACTCACACAAATTTGCTGCTACAGATAATAAATAACCCTGTGCAATACAATTTTTGTAACCAATAAGCAGATAGGCGGCTAATAGTAACTTTAGTGCGCTGAATTCAAATATGATATCCTTTTTTTCTGCCACATAAGGTTTTCCAGTTATGGGGAATAATGTAAGCCAATTGCCGTTGTATTGTATTTTTTGGAAATCTGCCTATACAGTTAATCCAGTCGGCTCGCCATTACCCTTGCTTAATAAAAAGAATAACAAAAGTGATTGCACAACAATTTTGCAATTTCTGTTACACACCATATGCTGACTGAATACTATAAGGGTAGGTTTATGTAACATATAGGGTATGTTTCCATGTGGCGTTAACACAGCAGATCCTCCACCAGTAAGTTGTAACTAATGAACTGTGTTTTTACAGGTCATTGGGTAGATTAAATAAAAGAATCAAAATCTTAAAACAAAAACACATATTTGGTATTGCTGTAAAAGTCAGAACTATCTAAGTAATGCATTATTTACCCTGCATGGTGAACATTGTCCGAAAAAAAAATGAAGAATACTAGAAATGCAGTTTTTTGATCATTCTGTCTTCAAAAAAATGCAATAAAAAGTAATCAAAAAGTCATAAGTATTCTAAAATGGTACTAACGCAAACTACAGGATGTCGTGCAAGAAATGAGCCCTTGCACAACTGCGTGGAAAGAAAAATTAAAAAGTTATTGCACGCAGGAGATGGCGGCAAAAAATAATAAAAAAATAAATAAATGTCTTTGAAAAAAAAAAAAAGTAGTACAGCAAAAAAACACTGCATAAGTTTGGTATCGTAGTAATCATCCTGACCCATAAAATAAAGTTATCATGTCATTTTGTTGCAGTTTATGCACCGTAGAAACAAGACGCACCGAAAGATGGTTGAATTTCGTGTTTTTTTTCTTTTATTTTACTCCACTTGGAACTTTTTAAAAGTTTTTCAGTACATTATATGGTACATTAAATACTGCCATTGTAAAATACATCTTGTCCCACAAAAAACAAGCTCACATACAGCTACATCGATGGATAAATAAAAAGGTTACGATTTTTAAAAATGAAAAAAAAAAAAAGCTGGGTCACTTAGGCCGGCCGCACACGGCCGTGACGGTCTCTGCCGCGAGATTCCGTGGCAGAGCCCATCACGGCGCCCCCCAGGAGACCCCATACTTACGTGCGGATCCGGCGTCCTCGCTCCCGCAGGACACTTCCCCGCCCACCTCCGCCGCGTCATGTGACACGCCCATATGACGCGGCGGTGGGCGGGGAAGCATTTTCACGCTATCTTCGCCGTGCTACAGCGCACTGTGAGCACTGAGCTATTAGGTTCAATAGAACCTAATAGCTGCGGGCAATGCAGCGGATTTCCGCCGCGAATTACGCGGCGGAAATCCTTTCGTGAGAAGGAGGCCTATGGGGTTAAATAACTTGAAAATGAGACGTGCTGCTATTATTCGGTTTTACCAGTGTAATCAGCATGTTTTAATTTTACAGAAAAAATCAATTACTTTCTGTTGCACAAATGTTAAAAAAATTTGTTGCACAATGTAATTTACTATCCCACAGCTACTGAAATCACAGCTACACTGCTTTGTACTGCTGCACATTGTCCTCTCTGATGCTGTCATTTAAACCTCTGCCTTTATATGTGCATCATCCTGGAATGAATGGCACTTTAAAATAATAGTAATAATTATTATTATCTCTGTATGTTACAGAGAGCAGAGTCTGCTGTTTTCTCTGTGTGCAGTGTATAGAACACAGCATAACAGCAGTCTCTTTGCATCAGCTCAGAGGAAAATGAAAATCCAAAAAATAACCTGCTGAGGGAAGACTAGTGAAAAATTCCACATACAAATGGTCAAAAATAATGGTCAAAAATACGACTACGCATACACGTGGAAGATTATTATGAAAAGTTACGTACACTTTAGGTTTTTCATTTTAAATTTCCCATTCCTTTAAAATTCACTACTGGTTTTGGCTCAAGAAATTGTATCAAAAACTCCACCAGAACTGTATGTCTGATTACACCCCAAGGGCTCAGTCAGACGGGCGTTTTTTCGCGCGATTTGCGCATGCGCATGCGTCCGGCGATTTTGTAAAACCATTGCTTTGCAATGGTATCGGACACATGAGCGCTTTTTATGCGCTCGTCCGATAAATTATAGAACAGAAATCGCAGATCGCACCTATCTGTGATCTGCGATTCCTGTTCTCTTCTCTATATGCGCTCAATGGGGCCGGCGGCAGCAGCGCCGACCCCATTGAGAACATATACTAGACAAATCATTCTTCTCTGTCACAGCTGTAACAGCTGTGGCAGAGAAGACCGATGTTTGCCCTTTGAATTCAATGGAGCCGGCAATATAGCCGGCTCCATTGAAAGCAATGGGCTGCCGGCGAGCGCGGGATGAATTTTCGGGAAGGGCTTAAATATAAGCCCTTCCCTGCAATTCATCCAGAAATGTGTAAAAACAAAAAAAAAATATATACACACCTTGTCCCGGCAGACGGAGTTCAGCCACGGCCGGCGGCAGTCCTCCTGAACTGCTCTCAGTAGTATTCAGCAGCCGGGGATTTAAAATCCCCGCCTGCTGAATGAGCTGCCTCTGATTGGTCAGGCTGTGACTGCTTTAATTGTTTTAACAGTTTTGGATCTGTTTTTTTTTAAATGATCACATGCAAGCACCCATACTTTTCTTTTTGGCATTCATTTCCACTTTTCCCTAAAAATGCCAATGTGGTACCAGCAACCACACTGCATTCTCTAGCCCTAGACTGTTCTATCCCAATACTTATTTTAGTACAATGGATCTCTTTAGGGCACCAGAGTACTATATAAATGCGAGCTATTTAGCTCCTACGTTATTCAGACTCCATTATGAGGAAATTTATAGTTGTTCCCCTTGCCCAGAGCTTATGCCGCATTTGCTTATTAAAACTGCCCTATGTGTTTGTAGAGCAGGAATGCCCACTGGTTCTGTCTTTTTTATGGTGCAAGAAATAATCGTATTTGTCAAGGTGATCATTACATTACCTTTTACTTGGTAGGATATATAGGATGTATCTGGACGTAATGTCTTGCATCTGCTTGTGGTTTTCCCATATTAACAATATTTATAGATTTATTTTCATCTGTCTACAAGTAATGGGAAATAATATTTACATTCCTTCGGTGTCACTTATTAATGATAGCATAATGCCATTGCCTTGCTGTATTTTGGATTTTATTCAATGTCTATGCAATCGATCACACTGGCAGTTTAATAAAATTGTGCTGTTGGCAGATGGTGCTGGGATGTCCTTTTTCCAGTTAAAAACTGCATTACCCATTTTTTTTGTCATCTTGCCCAAATCAACGTTGTAAGCACATAAGCTGTGTACCCATTTTAATGTAGGATCTGGATAATTGCAGAGGAATTGTTTATACTGCATCTCATTAAAGTCACTTGAATTCTATTAAATTATAACATAAAGTTAAAAATGAAATAAAAGCACAAACGTTTACAAAAAGAAAATGTTTAATAAGTGCTGTGTCAGGTTCTACAGCTTGCAAAGGTCATGAATCAGAGTTGATTTGAAAAGATGACTACAGATTCAGTAGGCATCAAGTGATGTTATTGAACGATTTGCAAACTAAAAGATGTCTCAAAACTACTGCAAAGAAAAATGGCTCAGTGGCCAATAGCAAATAGACAAGTTCCAGCTTTACAGGGATTCTGTCACCATCTCTTTACAGTCCTCTCTGTAAGAGTAACATAAGGTAGTGACAGGCACACTGATTGCAGTGGTATATATTTGTACAGCAGTTTTGGAGAAACTTGCATTTTATTAGCAGCAGCCCATAAGTAGTCCTCAATATTCATAAGCTGCAGCTAGCCACACCCACCCCATCCTCCAGCCACTGATTGACAGCTGTCTCTATGCACAGTATTAGGCAGACAGCTGTTATTCAGTGGCTGGAGGGTGGAGTGGTTGTGGCTAGCTGCAGCTTATGAATATTGAGGACTATTTCAGGTTACTGATAAAATGCATGTTTCTCCCAAACTACTGCACAGATACATACAGCAGATATATTGCTGTAATCACGATAACTGTCACTACCCTAGGCGGGAAGGATATGGTTTCTGCTTAGGGAGAGCACCTAGTGGGAAAACATATATGGCCATGCAAAATAAAATAGAACAAAGCCTCTACAGTGCCACCTATTGGAAGGCAGTATTCCTGCGAATCATTGTACCTGCATATCAGGTACAGTCCTGTTCATTTTGTAGCAGCTGTATCTGGTATAGCAACTCAATCTCATTCACTTGAATGAGACGGAGCTGTATTTAAGCTACATGATGAATGAAAGTGACATCACTGGTATAGGAACAGACGACACCGCAAACCGAGCACCGAGACGTCTTCAAACTGCTGATCAGCAATGGGTTCCAACAAGCAGCCCCCAACTGATTGGATATTAATGACTTCTAAAGAGAGATGAGCGAGCGTACTTGCTAAGGCAAAGTACTCGAGTGAGTAGTGCCTTATGCGAGTACCTGCCCGTTCGTCTCAAAAGATTCAGGTGCCGGCGGGGGCAGGAAGCGGCAGGGAAGAGCAGGGAGGAACGGGGGGTGGGGGGGGGAGATCTCTCTCTCACTCTCTCCCCCCTGCTCCCGCCTGCTCACTCCCACAACTCACCGCTCTCCCCCGCCGGCAGCCGAACCTTTTGAGACGAGCGGGCAGGTACTCGCATAAGGCACTACTCGCTCGAGTAGTTTGCCTTAGGGAGTACGCTCGCTCATCTCTACTTCTAAAGGGTAGCCCATTAATATTTTAGTCTGGAAAACCCTCTCCAAAAGGACCTCTGAAAAGCTAAAGTTTTATGCTGATCATTTGCTATGGAAAACTTCTATTGCATTATGGTTGAAAAATGTTATCATTGGGGAAAATCTATTAGTCATTATGTGCCACTATTGTGGCATAAATAAAAGTCATAAATGATGGCGAATGCCACATTTGCGCAAAAATATGTGATATTTTACACCACTCAGAACTTTTCAAAAATGGCAATTCTCCAGCGTGCCAACAAATTTATTATCACTTGTGCCAGAAATCTCTGAAAATAATAGCGCAATCTGTGCCTGCTCATAGCAGATGTAGTTTTCAATTTCTTTGTATAATTAAAAATGTATCTCCTGACTTTTGGAAAACTTCACATTGTAGCATTACTTATATTTATCATTTCTGAACATAAATAAATAGATTATTGTGCAATGCAGAATCCGTAGCCTGAATTTCAGACATTCAGTCCTATAAACAGATAATCATCGTATATGGGTAAACTGTACAAGGCAGAAATGGGACTGTATAAATAGTATTTACAATCTCAGTATGAGATGCAGTGCAGTGTACGATCATTTAGTGATGAGGGATGAATATTTCAAGGCACTGAAGGTGTAAAATACGTTGCAGTAAAACAAAATGGGAACAACAAAGAACTTAAAGAAAAACATCTGCTGCCAGTGTAATGGGGTCCTATGGATAGGTTGGCCATTTACTACTTTCTCAAAGGGCTTTGTGTCACATACAAAAGGAAGGGATGAAAATCATGGTAAAATGTTCTATTAAAAAGCATGGGGGGAGAAGAAAGTATCATTGCTTTCCAAGGGGAGGAAAGGAGGATTGGTATTTTCATGGTGAGGACTCTTTCACAGACTATATCTCAGTACTGGTGTCCTATAGTGTACTTGAATGGGTAGGCATGGAGGCGCTACACAATGGTATGGTGCGTGGGAATCTGGGGGCCCCAGAAGAATGCACTTTGAGTATGCTTTCCATACTTAAGTCATAACTGCAGTCTCACAGGACGTAGAGAGACGAGGAAAGCGGATTTCTGCTTCTCACATGCTACTCTTCCACTTTACAATTGGGTTTTACTCTCTATCTTTTACAATGGCCACAACACAAAATTGAAATCCATGTTCCAGACCCATGCAGCATACCATCATCTAGCGCCTCCATGCCTTCCTATTCAACTACACTATCGTTATTTTAATATAGGACACCAGTATTGAGATATATCCTTGAATCAGTCTTTTTGACAACCCCTTGCATACACCATTTACTTACTCCATATACATCTGTTGTAGTACAGACTAAAAAGAAACAAATCTAGTTTCCAATGCTCTTGCTTCCAATATAAATCAAACTAACATCAACATATTGCAGTTTATGTAAAACAATTTGCGTCAGGCTTTTACATTTCAAGAATCCTCTATTCCAGTCATTATGGAAAAATGCAAGCTATAGTTTGATATCTTGATACAATAATGCTGAACTAGTAAAATTTGCAGAGTATGAACCAGGGAAAGGCTTAGTGCATGCCATCAGCAGCACAATTCAATTACTTTACAGCAGCGCCCCCTAGCTGCTCTTTCTAAAATCTGCCAGCAGAAGTTGTGCGCTCCTGAATGACACAGAGGCCGGATTGCATAGGGCTAATGCGGTGATGTGCAGCCGTCCTACACATAGAACAACACTGCTGGAGCAGCCAGCCGCAAGGAGAATATTCAGAGCAGCAGGGACAAGCTCCAAGCTGATGCTGCGAACAGCAGAAATATTCAATCATCGGGAGTCACATATGCAGGGACAGATGTAAGAGGAGCCGGCGCAGCAGAATCAGCACTATCAGAGGCCGGGAGACTGGCTCATAGCACGTTGGGACGCAGCTGTGGCTGCAAATTGTGGACAATCTGAGCAGTAGTATCAGTTGGGACCTTGATATTTCAGCAAGCTCCAAAAATATTCAGCACCTTTGATGGCAGCACATGGGATATATGCATTGGAGTGCAGCACGCTGGGACATTAGAGTGCTTCAGCACCTTGGACAGCAGCACCTGGGAGAACACACAGGGGTTCAGCACCTGGGACAGCAGCAACTCTAAGCACTAGTGTAAAGTCTTGGCTAGCAGACTGTGAAATCAATGTGCAGCACTCGGACAACAGCACTAGTGTTCTATATAGGAGTGGGTTGCACTAGTGTCTAAATATTTGGATCAGCACCTCGGACTAGTGTCAGGACAAGTGTGGATCAGCACCCTGGAGAGCGGCACTGCTGTGCAGCATAGGTGTGATCAGCAACTTGGTCAGCTATACTGGTGTTAGGATAGATTTGGATCAGCACTTTGGACAGCTGCACCAGTGTCAGATTGAATTTGGATGCTGGCATCAATGAGCCGAAGCTGCGAACACAGTGCAATTCTGGACCAGTAGTACTAGTGTGACCACTACTGGTTCAGCACCTTGGAGCGCACTTGCAATTGATATCACCAAGGTGTAACCCATTACTGTGCAGCAGACTGTGACTTTAGTTAGGCTCAGCACAGTGGCTTGCAAGAACAGTAGTATTTTAGTACCTTGCAGCACAAGTCTTAGTCAGGACCCTGAGGGGCACTTGGGACTATTCCATACAAGCCTTAGCATCAGAGACTAAATCAGACAGAACTCTGTAAAGGAACATTTCAAGCAACATATTGCTACAATTCCTTCCAGCTTTATGGATGTCAAAGCAGCCCCCAACGGCGTGGCGACCATAGAAGACAGAATCTTAAGGATCACTGGATATTATGGGTATTACCCAGGTTACTCCAGCCAGAAACGTAAGATTAATCTATTACTTTAATGTGTGTGACATCAGCCTTGGGCTCTTGTTGTTCATTGCAATACATGTGAAAAGCAAACATGGACTCTTTATGTATACTGTGGGTATAAGTGATAGATTAATAGTCATACAGTATCATTCAAGATGAATAGATGCACTGCAAGGAACATGCTGCTTTTTGTCAGATAATTAATGCAGGCAAATGTGATTGTTTGGGTTTGTAAGAGGAATTGCTAGACCTCCTAATGTGCATGTGGTTGGCTGTTTATTATGTGAGGCATTAGTGACAACACGGCATTAGAATTCAGATCCTGAAATATATAATGTAGCTTGGAGAAGAATTGCAATATACCTTTTATTAAGGGTCCGTGGTTGCTTTATATCTGGCAGGAGCATGGACAAATGCCCTTTAAGAATGCTGCATGTATTAAACAGCTTCATGACAAATAGCAGCTATGAGAATAATTCACACTTAAGGAGGTAAGCAGGACGTTGTTGAACTTGTAGTTCCACATAGAGGGAAGATAGAGATTACCCAAGCCTGTAATGTATTAGTATTGGTTTTTATTGACTAGTGATTGCAGGAACATGTAACTCTATCTATCTATCTATCTATCTATCTATCTGATATCTATCTATCTATCATGCTGATAAACTCAGTGAAGATTGATATGCATTAGACTAAGGTTGCATGGCTACTTTGGTTGTGACACAATTCGCGTGACCAAATGCCACAGCATTTCCATGCAACTTCATACATAACTATAAGTGAATGTAGTCACAAGTTGCCATGACTGTGACCCAACAAGCACAAGAAATCTAGAGAGTTTGGATTTCTTGCGATTGTTAGGTTATGGAAACTTGTAAGTTGCAACATGACCACCCGTACTCACATTAGGTTGCAGTATTGCGTGGCAATACTGCCAAAGTCGTCCGGGGGAACAGAGTTCCCAATTTTGTGTAAACAAACTTTAATCATTATTTAATGCCAAATTATGCAACTTTTCAGGTTACTTTATAGTTTAGTTCCGCAGCACTTTTAATATATTCACTTGTTTTTTTTAGTGCATGAGATTAATTTAATTTACATCCTATAAGTATTAGGGCAAAATATTGTATAAGGTGTGTATATAAATCACAGAGACATGTAAACATACACATCACTCTAATTAAAATGAATCTCTTTATTAACAAATGTTAAAAATACAATAAAGGGCATAAGGCACTCACTACTCAGTGACATCACATGAAAACAATGATGTCATAATCTCTTAATGTGTACAACTCTATTATAGGTATATAAAAGGTACTATGTATCTTCAATATTACATGTTATGCAGAAAATGTTCCAACACAAGAGAGTACAGATATATATCAATACCACACAGACCCGGTAGTCGCCGCACCCCGACATACATTTCGCATTCAGCTTTGTTAAGGGGTAATTTAAAATGAGCCTTTGCAAGACGTATTTAGTAAAAGAAACTAAACCCCTTAAATTAAAAGAGAGAGCGGTTACCGGTTAACCATATAGAAGGATCAGATGTCATATGAAGATGGATCCGAATGCAACGTCAATGTGCAAGTGCTGACGTGCGTTCCAAACCGGAGTGCACAATCGCGTAGATGCGGAAATTACATAAAAGAAGACAGCAGAAGTCGTGTTCATATGCATCCCATGATGGAACCCACAACCGCGCATGCATCAAAGTAGAAGAGAAAAGCAAATGCGAATCCAGAAGCAAAGACTAAGCGCAAACGTACCCCGGCAAATCAGTACATCGTATAATTTAAAGTGCAAGTGCAAAAATAAATAAGGATATAACAAAATGTATATTAATGTTATGTTATGAGTACCAAAAGACAGTACATAAAAGTGAAACACACGTGCTCCCCAAAGTGTTAGTGATCAATATATACATCATGTTATAAATTACCATAATATATCATATGATGTAAATAAAAGACATATACTCAAAACAATAATAAAAAAGTAAAAAATAATGACCATTAAAAATAAATCAAATAAAAATTCTAGTGATAAATCCCAGGGAAGGGTAGTGCCATCTGGAGTCCACCTTACTATAACTACGTCCAATAATATATTGCCAAATGTTTGTATCAATCTAGGGAAGGGGTGCGCAACTCCAGTCCTCAAGGGACCCCAACAAGTCATGTGTCTTGGCTTGTTGGTCGCGACAGCGTCGTGGCATGGTGGCCATAACGCAGGCCAAGACCTGTCGCCTTGTTATGCAGGACAAGGGTTAATGCACCATGTGCAGAGATTTCTGGGTGCTGCATGCTGGATCAGTCATGCCTGGGAGAAGGTTCGAGGTGGGGTTCCCTAATTGCTCTGCGAGTCATCAGGTGTAGAGCAGCTTTATATTCTCACCCCTCCCTTTGCTCAATGCTGCTTATTCAGCACCATAGAGGAATATTGGAGTTCCTATATGTTGGATGTACTGCTACGTACAGATAAGTTGCTGCAGTTTACTTTTCAGTTTGTATTTCTGTTTTGATTTCTGTTTTGCTTTGCTGTTCAATTCGTCTCTCCAGGGGTCTCTTTAGGGATAAATCAGGACCCAGGAAGAAGATGGCGATTACTCCGCTTCTAGTCAGGGACCCTTCACCCCCCCTTCTAGGTTAGGGCCAGGCTTCCTTCTCCCTGGAGTGGTGTTACTGTTCAGCATAGTGTGGTGCGCACTGTTCTACAGTGCATTGTATTGTCAACCACAGTGGTTGTGAACGTCGCCACCCTGCATCTGTGCTGAGCATGATGCTTGTGTGCCCCACAGACGTGACATCATGTTTTCAGGATCTCCTATAGTAAGAACACCTGCGGCAATGTCTGAGGCACCGACAATAATTGCATCACCTGTGCAATACTGAGGAAATCCTGACAACATAACCTGTTGGCGATCCCTGAGGACTGGAGTTGTGCACCCCTGATCTAGGGAAACAAAAATATGACAAATTGGTAAAGTATCTATTGAATTATATATTGTATCAAATTTAAAAAAAGAAAGAAGAAAAAAGTGAAAATCAGGAAAAGAAAAAAAAGGGGGCAGGAAGGCAAAATAAAACTAATAATAATAAAACTTTATTTGTATAGCGCCAACATATTCCGCAGCGCTTACATAGGCAGGGGATACAGAAAGACAAAAGTACAAACATTACAGAATCACAGTTACATAATAATCAATTGATGGAAACAATAGGGGTGAGGATCCTGCTCCAACGAGCTTACATACTACAAGTAATGGGGTGATACAGAAGGTAAAAGGGCTGGAGATGTGCACTGTATGGCGAGGTGGAGAGTGAGGGGTGATATACACATAGACAATGGTCAGACATTTAGCCGTGTGACGGCAGAAACAGTATGACTGCAGGAGCGGTTTATGATGGCTAGGAGGGATTGCAGTCAGTAGGTCAGGGAGCATGTTATCAGGCGGAGTACAAAGGGGTTTGTTTAGGGAATTCGGTATGCCTCCCTGAAGAGGTGCGTTTTTAGAGCACGCCTGAAGTTCTGCGAGTCCTGGATTGCTCCGGTAGCCTTTGGTAGTGCATTCCAGAGGACCGGTGCTGCTCTGGAGAAGTCTTGGAGGCGGGAATGAGAAGTTCGAATTAAAGGGGCGCTCAATCTGGCTTCGTTAGCAGAGCGGAGAGCCCGGGCTGGTTGATGGATTGAGATGAGGGAGGCGATGTAGGGGGGCGCTGCACTGTGGAGGGCTTTGTGGATGAAGGTGGCGAGTTTAAATTGAATTCTGTATTTAACGGGCAGCCAGTGCAGTGACCGGCACAGGGCAGAGGCGTCCGAGTAGCGGCTGGACAGGAAGATGAGCCTGGCTGCCGCATTCAGGATGGATTGGAGAGGGTAGAATCTGGTGCAGGGGAGGCCGATCAGCAACGAGTTGCAATAATCGAGCCGGGAGTGGATGAGGGCAACAGTAAGCGTTTTTAGCATGTCCACAGTGAGAAAAGAGCGGATTCTTGCGATGTTCTTGAGGTGCAGCTGACAAGTTCGGGCCAGAGATTGGATGTAGGGGGTAAAAGAGAGGTCAGAATCAATTTGAGAGGAAAGATAAATGATATAATAAGCAGAATACAGACAAAGTGGCTATAAAAAGGAGGCCTTGTTAATATTCTTACTCAAGCCTTTAGGAGTAATAATGCACTTAGATTTAATCTGTGCCAAGGTCTTCTTAAGATCACCAGCTTGTTGATTATTCAATACCTGATCAATACCCCTCACCCGTAATCCTTTACTGTCACAGTTGTGACACTATTTAAAGTGACGAGGTGTTGTTTTTCGCAAACTCAATGTCCATCTCGTCTTTAGCTATCAGAATGCCCAAAATGTATTCCCTTACTTGATAGCGTGATTGCCAAGATATCATCCTGAAATATGCTAAGCCACATTGGCAACTAGCCAAATACACACCCAGGCTGGTAACACATGTGATCATATGTGTGATCTTGAAATCTTGTGTACCTTTGGAATTAGAAGAAGAAGTAGCATGATCCATATTAGTACACACCACACATTGACTGCATGACTTCATCCCCATTTCGGACCCTTCGATTCAAAAGCTGTTTCTGGTTGTAATCCAATATACAAACTACGTACCAAGAGTTCACAAAGATCTCCTAAATGTTACACTGGGTCATGATGGTCATCTTGGAAGTCTATTCCTATGTAACATAGAAGTACGATTAGTTAGCGTTTTTCTCTACCTTTTGGGATTGGGTCAGGCGGCTCCATCAGAGGTGCCGAAAACAGCATTGTGAATGAAAAAAACCCTGAATGAAAATAAACAGATCCATTTACTATCATTAGTGAATTGAACATGACTTTGGTGTCTGTTGTACAAGCGTTCCATTCTTTTCCATTATATTTGGAATATTGAATAACATAGTTGACTATGCTATTCTATACTCTAAACATAATTAAAAAGAATGGAACCCTTGTCCCACAAACAATATTCCCCATATGGCTCCAACTGTGCTAAAATAACAAAAAGTGCCATACTTACCCATCCAGCCATCCTTCCCAGTGTTTGTTGTGGAAGATGATGTCTCCGGATAACACCTGATCACTGCAAACAATTAGAGGCCACAGCATCACTGCCCATTCTTCTGGCATCAGCGTTCACACCCTGGGTTCCATGATGCCGAGCAGAAGTGTAACTTGAAGCTTCGAGGTCCCAATGCAAAACCTGTAACAGGGCCCCCAACTATAATGCTTTATTCATACTACTAGGCTTACTATATGGAGGAGGCAGGCCTTATGGGCCTCCCAAGGCTCCTGGGACTGGGTGAAACCGCATCTTCTATAGTTACGTACCTGATGCCAAGAGTTCGCAATGGTAGTGCTGCAGCTTCTGATTGGCTGCAGCTGTCAGGTGACTTCTGGTGACATCATCTTTCTCAACAAACAGTAAGATGACGTTGCTGCAGCCCTGGGTTATCACAGTACAGGAAGATATATTTTAGCACAGTTTGGGCTATAGGGAGAATGCTCTCTGGAATTAAGGCAACCCCTTTAAACATGTAAAAGGTTTGAAAAATGTAAATAATTCATAAAACTCCCCAAAAATTAACTAATGGAGCGCACTTTAGGAACATCTTGGTCTTCTGCTGCTGTTACAATGTTAAACCTTTTTGCCTACATTGTACGTGGTTCTGCAGAGGTTAAAACATACTGACTTTCTACTGATTGCAGATGGAAATAACAGTGTTCCTATTCACTGACAGCAGACAGAGATCCTGATCCTGGCGCAGAATTAAAACACAGAATACATTAGAAAGTTGCAGAATTTTTATTGTACAATGATTAAAGTGATATTAGGTGAAATGTGCAGCTATGAACCATCAACAGTTTAGTTAACACTTAATTCATATGTGAACCACAAGTTTTTGGACACATCCTGAATGTGTGGTTGCTGTGTAGCAGTCCCTGCATGGGACTCTAAGGCCTCTTTCACGCGTGTAATGCAAAGTAAGGGATTCAAAAAATTGTGCCCATTGAAACCACTGATTTCCTATGGGTTCCTTCAGCCTAAAACAATTACGTGCCGAAAGATAGAACAAAAGCATGTTATTTTAACACCAAAATTTTTATCCTGTCAAAAGATAGGTCTTGTCCTAACTTTTGAAGGCAAAACTCTGAAGGCTCCATAGACTCCTATGGGAGTCTATGCTAGCCATCCGAAAAAGGAAGGGAGAGGGAGTTTAGCAGTGGATAGCGCTGTTAAACAGGAACAGGTGCGTCTAGTAAAGCATTTAAAGTGATTACAGTAGTTTTACTAACCAAAGGATTTCGGGGCTGCGGCATCAGTTCACTGCAAGACGCCACAGCCAGTCGTGAAAAATCACGAAGAATAGCCGCGACTTGGTTGCGACTATTCTTTGTTCATGCGATTTTGAGCTTCGGTAGCCGCTCGTGTGAAGGAGGCCTGGGGTGGCTTCAGAGAATAAAACCCATTGATGTCATTGGGTTGGCTCTCATGAACTGTGTTTGCATGCACATTTTGTGGGCTTGCAAAAAAATAGATGCTGCTCTATCTTTCTGCGCATTGCATATCAACAGCCCCAATAGAAGTCTATGAGGGGTGCGCAAATACTTGCAGAAAGGCGCAATACACTGTGCAATTCTCTGGAAAAAATAATGCATCTGGATCTGATTAGGCTAAATAGCCTTTTAAATCAAGACAGGTGTGTTTTGCGCTCACATGTGCACAGGCCCCTTTTGCACAAAAGGTACAGTACTATGTGCCCATATACACGCAAATCTGCCTTGTTCACTGCGTAAATACACTTCCGCCTTAAGGCCTCATGTCCACGGGGAAAATCGGGCCCGCTACGGATTCTACATGTAGAATCTGCAGCGGGTCCCTCCTGCCCCGCGGACATGAGCGCTGAAAATACGAATAAATAAGAATTTACCTATCCGTAGCGGGCGGCGAAGCTCTGCTCTTCCTCACGGCCGGATCTTCTTTTTCGGCCGGCGGATGAATTCCTGACGCCGGCGGCACGTCGCCGGCACGTCGTCGACGTGCCGCGCGCATGCGCCGGGCACATCCGCCGAACCGAAGCAAGGGAGATGCGACCGTGAGGAAGAGAAGAGCTTCCCGGCCCGCTGCGGGTGAGTAAATGCTTTAAATTCCTATTTTAGGTCTCCTGCGGATCCGGACGGCTTCCATAGGCTTCAATAGAAGCCCGCGGGAGCCGTCCCCGCGGGAGACCCGCACGAAAATGGAGCATCGTCGAGATTTTTTCATGCTCCATTTTTTTTAAAATCCATTTTATTGACGATCCGCGGGTATTTATCTACCCGCGGGTGGTCAATGCATCCCTATGGGGTGCGGATCCGCGTGCAGGTAATCCGCTGCGGATCCTAAATCATATTTTGCCCGTGGACATGAGCCCTAAGGCTTTGTTCCCACGAGTGTATATCGGCCACCATTTTCATAGCCAGACGATATATGCTACGTTCTGAGGAGTAAAAACTCATGAACAGGCGCTCAAATCTAATGTTTGTGCACCCGTTCAGGTGCAATGGGCCCCGGCCCATATACGCTGAGGCCGCCATGCCAATGCTCCTTCCCCTTCCCTCCCCCTCGCTGGCTCACCTCCTCTCTGCTTCCCTCTGGCTGTTTGCAATGGGAGGGGGGTGACGGTGAGGAGCAGAGCTCCTGCCCCCTCCCTGCCCCTTGTCCACAGCCAGCAATGGGAGGAGTCGGGATGGGGTGTTGCTTAGCTCTGTCCCCATCCCGCCCCTCCCAGTGCAATCAGCCGGAGGGGAGGAGAGAAGAGAGAGGGAGTTTAGCAGTCATGCTGCTAAACTCCATCCCATTTGCCTTCTCCGGCCCCTGTCATTGGCTCCCATAGGAGCCAATGCATCAGATCACAGCGTCACGCTGCTAAACTCCCTCCCACCTCCCTTCTCCGGCCGCTGTCATTGACTCCTATAGGAGTCCATACAGCAGCTGACGTATTCTGGCCCAAAAGATAGTTCCAGAACTATCTTTTGGGCCCGACGTTAAAACGCAGGGCGCTATACTGGCCTGGCTAGGTGCTTTTACTTCGTGGAAATACAGCCATGTGATCTGATGCATTGGAATCCAATGCAGCAGATCATAGCGTATATCGGCCAACCATGAAAATGGCCGGCCGATATATGCTCGTGGTAACAAAGCGTAAGGATGTATTCACATGAACAAGAAACCTGTGCAAGTTTAGTGTATTGTGAGACGCACAGAACCTGCATGAAAATACAACCAATTATTTGTAATGGGTGTATTTAGACGGGTGATTGTTCTCTCGCAGCACTGCTGCAAGACGGAAAGATCGCGGCACGCTTTGCAATGCAAGTTGTGCCCAAGAATGTTGAGCGTGGCTCGCTCTCGGCGTGTGAATGCACCCTCGGGGGGCACATCCTTCCTTACTTTTACTAATAAAGATTAAAATTATATGCCCAACTGAACAAACTGTCTTGGTGCATTTGAAGTATATTTAATTAATTGTGGATCCTAGATAATTGGCAATTCGCATAATTAAACATTTGGTGCAGGTGTTAATTACATTTTGTAATTATTGTTATCTGTGTGCACAGAGAAAGTGATTTTCATAATGAAGATCAATCTATAAGTATAAAGATTCATACTCCGATAATTGAATAAGACGACATTTTATGAAAAATAATTAATTTATTTTATTTCCTAATTCAAAACTAAATGCAGGTAAAGTTTGCATCGAAATATTATAACTCCATATGGCCTATTTGCTAATCAGCGTTCTTTGTAGGACGAGTTATATTCTTTAATGATACCATTTAATATACATTACAATATATTGAAACTTTGAACATTTTTATATGGGGTGGAAATTTGCCATTGTTTTTGGATTTCATTCTTATAACATTAAAGCCTCATGTCCACTGCTAAAATAACATTTAAAATCCGGAGCTTATCACTTGCACGCGTGATCCACACCCTATAGGGATGCATTGGACACCTGCAGGTGTCATTTTCCCCTGAGGCGCGGATTGCGTGTGCGGGAAAACACCCGCAGCATGCTCCATTTTAGAGCGGATCTCCCATACGGACGGCTCCCATAGGCTTCTATTGTAGCCAATGGAAGCCGTCTGGCACCGTGGCACACCCACAGCTAAATTTCTACTTTCCGGCGCAGGACTGCGGGAGAGCAGGAGTTAAAAAAAAAATAGAGTGCACGGTGCATGCGCGCGGCACACTGCCGGCGTGCCAAGCGCATCTCCCGGGCCGAAGAAAGAAGATCCGGCCGCGATGGAGGGCAGATCCGCAGCCTCCGGACAAGTAAGTAATTTTGCTTTTTAGGCCTCATGTCTGCGGGAAAGGAGGGACCCGCTGCGGGATTCTGCATGAAGAATCCGAGGCGGGCCTGATTTTCCTGAGCAGTAAAAATTAGAAATTTATTCTGTGGTTCAGTACAAATATGGTGATAGCAAATTTATATAATTTTTATGTTTTACTACTTTTAATACAATTTTAAATAAGCTTTAAAAAGTTTTTAAAAATTGCTTTGTGTTACCAAAGTCCTATAACTTGGGTGGGATCCTGGCAGCAAGTGACTCATTTCCCTGCAGTGCCTTCAATGGGGTAGGTGAAGTATTACACAATTCCCTTTTTAATAAATGAGATAAATGTAGAGTTGGGTGGAGCTACACCAAGATTGAAGTGGAAGGTTTGGGAACACAGTGATGTGTATCCTTATAGCGTTGGTGAAGCTGATAGATCAGGTGTGGATACAAGATGCTGGCAGCCCAGGTAATGCCTTGATTATGAACAGATGTATACATACAGTAGGAACCAAGGCGGAAACAGAAATACTGGAACGATTGCACAATTCTTCACAAATGAAACACACTTGAGACCAAGCTAACCTGACTCCTCTTTATTTAGTATAAATACCAGCACATTGAGGTGTTTTGAGGATGCAGCAAGTCATTTGTACTTAGTATCCTTACATTCACTTATTGCACTTCCCTACAATGTCTATGTAGTGTTGGACTGGGTTGCCGAGGGCCCACCAGTAAAAATCATTCTACAGCTACATGCAAATATCACCTGTTCCCCTGTGGCTAGTCCAAGCCTGTGTCTATGTATCCACACAACATCAATCAGCAATTACCATTAACCCATTAACAGCTATTTTAGATTTGCTAATCTTTCTTTTATATATATATATATATATATATATATATACATATATATATACATATACATACACACGCATATCCAAATTGGCATCCTGTTCAATTTCCTCCTAACACCTCTATGCCCTGTTTTACATGCATTATTATCAGTAGTACTATTTTTACTTTTCTTAAATTAGTGCTTAATAGTAATGGATCAGTCTTTGACTGCTGCCTGCATATTTCATACAGTAAATGCCTGTAAATAATAATGTATGAGCTCACCAGTGGGGACAGATATATGGGCTTTAACTTCTTAGAGTCAGCAGATGGAAATTAACATATTTTAACTCATGCTAGAAAAGCAGGGGCATGACAAGATCTCATAGGACCCTTCAGCAAATCAGTGATGGGCCCTAACACCGTGCTGAGAGTGAAAAAACTATAAAAACAGCTACATAACTAATTTTACTTGAGCAGAAAACCAATGGGTGGATATCAAAGTCATGTCGACAACATACAAGCACTGCAAGCAGTCACTGGCCTCTGCAGTATGGGTCACGTATTGAGGCCATGACATCACTGCTGAATCCCTGTAAACAAAGACTGGCAGGGACCAGTGGAGAGACAGTGCTGGAGCCACAGGGTATTCAACTGCTAAGTTATGCTTATTTTGAGTCATCTCCCATCATTGCCCCAGTTTTGTCCAATCTTAGACAACCTTCTTAGGCCTTAGTCACACGGGCGTTTTTTCCCGCGATTTGCGGATCGCATCCGCAAATCGCGTGACCGGGGCCAAAAAAAATCGCCCGAAAAAACTGCTCCTAGCCGCGTTTCATTAGAAACGGGCCGGAGCTGTCCAGCGCATTGAATTCAATGGAGCCGGCAGTACAGCCGGCTCCATTGAAAGCAATAGGCTGCGGGCGATCTCACGATGAATTTTCGGGAAGGGCTTAAAAATATAAGCCCTTCCCGGAAATTCATCCAGAAATGTGTAAAAATAAAAAAAATATATATACTCACCTGGTCCCGGCAGACGGAGTTCAGCCGCGGCCGCCGGCAGTTCTCCTGAACTGTTCTGAGTAGTATTCAGCAGCCGGGATCAGGTGAATATATATATATCTTTTTTTTTTTTACACATTTCTGGATGAATTTCCAGGAAGGGCTTATATTTTTAAGCCCTTCCCGAAAATTCATTGTGCGATCGCCGGCAGCCCATTGCTTTCAATGGAGCCGGCTGTATTGTCGGCTCCATTGAATTCAATGGGCAAACATGATTCCTCTCTGTTACAGCTGTGGCAGAGAAGAATGATTTGTCTAGTATATGTTCTCCAAGGGGGTCGGCGCTGCTGCCGCCAGCCCCATTGAGCGCATATAGAGAAGAGAACAGGAATCGCAGATCGCAGATAGGTGCGATCTGCGATTTCTGTTTTATAATTTATTGGACGAGCGCATAAAAAGCGCTCATGTGTCCGATACCATTGCAAAGCAATGGTTTTATAATATCGCCGGACGCATGCGCAAATCGCGCGAAGAAAAACCCGTGCGACTGAGCCCTTAGGGTGGTTCCTACACAACAGGTCCTGCTAATGGCTGAGACTCCACTCAGTCGTGGCTGCCAATAGCCACACAATCTTCCAACAAACAGTATGTGTTATGTGGGAGCACATCCATAATAAATTTGTCTTAATAATGGAGACCATGACATGGAAGCCAGACCCATTTTCTACATAATTTTGAACTTTTGGTAATCTTCGGTCCTGGTACAGAATTTTGTCTCAAAACCGGAAGGTCACTTTAATTAAATTTAAAAAATAATATTCTATATTATAATATCGTCTCTCTCCCCTCAGGCTGTATATTATTACAGTGCCCCTCTCTCGGTTGTCTTTTAACCCGTTCCAATCCACATCTTCAGACATTCTGATTGAAGGTTGTACAGCTCCGATGTCGGAAGACGTCCGGCAGGGTATTCTTACTGTATATTACTGGCCGCTCTGTTGTCGGGAGCCTCTCCAGCATGTCCCATACCACAGTACTGGCTCTAGCCAGCAGATGGTGCCATTGTATATTGACAGAGAAAAGCCCCCTAGGAAACCCTGAATCCAAAATTGGATTGCAAAGGGTTAGGATGATGCATAGTTTGGGCAACTATAGGTAGCCTTGGAACCTCAGACAGCTGCCCAGACCACCCATATTATAACCAGCTACTGTATACCACTTAAACCAGAGACCAGTTAGAGTATTAATCACTGACCATAACTCAAGATATAGTGCTTAAGCCAATGTCTATGTGGGACTTAACAAGTTATATGATTTTAGTATTCTCTAATTAGTATTAGGCCAAATTCAAACCACCGTATTTTCTATCCATGTGCTGTTCATGTATTTCACAGACAGCAAGCGGACCCGTTATAGCCTATAAGGTTATTCACATGGGTGGTTATTCACATGGACCATCTTATTCTACTTCATATCAAAGATGAGAATAGGACATGCAATGTCCACTGTCCTGTCATGGATGGGTGTTGGTGTGCTTTCCAATTCGAGTTGCACCCAAAATTCCCGGGCGCAACTCACATACAGCCATCTAAATTCATCCTTGCATTGGCAAAGCTTCTAGTCATTTTGCCAGTGTGACACTGTGCTAGTCAACTTTTCTGTTTGCAGAGAGAGTGATTTCATGCAATGCGTTCACAGTAAGTGTAGCGGAGTAATTACAGTATTTTCGTGTCCTAAGCTTAGTCTCACATGTATTTCATTTTCTTTATTACCCATACAGCAAAAGACTACCACAGTCTATATTTGTGGCCGAAATGACTGCTATGTAAACCCATCAAAAGGAAATCAACTTTAGCAACAGTGTTTTTTTATTTAACAAACCTAGTCAACTGCCTGCATTTATAAATGACAACACATTGCCAGACGTCTACCTCCAGGCATAGCCAGCCTGAGGCTTGAGGAACAGTCATGGCTCTCCAGGGTACTGCATGTTAACAGAAAGAGATATTAGTTAAACATGGCAAGGGGATCTTCTTTAACAACTCAATATCCTGATACATTATCATTGCTGATTTGTCTTTGCCAATTTTATTAAGTATGCACTAAGTGCCACAGACTGATGGATGGTTAGTAGAGATGAGCGAGCACCAAAATGCTCGGGTGCTCGTTACTCGGGACGAAAATTTCGCGATGCTCGAGGGTTCGTTTCGAGTAACGAACCCCATTGAAGTCAATGGGCGACTCGAGCATTTTTGTATTTCGCCGATGCTCGCTAAGGTTTCCATTTGTGAAAATCTGGGCAATTCAAGAAAGTGATGGGAACGACACAGCAATGGATAGGGCAGGCGAGGGGCTACATGTTGGGCTGCATCTCAAGTTCCCAGGTCCCACTATTAAGCCACAATAGCGGCAAGAGTGCCCCCCCTCTCAACAATTTTTACTTCTGAAAAACCCTCATTAGCAATGCATACCTTAGCTAAGCACCACACTACCTCCAACAAAGCACAATCACTGCCTGCATGACACGCCACTGCCACTTCTCCTGGGTAACATGCTGCCCAACCCTCCCCCCCCCCACACGACCCAGTGTCCACAGCGCACACCAAAGTGTCCCTGCGCAGCCTTCAGCTGCCCTCATGCCACACCACCCTCATGTCTATTTATAAGCATGTCTGCCATGAGGAGGAACCGCAGGCACACACTGCAGAGGGTTGGCACGGCCAGGCAGCGACCCTCTTTAAAAGGGGCGCGGCGATAGCCCATAATGCTGTACAGAAGCAATGAGAAATCCAATCCTGTGCCACCTCCATCAGGAGCTGCACACATGGGTATAGCAATGGGGAACCCATGTGCCACACACTATTCATTCTGTCAAGGTGTCTGCATGCCCCAGTCAGACCGGGGTTTTTTATAAATAGTCACAGGCAGGTACAACTCCGCAATGGGAATTCCGTGTGCACCCACAGCATGGGTGGCTCCCTGGAACCCACCGGCTGTACATAAATGTATCCCATTGCAGTGCCCTGGAAAGCAGAGCTAACGTCAGATTAAATGCAGGTGGGCTTCGGCCCACACTGCATGCCCCAGTCAGATTGGGGTTCTTTAGAAGTGGACACATGCAGTTACAACTCCGTGTGGACCCACAGCATGGGTGGCTCCCTGGAACCCACCGGCGGTACATAAATAAATCCCATTGCAGTGCCCATCACAGCTGAGGTAACGTCAGGTTTAATGCAGGTGGGCTTCGGCCCACACTGCATGCCCCAGTCAGACTGGGGTTCCTTAGAAGAGGACACATGCAGTTACAACTCCGTGTGGACCGACAGCATAGGTGGGTCCCTGGAAGCCACCGGCGGTACATAAATATATCCCGTTGCAGTGCCCAGCACAGCTGAGGTAATGTCAGGTTTAATGCAGGTGGGCTTCGGCCCACACTGCATGCCCCAGTCATACTGGGGTTCTTTAGAAGTGGACACATGCAGTTACAACTCCGTGTGGACCGACAGCATGGGTGGGTGCCAGGAAGCCACCGGCGGTACATAAATATATCCCATTGCAGTGCCCTGGACAGCAAAGCTAACGTCAGGTTTAATGCAGGTGGGCTTCGGCCCACACTGCATGCCCCAGTCAGACTGGGGTTCTTTAGAAGTGGACACATGCAGTTACAACTCCGTGTGGACCGACAGCATGGGTGGGTGCCAGGAAGCCACCGGCGGTACATAAATATATCCCATTGCAGTGCCCAGCACAGCTGAGGTAATGTCATGTTTAATGCAGGTGGGCTTCGGCCCACACTGCATGCCCCAGTCAGACTGGGGTTCTTTAGAAGTGGACACATGCAGTTACAACTCCGTGTGGACCGACAGCATGGGTGGTCCCTGGAACCCACCAGCGATACATAAATATATCCCATTGCAGTGCCCAGCACAGCTGAGGTAATCTCAGGTTTAATGCAGGTGGGCTAAAAATTAATTGGATTACACTGTAGGCGAGGGCCCCAAAAAATTGGTGTACCAACAGTACCTCAGAAAAATTGCCCATGCCCAACCAAGAGGGCAGGTGAAACCCATTAATCGCTTTGGTTAATGTGGCTTAATTTGTAACTAGGCCTGGAGGCAGCCCAGTTAAAATAAAAATTGGTTCAGGTGCAAGTTTCAACGCTTTAATGAGCATTGAAACGTATAAAAATTGTTTACAAAAATTATATGACTGAGCCTTGTGGACCTAAGAAAAATTGCCCGTTCAGCGTGATTACATGAGGTTTCAGGAGGAGGAGCAGGAGGAGGAGGATGAATATAATACACAGATTGATGAAGCTAAAAGTTCCCCATTTTTTATGGTGATAGAGAATGATTCTTCCATCCGCGGGTGCAGCCTACGTATTGTTTAGGTATCACTGCTGTCCGCTGGTGGAGAAGAGAAGTCTGGGGAAATCCAGGCTTTGTTCATCTTTATGAGTGTAAGCCTATTGGCACTGTCGGTTGACAGGCGGGTACACTTATCCGTGATGATTCCCCCAGCCGCACTAAACACCCTCTCTGACAAGACGCTAGCCACAGGACAAGCAAGCACCTCCAGGGCATATAGCGCGAGTTCAGGCCACGTGTCCAGCTTCGACACCCAGTAGTTGTAGGGGGCAGAGGCGTCACGGAGGACGGTCGTGCGATCGGCTATGTACTCCCTCACCATCCTTTTACAGTGCTCCCGCCGACTCAGCCTTGACTGGGGAGCGGTGACACAGTCTTGCTGGGGAGCCATAAAGCTGTCATAGGCCTTAGAGAGTGTTTCCCTGCCTGCGCTGTACATGCTGCCTGATCTCCGCGCCTCCCCTGCTACCTGGCCCTCGGAACTGCGCCTTCTGCCACTAGCGCTGTCGGATGGGAATTTTACCATCAGTTTGTCCGCCAGGGTCCTGTGGTATAGCATCACTCTCGGACCCCTTTCCTCTTCGGGTATCAGAGTGGAAAGGTTCTCCTTATACCGTGGGTTGAGCAATGTGTACACCCAGTAATCCGTAGTGGCCAGAATGCGTGTAACGCAAGGGTCACGAGAAAGGCATCCTAACATGAAGTCAGCCATGCGTGCCAGGGTACCTGTACGCAACACATGGCTGTCCTCACTAGGAAGATCACTTTCAGGATCCTCCTCCTCCTCCTCCTCAGGCCATACACGCTGAAAGGATGACAGGCAAGCAGCATGGGTACCCTCAGCAGTGGGCCAAGCTGTCTCTTCCCCCTCCTCCTCATGCTCCTCCACCTCCTCCTCCTCAACGCGCTGAGATATAGACAGGAGGGTGCTCTGACTATCCAGCGACAAACACTTGCGCTAGCGACGGCTGGATGATGCGCTGACAGACATTGGTGGATGGGGCCGAGGACAGCGGAGGTGAGGGTGTGGGTGCAGGCCGGAAGACGGTAGTGCCTGTGTCCTGAGAGGGGGGTTGGATCTCAGTGGCAGGTTGGGGCACAGGGGGAGAGGCAGTCGTGCAAACCGGAGGCGGTGAACGGCCTTCGTCCCACCTTGTGGGGTGCTTGGCCATCATATGCCTGCGCATGCTGGTGGTGGTGGCTCCCCAGCTGATCTTGGCGCGACAAAGGTTGTACACCACTGTTCGTCGGTCGTCTGCACTCTCAGTGAAAAACTGCCAGACCTTTGAGCACCTCGGCCTCTGCAGGGTGGCATGGCACGAGGGGGCGCTTTGGGAAACAGTTGGTGGATTATTCGGTCTGGCCCTGCCTCTACCCCTGGCCACCGCACTGCCTCTTCCAACCTGCCCTGCTGCTGCACTTGCCTCCCCCTCTGAAGACCTGTCCTCAGTAGGCTTAGCAAACCAGGTGGGGTCAGTCACCTCATCGTCCTGCTGCTCTTCCTCCGAATCCTCTGTTCGCTCCTCCCTCGGACTTACTGCAATTACTACTACCTGAGTGATAGACAACTGTGTCTCATCGTCGTCGTCCTCCTCACCCACTGAAAGCTCTTGAGAGAGCCGGAAGTCCCCAGCCGCATCCCCCGGACCCCGGGAACTTTCCAAAGGTTGGGCATCGGTCACGACAAACTCCTCTGGTGGGAGAGGAACCATTGCTGCCCATTCTGGGCAGGGGCCCGAGAACAGTTCCTCGGAGTCTGCCTGCTCCTCAGAATGTGTCATTGTATTGGAGTGAGGAGGCTGGGAGGAAGGAGGAGCAGCAGCCAGAGGATTCAGAGTTGCAGCAGTGGACAGCGCAGAACTCTGGGTGGTCGATAGATTGCTGGATGCACTTTCTGCCATCCACGACAGGACCTGCTCACACTGCTCATTTTCTAATAAAGGTCTACCGCGTGGACCCATTAATTGTGAGATTAATCTTGGGACGCCAGAAACGTGCCTCTCTCCTAATCCCGCAGCAGTCGGCTGCGATACACCTGGATCAGGAGCTCGGCCTGTGCCCACACCCTGACTTGGGCCTCCGCGTCCTCGCCCGCGTCCACGTCCTCTAGGCCTACCCCTACCCCTCAGCATGGTGTATTACCAGTAGTGCAGAAACAGAACGCTGTAATTAAATGTGCCGCTTATTGGCCTGTGGTTGGAGGCTGACTTCGCTGACTTTTGCGCGCGCCTGTAGTGAGACGTAGGTGCGTATGACTGAGCTAGTGGAATTCACAGCGCAGAAGCAGTCAAGTGTCCAAAGGCCACTAGTAGGCCTTAAGTATTTTGCTTCTATTTTTTTAAAGGCTGAGCTGAGACAGCAGACAGATACTGTAGGCAGCGTATATATGTATACTGTTTCCCTCTGGACGGGATGACTGCGGTGATGTAACGGGCAACGCAGAGCCAGGAAACACTTTTGCGCAAGCCTGCTGTAACACTTAGCTGCGTATTAATTAGGACTACTACCCCCAGCAGAGACGCAGTACACTGAGGACGGTCACAGGCAGCCCAAATATATTTTTTTTCCCCAAATTTTTTTGAAAAAGCCCACTGCCTATATAGATAGTATATCTCTTTCACCTTTCCCACTGTCCCTGCCTCACCACTACTGGCCCTATACTATGTAAAATTACTGCAGACTGTTTCCCTCTGGACGGGATGACGGCGGTGATGTAACGCGCAATGCTAAAAGCAGCCTCAACAGTACTGCACACGGTCAGATGTGGCCCTAAGAAGGACCGTTGGGGTTCTTGAAGCCTAAAATAACTCCTAACACTCTCCCTATAGCAGCTCCAGCATCAGCAGCACTTTCCCTGATCTATGTCAGAATGCATCTGTGGCGAGCCGCGGGAGGGGCCGATTTAAATACTCGGGTGACACCTGATCTCGCCAGCCACTCACTGCAGGGGGGTGGTATAGGGCTTGAACGTCGCAGGGGGTTGTAATGCCTTCCCTGTCTTTCTATTGGCCAGAAAAGCGCGCTAATGTCTCAGAGATGAAAGTGAAAGTAACTCGAACATCGCGTGGTGCTCGCCTCTAGTAACGAGCATCTCGAACACGCTAATACTCGAACGAGTATCAAGCTCGGACGAGTACGTTCGCTCATCTCTAATGGTTAGCTTTATAGGCAGTATCTGTTTATACAGTGCTGTGCAGAAGTTTTAGGCAGGTTTTGAAAAAATTGCTGCAAAGTAAGAATGTTTTCAAAAATAGAAGTGCCAATAGTTTATTTTTTGTCAATTAATAAAATGCAACGTGAATGAACAAAAAAAGAAACCTAAATGACATCAATATTAGGTGTGACGACCCTTTGCCTTCAAAAAGTGCATTAGTTCTTCTAGTTAGTTTTTGAAGGAACTCAGCAGGGAGGTTGCTCCAAACATCTTGGAGAATTAACCACAGTTCTTCTGACGATGTCGGATTATTCCAATCTTTCTGTCTCTTCATGTAATCCCAGACAGACTGGATAATGATGAGCTCATGGCTCTGTGGGGGCCATATAATCACTTCCAGGACTCCTTGTTCATCTTTACACTAAAGATAGTTGTTAATGACATTGGCTGAGTGTTTGGCGTTTTTGTCCTGTTGTAGAATAAATCTGGAGCCAATAGGATGCCTTCCTGATGGTATTGCATGATGGATGAATATCTGCCTGTATTTCCTAGCATTGAGGACACCATTAATCCTGACCAAATCTCCAACTCCATTTGCTGAAATGCAGCCCCAAACTTGCAAGGAGCCTCCACCGCGCTTCACTGCTGCCTGCAGACACTCATTATTGTATCGCTCTCCAGCCCTTCAGTGAGCAAACTGCCTTCTGTTATTGCAGCCAAATATTTCAGATTTTGAGTTATGAGTCCAGAGCCCCTGCTGACATTTTTCTGCACCTCGGATCGTATGTTTTTGTGCATAGTTGAGTCGCCTGGCCTTGTTTCAATATAGAAGGTATGGATTGAAATGCAAAACAACTATCACTTACATTCCTTTAACCCTTTCCAATCCAATTTGTATCCTGGCTTTCCTAGGGGGCTTACTCTTTTTCTGCCGTTATACAATGCCTCTATCTGCTGGCTAAAGCCAGTACTGCATGAGGTGACACGTTGGATAGGCTCCAACAGCAGAGACGCTGGCAATATACAGTAAGAGAACCCCGAAGGACGTTTTCTAACATCAGAGCTGTACAGCCTTAAATGATAATGTCTTTAGACGTCAGACAGTGGATTGGAAAGAGTTAATTGAGTGACTATTCAGAGAATAGTTGTTCCCTGTAAAGCCACCCTAAGGCTTTTTAGTATTGAGATAATGTGTCTTTAAGAGCACCGCTTATGTGTACAGACTGGAACAGTAATAGTATAGTATGTAACATAGAAATTGCATTTGTCTTCTGTTGCATAAGATTATTTGGTATCAGTTGTACCTTGCAGGAGAAGAGTTCACTGACAAGTACTAGAATATACAGCTAAGGACAGCATACACTTATTTTTGGTGTAAGGCTTGTGCAAAAAAAGTTTTAATGATGGCTCCAAAGGCACAACGGAGCAATGTTTCAGGCTAAGGGGCTATCCAGTAGTAAACTATTAATGATCTATTCTTAGGGTAGGTCACCAATAGTAGATCAGCAGGGTCTAACACCCAGAATTGACACCAACCAGCTGTTTACCACACCAATGCATTTCTTCCCACTGTAGTGGCCAGGCTTGGTATTGCAGGCCATGTTACCATTCATTTCAGTTGAGACTTTGCCTGTAATACCAAGCCTGGCCACTTAAGTGGGAATGGAGCTGTCTTTTTGCTGCAGAAATCAGCTCAATGCATTGGCCCACCAGTCCCGAGAACAGCTGATTAGTGAAGGTCCTGGATAGTAGACTACTACTCATCTACTATTGATGGCTTATTCTAAGGATAGGCGATCAATAGTTTACAACTGGACAACCCCTTTAAGCTAGATGAATGAAGGAAGGAGCAGAACTGCCTTGAGGACTAGGCAATGTAGCCTCTCACACACAACAATCTTTCTATCAGATTCACAGCCTCTCTGGCACCTCTCTGACATTTCTCTGGCTTTTCTGTGCACTCTTTCCATTTCTCCCTGGATTTACACATCCCGTTAATAACTCCCCCAGGCTTCCTCACAGCAGCTACTCTAGACCTCAGCTGCTTGTGGTTTTTCTCAGTTCCCTGTGACGCACAGGCATCTCTCAGCGCGTAGGCTCTTCCTTGGAGGTTGGTCTTAGGTCTTCTCTCTGCTCATTCTTAGAGCAGATTTTTCTAATTCTAACAGCAGGGTGGCGCAGAGTCTCAGCGCCATAATGCTCATGGGCACGTCAGCATAGGGCTTTAGTGCAATCACCTTTGCTGACTGACGCTGGGGACTCTGATGCCAGGAGAACGGCACCTGACCACTGTCTCCTCTGATGGGCTGAAGGCTTCCATGGTCACCACGACTGTTTGCCTAGTAAGACGTGCCTGTGGCACATATTAGTAGGATGCATATTAAAGTTCAGTAGAATGTAATACTGCATTATACTGTATAAACAAGCAACCAATCACAAGTTCAAGTCCCCTATGGACAGTAGAAATAAGTCAAATAAATAGTTTTTAATTCTTACAAAAAATTATTTGAAAAAAAATGTAAAATCACTTTTAAAAAGTAACAAAATGTAAAAATTGATATTGCTGTGTCTGTTAAGGTCCAATTTATTAAAATTTTACATTGTTAATCCTTCTTGGTGAACACTGTCAGAAAAAATATGCAATACTAGAATTTTGCCTTTTTTGCTCAACCTGTTTCCAAGAACATTTGAATAAAAAGTAATTAAATAGTCATATGTACCCCTAAATGGTACCAATAACAACTACAGGTCATCCTTCAAAAAACAAGCCCTCATGTAGCTATGTCGCAAGAAAATTTAAAAAGTTACGACTTACGAAAGTGTGGATACCAGAACTGTAGAATATGACATGGATATAGGGGCATCAATGACCCTTGGTCATGAAAGAGTTAAAAAAATGTTTTTTCTAAATCAGATGCCACTTGAATACCCTCCCACGGAGCTGAGCCCTAAAAGTTGTGACTATGAATTGTGATATTTAGTGTTGTGTATAGTGTGGTTAGGGTAAATTCAAAAGAATTCCCATTTTTTCCCATATTAGGGCTTTTACCTACTAGAGTTTTTTTAATGCTGCGATATTGCAGCGTTTTTTTTTACTGCAAAGGTAAATGAGACTTTCTAATGTTAAAATCGCATCGCACAAGAATCGCAGAAGCGCAAACGTTCGATTTTTGTGTGATGCTATTTTAACATTAGAAAGTCCCATTGACATTTGCAGTAAAAAAAAATGCAGCGATGTCGCAGCATTAAAAAAATGCTAGTGGATAAAAGCCCTAAGTGTGGACTTTAGTAATCACTAGAGATGAGCGAGCATACTCGCTAAGGACAATTACTCAATCGAGCAGAGGAGAGCGTGGGGGGGAGAGAGGGAGAAAGAGATCTCCCCTCCATTCCTCCCCGCTCTCCCCTGCCGCTCCCCGCCCGCCGTCGGCAACCGAACCTTTTCTTCCGAGCGTGCAGGTATTCGCTAAGGGCAATGCTCGATCGAGTAATTGCCCTTAGCAAGTATGCTCGCTCATCTCTAGTAATCACTCCTTTTCTGCTAATTGCAGTACATGTAGTGAGGATGCCGGCTTGCCCGCTTTCACGTATCACTGATCTTCAAGATCTGGCCCATAAATGAAAGGAGTGAATTTTGCATTCCATTTAAGCCTAACTTCATTGATTCTCCTTAAATAACCATGTGGCTCTCTTTTAATCTGTGGTTATGCGGTACATCTTCAAGTAACTTTTAGCAATGCTAATTTGTATCTGAAACGGTGGCTGCTTCTTGTTCCTTTGTTACCGCTATGTAAGATTGTAATTGATTTTTGCCTTGTTCAGTAATTGCTTCAGTAGATTCTCATTTGTAAATTATACATGAAACCAGTCAAGAGAATCTATTAGATGACTAATATAGCCAAGTGGTATTTGGTTAACAGTTCTCAAGTTAATTCTAGGAAACCAATCAAGTTTGAAACCTGATTAGAGAAGAGTGAGATAGGTCGCCTATTTCGGCAATACTTCAGGGAAGATCTGGAGTCGGAGAGGGCTGGATGTAACTCCTTCTAATAAAAGAAATCATCAGTAATTATAAATCCTTTGGTTGTCATCTTCTGTTGTGTTGTAAAAATTTCGATTTTGCCATTCTTTAGTTAAAGGCTTTCCTGGGAAATCTAGTAGCAGTCAATATGTCTGTTATTATTGCTCCCTTAGGGGTTGTCATTCAATATTTCCGGATCAGCTATTAAATACATTTACCCGGTGATGCCTCAATCTCTCCAGCACTGCTATATAACTGGGTAGATTTGTCATTTAGGGCTCTAGATAGACGAGTGACTTGCCATATAGAAGTTTTAATTATAGCCATATTGGGAGGTATATGCTCTCTAAATTACTGCATATTGATAGAAAATGTCACCAAGGGTTTAATGACCATATAAACCACAGTTCTTTACAGTGAATGTCAGTGGAATAAATGCATAAATAAAACCTAAGAAGAAGGGAAAGGGACTTGTTATTTGTATAGCGCCAACTTATTTCGCAGTGCTTTCAGGTAATTAGTTAATTACCCCCCACCAAGCTGGGTACTCATTTTTCGACCTCGGAAGGATGGAAGGCTGAGTTAACCTTGAGCCAGTACCTGTGTCACCTGGAAGGGCCGTCCATGTGGAATCCGTACGGAAATAGAGCACGCTGCGAATTTTCCTCCGCAAATGAAAAGTCGCAATTGATTTCTGCTTGTGTAGAGGAAAAAGTGTTTTTCCATAGTATGCTATGGGCGGTATTTGCTGCGGAATCTGGAGGCGAACGCCCACTCTGGATTCCGCAATGCAAATCTGCCCGTGTGCAGCCGGCCTTTTTCCTGTTAACGATTGCTACATCTTTATTAGAGATGAGTGAGTATACTCGCTAAGGAACATTACTCGAGCGAGTAGTGCCTTAGTTGAGTATCTCCCCGCTCGTCCCTAAAGATTTGGGGGCCGGCGCCGGTGACAGGTGAGTTGCGGCGGGGAGTAGGGTGGAACAGGGGGGAGAGAGCGTGAGAGAGATCTCCCCTCAGTCCCCCCCCCTCTCCCTGGCCACTCCCCGCCACCCGCATCTTTAGGGACGATCGGGGAGATACTCGGCTAAGGCACTACTCGCTCGAGTAATGTGCCTTACCGAGTATACTCGCTCATCACTAATCTTTATATATTGTCATTTCGATCGCCAACTCATCACAAACTTAGGCCATGCTTCCTACAGGCATAAGCACATTTATGCGCTCATTTGTGCAATATCGTTGCACAAAGAGCATTGCATTTTTCCGTGGGCCTGTGCGTGTTTACTGTATTCTTTGCGCATGAATGTTGTGTGTATTTGCAAACACAGAAAACATGCAAGCATGCTCCCATTAGTTTTTAATGGTCAATTAAGTTACATTAGTTTACTATGTGTGATGTTGATGCGCAAAAAGCATGAATATACAACATGCTGTGTATTTTTTTGCGTGAACGAAATGCTTATGCAAAATCCGCTTGTGAACAAGCCTATTGAAATCCATTTTTCACCTATTTTATAGCTGAATCAAACAAACAACATACAGCTGTGAAATTTTGTTTGCATTTGAGAAAAAAAGCAACAGATACGGGTGTTATACTACAAAGGGCCTTTAAGGAGGCTGCCATGAGTAAAACACAAGTCACTGTCATGTGATCAGGGGCAGAGCATGTAACTCACTCAAGATGAAGGACCTGTGAAGACGTCACTGTCATGTGACCAGGGGTGGAGCATGACGGTGATGTCATCACAGGTCCTTCAGCCCAAGTGCTGTGTTGCTTGTGATCTTTGTTGTATGGGATGAAGAATGTATGTAGCAGAGCTGTGTGTGATGTGCATGTAGCAGAGTTGCATGTGTGACGTGCATGTAGCAGAGCTGTGTGGCGCCACCAGAAACACTGGTACTATAATTTCCTAATAATTACTGGTCATGTTATTACAGATGAGAATGATAATATGGATGAATTTTTATACTTTATCAATGAGGTGTTTTAAATACTGCACTTCAGGAGAGATTGTAGGACATATTCATAAAAATAGATATGATTGCATATAAATGTATTCATGGCGTGGTTTATATTCGACTTTGTGAGGAATGAAGTGAATCCTCGTTTAAACGTTAAAAGGGATTCTGTCATCAGGTTCATGCTGCCCACACCACGGGCAGCATGAACCCGGTATAGGTATCCTCATTGCCCCCCATACAGTGTTCCAGAACAACACATACATAGGAGTAATAAGGATACCTGTCCTGTGTTCGGGCAGCAAGAACCCGGTCACAGAATCCCTTCAACAATGGTGGCATCTTGATCCCCCTGGATGTGTGTTTATATATATTTAGACTACATGACAGTAAGTCAATCTACTTCTTTATGGATAATATACTTTGGATTGTCATGAAAGCAGCTATTTATGCTATAGATTAGCAAGTCTACTTTTTAGCGTTTTACATTATGGATAGCTTATCTGATTATATATAAACATTTGAATTAGAACGTTCCAATCTGTATAAGTAAATGCATTATGATTTCTTTGTGAGAAAACTACTTCAGTGGTCAGTGAAATGACTGCAAATTGCATTTTGAATAACATTATGTTCATTTCAACAGGATTAAATGTATTATTTTCTACCCTGTGTACTAGTTCTGACTGTTACTTAAAACAGGCATGGTCAGTGCAGAGAACATTTCCACCCCCTCAAATATTTCCAAGAGGGTTATTGTGGTCTCTCAACCATGAGGTAAGGGCACTTTGGTGCCCATACTAAGTCACCACATGTATCTTCAATTGGTTTTCCATTCCAAAAAGTGCTGAGAAGTGGAAACTACACAGCAGGTCATATTTAGCGCTGTTTTTATATGTATTGTTAACCCATGTTACGCAAATTTGTATTGTATCACCTGTTCCTATTTGTATGATATGGTAATAGAAATACTGGAATATTTTTTATAAGAACATGCTTTTACAGGTGTTTTACGGTAAGGCAATCAAACTAATGTGGCTCAATTCAGAAGGGTTATCCTTACCTTTAAACACTCCTTGCAGTTTAGATATAGATATATATCTATATAGATAGTAACATAGTAAGGCTGAAAAAAGACACAAGTCCATCCAGTTCAGCCCGTTATCATGCAATGTTGATCCAGAAGAAGGCAACAACCTCAATGAGGAAAAAGCCAATATTGCTCATTTTAGGGTAAAAAATTCCTTCATGTCTCCAAATCTGGCAATCAGAATAATCCCCGGATCACAAACCCTTCTAAAGTAATCAGTGAGTATAACATGTAATATTTTTTAACTCAAGTAAGTTGTCCAGGCCCCTTTTTATACTCTTTCAGCAAGTTCGCCTTCACCAAGTCCTCAGGCAGTTCCATAGTCTTACTGCTCTTACAGTAAAGAACCCCCTTCTATGTCGGTGTACAAACCGTCTTTCCTCTAGACGTAGAGGATGCCCCCTTGTTATAGTCACAGTCCTAAGTATAAATAGATAATTGAAGAAATCTCTGTATTGTCTCCTGATATAGTTATAAATGATAAATTTTGTGGTTTACCCATGTGACCACTGTAGCCAATAGAAGGCCCAACAGGAACATCACTAATGACGTCCCGTAAATCTGTTGTAAACCACGTGACAGGTTTGCAAGACATCACCAGGGCTTCTGGCTGGGTGACACAATAGGTTAGATGCCATGGAACTGGACTGTGGAAACGGAAGTATGTCAAAACATTTCACAGGAAAATGTATAATTGGAGCCGTCCATGACCTCAAGATGAAAAAAGACCTTGGATGATGCAACAAGTACATTAACTAAAGAAAAATTCTGTTTTGGAATTGCCAAACCAGAGCCCTGACCTTAACCTTTTGGAGATGCTGTGGCATGGCCTGAACAGGTATGTGCACAGAAGGCATCCCAGAAATATTGATGAACTGAAACTCACTGCAGGGATCATTTTGTGCTGGTGATTGCTGCTAAAGGGAGATCTACAGGTTGTTAAATTCAAGCGTTCCATTTATTTTAATCTCTGTACTGTAGATGTTTACATGGTACAATTGTTTATGTGTTATTAGTTAGATTGTGTTTGTATAGAATTGTGACTTACATAACAATCAAACCCCAATTTATTAGTAATCAATGCAAAAATCTAGGTAATTACAAAGGGTTCACTTACTTTTTCTTGCAACTGTATTGGGTCATTTTTGTTACTAATTGATATGGGGGTCAGTCAGGGGCGGAACAAGGTCTGTGGCTCCTGGGAAGGTCTGTGGGGTTGCCAATGCCTCTCTATTTGAAAAGGAGAAATGGAGAGTAATACTACCCTAAAAGTAGCTACAGTAATACCACTATTCAGTGCACATATATTGTTCCAATATATTACATATGTGACACTGCCATACAATAGACACATGACAATTGCACCATGGTATTGCTATTGCTCAAATAATATTGAATAAGCTCAGAAAAAATACCAGTTAGTCATGATACAAGTTTAGACCATGGTGGGTACAAGGTGGAGGCGGCCCCTTGATAAATGGTAGCTATGGGGTAATTGCCTGAGTCAATGTTGCAGCGTGTTAACAATTCCAGTGAAAAGCAAGAAAACTTCATGAACTGTTTAAGAAAAAATATATTATGTGTGCCAACTCTATTTCAGTCCTTTTCATTCTTCCTTGCTGAGCATTATTTTCTTACTTTCGCATAGCTGACATTATTTCATACATAGAGGCAGTGGGGATCTTTTGTTAGAATAATGGCACGGGTAGCATTTTAAATCCTTGAAATTGAGATGTTAAAAAATGTCAAAATGTTGACAGATCTGGGATAAATTTTGTAGAAAGGAATATGAAATGTTTCAGCATCTTGGACTGCTGTTCTTGAGATGGCACTTTGGCTCAGAAACACATAGAAAATCTATTGCTTCTAAGTGCCAACATACATTGGAAATATTTCCAGGAAGCTTGAGTCTGGCTTCATAGATTTGATAAGTAAAAAGTTTCCTACATGAAACCTAATTGTGCCGTGTTGTACTGTATCTTTGTTCAATTTTTAATTATGTCATATGAACTTTGCTATATCTACTTTGCTCTGTTACAATCCTGTTCAGCTATTAGATAAAGTTAATGGATAGCTTGTGTGGTTGTAATATAAGTGGTCCTGGAGTGGAATGTATGAGATTGGGAAAAGGACTAATTTTTTGCCAGAATTAGTGCCATTGTTGTCCGTAGGCTATGTCTGGTATCATAGAATCAGAGAATGGTAGAGTTGGAAGGGACCTCCAGGGTCATCGGGTCTAACCCTCTGCTCAGTGCAGGATCACTAAATCATCCCACACAGATATTTGTTCAGCCTTTGTTTGAACACTTCCATTGAGGGAGAACTCACCACCTCCCGTGGTAACCTGTTCCACTCATTGGAATTGCAGTTCAGCTTTAAAATAGTGCCAGATAATGCCAGACACAGTCCATTGACCACTCCTCTTTCTGGAGAATCAGACTGTTTATCTTTTTATATATCCTCAATGATCTCCAGATGTTGTGCTACCCATAATATAAGAAGCCCCCTTTATTTGTGTGGGCGTGGAGTTTGGTCCAATATCAGTTAAGCTTAAATCATCTCTTGCATGGTCTCACATTATATTTAAAGGCTACATTCATCTTTGCACTCTGTAATAATCAATATGCTTTTGGAAATGAAGACTTTTTGTTTTTCCTTTTCATTAAAATTTTCTGATTGGTTGATTTCTACGCTTATATCATTTTCCAAGGCACTATCATAGCAAATTCCATCGGAGTAAATTGACAACTTCCCCCCTAACCTGCTACCCTGTTGTGAACATACATTCACTACCTTTTCACTGAGCTATTTCAGTCGGCTGTATGATGGTGCCAGGGGAAGGTGAAGAAGAGCACTGCAGAGAAAGCTACAATTACGGAGGACTGTATGACCATGCTGGTGGATAGAGGATAGGTGGATAGCATCTATTATTAGTGAGGGTTGTAATTCACTCCAGGTGAATTTTCTAGCAGTGAGGGGGGAAAGACCAGCAGGCACTCAGAAACAGAACAAGCTAGCTGGAGAGACAGCTGTGTAGTAATGAGTGGGTGTGGGTATGCTATACAGCCTCTGAAAGAGGAGAGAGGAGGGGGGACTGAACTTGTGCATGTTCATGAGAGAGGCCAGCTGATCAGTGCTATAAATGCCCCCCAGCAAGAAAATTGAATGTAGGAGAGCCTGAAAATCAAGTAGGATGTATTCAAATGCATTAGAAGAAAAATTCAACGCAAATAAATAGACAAGTGCATCATTTTTTCTGAAGGGACTTACTAAGATATGTGTGTATTGATTTTTCATGCACAAAGCTCTCCATAACCTTTAATCATGCAATGGTACTGTAAAATGAAGAATTCATAGTGGATCCAATAATGGTAAACTGGCCAGGCAAGAAATCTTTCAACAACCGCAAGTTCTACAAGGTTGTTTGGCAATTTTCTTTTCCATAGAGAAACACTGAAAACACTGTGTGTTGAGGCAAGGCAAATTGCGAGTCACTGTGAAGCCATTACCTAAGTAAAGGTGGTTTTACACCGGACAACTATCAGCCAAAAGATTGTTTAAATTAATGATTTTCAGTTATAACCACCCCTAAACATGGTACCCAACAGGGTATGGAGTGAAAAGTTAAAGGGGTTGTCTCGCGGCAGCAAGTGGGTCTATACACTTCTGTATGGCCATATTAATGCACTTTGTAATATACATTGTGCATTAAATATGAGCCATAAAGAAGTTATTCACTTACCTGCTCCGTTGCTAGCGTCCCCGTTGCCATGGTGCCGTCTAACTTCGGTGTCTTCTTGCTTTTTTAGACGCGCTTGCGCAGATGGATCTTCTCCCTTCGGCTGGTCTTGGAAGCATCGGCGTTTTGGCTCCGCCCCCTTTTCGCGTCATCGCGTAGCTCCGCCCCCGTCATGTGCCGATTCCAGCCAATCAGGAGGCTGGAACCGGCACACGTCATGGGGCGGAGCTACGCGATGATGCGTACAAGGGGGCGGAGCCAAAACGCCGATGCTTCCAAGACCAGCCGAAGGGAGAAGATGCATCTGCGCAAGCGCGTCTAAAAAAGCAAGAAGACACCGAAGTTAGACGGAACCATGGCAACGGGGACGCCAGCAACGGAGCAGGTAAGTGAATAACTTCTGTATGGCTCATATTTAATGCACGATGTATATTACAAAGTGCATTAATATGGCCATACAGAAGTGTATAGACCCACTTGCTTTCGCGAGACAACCCCTTTAATTAATTGTTAGTCGCTTTATTTCAGCTTATGGAAAACGAGACAATTAGTGAGCAACTCTCACTCAGTATAAACAGGCAGTCTTTAATCTTTGAACAACTGCCTGTTCACAGTGAATGGAGGTAGATGGCCAGAAGAACAACTGAACCACTATCACTCCTATATAAAGGTACAGGAACGGGAATCGTCACTTATTACGTATCCCTAAGATACTGGAGTATTCTACAATATCCTCTCTAATGAGATTCTAGTAGTTTGCACTTAATCCGGTGAACCTGATTCTAACTTTAGGTTGTTAAAGAGGTTCTCTGGAAATGCAATATTGATGACCTATCTGTAGCATGGCCCGATCAGTGGGGGTCCAACTGTTGGCACCACACCAATCAGCTGATTGAAATGCTCATGGTGAGTGTTACACCAGCACAGTCACTACGAGAAACAGGACCGTAGCCCTTCAATTAGCTGATCGGTGGCAGTGCTGACAGTCAGACCATCACCAATCTAATCTTGATGCCTGTACTAAGTATAGGCCATCAATTTTTTCATATATGCCACCCATCTGAGGCATTGGTTTCCAATGTCTCAGTTCAAATGGGCGATTTGCCGGTGCGTAAAAGCGACTGGCCGGCAAAGATAGCACATATGGTGTGCATTCCAGCCGGCCACTTTTACGCCAGCCAGAAAAGTTAGTTCTGGAACTATCTTTTACAGACGGAATACGGCCGGTCCCATAGACTCCTATGGGAGCCTATGAGAGCTGCCAGTTAAGGGAGGTGAAAGAGAGTATAGCAGCATGTCTGCTAAACTCCCACCCCCTTCCCTCCTCCTCTCCACCACTTGCTGGCTGTCTGCAATGAGAGGGGATGAGGCGGAATTGGCAGCTAGTATGCTAACCTCCCGCCCCATCCTGCCCCCTCCCTTGGCAGCCGACAAGTGGTGGTGGTGGTGGTGGTGGGGCGGTAGTTTAGCACATTAGCTCCCGCCCCCTCCTCTTGCCAACAGCCAGCGAGGGAGCGGAGAGGATGAGGCAGTTTAGCAGAGCTAAACTGTCTCCCTATGCCCGACAGTATTCCGGGCACACGCGGCCGTCTGAAAGTGCGTTAAATCGAGAGTTTTAACGCCCGTTCACACAATTTTCGGCCATGCTGTGACCCTGAAGCGGTTGGCCGAAAATCTTCATGCCTGTGTGAAAGTGGCCTAAGTTAAAAAGTGTATGCACTTTTTCACATGCCTCTTTTTTTCTATATACTGTATTACATTAGACCCTGAGTGCTATATGGAAGTCTGTAAAATGCATTCCTTTCAATGTTGTGCTTATACCGTGGATACAACCCATTAATCAGGGTAAATGAACACAACAATTTGCTACATAACATTGAAGACACAGTGCACATATATAATTCATGTTATCTAATAATAGCTCTCCTATTACTTCCAAGTACTTGTCCTCCGCTCCTTCCTGCAAATTAGTTTCTATGTATTATCAGTCAACACCTATAAATCTGATATATTGGAAATCTGTGTGTAGTTAATAGACTTTTGTATCTCTACAATATCCTCACAGTGCGCCTTGGAATCTGCATTGAAGACCTATATATTCGATACTACCATGGAATGAATATTATATTTATAGTAAATGGCTTTCTGTAGGATTTGCCAGCGATTATTGATGCTAATATCATTTTAAAACAACACAAAGTTCCCTGTGAGACTTGTAAGAAATGTTCCGGGTTTAAGTACTGTATATATTTGTGTACATACCTACAGTACAGGGTAGGCATTGATTAACCATCTGCTTCTGATAACACCTTAAGGGTATATTCACACAGGGTGGATATGATGCATACTTCCAACCGTGGTTTTGCATGGAGAAAATACACAGCATATTACATTAGCTACAAAGCAGATGAGAGTAAGAGCGGCTTCAGACGGGCGCATGCGCAAATACGCTCGCCGCTACAGAGCGTATTAGTGCATGAACCAGTCAAAATCATTTTTTGGTTCACATATGGCGATATTGCACACATTTGGGGAAAAAAGGCAGGAAGATAGGTCCTGCCCTGTCTTTTCTTGCACGTAGAAAAACTACGTGTGAGAAAGATAAGGCAAGTCTTATCTTTACTTGTGCGTAATATTAGCACGCGGGAATTACGATAGTCAAAACGAAACCGTTGTAATCAACGGTTTTATTTTGTCCCATTTTGCAGGCATGATTTTCACGCCCACAAAACAGGCCGAAATCATTGCTGACTGTTTAACCCTGGGGCCTGTGTCACATGGGCGTATTTGTATACAGATTTGTGCATACAAAATTTGCACTCGCAGTACGTAAAGAATAGAATCTATTTATTTCAATGGGTTCATTCGCATACACAAACAAACAGCGTGCTCTATTTTCCTGTGCATTTGCACACCAAAAGTCCCCATACAAGTCAATGGAAATGCGCAAATGCTTGCAAAATACGCTAGAAAATGTGAGAAAGGCTGCATAATTGTGTAGGAAAAAAAAAACACGTTGAACTCATTAGACCAATCAGCCATTTCAATCGGTGCATTTTTTTCCTGTGCGCAAATGATCATGCTCTTGTACGTGGAAAAGGGACAACAAAATGCGCTGATGCACGCGCAAAAAAAGCATAATTCATTCTACAGAACGGCTAGACTCATGCGCATCCAGATACGCATATCTCATCCACATGCTGTGAAAAAGTCAATTTATGCTGTGGATTAGTCTCAGATTTTTCTTATTAAGTTTGATGGGAAAGTCAAAATCTGCAAAAATAAGAAAAAGCAGTAAAATAATTTTTTTAATACCTTATGCTCCACTGCTGCTGTCTGCTCCCCACCGCTCTCAGCATCCTGGCCTTCAATGCTGACATATCATATAAACATGTGACAGCGGTGGCCAATCATAGTCTGCAGTGGTCAGCTGGGTTCGAGACTTTACCGCTGGAGGTCAGGGGAAACAGCAGAGAAGCAGACAAGACACTTCACAGGAGCTGGGAAAAGATACAGGTGAGCGTGCACTTTTTTGAAGAGGGTCAGCGGTTGCAGTCTGCAGTAGCAAATCTGCATCAAAATTGTGCAAATACTCTGCTGCAGAACTCCCTGAAAATTTGTTGTGGAAAATCTACAGATCATCCACCCCATGTGAACAAATCCTAAGGCCGCTTTCACACCGCCGTTAAAATTGTGCGATATTTGTGCATTGTGTGAAGCACAAATCTCACATGAATATGAACCCCATTCATTTGGGGTTTTTCCCACGGTGAGGGAAAAAATCATGGCCTATCTTATCTTCGTGCGTTTCCTCGGATCGCATCACCCCTTGATTTCAAAGAGCCAGGAGTGTGACGCAAGGTTTCCCATTGAAAACAAAGGGAAACAGTTTGCAGCTGAAAGCCAGTACATCGTATGAGTGTGATATCTAGCTGTGGCATTTACACTAGCGGCAAAGTGGATGACTTTTTCTAAATCTTGTCAACATGTTGTGGAGAAAATCCTCAGAGGAAATTGACATGCAGTGCAGAATTTAAATCCTCCGCATATCAATTTTAGCAGTGGATTTTCAGTGTGGATTCTATCTCTTCAAATGAGGGAGTGAATTCTGCATGAAATTCTGTGTCACAATCTGCACCAATGGTGTGGTTTAGATGTAGATTTTGAGCCTCTTTCACAAGAGCATTATTTTGACGTTAGCCGCGTCAAAAAATCGCGACCATCTGACAGTAAATCGCATGAACAAAAAATAGCCCAACCAAGTCTCCCCCATCTCTCTCCCCTCCCCCTTCCTTTCCCCCCTCCCTTTCCCCCTCCCTTTCCCCTCCCTTCCCCCTCCCTTTCTCCTCCCTCCCCCTCCCTCCCTTCCCCCTCCCTTTCCCCTCCCTCCCTTCCCCCCTCCTTTTCCCCGCCCTCCCTTTTCCCCCCTGCCTCTTCCCCCTTCCTTTTCCCCCCTCCCTCTTCCCCCCCTCCCTCTTCCCCTTCTCCCTCTTACCCCCTCCTCCCTTTCCCCCTCTCCCTCCCCCTCCCCCTAGCCCTCCCTCTCCCTTTTTCAGACAAGCCCTATCTTTGAGCACACAAAGAAATCTTAGCATTAAAATAACAAGCTTTTATTCTACCTTTTGCCATCCGATTCTTTTTTTTGGCGCGTCAAAAAAATCGTTCGTCTGAAGCAATCCATAAGAAACCATTGGTTCTAATCAGGCACATGGCAAGTGTGTACCAGGGCCTATGGGCTTTTTCAGATGGGTGTGATTTAGGCCCATTATGCTGCTGTAATTACCAGGGCCGCATAACAGGATGAAACAAAACCATTGATTAGTACGAGGATGTGACCCAGCCATAGGGGGGAAAGAAGCTTCTAATAAGTGGAGAATGAAGCAATTATATATCAAAATGTCTTCACTAGACTTCTACCATTGATCTATGGAAAAGATAATTACATAATATTTATGGAATGCTTTCAGCTCTAGATAAGATATGGTTAGTACTAATCAGCAGCCTTGCAATAGTTTATAGAAAAGATGCAGTGTAAGGCTGGACTCACACGAGCTTAGGTGTTTTTACGTTTTCTTGTCCACGCCGTTTATTGGCATGAATGGACGTTTTTCCGCAATCATGGCCAGCGTTTTCTTGCCCATTCACACGACCAAAATTTCGTATTTCGGAAAAATATGTTGCACCCCTGAAAATCCTCGCTCTGCAAAAATCCTTGGGATGCCTTCTAATACCTACATAGAGGTACCTGTAAGCTTTTCGCAGTGTTGGACGTTGCTAAAATGCCTCCCCCTCCCTTTCTTTGTCCAGCTGCTGTAAGAGTCTATGCCAGCCGCTGACGTTATTGGGTAAAAGATAGTTCCAGAACTATCTTTTTGCCCACCGTATATGCGTCGGCATGTATTTGGGTCACGTATGTTCCATTTTTCATGGTTCGACATTTTTATACACCGTATATTTGCCCATGTGAACAGATGCATTGGAAACTAATGCCTCAGATGGTCGTGTATATCAGTCGGGCATAAAATCATCGCCGTTTATACATTTGTGTGAATGAAGCCTCAAGCTGAACATTTTACTCTGAGGGCTTATTCAGACGCGCGTCCTTTTAATGCAATGTTTCTATGGAAACATTTAGACAAGGGAATTTTAGCTGCGCACAAAAATTCAGCAACTCAAATTCTCTGCTGCATGAAAAGTAGGGACCTGACCTATCTTTGGTGCGCCCTGCGCAGGAGTGTCAATGTACTGCTATGGTAGACAATGCTAACTGGTGGCAAATGGAGAACGAGGGATTCCCTGTAGCGGGCAAAGAAGGGTTACCCTGCAGGACATAATTACACTGACTGTTATTATGCCTTTTAGCCCTTAAACTACTAGTTGTACAGACGTTAATGTAGCGGCACAGACGTTAATGGGTAGTTAAAGGGCTAAAAGCCACAATGACAGTCAGTGTAATTACTTCCTACAAGGTAAACCTTCTCTCCCCACTACAGGGAAATTCCCCCACAGTGGGGAGAGAGAGAGCGAGGCTGGATGGGAATCCCCCATAGCAGGAAGATAGAGGGCAGGGCTAGTGGGGGAGAGGGGGAAGGCAGGGCTGGAAGGCACTCCTTGAGGGAATCCTCCATAGCAGGGAGAGAAAGTGTGAGGCTAGAGGGGTTCTCTAAGGGATTCTCCCATAGCAGGGAGGGAGCAGGCACACCTCTAGTGCCACCCTCTCTCACCAATATGTGGGACTGTCTCATAAGTCCCCTCTAGCCATGCCCTCTCTCTCTAGCCACACCCTCTCTCTTCCTGCTATGGGGGAGTCCCTTGCAGCTCCACAGGTACTAGCAGGAGCTTACAGCTGAATATTTAAATTTAGCTTTTTAGGGACCTCGAGGCTGCCGCGATCTCTCTCGTCCCCAAATTCCTGAACAGCAGCGTTGGGTTTTTTTTTGCAACACGCAGCTCCAGATCATGTGAATGGGTGATTTTAATGCTAACTTGATCAAAGAAGATCATCATTTTTGAGCGCAGTTAGCCATGATTTTTTGATGCGCAGAATATGTGGGCGCGTAGGTCCCTTGTGTGAAAGAGTCCTTAATTTGCACTAATGAACCAACCACCAATTATTTTCTGTATATACAATTTAAGGCAAGGGCATACTGTAACTAGAACTTAAAGGACCACAAATCCGAGATGAGTCACCACCACTTTGGTGACAGCAGGTTGAACTGCAATAATAGATAGATAACAGTAGCTTTGCCTGCTCTATTCCTATGAGTGCCGGTATTGATGTTGTATGTTTTTTTTTTCTTCTTCTTTTTAATCGCTAGGATAGAAAGCGCTCAGCTTTGCAGTTATAGACAAATATGTCAGCAAATTGCGTGGCCAGCCGAGCTATGCAGCCAGTAAATCACTCTGATGTTTTTCATTGTCAGGGCAAGTTCTGCCATGGGAGCCTAAAAATAAAGTGGTTTAAAACTCTTTACATGCAGGCAATACATCAATTTCATTTAAATAGATGGATTAAGCACGCTGTTTAAGTATGCTCAGCAGGGCGGCCGGCCACATGGCTGCTTCCCTCTATGTGGAGCCTCACATTTACTATAAAGAAGTGTGCTCAGCGATACCTGGGGACCAGATGCCAGGAGGAGAGCAAGATAAAACCTCAAGCTTTCTGTTGTCTGAGTACATTAGTGTCAGAGAACAGCAATTATAAATTTGTGCATCTTAAGGGCCCACAACATTCCAATGAGTAGGACTAAGGCCAACTTCACACGGGCGAGCGCACTATGGGGCCGTGAATCCCGTCCCCATATTGTGCTCCCAACCATGTAAATTCCGCGAAGATGTGAGGCATTCTCATGTGAAAACAGCCTTGCATCACTTCGAGGAAGAAGCAATCCTGCACTGCGGCTGTGACACCCGTGACAGAGGATTGCAGAGTCTCTCCCATTAGTTTGAATGGGGTCGACGATGCTACAGCTGACTCTGTTGAAAACAATGGGGCTGTGAGGCCAGACCATGCCGCCAGATAGAACATGCTGCAATCTGTTTCCCGGCCTATGACTGCTTTCACACTTGCAATAAAATCGAGCAAGGCGAGAGTGAGTGAAAACGCAGAATTATGAAACCAATGATTTTCAATGGTTTCCTTCCCACCTGCGATTTTTTCACTTGTATGATGTTGCGAGATTTGAAAATCGCAGCATGTCCTATTTTTCTGCGTTTTGCGGTTTTTCTAGCCCATGTTTCCCTATGGAGTCTCCTGTGATTTTCGTGCAATGCCATACATTTTTAACATTAGAAACTCCTATTGACTTTTATCACATGACAAAATCGCCGGCAGCAGCGATTTTTCACAAGGAAAAGCCTCACTGGTGCTCAAAAATAGCAATCCCAAGTGTGAAGAAACCCTAAAACTAGCAGTGGGGTTTACTTTTGCCCTTCTATTAATGCATAGCTCCTTTCTGGGGTTATATGGTTTAATTGGGCGTGCCACTTTATTCCTGGGCTGACTTATGTTGCCAAAAGGTTGGGTTCCAATTGCTGGGGATGAGGAGGAGCGAAGTAGACCTCCGGTTTCCAGCTTCCAGTCTCCTTCCCTCTTTTGATGTTTTCTTTACTGTATCTAATGTTAATTTTGATTCATGGTTATAGGGCAGTTTTGTCCTTAAAGGGCTTTTTGGTTCGCAACTACCTGATGTACAATTAATGGGTGCTGTGAGACCAAATATCCTTCAGCCAAGTACCTGGAAAGGATTCTGGCAGACACCGGGGTGTAATGATGACGTCACCTGTCTCTGGATGGTGGACAAGTAAACAGTTGGAGCTACTCTTCCTTCTCAGACAATCAGACGATCCTCTTTACTGATGTTCTGTGGAGGGTGGCCTGAGCTCAGTCACCTTGTGTGCCCTCACACCTCCATTGGTACCAACACTTCCTAACAGTCTGGTCATCATGGCCCAGGTAGTAAGAAATTCGTTGATACGACCATCCAGGCATCTAGTGCTCAACAAGCTCTACACAAGCAGAAAAAGAGGTCACTACACACAAGAAGCCTCTGAGAGCCTTTATATAAGCAATGGATGGAACTACTTATAGGGCACTGGCATAACTGCAAGGGATGTGGTTGTACCTAGGCCATGGAGCCTTGGGGGGCTCATAATGCCTCTCTTCTCCATATAGGGAGCCCAGTACTATGAATAAAGCATTATAGTTGTGGGTCCTGTTACAGGTTTTGCATTGGGGCCCAGGAGCTTCAAGTTACGCCTGTGTTTTAGGGCCTCCGGTGACAAGATCGTTCATCTAATCACACCGCAACTCTCATCACTTACATATCTGCCTGAGATGTTACTACACGTAGAGTTTTGCAGCAAAATGACAACTCTTCTAGGTGCTTGTTTTTTTTTTGACCATGAGTGTAATACTGTAAACCATTTTTGCTGGTGTGAAGAAAATCTAGTATCATTACTTTGCTCTGCCGATGATAAATGCCCATTGAATAGGCCTTTACATGTTCAGTCATCTCTTTTCTTCATTTATTATGCTGTTGTACATCATTTCCAGAGCATACAATCTCTTTTCAAACATATAATCTCATCCAGTTGATTATAGAGTACATTACAAATGCGGCTACTTCACTAGCAGGCTTATCATAACTGACATTGAAAAGGGAAGGTCTCAAATCTAGATGAATGTCTGAGATATACAGCAGTTCATAACTCACTATCTTGTGTGAGCTTCAATCATGTTTTGTTAAATTGACTGCGATATGAAACAAGCCATTGATCTCACCAAGGTGCATTTTAATTTAATAGTAAATTCCTGAAAGTAAAGGGACACCAATGAAAATTGAAGTTTACTATGATAACCATTGATCAGAGTTTTGCTGAATATTTTTTACAAGCATTAAGGCCGTGGATAAATAAGTGCCCATCCTAACAGGGGGCACTGCCAAGTGGTATCACTATGAAACAGGTGACAGTTGTGGAATCTGATGTTGGTTATGGAGAGACTTTATACCTCTTAAGTTGAACAAACAAATTTTAATGGAAAGTACAATAAAGAATAATATGGCAATGACATACTGCCATATTCTATATTCTGCACTGAGCAGAGGGCTGGACCAGATGAGCCTGGAGGTCCCTTCCAACTCTACCATTCTATGATTCTATGACCTGCAACAGTATTTTTCATATACAATGTAAACAGTTTACTAACATTCGATTGAAGGGGTTGTCTGGGCTTGTTTCAACTGATGACCATGAGCAGTTGATGGACAAGAGTCCACCACTTGGGACCTCCGTCCATCAGCTGATCATCTGGTCTGCTTTCCAGTGCAGTGCACTGAACCTTGTCATCAGCAAACAAGAGAGGAAGTACCGATGCCAGCTTCACTCCCATTAAAATCAACGGGAGCCACACTGCCACTTCAGTTACTGCTTCTGTTACTGACATTCTGTCCTAAGCAGAGAATAGGTCATCAGACAACCCTTTTAATACTATGACTCGGTACGTACCCTACGAATAGGGTGTCCTTAATATTGTGCATGCAATATAGAATTATCTCACCAATACTGAAATTGTTTACCTTGGCCAGGGAGAAATAGCTCCATAGAGGCTGGTTGAAAATAGGAGTAATTAGTCTTGCAGGAATGTTATTTAACCAGATGACTAAATCCGGTAACTGAAATATGCAGTCACTGTCCCCTGAACAAATTATTAGCACAGTACCTTTGGGGAGGCTGCACAGTAATGAAGTGAGAAAAATCTGTTTTACTGGTGATGAGCCTCAGTGATGGTATTTTGATTACAAACTACTGAAACTTGAATATCCGGAAACTGGCTATCTGTTCTCACTGGTGGTCTCTCTCCTGGGAACAGTTCGATACTAATTGCAGCTGATGTCTCATTGAACGATTGGCAAACCTCCCTCTGGCATTTTCATTGCAATAGCTGAAGAGTGCCACTACAGGAATCCACATTGCACTCTCCCTGGTAGCACTGGGGCAGCTCACTCCTCACAAGGCTCTTTGCTCTCTGCAACAGCCTAGCATATCAGCCAATCAACAGGCAACTCACTCCCTGTTAATCCATAGCAACAAAGTTAAGTAAAATACAGTCATGTGACCTCTCTGAAGGTTCTAGAAGGAACATATATAAAGTCCAGCAATAATATACATAGATATATATGCATGGGTATTTAATTCTTACAACTACTTAATGTTCATGTAGTTTTGCCACCTACAGACAACTGAGGCCAGTGATTAGAAGCAGTGGTTACATGGGTATATGGCAACAATACTGCTTCAGCCATGTAAACAAAGCAGGATGGGGAGGCCTGGAGCAACGGCACATTTTTGCCCCTTAAAACATTTTTAAATATATCAGACAACCCCCTTAAGTTTGCTGGATGTCTTTATTAGAAAGATTCTACTGTGACATCAAGAGAAAATGCAATGCCATAAACTCTGATGTATTATCAACTCAACTGGAAGATGTAGAAGTCATTAAGAGATGCAGAATACACAACCTATGAATATTACCATTAATTCATTCAGTCATCAGGCCCTTATGGGACCACATATGTGTGTCATGCTCGACTGGATAAACTGCAGAGCAGACCAACCTTCTCTGACAGTTACAGAAGAATGGAATACATGTACTTGGTCCCATACGGGACGGGCTATTACCGTTGCTAGAAGAATCTTCACACCTCTCCTCTATTACATTACATGTTCGGGAGTTGAACCTGCTCCTTACTCGGAGGGTGCCAGCTGTTTTCAACAGCTGACGGCCATGGTTGCAATCAGACTAGCTACGATTGCATCTGTTTAACTGTTTAGATGTTGCAGTCAATTCTGACTATGGCTTCTAAACAGCTAGCCCTCCCAGGGCTGCCATGTATGGATGCCAGGGCTTAATAGGCATCAATTAAAATTCAAGGGGCTACTGAAAAAAACCAGGAATTGATTGATTAAAAATAATCTATTTGTACATTTTGAAGCTTCAGTCTCTCATTTGAAGCAATACATTTGTCCAAAACGTTTCTTTCACTGCTCAAAGCATTTTTAAACTCATCATTACTCGTCTTTTAGTACCTGTGCTCTTTTTTGTTTCACCTCATCAACATCAGCAAAACGTTTTCTTTTGAGGTCTCTTTTAACCTGAGGGAAAACATACAACTCGCCCTGCAAATAATAAAAAGTCATATGGCTTTTAATTTACTTTACAGTGAGATAGTGTAGGTTCTCAGGGACGTGGTGTGGCCTTGCCGTCGGCCCATCAGCCTCTGCATCTTGGCCAAAATGCTGAACTAACACCCGCATTTCATTAGTGTGTATCAATATTTCCTTTATGCAGTTTGCTATAGACTTCTGGGGTGCCCAAGATGTCAGCCAGTGCGGCCCGCTGTTGAGATGCAGGGCAACCCAGTGCTATGTCAGTGAGTTGTAATCTTGTATTGTGGGACGCACCCATCTGTTGGCTGGCTTCTGTGGTATCGTTCGCATTGCACATCTGGTTGCATGCAGTCGCTCCTCCCCAATCTCGGCTGGGTTGAGTGGGTGACTGCATGTAGGTCTGCAGTGGACAGTTCAGCTCCTCCGCTTTATAGTCTGGCTTGCTGCATATTGTTAGGTTTTACGACCATTGTGCCGCCCCTACGGCGATTGTGCCTGCTTAGCGGCGATCATGCCTGTTCTGCACCTTATCAGGTATTGCATTTTTGTTTTTTTTCCAGTTAACGGGAAATTTAGATCCGTAACACAGACCAAACTAGGACATGCTGTGTGAAAAATCTTGATACCCCACTATAAATCAATAGGGTTTAAGCTATTAGCCCTTTCCAATCCACTGTCTGACGTCTAAAGACATTATGATTTAAGGCTGTACAGCTCTCATGTTGAAAGACGTCCATCGGGGTTCTCTTACTGTATATTGCCAGCCTCTCTGCTGTCAGAGCCTATCCAACGTGTTACGTCATGCAGTACTGACTCTAGCCTACATATAGCACCGTTGTGTAACAGCAGAAAAAGAGTAAGCCCTCTAGGAAAACCAGGATACAAATTGGACTGGAAAGGGTTAAGCGTGTAAAAAATCTGTGCGTAATACAGAGCGCAAATAGGCCCAGTGAATGAGCCGTTATAAATGACCTTTTGAAGGTAACCATAATGATGATGTGGCCCTTGATAAAAAAGAGTTTGACACCCCTGTTCTATACGATCGATTTAAAGATACTTCAAGAAAAGAAGTATATTTTTCCCATCTGTTTTCTTCCCAGGAGCCCAAATTCTTCTCCCATTTCGCCCTACTCACACAGCACATAGGATTTTATAGACTCTTGAAGTGAATCCTTTACTGTTTCAATATCAGATGTCAATTCAAAATTCCAGTATCCTTTACTTCCTATTCATACTTATGCTCTGATTAATGAAACAATATTCTTAACCAGATAGTAGTGCAAGTGAGAAGAGGTATTTTCCAACAGAATTCTTCCTTTCTGGCTTGATATGTCTTTAATATCTTGATTAACCAGCACAATTCCTCTATTATAATCCAGAAATCACTATGTTGAAAGTCCTGAGCTCTCTGAGAATATCCATTATTCCAAAATGGAGTTTTGCTGACATTACACTTTCTACTTCAATCAATTTTATATCTGGCAACAATTTGTAAAAACGACTGGCCAAGTGATAAACTCAGAATATTTCGTCTGTCAACTCTAGCAACTCAACGTATCCTTAAATCCATAGGGCTTAGCTAGACTTAAGAAAAATTCCATTACCTGGACCTCATTCCAATTTATTAAATATACAAGCTAGCTCGATGGCAGAGTCTAAAATTTGGAAGCCGTAATCCTCTATCAGAGTGAAGGCAGAATATACTTCTGTTTAACCTTGGGACATTTCCCTTCTCAGAAGAGGACTTATAATGCCAGCTATCACACAGAAAACTTTTTCATTAATCGAAATGAGTGAATTTGAAAATTAATATTTGTGGAAGATAAATTATTATAACCAATGCCATTGTGGCCAAAATAGGAATCGGGAATACAACCAGGGGATCAAATTACATGTATTCAAGTACATTATCAGATATTGGTTTTCCCCACATAATGGAAGTTTCTTCCGACCCCCAACAGTTTGAGTGAAATATCAAGATTAGAAATAAGGGTGTCCGAAGGAAGAATTATAGAATTCTCACAATTTATTTTAATCCCTGATAGTTCTCCAAAGTCTGTAAATATCTCTCATCTAGATTTTTCTAATATCTAATTTGTATCTCCTCTCTTTCAGTTTCATCCCATTGCTTCTAGCCTTTCCTTGTGCAGATGAGAATAGGGCTGATCCCTCTGCACAGTGACAGCCCTTCAGACATTTGTAGACAGCTATTAAGTCTCCCCTCAGCCTTCTTTTTTGCAAGCTAAACATTCCCAGATCCTTTAACAGTGCCCATTTACACGGAGCCATGATCGCTCAAAAATCGCTCAAACGACAGTTTGAGTGACAGTTTTGAGCGATCATCTTTGCATAACTCTAAGTAGCTAATTAGCTACTTAAGAGTTATGCAGGCGGAGCAGGATACCGCCACGAATATATGAATATATGCAAATAGCTGCATTGTTCTCAGAGCTTTCAGCTGGTGTCCCACTGAGAACTGCCAGCAGGATACCAGCTGAAAGAGTGCGATCAGCACCACCCACTGAGCTATTAGCGTGTGATGCTAATAAGGCTCATTGCTTATTTCTAGCTGGCACAAAAATGAGTGATGAACGAACAGTGCACAATGGCCGCACATTTAGAATCAATGATTATCGCTCAAGAGATGGCTTTTGAGCGTTGTGTCTAATTGGGCTTTACTGTACTAATGGTTCAGGGAGCCAAAGATGCTACTACATCACAACTAGTTTTATTAAAAAAAACAACAACTATCCTCTTGAAGAAAAGCCTTCCAGTACACTGTCCATATGGTGATAATACAGCATAAAAACAAAACATGCCCCACTCAGAAAATAGCTAAAATAAAGACTTAATACTAGTAGTAATATCCAATCCTGTAATTCTCCACTTATGTTAGGGTGAGAAGCGGAATGCTTGAATCCTCTGCCCAGATAGATATATAGCTAGAAGTTTCTCTCATTCAGTGAGTCTAGCAAAAGATGCAGAGACACACCAGCTGATAGCATGCACAACTTGCTGTACTCCTTCCAATTGTCCATGGGGTATAGTAATGTCACTGTAGTCTCAAAGGATGCTGAGAGTAATCTAAGTAGGTGACCTGTGGAGTCTGGGAACGTAACTTTTATACTTAACTTCGCTGTCGATCCCCCAGTGTTTGTGCGGAAAGCCGCCATTCAATGCATTGAGGTGCTGCTATGTAGTCTGCCTGTTCTAATTTTATAATGAGCGGACTATTTAGCAGCGCCACTCAATGCATTTAACGGTGGCTTCCAGTGCTAATACCGGGGAATCGATGGTGAAGGTAAGTATACAACTTACCTCCTTGGACTCCATGGGTCACTTACTTTTAGCCCATAAGCTTAGCTCATAGGGCTAAAAGTAGATGACAGTTTCTCTTTAAAGTGTTTTTTATATGAGTCATGATTTTAAAAAATGTGCATGGAGGGACCACAATGGCTGCAACACACATTCCCCGGCCAAAGATAACAATGTCATTCCGCCAATGTCATTTCACCTGGCGCTCACAAGAAATTGAAACCTGCTAGACTTTGTGGATTATCTGGTTGCAGTAACTTGTGAGTCCCAACACGACCACATTGACTTGCATTACATATCAGGAAGGCAGCATGACACTACTAAATCAGCCTAAATTGTGAAGTTCTGCCATTTGAAAGGGACAATTATACAAATATACTTTATACACAGATAAATTTCATTTGGCATGTACTGTAACATGATTGTATGCCGCCAGATTTGATTGCTATAATCTAATTAGCTCATAATCACTTACATATACTTTGATATAAACTGATTCCCCTTTAAATACTGAATATTTCTTTTAATACATTAAAAAAAGCGTCTCAGAGCCAACATTTTGTCTTACTTTTTGCTTAGCAGTAACAATAAAATGTATGTTGCACTTAAGATATCAAAATGGCAACTCGCCAAAGACAGAGAGAATGGAAACCTCATAAATCATTCTTTGTAGACAAACAATATCTATACAAAGAACAATCATTCCAAAGAAAATGGGGCGTAAAAGATGCTTGCATGACCACTTGTGTCACCAGCAAGAGAAGAATGTAAAATAAAGAGTGGACATATATTTCTACCTGCATTGCTTTTAGCTCAAGCTTCCAGAATAAAGGTGGTCTTAGATGTGCCAAAAATTCAGGCAATGTGGCTCATAGCGGGTTTCATGCTGTACACCACTAAGGCCAATATATACGGGTATGACACTGCCCGTGGGCACATATGTGCATATGTGGGCACACCAATAAACAAAGCTCGGGGAAAGGGAAGTGGACTGGACTAGAATAGCAGGGATCAAATTTATAAGTATAGCATATTTTTTATTCTACCATTTTCCCTACCTTTCAGTGAAAAAATTATTTAAAAATTCTTTTAAGGGGACGTTCACATATTGTGGGTAGCCTGTGAATTTGTTCAGATCCGCAGGTTAGAGTTACAGTAGAAAATCATCAGGGTTTTTTTTCCTTTACATGTCAACAGGCTTTATTTTAATCCAATTCACTTTAAGAATAAACATTTCCAATGCGTCTTTTCTGCAGCCTTTCCGCAATGTGTATGAATACACCTAAGGAAAGTTCTAACTGACGAAGTAGCCTCCTAACTAGTTTTGAGCAAGCAGAACCTGTAGAAACTTGTTTTGGGGTGAAGTATACTAAAACTTTGGTCAAACATGAACCTGAACCCTGGGTGGTTCATCTCAGCCCGCACCTTCTAAAAAGGAATGTCATGGTGGCTCAGTGGTTAGCACTGTTGCCTTACAGCACTGGATTCCTGGGTTCAAATCTGACCAAGGACAACATCTGTGACATTTTTATGTTCTCTCTGTGTTTTTGTGGGATTCCTCCTAGAGACACTTTATGTAGTCCATACATTTATTGAGAAGTAACACAAGGAAAACAGGTAAACTCCATGCAGATATTGTCCTTCTAGATTCGACTCTATGACCCCAGCACTGCAAGGCAACAGTGCTAACCACTGAGCCACATTGGAGCTCTTCCTCACTCACAGCCCGAGATGGCCCTGGAAAAGTACAAGCTCAGGTCAAACTAATTCAGCCTAAGACAAATTTTGCTGAAATTCGGAGAATTGGCCCAAACTAAGTTTTCGAAAGTTCGTTCATTTCGACTCCTAACCAGAAATCTGAATGGCAAGACTGTCTCTGCTTATATACATTGTCTCATCACTGATACTTAAAGTGGATGTCTCTTTTCTAGCTATTTTGTTGCAGGAAGCAGACAGCTCTGTACATTGTGCAGTGGCTTAGGTTGGTACTGCAGGCTGAGTCCTATTTAAGTGAATGGCACTCAGCCTGCAATAGCATCTGGGGCAACAATAAACACTGATCCTGAGGATAGGTCACAAATACCTATAAGTGGTACAACCTCTTTATTATATGGCTCATTCAGGGAGTAGATAGGGGTAGGCTCATGAATTGTGTCCTGAGTGCTGGGATCGAATTGGGACTAAAATTTAGCGCTGACATTTAAAAGCCCACAGGCCCACTTGCTGTGTGGTGAATATGAAAGATGTCTGCGTGCTTGTGGAATATGGCTGAGCAGGGTCTATACCACATGCACAGAACAAAACTTCTGGAAACTGCAGTGTTCCACCTGTAGACAAACCCAGAATGAGGAAACTGTAAGGAGTGGGTGACAGACGTTACAAAAGAAGGAGGGTTACAGACACATAAAAAATGCAATTACTACCTCCGAGCGGCCCTCTGCCAACACCCGCCCATCTGAAATCTATAGTCTGGCCTTGGGAAAGGGGGGTGCATATTCCAGGACAAGGCAAGCATTATTCTGTCTCATAGATAGTGTAATAGACTGAATAGGTTTCTTATCAAAGGTGTATGGACTTGTCTTTTTTTTATTGCAAGTCCAGGAATAATAATATACTTATTTCATTGAGCAGAATAATAATGTGCTTACAAAAGTTTTTCTTCTACTTATCTATTTACTTCCTATCCATCCATCTACTCTAAGTCCACAAAAGTAGGCAGCACAATCTCCTGGTTCTTTCCAATATACGGTTGCCAGCGATTAATCTCCAATCCAGGGTACATAAAATATAGCCTTAGGGCGAGCACCCACTGGCGTTTTTTTACCTGCGTTTTGCGTTTTGCGTTTTTCCTGCACAGGCATAGAGATAACATGTGTTCCTGTCCACTGGCGTTTTTTTTGCGTTGCGTTTGCGTTTTTAACATAGGAGCTGTCAGTTGCATATGTGTCCTTATTTTTCTCCATGGAAATTAATGGAAAAGCCGCGAAAACGCCGCGAAAAACGCCGCGGAAAACGGGCGGAAAAACCGCGGGGAACGCGGCGAAAACGCTGCGTTTTTTTCCCGCGGAAAACGCAAACGCCAGTGGGTGCTCGCCCTTAAAGTCATCTTTTTATCATGTATTGGGTGAATAAAAAATATACCTTTTAAAGATATCCTGAGAGTGCTGCAAAGTTATTGGAATATCCATCTATCCATCTACTTAGAATCTTTAAATACGCTGCCAAACATTGAATCTAAATTGATCGATGTGGGAGAGAAGGAAACTGGGTGAATATTTCCCTGTATATATTGTATCCTCTCCTCCAGTTCCTGCCAAGTTATACTTGGAAAAATACATAAAACATGTTCCAAACTGAAACAAAACTGTTCTTACAGAGAAGACTTGCTTTTATGCTGCATTATGATAGCAAGAGTGTAAATCCAGTGTCTTGGTAACAAATAGCAGATGAAATATAGATGCAGAATTTAGATGCGTCAAGAAGGAAGTAGAAATTGAATGATAGGACTTGTCTTCAGAAGCTGGTATGCTGGTGCAACATGCAGGAAGAGGCCTGTACTCTCTAAGCGGGTTTCTAAGAAGTGGCTAAGGAGCCGTGTCAGGTTTGCGAGGGGTGCAGCACGCTCTTTGTAATCTTGCGCACCGCTGAAGGTATACAACAGGATATGGACGACTAATAGAATTAGGTGATCGTGACGACAGTGCCTGGATTAAAAGTGCTTGGTAGCTAAATAGGACTAACACACGTAAGTAAACAACAGGCATACCATTTACTTTCAGGCATGTGGCTGAATTAATATTAAGCACCAGAAATTGCATATACAACTTGCATATATACAGTTTAACACTCTATACACAGATAAACAAACTTTGAAGAGGCAGCATCTGAGCTAAGGGAGAGCTATAGAGAGAAAACTGATGAGAAAATACCCCTTATCAACCCCACCAACAGTTTTGCCAGCCTGAAACACTAGCTAATATTTTTCCAGTACTCACAAAATTCCTATGAAGATTCTTTACTGCTTGTCTGAAACTTTGTGTCTGTCTTGCTGTCCAGTAGAAAGCAGAGCTGGCTTAAACAGACGTCAGGTTTAGAAAAGCAAACAGTTTCTCTCATCATCGGGGTAATTTATGAGCTGCTGCACACAGGATTACTTTAAAGTTTACATAAGCATCTGTAATTGCAGCAGGACTGAGGAGAAGGAAGCCTAGCTGCGGCCATTCCTTCCCCTGCTTCTTGCTCTCCATCTCTCTTCACTGTGACTCTCTCCATACTCCCCCCTTTGACTTCCATCTTCTAACACCATTTTATCATAAACAACTGTGCAACATGAAATAAGATGGAAGGAAACCTCCTCCTTCTTTCTTCACTCCTGGGGCTTGTCACAGCTCAGCTTCAACTTTATGATTTACGATGGTGCCTAAACAATCTTAACTCTTTAGTTCCTATTCTGACTCCCTCTTCTTAGTAAATAAAGTCCAGCATAACTGCCCTTTGTTAAATGAACTTGTAGATAGAACAGTTGCTCTTAACTTGCAGGTAAATTAATTCTATTCTGTAGTGCCAGTCCAGGTCACTACACTTTTACAGCGATCAGCTGATATCACCAGGACAAGCCACAGCAAATCATGTTTTCCCAGAAAAAAGTAGCTTTATGTGTTGGCCATTCAAAAGAATGTCTATCCATTTAAATACACTCTTTGTCAAAATACAATCTAGCACCTAGAGGAAGTTGTCATTTTGCTGCAAGATTCGACATGCAGTTACATCTCAGGCAGATATGCAAATGATTAGAGTTTTGGCATGATTAGATGAACAGTCTTGCCACCTGAGGCTCTAAAAGTGGTTCCACCCTTGGCCTATAAAAAGGATCTTAGAGGCTGCTTGTGTGTAGTGGACCCCTTTTTCCACTTGTGTAGAGCTCGACACCTTCACAATGCAATTGAAGAGATTTTGCCTGGTTAACAGAGTTTGATAGGGGGCACATTATTGGAATGCAAGAGACTGGATGGTCATATTGATGAATTGGTCATCATCTGGACCATTATGATCACACTGTTAGGAGGTGTTGGGGCCAGTGGATGCTTGAGGGCATGTACACAAGGCAACTGGGCTAAGGATGCTCTCGACGGACACACCAGTTGAGAGGATCGTCTGATTGTCCAACAAACACAAGTAATTCCAACTGTTGCATTGTCTGCCATCCAAAGACAGGTGGCACCATCGTTACAGGCCCCCATATCTGTCAGAACCATTTCCAGGTGCTTGGCTGCAGGATGTTTGGTCTCCTGGTACCCATTATGTATACTGCCTTTGACACCCACCCACCAATGCCTCAGTTTACAGTGGTGGGTGTCATGAACAATGAAACTGGACTGCCACGGAGTGGAACTGGGAACTGGGTTGTCTTCAGTGATGAATCCAGGTTAAGTTTGGGCACTGACGTCAGATGTGTTTGTGTCTGGAGACCTAGCACTGAGCGCCTCAATCCTGCCTTTGCTGTGGAGCCCCCCTCCCCCCACTGCTGGTGTGATGGTCAAGGAGGTCAACAGACACAAACACGTCTGACGTCAGTGCCCAAACTTAACCTGGATCCAGTTGACTTGTGTAAATGCCCTCACACATCCACTGGTCCCAACACCTCCTAACAGTCTGGTCATAATGGTCCAGGTGGTGAGTAATTCATCGATATAAACATCCAGCCTCTTGCATTCCAATAATGTGCCGCCTCTCAAACTCTGTTAACCAGGCGAAATTTCTTCAATTGCATCGTAAAGCGGTCAAGCTCTACACAAGTGGAAAAAGGGGTATATCACATACAAATAGCCTCTAAGAGCCTTTTTTATAGGCCAATACAGTCAGTCACCCGCTAGTAGTAGTAGGATGGACAATGACAGCTCAGCAATATGTTCAGGACATCCTCCAGCCACATGTGTAGGATAATGCTTGGCCGCACACTACAAGGATGTCACAGCAATGCATCCATAACATTGACACACTTCCGTAGCTGCCCAGTTGCCAGATTTATTGCAAATAGAACATGTATGTGACCATCTGGGATGCCAACTTCAACAGCCTACAAGTTTACATCATCTAGAGGCTCAGTTACAGCAAATGTGGACGGATATGCCGTAGGATAGCATACGGAACCCTTTATGCCTCCATATTTTCACCTGTACCCAAGGTAGAGGCGGCCCATCAGGGTCCTAGAGCCTTCCTTCGAGTGTTTTAGTTTTCCGCAATAAATATTCCTTTTGCTCTGATATTGTAATCACTTACTTAAAATCACAGCTGCAGAGGACCAGTGTATTTTTAACCTTTGTCACAGACTGAAATCCTAGTTTTATTTCTTTTTTATAAAACTTAACCTTTAATAAACAATATACTTTAAAAAATCCTAGTCAGGAAAGAAGGCTTTAGTAAAAGAACTATTAATTACGTATGCAGATGATGCATTTCATTCTTCGCTGTATATCGCATGAGTCATCTTCACCAACTTTTTATTAAGGACAATCTGTTGTGAAGTGTTTATAGACTCTTTTGTGGATATCTCGATTAATTCCACATCCGTTTCTATAAGCAAAAGCGCATCCGATGATATTTATGCGCTTGCTTATACGTGTTGCTAAATATACAGGAATTGAGTAAATAAAGTGTCTATGATCCTTTGAAAGTTATTCAATTACTCCTTTTTCTGGTTCTATTCTCTATATATACAGTGCTCAACGCGTTTCCTCGCTCATGCGATTCATCAGGAGCAGTGTTAACGAACACATAGAGCCGCAGGGTACAATCAGGATCTGCGACTCTCTATTTATAAGAGACTTAATCCCATCAGTTCTTTCGTCACCACTGGGATTACTTGTACGAACTACATAAGATCAGAAATGACTAGCATCCATAACATTGACACACACTGCATACTCAATAATAAAATGTCAACTATGAGTCTATAACGCTACGCAACCAAGAAATCGTCCATCCACGACGTCTTATGTGGTTGCGATTTGTACTGCACTTGCACTAGTGTCTATTTCTAGACAACCAGAAACTGCTACCAGAGACTCATCTAAGGCTCTTATTAGGATTCTGACAACAATCTGTCTTGGATTCCTGAAATTTTTTTTAGTCAGGCTAACCTAATATAGTCCCTAGATTCCTAAGGTTGTAAAGCCCCCTAATTTATCAGGGTACTGGCATCTAAGCTTAGTTCCCTTTCTATGCTCAGGCACTAGTGCTGTTCACCAGTGACCTGGCTCTGTGCAGTAGTCAGCAGCACACAAAATAATAAACTGGCAGCAGCTCCAGCCTTAGTGGTAGGCTGGAGGCATCTAATGTGCAGTCAGTTGAATGTTCCTTTTTAAAGCCCTGAAACGACACTCCCCCCCCTGTGGGTGTGTACTGCCTGGCCAATCAGCTCTTACCATGATCATTGCATGGGCCTGTATGTAAGAGCGTCCGATCCTCTAGTTTGCTTTTCATTTCCCAATCGAAATGGAGACTATTTAGACAGGGATTTTTTGTTTGAATAAATGGCAGGATTCTTGTCATCAAGTATAGATACAAATGTATGGCTGACTGAGGCCAATACTATTTTTTCAGACAAAGAGTTCCATCCTCAAACACAGTACACAAATATCAAGAGTTGTTTCAAACATTTGACAGGGGTCTATCGCGAGTACACACGTAGCTGGTGGGAGGTACAAGGTCTACAAAAATATTTGGAGCACGGAATTGTTCCGAGAGGCCTACGTTCTCCTATACTCCCACCAGCACGTTGTCGCAATACGGAGTTTCTTCAAAAGTGGGAAAGGGAGGCCACTGAAGGGTCCCTCAGATTGATGAGACTGCTATTAAATGAAGAAAAAGTGACATTGGAAAAAAATACGAAAGCACTAAATGAAGCAATAGCAAAAATTAAGGTCTTCTCAACGGACCCGGAATTTGTGAGGAAAGAAAGAAGTCTACAGGAAAACATTGAAAAATATACGGCATATATAAAAGAGCAGAAATATCTATACTTTTCCCGTGACCTTCAAGACTTTAAAGATAATAAAGTCTACAGGGTTCCACCAAATCGCTCTGATACTGACCTTAGTTCCTCGGAAGGAGACTGTACAGAAAGTGACTCAGCAGTAAGACCGAAATCCAATCCCTTCCGAGGTAAAAATATAAATAAAAATAGGGGCAACCCAAGGGGCTATAATAGAGGTAGAAACCAATCGAAACATAGCGGTTTTTTAGAACAGCCCATCGGCCAATATTTTTTGAGAGACCGGAGAGATCATCTTCAGTGACCCCCACTACCACACATGGGAAAACTCGCGATATGACACAGGACACAATGAATCTAATATTGGAGAACTCCAGTAAGGAGGACAATAAAATGAGAGTCAACAACCTCTCACCCCGAATTCTCAGCAAAGGGGAAGTGAACGTCTTAGAGAGGGGCCTGTCTTTTGTCCTGTCGAATCGCTTTAACAGATTCGGCTGGACAAGGGACATGGCCCTCTTTTTGCGTAAACTCAAATGGAGAAAGTTCTACGCTGTTCAGGAGAGACAAAAAATAACTGAATTGGGATTAGAAATGAATGATCTGCAGGGACTAAGGATATTGGAAGCATTGGAGAATGAAAATACCAAAACACCAGGAGAAGGCCCTTTCACAGAGTTGAGACTTAACAGCATAAAAAACGCACCCCCAACCAGTCAACCTTTATAGATATATTCGAAAAGATCATCTTTAATGAAATAAGGTATTTACCGAATCCTAGAGGACGGGGGGGGGGGGGGGGGGGGTAATATGAACACAGAGGAGTTACAAGCACTTCAAAACCTAGAAAATGATCCAGAAATTGTAATAAAAGCCTCCGATAAAGGAGGTAATATCGTAGTGATGTCTCGACAGGGTTATATTAGAATGTGTGATGTATTACTAGGGGACGGATCGACATACAGACGATTACTGTCAGACCCCACAGACGTGTTCTTGAGAGATCTTAAGTCGATCCTGGATGAGGCGCTAGTCCATAAACTGATTGATAAGACCGAGTATAACTTCATGCTTCCAATTCATCCAAGAATAGCAACATTCTATTCGCTCCCAAAAATACATAAGGGGCTTGACCCCCTGAGGGGAAGGCCGAGGTCCTGAGTGGTGGATCCCAGCCAATCAACTATTGATAGGTCATCAATAGAAATATCCTGGAATCCCCCTTTTGAAGAAAAATATGCTGTAAATTTTTCTACAAATGCAGAGCAGCTCCCTTTCTGGAGGTGTATCTATGTATTTCATAGTCAAAGGTTAATTTCATGGATATTGACTAGTACTACATTTGCAGGGACAATGCATAGGTCTTACATCAGCTCTTCACAAGGCAGGTATGGCTGTTCTGATTTATTTTACTCATTTATATATGGCATTATACACAGACTGTCATCACTTAGCATTGGGCCCTGTCCCCAATGGGGCTTACAATCTAATTCACCTAAGAGTATGTTTTTGGAGTGTGTTTGGAAACCGAAGTACTCAGAGGAAACCTACGTAAACATGGAGGGAACATAAAAATAACCTAAGCACTCCAGGTATAAGTAGCACAGTAAAATGCAATGACACAAGCTTGGCTGATGCATTTCAGGTTAACTAACCCTTAATCATAGCAAACAGATGTAACTGGATGTATGCAGTACCTACAGTATCTACTGCAAAAGTTCTTTTCTCACCTGTTGTGCTGCAAAAAGGAGTGTACACCCAATAATCTTAAGATAAAAGTTCACTTTTTAACTCTGCTCCAGTTTGTCTGACATTGTTTCCTTAATTTCTTAATACTGTATATCTCAAGTTGAACTAGAAATCTTTAGCTTAGACATTGGGTCAAATGATAATGATCTACTGCCTGCAGCGACCCCCACGGGTAGATGGGCTATATATTGAGCTCAATAATAGTGCAGTAAGCGCCTAAACTCCCATTAGTGGTGGCAACAGGCAGTCAAGTATCATTCAGCTCTATGCAGAGGATTTGGAGCTGTGTATCAGGTCATTATAAACATAAAGTGAGGAGTTAATCAGCACAGAATTTTGGAACTATTCATCTACTGGTATACACATTTAGTTTATATAGTTATTAGAGATGAGCGAGCACCAAAATGCTCGGGTGCTCGTTACTCGGGACGAAATTATCGCGATGCTCGAGGGTTCGTTTCGAGTAACGAACCCCATTGAAGTCAATGGGCGACCCGAGCATTTTTGTATTTCGCCGATGCTCGCTAAGGTTTTCATGTGTGAAAATCTGGGCAATTCAAGAAAGTGATGGGAACGACACAGCAACGGATAGGGCAGGCGAGGGGCTACATGTTGGGCTGCATCTCAAGTTCACAGGTCCCACTATTAAGCCACAATAGCGGCAAGAGTGGGCCCCCCCCCTCCCCAAAACTTTTACTTCTGAAAAGCCCTCATTAGCAATGCATACCTTAGCTAAGCACCACACTACCTCCAACAAAGCACAATCACTGCCTGCATGACACTCCACTGCCACTTCTCCTGGCTTACATGCTGCCCAACCGCCCCCCCCCTCCCCCTCACAGCGCACACCAAAGTGTCCCTGCACAGCCTTCAGCTGCCCTCATGCCACGCCACACTCATGTCTATTTAGAAGTGCGTCTGCCATGAGGAGGAACCGCAGGCACACACTGCAGAGGGTTGGCACGGCTAGGCAGCGACCCTCTTTAAAAGTGGCGGGTCGATAGCCCACAATGCTGTACAGAAGCAATGAGAAATAGAATTCTGTGCCACCGCCATCAGGAGCTGCACACGTGGGCATAGCAATGGGGAACCTATGTGCCACACACTATTCATTCTGTCAAGGTGTCTGCATGCCCCAGTCAGACCGCGGTTTTTAATTCATAGACACAGGCAGGTACAACTCCCTATTGTGAAGTCCCTGTGGACCGACAGCATGGGTGGCTCCCTGGAACCCACCGGCGGTACATAAAAATATCCCATTGCAGTGCCCATCACAGCTGAGGTAGTAATGTCATGTTTAATGCAGGTGGGCTTCGGCCCACACTGCATGCCCCAGTCAGACTGGGGTTCTTTACAAGTGGACAGATGTAGGTTAAACTCCGTGTGCACCTACAGCATGGGTGGCTCCCTGGAACCCACCAGCGGTACATAAAAATATCCCATTGCATTGCCCAACACAGCTGAGGTAGTAATGTTGTGCTTAATACAGGTGGGCTTCGGCCCACACTGCATGCCCCAGTCTGACTGGGGTTCTTTACAAGTGGAAACAGATGCATTTATAATTCCCTGTGGACCCACAGCATGGGTGGGTGCCAGGAAGCCACCGGCGGTACATAGAAATATCCCATTGCATTGCCCAACACAGCTGAGGTAGTAATGTTGTGCTTAATACAGGTGGGCTTCGGCCCACACTGCATGCCCCAGTCAGACTGGGGTTCTTTACAAGTGGACAGATGTAGGTTAAACTCCGTGTGCACCTACAGCATGGGTGGCTCCCTGGAACCCACCGGCGATACACAAAAATATCCCATTGCATTGCCCAACACAGCGGATGTAACGTCAGCTGTAATGCAGGTGGGCTAAAAATTCATTTGATTACACTGTAGGCGAGGGCCCACAAAAATTGCTGTATCAACAGTACTAATGTACATCCAAAAAATTGGCCATGGCCAACCAAGAGGGCAGGTGAAACCCATTAATCGCTTTGGTTAATGTGGCTTAAGTGGTAACTAGGCCTGGAGGCAGCCCAGTTTAACGAAAAATTGGTTCAAGTTAAAGTTTCAACGCTTTTAAGAGCATTGAAACATATAAAAATTGTTTAGAAAAATTATATGAGTGAGCCTTGTGGCCCTAAGAAAAATTGCCCGTTCAGCGTGATTACGTGAGGTTTCAGGAGGAGGAGCAGGAGGAGGAATATTAGACACAGATTAATGAAGCAGAAATGTCCCCGTTTTGAATGGTGAGAGAGAACGTAGCTTCCATCCGCGGGTGCAGCCTATGTATTGCTTACGTATCGCTGCTGTCCGCTGGTGGAGAAGAGAAGTCTGGGGAAATCCAGGCTTTGTTCATCTTGATGAGTGTAAGCCTGTCGGCACTGTCGGTTGACAGGTGGGTACGCTTATCCGTGATGATTCCCCCAGCCACACTAAACACACTCTCTGACAAGACGCTAGCCGCAGGACAAGCAAGCACCTCCAGGGCATACAGCGCGAGTTCAGGCCACGTGTCCAGCTTCGACACCCAGTAGTTGTAGGGGGCAGAGGCGTCACGGAGGACGGTCGTGCGATCGGCTACGTACTCCCTCACCATCCTTTTACAGTGCTCCCGCCGACTCAGCCTTGACTGGGGAGCGGTGACACAGTCTTGCTGGGGAGCCATAAAGCTGGCAAAGGCCTTGGAGAATGTTCCCCTGCCTGCGCTGTACATGCTGCCTGATCTCTGCGCCTCCCCTGCTACCTGGCCCTCGGAACTGCGCCTTCTGCCACTAGCGCTGTCGGATGGGAAGTTTACCATCAGTTTGTCCACCAGCGCCCTGTGGTATAGCATCATTCTCGAACCCCTTTCCTCTTCGGGAATGAGAGTGCAAAGGCTCTCCTTATACCGTGGATCGAGCAGTGTGTACACCCAGTAATCCGTAGTGGCCAGAATGCGTGTAACGCGAGGGTCACGAGAAAGGCATCCTAACATGAAGTCAGCCATGTGTGCCAGGGTACCTGTACGCAACACATGGCTGTCTTCACTAGGAAGATCACTTTCAGGATCCTCCTCCTCCTCCTCTTCCTCCTCCTCAGGCCATACACGCTGAAAGGATGACAGCCCAGCAGCATGTGTACCCTCACCAGTGGGCCAAGCTGTCTCTTCCCCCTCCTCCTCATCCTCTTCATGCTCCTCCTCCTCCTCCTCAACTCGCTGAGATATAGACAGGTGGGTGCTCTGACTATCCAGCGACATACTGTCTTCCCCCGGCTCTGTTTCTGAGCGCAAAGCGTCTGCCTTTATGCTTTTCAGGGAACTTCTCAAGATGCATAGCAGAGGAATGGTGACGCTAATGATTGCAGCATCGCCGCTCACCACCTGGGTAGACTCCTCAAATTTTCCAAGGACCTGGCAGATGGCTGCCAACCAGGGCCACTCTTCTGTAAATAATTGAGGAGGCTGACTCCCACTGCGCCGCGCAAGTTGGAGTTGGTATTCCACTATAGCTCTACGCTGCTCATAGAGTCTGGCCAACATGTGGAGCGTAGAGTTCCACTGTGTGGGCACGTCGCACAGCAGTCGGTGCACTGGCAGATTAAACCTATGTTGCAGTGTCCGCAGGGTGGCAGTGTGCGTGTGGGATTTGCGGAAATGTGCGCAGAGCTGGCGCACCTTTCCGAGCAGGTATGACAAGTGGGGGTAGCTTTTCAGAAAGAGCTGAACCACCAAATTAAACACATGGGCCAGGCATGGCACGTGCGTGAGGCTGCCGAGCTGCAGAGCCGCCACCAGGTTACGGCCGTTGTCACACACGACCATGCCCGGTTGGAGGCTCAGCGGCGCAAGCCAGTGGTCGGTCTGCTCTGTCAGACCCTGCAGCAGTTCGTGGGCCGTGTGCCTATTCTCTCCTAAGCTGAGTAGTTTCAGCACGGCCTGCTGACGCTTGCCCACCGCTGTGCTGCCACGCCGCGTGACACCGACTGCTGGCGACGTGCTGCTGACACATCTTGATTGCGAGACAGAGGTTGCGTTGGAGGAGGAGGAGGAGGAAGGTGCTTTAGTGGAGGAAGCATACACCGCCGCAGATACCACCACGAGCTGTGGCCCGCAATTCTGGGGGTGGGTAGGACGTGAGCGGTCCCAGGCTCTGACTCTGTCCCAGCCTCCACTAAATTCACCCAATGTGCCGTCAGGGAGATATAGTGGCCCTGCCCGCCTGTGCTTGTCCACGTGTCCGTTGTTAAGTGGACCTTGGCAGTAACCGCGTTGGTGAGGGCGCGTACAATGTTGCGGGAGACGTGGTCGTGCAGGCCTGGGACAGCACATCGGGAAAAGTAGTGGTGACTGGGAACCGAGTAGCGCGGGGCCGCCGCCGCCATCATGCTTTTGAAAGCCTCCGTTTCCACAAGCCTATACGGCAGCATCTCTAGGCTGATCAATTTTGCAATGTGCACGTTTAACGCTTGAGCGTGCGGGTGCGTGGCGTCGTACTTGCGCTTGCGCTCAAACTGTGGCACTAGCGACGTCTGGACGCTGCGCTGAGAGACATTGCTGGATGGGGCCGAGGACAGCGGAGGTGAGGGTGTGGGTGCAGGCCAGGAGACGGTAGTGCCTGTGTCCTCAGAGGGGGGTTGGATCTCAGTGGCAGGTTGGGGCACAGGGGGAGAGGCAGTGGTGCAAACCGGAGGTGGTGAACGGGCATCGTCCCACCTTGTGGGGTGCTTGGCCATCATATGCCTGCGCATGCTGTTGGTGGTGCCTCCCCAGCTGATCTTGGCGCGACAAAGGTTGCACACCACTGTTCGTCGGTCGTCAGGCGTCTCTGTGAAAAACTGCCACACCGTAGAGCACCTTGACCTGTGCAGGGTGGCATGGCGCGAGGGGGCGCTTTGGGAAACAGTTGGTGGATTATTCGGTCTGGCCCTGCCTCTACCCCTGGCCACCGCACTGGCTCGGCCTGTGCCCACACCCTCACTTGGCCCTCCGCGTCCTCGGCCGCGTCCACATCCTCTAGGCCTACCCCTACCCCTCAGCATGCTGTATTACCAGTGATTTGATTTCCCAGGCAGGAAAGAAATTGGCGCAAGCCTGCAGTAAACCGTAGCTGGTTGCGTTTGATTTTTGTACGTTCTCCACGCAGCACACACGTACACGGAGACCTTAGAACTGACACAGGCAGGCCAAATATAATTTTTCCCCTGCTTTTTTGCAAAGGGAGGGCCCCACTGCGGATATTCAATGAACAATACGTTTAATTAATAACTGTGGTGTGGCCCTGAAAAAGTGTCACACAACTTTAGTGTAGCAGAGTTATTAACTCTGGCAGAGCAGGTATTTGCCAGTCAGGAAAGACAATGGTGCAAGCCTGCAGTAAACCGTAGCTGGTTGCGTTTGATTTTTGTACGTTCTCCACGCAGCACACACGTACACGGAGACCTTAGGACTGACACAGGCAGGCCAAATATAATTTTTTCCCTGCTTTTTTGCAAAGGGAGGGCCCCACTGCGTATATTCAATGAACAATAACTGTGTTGTGGCCCTGCCTACACAATTCTGTCCCTGTAGTATCAATGGAGGGTGCAATGCTCTGCACAGACGATTTTTAGAAAGAAAAAAAAATGCAACACTGCTAACAGCAGCCAGCACAGTACTGCACACGGTTAAATTTGGCCCTAGAAAGGACCGTTGAGGTTCTTGAAGGCTACACTCACTCCTAACACTCTCCCTGCCTAAGCACCACTTCTGTCCCTAATGCTGGGTGCAATGCTCTGCACTGCCGATTTTGAGAAAAAAAAAAACACTGCTAGCAGCAGCCTGCACACAGGTAGATGTGGCCCTAAGAAGAACCTTTGGGGTTCTTGAAGCCTACACTCACTACTAACACTCTCCCTACAACAGCTCAGGCACCAGCAGCACTGTCCCTCAGCTAACTCACAAGGCATGTGTGGTGAGCCGCGGGAGGGGCCGATTTTTATACTCGGGTGACACCTGATCTCCCCAGCCACTCACAGCAGGGGGGTGGTATAGGGCTTGAACGTCACAGGGGGAAGTTGTAATGCCTTCCCTGTCTTTCAATTGGCCAGAAAAGCGCGCTAACGTCTCAGAGAGGAAACTGAAAGTAACCAGAACATCGCGTGGTACTCGTTACGAATAACGAGCATCCCGAACACCCTAATATTCGCACGAATATCAAGCTCGGACGAGTACGTTCGCTCATCTCTAATAGTTATATATTATGTGTGTGTTAAAGTTGTATTTGTAATTACTTTCAGTGAGAGAAACAAAATAATCTTGTAGCTACAATACTGTTTACAGAATATAATTTCATTTGTTGGCCACTGAAAAGTTTTATATCTACAAGATTATTTTGTTTCTCTTGCAGTTAACAATAATATACAGTATAGGGACGTATATAAACTTACATAGTGTTAAAAACAAACATTATCTTATGTTCAATAAAAAGCTGTCATGTTGTAAAATGCAATATAACTCATACTTTGGCAGCCACCAATGTGTCATGTTGCTTTGAAAGCCATGATCTGTAGAAGCTGGAAGTTACGGGAATTAATGTCAGGGACTTGGAGTGAATAATTACTGAGGTGCGCTTCATTAATCTCGGCTTACTGATTGGGTATAGATATGTTGCATAGGGAGGGACTTGGAAGAAGTTAAGAATGACATTCAGGGATATGGATGAGCTGCCAGGCACTCGGGCAGCTGCAGGAAAAGCTGATTCTTTTCACAATTGCCTCTTTTGAAGTATAGTTTTGGCTTAATTGGCTTAATTAGCAAGTCAATATATTGCATAAAATGAATTGTATCTGTGCTATGATGTTTCAATGTGAGGCAAAAAGACGGCATTAGATAAAAGTAACATCATCTGCATATTGGAAAAGAAGGCTGACCTCACTAAAGATGAAATTGGGGCTGTATATGCCACCCATCAAACCGATTGCAGAGAAAAAGCAAATGAAACCTAAATACATTCCTAGCAATGCACAGCATTTATTAACGATCACATGAAAAGGCAAATAAAACTATTAATAAGCTCACAAAAGGTTCATTAGTTGAAAGCCGTGGAGTACAAACCAACTGTACTGCAAGCCCTCCAAACCAATGATGTGCCACTCCACAGAATACAGTTACTGTAAGGATACTGCAGATAAACCCTCGAACCAAAAGATGGAAAATAACAATCATATAAGAGGTGGAAATGCCCTAAAAGGAAAAACACAATGATGTAGTAGCTGTGTATTAGCCCAGTTTGGTGAGATTGTTCTCAGTGAGAGAAACCAAGTAATCTTGTAGATATGATACCTTTTAATGGCTAACAAAAATACATGATGTTCGGATCTTCTACGCCTGACGAAGGATCGGTAGAAGACCCCAAAGCTTGCTGTAACATCATGTATTTTTGTTAGCCATTAAAAGGTATCATAGCTATTATGTGGTTTCTCTCACTGAGAACAATCACACATTGCTCTATTGGCTAACACGGTACCAAACCCCCTTTTTTTTCGTTTAGCCCAGTTTCAGACGAGTGTATTTTACACATCCGAAATACGAACGTGTTACAGATGACATTATAAGTGTGTGCCATCAGTATTTCAGCAGTGTTTGATCAGTATTTGCCTTTATACTTACTGTAATAGTTTTTTTGTTTTTTTTTTACTGGGCAAATACTGATCTGTAGTTGTCTAATAGAAGAGCATACAAGTATGAAGGCAAAAACTGAAAAAATAGGGGATGCTGCATAAAAAAAAAATCTGAATTAAATACATAGATTTACATTAGCTCCATGTTATAGTTCGTAAAACACAGACCAAATATGGAGGTTTATTACACTCATCTGAAAGCGGCCTTAAAAAGATGGTGCAAACAAAAATATCTATAACCATGTAACTAATGAAAAAGTTAAAGTTCCTAATCCCAGCTTGCATATCCAGTAAGGCAACTCTCACACTCACCACCTTTTACAGCATTTGAAACGCCGCACTGAATGCTATACAACGCTTCCATTAATGTCAATGAGGTTTAGCAGGCTAGCATTCGAACGCTGTTTCTAATGCACCGATTTTCAAATGCTGTTTGCTCTATTTTCACGAGTTTAAGCGCTTTTTAACGCACTTCATCACCTGTTACAATGACGGTGTGCGTTAAAAACACTGTAAAATGCGTTAAAAATGCAACTTGAAATCGCAGCAGAATTTTCAAACATGGCGTTTTGCAAACACCTGTGTGAGAGCAGCCTAAGGGTGCACTCACACGAACGTATATCGGCTCGGTTTTCACGCCGAGCCGATATACGTCCTCCTAATCTGCAGGGGGGGGAGGTAGGAAGAGCCCAGGAGCAGGAACTGAGCTCCCGCCCCCTCTCTGCCTCCTCTCCGCCCCTCTGCACTATTTGCAATGAAAGGAGGCGGGGCGGGGCTAGGTTCCGAGAATTAGCCCCGCCCTGTCCCGCCTCTCCCCATTGCAAATAGTGCAGAGGGGCGGAGAGGAGGCAGAGAGGGGGCGGGAGCTCAGTTCCTGCTCCTGGGCTCTTCCAGCCTCCCCCTCCTGCACACGAGGACGACGTATATCAGCTCGGCGTGAAAACCGAGCCGATATACGTTCGTGTGAATGCACCCTTAGACACACAAAGCAGACATAGGCAGGAGCGGTGCTTTTTCTGGGGAAAAAACAGAGCATTCTTACTAATCCAGATAAGCCCCTTAAATGCCAAAATTTTAAAAGCTATCTAAAACAAAGTATATTTTTGCAAAAGAAATATGTCCGCATGTATTAGCTTTTGACAGAATTGTATATTAATGTAAGCAGTGTCTATATTAATGAATATTAATGCTGTGCCTTATTTATGTTCCTGCGAGGACCTTCAGACAGAGGTCACATGACCTTGATCACTATGATTTTTGTTGCTATGGACTGACAGAACCTGAGCTGCACTCTGATTGGCTGAAGGGCTGGGTATAAAGAAGTTCTGTTTGCAAACTCTGGGTGAATCGGCAGTTTTAGAGAGTACAGAGAAAAGACAGAGACTCTGCTAGTGTGAGCTGCAGCTGGCCTTTGTGAGTCCCTGAGATGACAAGCCTTGGGTGATCGACGCTGCAGCTTCGGACTGAGTAGTTCTGGTGAAAGTTGGAAGTGCAGACAACAGGTGAACTGTATAAACCGAAGGGACTGCCAAAGAGACTTACCATATAATAATCTGGATACCCAGTTTTGGTGGTCTCTGGCTGTAAATCCATGCTGCAATACCCCAAACTCATGCATAGGAACTGAGTCATAAAGGACAGTATACAGTATAAGCTATTGTGTCTGAATATTAGTGTGTGGATAAGGATTATTATAAGGGGATCAGATCATATATACCTGCTTGGAGATAGGAAGCTGCTGTACTGACTGCATTTACCAGAAACTGCTAAAAGTGCTACCCGTCAATGCAAATTCAGATTTAGTGTATGCTACAACCCCTGGCGATGGACTTATATGGACGGTTATCACTTGAGGGTGTGCAGCTATAATTGTAGGTACCCGTCCTTAAAGGGACTGTTCAATAGATTACTATTATACTACCAAGTTATTGCTTCATTATCTAATCTTCAGTAAAGTATTGTTTTCGTTCTGAACCTGTGTGAAGCCTTTCTATAAACAGCATCATATTCCACACCTGTTCCATCATTTCGGGTAATGTCTAATTAGAGCAACTTGCATTTGTGTGACAGGAACAAAACTACTAGTTAACAGTTGGTGGGATAAGCCAAAATATAGTGTCTATAGGGGTATCTTGTGTGATCCCCAATGACTGCCTGTGGGCAAAAGTAGGGTGGGGCATGTTGAATTTGAACTTGCTTACTGTACTTACAGAGGAGCCCCCATCTGCTTATCCCCCTAGAACAGAGTAAAGATGAACACTCAATAGAGATGAGCGAACGTACTCGGTAAGGGCGATTTCGCAATCGAGCACCGCGATTTTCGAGTACTTCACTACTCGGGTGAAAAGTACTCGGGGGCGCTGTGGGTGAGCGGGGGGTTGCAGAGGGGAGTGGGGGGGAGAGGGAGAGAGAGAGAGCTCCCACCTGTTCCGCTCTGCTACCCCCCACTGCCCTCTGCAACCCCCCGAGTACTTTTCACCCGAGTAGTGAAGTACTCGAAAATAGCGGTGCTCGATTGCGAAATCGCCCTTACCGAGTACGTTCATCTCTAACACTCAACCATTCCAAGAATGCATTTTTCCTGGCATGAACTCGTTAAAAAATGAAAGGGGTGTTACTACAGGTAGCCACAGATGTTAGGTATTGGACAATGCAGACGATTTGTCATCAGCTGCAAATGTAATGCTTACTGTGGACTACTGATCTGGGAAGTACATGTGATCATTAGAGGACCTATCACATGGGACGGAATGGCGCCATAGGATGCAGCCAGATTCGCTGCTGCGTAATTCCATACCAAAATATGCGGGTCTATTTAGAATTGCAGGCAGGTTTTAAACCATTACAATTCTGCATCAAAATCAGCAGGTAGTCTGCAAATTTTGGTACAGAATTTAGCTTGATTTGGGGTGCGTTGTGCGGCCTATTCTATCCTGTGTAAAAGGTTAGTAATGGAAAAAAAGAGAAGAAGGGAAGTGAACAATGCAGACAACCTTCATTCTACACCGGTAAATAAACACAGCAACAATACAACAAAAATACCCATGTGGTCTCCAGGAATCGGACCTGACTACAAAGCACTTAAAGGAGTTGTCCAACAATCACAACCTACTTTCCAAATCTAAGATATGGGAAGGTAACGGGTGTACAGTGTTTATGCCCACCTTTTTTTTCTGACGTGGCTACCCAGCCTCAATAATGCTTTCTTTGTGCTTCCCTACAAACACAAATAAGACTGCTACTTGCCTAACTCCTTTCCCTTAACGAGTATCTAGAATCTCCACTAGCATGTGCAGCGTCCCGTAGGGTGACCCCAGACACAAGGCACACATTTAGGAGCTGAGAGGGTATAGTGGTCACTTGTCACAGTGGCACTTACCAGGCTTCCTCCCGGAGGGACACACGTAGCCTCAGCCAAAGCAGCACTGGGCCTCTTCCAGACACCCCTAGGATAGGGATGATCAATAAACTGGAGGACAGACATAAAAGATGTCACGGGTGATACCACCGTTCTGTTACTCAGCGGTATGACCCTCGGCGGTAAATAATGGGACGGTCAGGGCCTGGTAAAACTTTACGTAACATAAGTTCCAGAAGATGGTACAATTTACTCAAATTGGCAGTGCAGGTAAAGAAGCAGACTGGAGAGTACCTCCACCCGGTGATCCCAGACTTCAGGACAGCCGCATGTGAAAACAAATGGGTGTACCTCTACATGGTGATCCCAGACTTTAGGACGGCCACCTAGGAAAAATAATCACTGAGTACCTCTGCACTAGGCCTGGCTGTATGCACCTTCTCTTGCTCACACTCTCTCTCACACTCTGCCATAGTTACTGTCACATAGGAACCCAGAAGAACAGAAGACCTTTTCCTGCTCTCAGGCACTCCTATTTATATTCTCACTCATACCACGTGACAAGACAAATTGTTACATTGCAAGCATCTCCTAGGCTCATGCAAACACTTAAAGGGGTTGTCCCGCGGCAGCAAGTGGGTCTATACACTTCTGTATGGCCATATTAATGCACTTTGTAATATACATTGTGCATTAATTATGAGCCATACAGAAGTTATAAAAAGTTTTATACTTACCTGCTCCGTTGCTAGCGTCCTCGTCTCCATGGTGCCGACTAATTTTCGCCCTCCGATGGCCAAATTAGCCGCGCTTGCGCAGTCCAGGTCTTCTCCTGTTCTCTATGGGGCTCCGTGTAGCTCCGTGTAGCTCCGCCCCGTCACGTGCCGATTCCAGCCAATCAGGAGGCTGGAATTGGCAGTGGACCGCACAGAAGAGCTGCGGTCCACGGAGGCAGAGGATCCCGGCGGCCATCTTCACAGGTAAGTATAGAAGTCACCGGAGCGCGGGGATTAAGGTAAGCGCTCCGGTGAGCTTTCTGTACGTCCCTGCATCGGGGTTGTCTCGCGCCGAACGGGGGGGGGGGGGGGGGGGTTGAAAAAAAAAAAAACCCGTTTCGGCGCGGGACAACCCCTTTAACTCCTCACTTGCTGCAGCTGTGCAATACACATAGCAGAATGACAAGACACTTTTGCATAGCGTACGAACACAAAACATGACATGTATGACATTTATTAGGGGGACCAGGAATAGATGTACTGGGCCACTACACATGTGCTATCAGCAGTCTGTCGTAGGTGCTGTAGTACAGTGACATCATCGCACGCTCTATGCTGGGCTGCTCACATTCCTAGACTTTAACAGAACATGACACTTGACCAAAAATAGGATATAATAATAATTTCAAATGCAGATCAAAGTTTTCATATAAGGTATTGTGATTACATTCACTCTGCATTGAAGAGTTAAAACACAATGAAAATATGTATAGAGGTAGCAGTCGTCCCCAGATGTGGCCTGAGGTGGCACCTCTATACCATATGATGACACTAGTACTATAATGTTATGTGATAGGTAGAGGCCCTTTCACAGATTTTGCATTGGGGCTCAAAAGCTTCCAGTTCTTCTCTATTTTACCATCCATATTTGGTCATCTCACTTGTCGTATGTTATACAGTCTCATCTTCATGCCTCTTCCTTGTTGTTATACTTTACGGAAGGCCTCTGTTGTAACCCTATCACTCCCAGAGCTATCAATTATAGATAGTTCCAGGAAATAGTGAATAAACTGGCTTTTACTGAATGTGATTATCACAGTAAATCACCACTGGTCAGATCATTCTGTAGCAATAAATGTACTGATATCCTGATCCCCGTCTTCAAATCTTTGCACCAAAAAATTCCTGTACATCATAATAATTCACATTCACCGTTTCATTTTTAGTTTGAGAGGATACAGAGCCACCTAGTGGCCATTGTGTGATATGGTTTATATTCCTTATAAATATGACAGTACTTCAACAAAATGTTTAAGGATTAACCAGAAAAATAAAAAAATACAAAAATATAAAAAAATTGAGTTCAAATACTCCCAAGGCAATGCTAGCAGTTTCCCCTTTCTTTTCACTGACACTTTAAAGCCTCATAGGTTAAATATGATAACTCTATAGGTTGTTTTAAAAAATATATTTCAGCTGTAGTTAGGCTTTCCTTCCTTTGGTATATGGAATTGATACACTGCTCTAGCCCTATCCAAATATCCTGACCAAGGCACTGTAGCTTGACTCCCACCCTGGCACCCATCACATAATAAATATGCCCTACCTACACCCCTAATATAGTTTTATTGAATCCAAGTATCCAACTTGTAATTAGCAAGTACTAAATCTTATGAAAAGGTACATATTGGTCAGAGGCACATTAAAGTAGTATCAAAGTTATTCAACCCTCTTTACAAATTAGGTTTATGTGCCAAATTTACAAACGTTCAGCTGTTTGTTAAAGCCAGTTTAAAAAGAAAAAAAACAATGTAACCCCTTAGGCCTCGGTCAGACAAGCGTTTTTTCGCGCGATTTGCACATATATAGACCCAATGCTTCGCAATGGGATCGGTGACATGTTCGCTTTTTATGCGGATGTGTGATAAATTATAGGACACGACGAATGGCAGAACGTACCTATCTGCGTTCTGCGATTCCTTTTGTTCTATATATATGCTCAATGGGGCTGGCGGCAGCAGCGCCACCCCATTGAGAACATATACCATAAAGATTGTTCTCCTCTGTCACAGCTGTAACAGCTGGGGCAAAGAAGAACGATGTTCGCCCATTGAATTCAATGGAGCCGGCAATACAGCTGGCTCCATTGAAAGCAATGGGCTGCCGGCGAGCGCGGGATGAATTTTCGGGAAGGGCTGAAAACCATCCTAAAATGTGTAAAAAAATAAATAAATAAAAAGTATACTCACCTTTTGAATGACAGCTGAGAGCTGCCCCTGATTGGCCCTGCGCTCAGCCAATCAGAGGCAGCACTCACTCACCCATTCATAAATTCATGAATGGGTGAGTGAGAGCTGCCTCTGATTGATGAGAGCTGTGACCAATCAGAGGCAGCCCATTTTAAATCCCCGCCTGCTGAATACTACACAGAGCAGTTCAGGAGAACTGCCGGCCGGACGCGGCTGAACTCCGGCTGCAGGGACAAGGTGAGTATACATTTTTTTTTTTTACACATTTTAGGATGGTTTTCAGGGAAGGGCTTATATTTTTAAGCCCTTCCCGAAAATTCATCCCGCGCTCGCCGGCAGCCCATTGCTTTCAATGGAGCTGGCTGTATTGCCGGCTCCATTGAATTCAATGGGCGAACACCGTTCTCCTCTGCCACAGCTGTGGCAAAGGAAAGCGGGCAGCGCTGGGTTGTTTTGCGGAAAACGCTGCTAGCTGCAGATTTTTCAGCAAATCGTCGGCCCCGGTCACGCGATTTGCGGATGCGCATCCGTCATGCGATCCACAAATCACGTGAAAAAATGCCCGTCTGACTGAGGTCTTAAGGAGCAGGCTGTTTTCTACCTTAAAGACTAGATACTTTTTAGGGATTTTACCCATGTGGTGGTTTTATTGCCCTATTTATTTTCCTTTAGCTACCAAAATTATTTTTGCTGCGTTTTTTCCTTCCCGTGACATATAGGGCTATTTTTTATCTCTTTTTCACTGACTTTTTGCAGTTTTTTGTTTTATTGAGGGTAAAAAGCTAAAAAAATGATATTTTTAACATTTATGGTTATTTTTTTTAAAGTAGTATATTTACGCTAAAATAAAGAATGGGAACTGGCTCCTCATTTTGTTTCGGACATTTTGATATATAATATGTATGGTTTTGGATTACAGGGCACATATAGCGACAGTTTTGGTTGGCGTCGGCTTTGGGTTATTTTCTTTTTTATGTATATATTGTTTGATTCTGTAATTTTGTCTTACTTATTTATGTATTTGTTCTTTTTACTATCTATGTCCCTCATGATGACATATAAGACCTCTGGGGGGCATTCACATGTTTTGTGTTTTTTTTTATTTGACATTTCTCCACTGTAGCTGAGGCAGCCATAGGAGCCCCAGTTACAGATAGAAACATTCCTGTAGTGACAATGGTCACTAGCAGAGCTTATCAGGGTCTGCTGGGACCCATTAGGTCTGCTGTGCCAGACGTCACCCGGCGGTCACTGACTGCTGGCTTGCATAGGTAAAGAGAGAATTCCACTTTCACTTTTATCGTACATTGTGTTCATTGAGCGCTGTGTACTAAATAAAGGAGGGGGTACAAAAGGGTTAAAACCCACTTCTCCCTCCTCTTCCTGTTTATCAGCTGTGACTAATAGCTGACAACCCCTCCTGCTTCTGACTGATTGCAGAAGCAGGAGGCTTTAATCCCCACCGTAATTTACATACTGCTGGGCTTTAATCCCGGGATCAAGCACTATATATTTACAGTGCTTGGTTCTTAATGGGTTAAATAGTTAAATACAAGTGGTTTCTCCAAATCCAACACAAAATTGCCACTGTTAATGATTACTGTAGTCTCAGAATTATTCAACCCCTTGAATAGAATCCCTTATTATAACACACACTTGCAAATCAGGTGTTTTCTCAAGCACACTCGATGCAACTAATTAGAGAATTCATTAGTTATATCAGGTGTGCTTCAGATAAAAGATATCAAATACCTGGTCTGGCAAGGGCTTTTTTTGACTTGTTAATTTGATTGCATGCTAGAAATTTTGCCAAGTCAAGTTGTCAGTTGCAGTGCACAAATGCAAGAATATTGACCTAGAGCCCCTTACTCATAATGAATGGGATAAGCATCCTCAGGGTTCTTTCCCACGAGCGGCATTTTTATGTTTTCACACCTGCTCCATATAAGCGCCTAAATGGGCGTTTTCCCACGATCACAGCCAGCGTTTTCTTGTCCAGCATTTTGGCTGAGCGTATATGCGCCAGCCGCGTATATGTTCTTTTCTTCACACTGCCGGCGTATTTACTTGCCGTATAATCGCCCATGTGAACGAATGCATTGCGAACCAATTGTCATGAAGAGGTTGAATAATTCTGAGACTACAGTAGTCAATAAAAGTGGCATTTTGTGTTAAATTTAGAGAAGCCTCCGGATTCCACAGCAAATACCGCCCATAGCACGCAATGGAAAAGTTTTTTTTTTTTTCTTTTTGCCGGCAAACGAGTGGAAATCAACTGCGATTTTCCGCTCACGGAGGAAAAATCGCAGCATGTTCTATTTTCAGGCGGATTCTATGTGGACGGCTTCCATTGAAGTCAATGGAAGCCGTCCGACCTGCGTGTCTTCCCCAATCATCATTGCCTAGCCACGGTGCGGCAAAATCTGTACCGTGCATGTGCGTACATAAACAAATGTATATGGTAATTCTATGATTCCATTCTATGATTCTATAATTCCAAGGTTTCTGTCGGGATGAAAAGGTGTAGGAAAACTGCAGCTCTCATTATGCTCTGACAAAGAATGCCAAGACATGATGGGAGTTGCAGTTTTTCAACAGAGAGAAAAAAATCAAGTCGGCAAATCGCATACAGACAAAAGCTGGAAGACAGTGGAAGGAAGAAACAGTGCAGGACATTCAGTACACTGTATCTTACCAAACAATTATGTGCAATAGACGAGATAGACAGGAAATGCCACAGAACTCCAGTGAATGCACAACCACATGACAGCACAGTTTGCTTCCTGACTTCACTTTGAAAGCGAAAACTATCATTTGTCTATCATTCGTGCCCTCGGTGGATCTTTTTGCTGGCGATGAACCTGGAGCAGTTTACCTGCAGGCAGCCAGTCTTCACTTTACAAAGGCAATTTAGACAGAATGCGTCATCTACTGCTAAGATCTAGCACTATATCCTCTGCAGGTCTCCTTAAACCATTTCTTGCTTCTTTGCAACCAAGACTTTTGATCTCTAATAAGAGCTGTGTGTTTCAGGTCGATTCATCTAGTTCTATGGAAAATGGAGTAGAGCTGAGTTGCCAGTTTGGAATAACTCAATGTAATAGCTGCAGTATCTATCTAACTTTTTTATCACACTTTTAGATCGGTTCTTTTTGTATCACCCACTGACTTCAATGGAGAATAACCATACAGTACATGGGTGGCTACTAGAGATGAGCGAGCCTACTCGGTAAGGCAGTTACTCGAGCGAGCATTGCTCTTCTCGAGTAACTGCTTAGTGATCCGAGCAGGCTCAGGTGGGCTGCGGGGGTGAGTGGGGGGAAGAGAGAGATCTCTCTCACTCTTCCTCCCGCTCCGCTCCTCTCCTCCCCGCCTGCCACAGCCCACCCGAGCCTGCTCGGATCACTAAGCAGTTACTCGAGAAGAGCGATGCTCGCTCGAGTAACTGCCTTACCAAGTAGGCTCGCTCATCTCTAGTGGCTACAACTCTGCCAGAGCTGATATGTCATAAAGATCTGTGATGGCAAATCCTCTGCCGTATGCAATATTACATAAATGACATAAAGTAAGTCCAATTTTTAATGGAGAATTGTGTGTAATTTGAAAAATGGTGTTTTATGAGAAGAAACTTTTAAAACTTTTAATTCTTCTTTTAAAGAATGCTAAATTTAAGGCTTTAAATAATTTAAAAAAAATACCAGCCAGGTCAAATGTGTATGGAAAAATCTAACAGAAAAAATTTATATTTTCACATTCATTCACATCAAATATTCGACTGCTGTGTTTTCATCAGGTCTCCTTGCACTTTTATGTCCTCAGTATTAATGCAAACTTGAGATTAAGAAAAAAAATTCAGAAAACCCCTTAAATTCTTTAACGGTTGAGCCCCTCTGCCTTCTACCAGAGGCGTAACGTGAAGCTTCTGGGACCCAATGCAAAACCTGTAACGGGGCCCCAAAATATAATGCTATCATAGTATTGGGTTCCCTATATAGAGAAGAGAGACATTATAGTCCCCCTAAGGCTCGTGGGCCCGGGTGCAACTGTATGCCCTGCATCCCCTATAGTTACGCCACTGCCCTATGCCATTTCAGCGCTCTAGTGCCTTGATATGCAACCTGTGATATCACCAGGTCTTATAGCCCGCTGACAACCCGAAAACATGTTCTGTGGGTTTCTAATGTAGAAACCCTGGCAGGTGTATGGGACGTCACTGATGAGCTTCCATTGCGAGGTTCTATCAGTTGCAGTAGCCACATGAGTAAAGAACCATGTAGCGGCTGCAGACAGCATCAACAAAGTGACCAGAGGACATGGGCAACAATGAGAAAGCAGCTCAGCATTGGAGAGGTGAGTATATGTTTTGTTTGTTTTTTTTACTTTATATTTTGTCTCCCCACTGCCACTAATTATTTTACATTGGAAAACCCTTTTAGGTAATCTAAGAAAGACTGGTTGCTAAGGGAACCCTGTCCAAATCTCCCATAACCAGATGCGATTTTAGGCAGTGTATCCCTAGCAACCATTTTTTGCCATGGGATCCCCATATCTATCCATCGCATTAATTAGATTTTTATAATACACTCTTTGTAATAAAAAGTTGTCGTTTTGCTGCAAAATTTGGCATGCAGTTCCATCTCAGGCAGATAGATATGCAAATGATTAGAGTTGTGGTGTGATTGGAAGAACGGTCTTGCCACTGAGACCCTAAAAGTGGTTCCTTTGGCCTATACAAAGGCTCTCAGAGGCTCCTTGTGTGTAGTGACCTCTTTTTCGATTTGTATAGAGCTTGTTGACCACTAGACGCAAAGAGATTTCACCCCGTTAACAGAGTCTGAGAGGGGGCGCATTATTGGAATGTGAGTAGCTGGATTGTCGTATCAATAAATTGCCGCTACCTGGGCCGTTCTGACCACACTGTTAGGAGGTGTTGGAACCAGTGGATGTGTGAGGGCACACACGCAAGGTGAGCGGGCTCAGGATGTCCTTGACAGACCATCAGTAGAGAGGATCGTCTGATTGTCCAACAAGAATGAGCAGCTCCAAATGTTTTCTTGTCTGCCACCCAGAGACAGGTGGCGTCATTATTACAGGGTCCTGTGTCTGTGTGAACCATTTCCGGGTGCTTGGCTGGAGGACATTTGGTCTCACGATACCCATTACTTGTACTGCCTTCGACAACCATTATCGCCTCCGTTTGCAGTGGTGTCATGAACAATGGAACTGGACTACTATGGAGTAAAACCAGTTTGTCTTCAGCCATGAATCCAGGTTTACTTTGGGCACTGACAACAGCCATGTTTGTGTATGGAGACTTTGGGGTGAGCACCTCCATACTGCCTTTGTTGTAGAGCAGCATAGTGCCCCAAAGCTGGTGTGATGGTCTTGGGAGCCATCCTATATGACAGTCGGTCACCCCTAGTAGTTGTACGAGGGACAATGACAACTCAGCGATATGTTCAGGATGTCTTGCCGTCACATGTGTTCCTCTCATGGCGGCTTCCAGGAGGTGTTTTCCAGCAGCATAATGCTCAGCCGTACACAAGGGGGTCACAGGAATGTCTCCACAATATTGCTAGACTGCTCGGTCGCCAGATTTAGCAACAATAGAACATGTATGGGACCATCTGAGATGACAACTTTGACAGCCTACAAGTTTGCATGATCTAGAGCCTCAGTTACACCAAATGTGGACCAATATTCTGCACAATATTCCACATATGGAACCTGTATGTTTCCATTCCCACCCATATTACATCTTGCATCCAAGCTAGAGGCGGCCCAACAGGGTACTAAAGCCACCATGCCTGCCTGTGTCACATTTTGCATGCAAGTTAGAGACTACCCAACAGGGTATTAGAGCTGTCCTTCAAGTGTCCAGTTTTCCGCAATAAATCATCCTTTAGCTCTGATTTTGTAATCACTTACTTATATCAATGTTACAATCACACAGAGAAAGGTTTATTTGATTCCAACAACTCCTTCTAGGTGCTTGATTTTTTGACGATGAGTATATATGTTAGTTGAGAAAATATCTACATATTCAACTTGAGAATCACTTCTTCAAATAAAGCTGCCTTTAACTAAAGAACACCAATTTCTCACCAAGGCAAGCTGGACTCATTTGCAAAGTAAAAGCTGCTGCAGGAGCCTGTGTTATACATATCACCTATTCAAATGAATGGGCTGCTATGTAATGACTGCAGGAGGATACACTAGACAGATACACTGGACAGTCCCACTAACAACATGCAACTCAGACTCCAGAGGGCATCAAACACTGCCCCGACTCTACACTGTCTCTCTTTTGCCCTGGAGCCCACCTACCCATAAATGTCCCTGTACCGGTACTCTCGGTCAGCTTGACTCAGAATATCACGCTTTGATCTGTCTGTGCTCAATCACACTTCAGTGTTCTGCTAGCTAGGTCATACTCTGCGGCCCAACTTTTACAAGGGGATGTCAGATAAAACATGGCACAACATCCATGTGCTCCTTCATTTCCCAACTTCACAGACTTCCCAAAATGAGGATAACCCCACACATGAGTAGCCTTATGAAAAATGATTGTTAGATTGAGAAAAAATTTTAAAAAAACTTGGTAAAAGGCGCAACCTGGTGTGTACTTAATGAAAGTACAAATACACAGGATATTTAGTACCAGCAAGAAAGATACATTTCAAGGCACTTGCACCTCTTTATCAGTAGTGCTGGGTGGCAAACGTTAAGTGGTATCATAGATGCCTGAATTATTTGGACACATATCCAGGTTTCTATCATACCACCTGACAGGTGCCATCCAGCAGTTCTGATGAAGAGACACAATTGCCTCGAATCGCATCTTCAATGCTGGTAATGCTAACAAACAAGAAAAGTAAAATAAATACTCTATTTGTATTTGTGCTTTTTCAGTACACTCCAGATTGCACCTTATTCACAGTTTTTACATTTTTTTTCTCAATTTTAGACCCCATTTACACTTAAAGATAATCGCTCAAAACTCACTAAAACGATAGTTTGAGTGACAGTTTTGAGCAATCATCTTTGCATACTTTATAGTAGCTGATTGGCTACTATAGAATATGTAGGCAGAGCAGGACACTGCTGCGGCCCCTAATAGAACAATACAGCTGTTTTGCATAAGCAAACAGATGTATTCTTCTCAGGGCTGACTGCTATTGTCCTCGCTGTGAATTCACAGCAGGACACAGGCACGGAGAATCTTATCCACGCAGTCGGCTGATAACGGCCTGCTCCGCTGACAACAGCAGATTGCTTAATTCTAGCCAGCTAGAATTCAGCGATCAGCGACTCGTGCACAAAAACTGCCCGATGTCCCTGCATTTAACAGAATGAGAATCGCTCAAAAGACAGCTTTGAGCGATTTGTGAGCAATTCTCATTGTGTCTAAATGAGCCTTAACAGTCATTGCAAACGAGTCCACCCTTGTGGGTGGTTATCTTATCTTTTCTAGTGCCCATCCTATTCTTTCTTTGTGAACATCCTTGTGGGTGCCACCTCAACCTGAGTTGACTGCCTCATACCTTCCTTATACTAATTATCTATATCACTGAAGAGATCTCTGGGCTCCTATTTACTCTACCACAACACAATACCTCCTTTCTCATTGGGGACGCCCCCACTCCTCTTTTTTTCATCCTATCGCTATTTATCTTGCAAAATAATGCCTGGGACTGCAACTCCTACCATGATTCTGCTGGAGCTAAACAGTAGGCCCATGCCCCAAATCAATGCATGTCCCTACGGCTAGCACAGGAGAGCTTCCACCTGACCACAAGCCATAGCATAAATGCTACAAAGAAGAGAAATACAGATGATACAATAGACACAGCATGCACACAACACAACAAACCTGGTGAACCCGACACACTCCTCAGGCACAGTCTGATAGCCGCATTGAGTACACCAGGTTGACGGCCACTGTGGCTATTAGAGCAGGTCCAGTAGTGGAACCTCCTTCTATGATATTCACATGCCTTAATTAGGTTTGTGGACAAAAGTTGTCCTGGGTGGAAACCTTGTAACAGAGCACTCAGATGTATGACAGTGACATTCTGCAGGGTGCTATCTGTGTATGACTGTACAAGGTAAGCTTGATTGTTTTCCTTTTGTTTATAGGAAAGCATTGTTGCATGAATGATGGGCATTGGGCAACGAATGGCAGGTTCTTTTGACAAGAAACAACTAAACAGGTTTCCACTGCACAGCTAAGCTTGCTACTGCCATATGCTTCCTCATGCATCTGCTTCTGTGTGAATTGCACGACACTCGAGCATCTGTGCCTTCCTGGTAGATTAACTATCATCCTAAAATGAATGCTGATGAGTAATTCTGCACTGAGATACATAGAGCACTTGGATATTCCATAAGTTAAATGTCAATAGAAATGTGTGCGTGAAGGAAATTTAGCAAGAAGTCTTGAATTACTGTGCAGCACCCCCACAGGGGAAATTAAGAAGTACATTGAAACCAATGGGCTGTCTCTTTAAGGGTTGTTTCACGCTTGTGCCAGGGGTTCCACTTTCCTGCTCCGTTTGGGGAGCCCACGGCCAAACGCTCTGTCTTAGTATGGAACTGCACAGCGGTGAATGGACCCCATTGACTATAATGGTGGCCGTTTAGTTTTCTCTCAGATGCCCGACTTTTGGATGGAAGAAAAATCTCTACATGTAGCGCTTTTTTTTCTGGTGTTTTGAGTTGGATCTGCGACGGAACGTCCGGCTGGAAGTTTCAACACAAATGTGAAACCAGCTAATGCATAAACCTAACAGATCGTCCAGAGACTAAGGAGATCTTTTTTAGCTGTTCTCTACTCTGACTAATAGATATAAGTTTTGAATGGAGGAACATTAACTTGGCAGTCCCTAATAGAGTATTTGACAATGTTTTTTCTAAAGCAGAGGCTTTTCTAGAGCCCTGTTAAGTCAGCAGAAATGCAGTCCTAAGGTCTCGCTCATGACCTCTAGGTTGTGGGTTCAATCCCTGAATGGTTCAGGTAGCCGGCTGAAGGTTGACCCAGCCTTCCATCCTTCCAAGGTCAGTAAAATGAATACCCAGCTTGCTGGGGGTAAAAGATGACTTGGGAAGGCAATGGCAAATCACCCCACAAAAACAGTCTGCCAAGAAAACATCACAATGTGACATCACCCTAGGAGTCAGTCATGACTCGGTGCTTGCACCAGGGGACTTTACCTTACCATTCTAAACCAGGGAATTCTGTTTTTAGAATTGATACATGTTATCGTATTATTTTGCACATATCTGGCACAATTCCTGAAATGCGATTCTATGCAAACCAGGAAAAACTCTCTTTGCGCCCGTAATTCCCATAGCTATGAATGTAGAGAGAGACACACATACATGGCTACCTTTCCATTCACTGTTCAACGGGTCAGGGGTCAGCGACTTGGGATCCTTGTTCTGCCCATAGGTATAGATCCTAGAAGCGGAACCTGGATCAATGAGCTATTATGGCATATACTGTGGAGTGGGGTGCTGTGCACTAAGAATGCATATATACTATCCTTGCCATAGCTGTGCACATGGAATCCATGCTTTTAGGGCCCATGGATACTATAAATAATAGTACCTACTATAGAGATAGTTTTCTAGTCATAGTGCTCATTTAATATCATGCACATAATAATACATTATATAATACTAGATATAGCGTCCATCTGCTAGCTATGTTACATACTTAATGCTAGTCATACTGCTCACATAAAAACAGTCAAAGTGCATGCATGATGGCAAACATTGTGCCCATATAACATTCATAATGCACACTATACTATATTTTTTTTCACAAAGAGCATGCAGCTGATTGCTGTATAATCGTATATAATATACTGTATTATGCCTTAGCATGTCCTGTGTTGGTTTGTTAGGTACTGCTACCATATGGCATTTATATATTTTGGTACTTGGCACCTAATTGTTAATACTGTAGAGGGCACTGTGACCTGCACTCACCAGCTGAGGCATTGGCTTGAGAGAGAACAATGCCGCGCCACCCACTCACCAGTGTGGAGGAGAGCTGCTCCAGCTACACGCACAGTCAGTGCCCACATGGAAGTGGCATACAGGAATGTACAGCGTGATGAGGGTAGTACTAAACATGGTGGGGGTGGAAGCCATCTGACCCAAACTACCATCTGATCCAACACAACTCCATTGTGCCCCTGGTTTGTCCTGGGTATTTTGTGTATGTGGAATAGCTGACTTCTTTGCATTATAACTGTTATTCCTAATTCCACTAAGTAATTTTCATGAGCGTGGAGATTTATATATATATACGTAGATTGCAGTCCATGTCCACTTGAAAGGGGCTGAATTTCCATAGCCGGACTGCAGACTTTCCTTTTGTATAAAAGCATGGAACTTGGCACAGAACTCCTGAATGAGGTATAATTAGGGAGAATTAGTGCAGAAGGCTCTTGTTCTAATTCCTGTCTCTTTAGTGCTCACTTGAGCCCTAATTAATTTCCTAATCACCTACTCTTGTGTTCTTGAGCAATACAAGCACAGTGCAATGCAGGTCAAATATCACCGGTAACGTAAAGTGTCACTTTACAAACAACCTATGAAGTGTTTATTTGAATGAAAACAATTGACTTTTATTTTCATGTTTCTAATGTAAACACAATTAATGTATTATCCAAACTAGTGAGGTTGGATTTTATGATCTTATGGCATACACTTAGGCCGCTTTCACACGGCCGAGAAAATCGTACAAGATTTGTGTGTTGCGAGACGCACAAATATGAACTTCATTCTTTTGCATAAGCGTCCTATCTTTGGGCGTTCCCTCAGAAAACCGCGCCAATTGTTTTTAATGGATCTGGAAAACTCATTGCATGGCGTGTGATGCGATGTTTCCCATTGAAAACATTGGGAAACACTTGCCGATCCTCTGGCGTGGCCGAACAAGAGGATCACTACTTTACCTGAAGTGATGGGAGGTGTTTTTAAAGAAAACACATCCACGGGTAAATCGTACATACCCGAGCGCGATATCGGGCTAAATTTCATGGGATTAAGTCCTGAACTTAATTAGTGTTTTCTCGTTCATTCGCACTGCCGGGTGCGACGTATTAGCAGAGAAATACGCTGCAGCCTGGGAATTCCTCGCTCGGCATAAATCCTCGGAATAACTTTTAATGCCTCCCTGCGTTGGACGCTACTTAACTCCCTCCCCCTCCCTTTATTTTGCAGCTCCCATAGGAGTCTAGGGGAGCCGGCAGCGTATATCGTTCAAAAGATAGGGCAAACAGCGTATAAATTTGGTCACTGATTTCAGTTGCATATGTGGTATTTTTTCCAGTGCAACGTTTTTACGTGGCTAAATATTGGTCATATGAATAAATACATTTGAAGCCAATGCTTCAGATGGTCACGATTTTGGCCGACTTACAAACGTGACTAAATAGCCACATAAAAACGCTCATGTGAATGAAGCATTAACCTGGTGATTTATATTTTGTGAACTGTAGTCTTTAAACCAGACACTCTTTAGTAATCTGGTAAAGAAAAACCAACTGCCTGACTGCATTATAGGAGCTCAGCAGAGTTCAGAGTATGTCTGACAAAACACTTGTTGACTGTGTTTCATAAGGACCGGCAGAATTGTGAATGCAGCTCTGGAGTGTACTTTAGGCTTAGAGGTTTAAAGGGACTCTGACTTTTCAGACAACTTCTGCTCATCCAATATCCTATGTGTTTCTCATCAATCTTATAATATACTTTCTTTTTGAATTTTGTTTTACCCCTGTAAATCAAGCTTGAAATGCCTGCCACTAGGATCTTCTTCCCAGACCCTCTGCAATCTACTGCCTATTAGGCATTAAGCTTCTCTCATAACTGGGATGTTTTGACATCTTCTTAGCTGTGAGTGAAGGGCTGTCTTTCTGTCTTTACAGGCTGGATCCCTGTATTCACACTGCTCTGCATGCTGCCACATGCTCTCAGATCTGCAGTCAGTGTGTACAGAATCTCTGCCTCTCCTAATGTTATATTTACCTAACCTGCTATGTGCCATTATCTCTATATTGTAGACATTATACGTGTTTCCAGTTTACAGTGGGCAAAGCAGCAGCATATTGCAAGTATATTACAGACTGATGAGACACACAGGCTATTAGATGAGCAGAAATTGTCTGAAAAGTTAATGACTTTGATGCAAAATAAGTATTAGCAGTTAGTGCAATTGCTGGGGTGACATGTTTGTGTCTCTAAAGTGTCACATTTCTGGTGACCAGGGTGTGCCCAGCAGAGAAAGAGGCATTTCTCTGGAGTCTCAATTGAGTCTAAGGGCTCTTTTCCACGAGCGCATATACAGCGATGGCATTTTTACCACGAGCGCATATACAGCGATGGCATTTTTATGTTTTTACACCTACTCCATATAAGCACCTGAATGGGCTTTTTTCCATGATCACGGCCAGCATTTTCTCGTCCATTCACATGACTTCCAGCGTCGTTTTTAGCAAAAAAAATATGCTGCACCCCGGAAAAGACTCGCCCTGCCAAAATCCTCGGGATACCTTCCAGTGCCTATATAGAGGCACCTGTGAGTATTTTGTAGCATTGGACGCTGCAAAAATGCCTGCCCCTCTCTTCTCTTTACCTGCTCCCATAGGAGTCTATAGGACCCGCCGGAGTATATTGGCCAAAAGATAGTTCCAGAACTATGTTTTGGCTGAGCATATATGCGCCGGTCGCGTATATGTTCTTATTTTCACGCTGCCAGCGTATTTACATGCCGTATATTCGCCCATTGGAAATCAATGCTTCACATAGTTACCGTATATGCGCCCGGCATGAAAACATGCCGTATATGCGCTCGTGGGAAAAAAGCCTAAAACCCAGAATAGTTGCTGAAATTGTGGAGGAAGGGGGCTCTTACTCAGTCTACTCATGTGTTAATTAGGGTCATTAAGAGTCATCTGAAAGAACTGTTTAAGCCCAGGGGTGTGCTGGTGTAGTATCCCTCCAGTACTGAATGCATGTTATCTATATGTCTCAATGTAATTGTCATAAGTGTTGAATGAGTCAATGTTATGTGTATTAGCACCTGCAGGCAGGAAGGGGTTAATGTCTACCCATGTCTGGTAGTGTCTGGGAAATGTATTGTTGTGTCTAGCCATGGATTGGTTGATGTACACTTGATGTGTTGTGAGAGAAATGTCTTGAGAGAGTTGAGAGCGGGAGTTTGGAGAGAGAGCTGCAGCTAAAGGAAAAGGAGAGGTGGGCTGTTGCTCCTGCCAGAGCTCAGCCATGCTTTGAATACTCCTTGTGAGAAGCCTGCCCTTACGGGGTTTGAAAACCCAGGACATGCTGAGAATGCATGGGTGTGCAACCGCATGTTCCTATCCAGAGTCCGCAAGTGATGTGAGAGAAGTGAGTGTCTACTTGATGTTAACTACAAATGTGAAAGAAGTCTAGAGTCGTCCAGTTAAGAGAATTTCATCTGAGAGAGAGAGAGATCCAACAGATAACTGAGACTGTGGATGTAATACCTTAGGAAACCCAAACTGAACGAGTAAAAGGAAACAGGCGAGGAATGTAAACCGGCTTCTACTAATAATTCAATGTGTGAAAGTTATTCTTCTGTTGATTTACAAAACATTGAAGCAAAGGAACAGGACCGAATGTTCCCGATTCTTGCTTGAAAAGTACTCTGTGTGTGGACTACTTTATTCCGGTTGAATGATCCTCCGCAGAAGAAGGAACGTTGGCGTCACAGTGACGAAAACAACACTTAAGGTAACCCAGGTTACTAAACGTGATCTCCCCCAGTTAGTAATGAGGTCGGGTTCTTAGCCACCTTTAGTGATCAGATGGTAGAGCCCCGGGCCAAGGTTAATTCTCTACCCCGCTGTTTCCTTGGCTGAGGTCGCTGCACTGGCAATGTAGGTAGACCACATGACTGCTACAGGGCCCTTAGAACCTGTGACTGAATAACTCCACCCCTTGTCCCACCACTAACGCACTGGCCCCTCCCTCAAAGTTGCACAAGCCGCACAAGTATTTTGTAATTTATAGTCTTTAGGTCCGAACTCCTCTCCCTCTCTCCAGCAATACTATACTGAGAGCAGGGAGGAGGCAGCCTCTTCACTGAGAATAGCAAGCCTGTAAGTGATAAACTGCAATTTTATTCAGCTATTAAATGTGTATGAGTGCTGTCGCCACGTGTTTCTGCTTATACTGCATTGTTGCAGTCATGGTTTACGTGCAGCTGCACATTTAATTTATTTGGTGGATGTGCTGAACTTGTATTTTTGTTGCATTTGTGGAGCAATGGCTTCCACCACTTTTATTGTGCATACCTTTTACCCATCTGTCCCAAGTCTTTTAAATTAGACTATATAGCTTGGTATCCTATTTTTCTCAGAATTATTTGAAGGCTTAGGTCCAAAAAAAGGTTTCTTCTAAAGGTAGCAAACCCATTTTCCCTAATCTTTTTAATTAAACCATATAGCCTGGTATCCTACTACTCTGCATCAATTGGAGGTGCAGGCCCAAAATAGAGTTATCTGTTAGTGTTAGGTCCCATCTGAAAGCATGGTTACCTGGACATGCTGGATGGGCCCACATGCTTTGATCAAATTATGTGCCAAGAACTTTGCATGTTTATGTGGTTAGCATATACAAGAGTTATGCAATTTTAATCAGATATTGCCATGCGTTTCTGCTTTTGTATGTGACAAAAAGACTTGTGCTGCTTGTGCAGACTTTCAGTAAGGAGTGTACAGACACCGAGTGAGCAATATACGTTTTAGAGGCCACAGAGTGGGCACTATAGGTTGCAGGGACTACAGAGGGGGGATTTAAGTTTCAGAAACCCCAGATGGGGCACTGTAAGTTTTAGGTGCCACAAACGAGGTACTATTACTTTATGGGGCAACAGAGAGGCACTACTACTATGAGGGGAAACTTTAAAGGAGGTATTGGGAATAGTAGAAAGATAAGGAGAGTGTTCAGAGATGAGTTGTGATTGGAAGAAGTCTTCATGGCGGTCTAGACCTAGATCACGAAAAAGTAAAACTCATGACACCAATGAGAGAAGAAACTACTTGTGATCAATGGAGGTGACTGCACTGTCATCACTATCATTGTGTAGAACTGGTATCTAACCATTATATGGTGACTGCATTACTTAGAGGTATACTAGAGCTGAGCCGTTATATCTAGGCCCACTATGTTGTAGATATGCTGTGGCTAATATAATTTTTTTGGTGGGGGCGAATTCTGAGTTTTGCTGTGGGGTCCCATGAGTTCTATTTATGTCCCTGCTTTAAGCTCTTCACAACATTTGCTGTACATTGTACGGATTGTATGAAACAGGCTGAAGACCTGAGCCCACTCCAAACATAGCAGTTTGCAGTGGAAAAAAACACAGCCAAAACTTGACCATTTAACCCCTTAGATGTTGCACCCAGTGCTTACCATGGAAGTTAAATAGTTAGACAGAGAGAGGGGCCTGTGATTAGATGCTATTGCGGGATGCTGTTCAGTTTTGATGGCAGTCGAAGACCTAGTGAAAGCCTCCAGACCTGCCATGGTAGGTAATATTTCTATTACCGCCTGTCACAGGCAGAGTGTAATAGAAATACTATCTACTATGACAGCATCAGGCCAATATCACTGTAATGCAGAAGTATTGCAGTGTATTGTAGAAGTGATCAATGAACCTCAAGTTCAAGTCTCACTTGGGAACTCAAAAAAATGTAAAAACAAGTTAAATACATTTTAAAAAATATAATAACTATATAAAATAAACATAATTGGTATCACCACATGAAAAAAAACAAGCTAATAAAATCTAACTTTATTTATCGCACACATTGAACACTATAAAAGAGATACCAGGATTTTTTTTTGCCCCCACTCCTCCCCAGAAAATGAAATAAAAATGATCAAAAAGTCACATACACCCCAATAAAATAAAAAGACAACACTAAAAACGACAGCTTTCGGCACAAAATACAAGCCCTCACATATCTCTATCGATGGAACAAAAGGAAACTTAAAGGGGTTGTCTCGCGAAAGCAAGTGGGGTTAAGCACTTCTGTATGGCCATATTAATGCACTTTGTAATGTACATCGTGCATTAAATATGAGCCATACAGAAGTTATTCACTTACCTGCTCCGTTGCTAGCGTCCACGTCTCCATGGCTCCGTCTAATTTCGCTGGCTTCTTGCTTTTTTAGACGCGCTTGCCGGAGAGTCCCCGCGTCGTCATCGTAGCTCCGCCCCGTCACGTGTGCCGATTCCAGCCAATCAGGAGGCTGGAATCGGCAATGGAACGCACAGAGCCCATGGTGCACCATGGGAGAAGACCCACGGTGCACCATGGGAGAAAACCGCAGTGCATCCCTGGGGAAGGACCGGCGGCCATCTTTGGGAGAAGATTTTTTAAAGTCCTTATTTCGTCGGATCGGTGAGTAGCAAGCGGTTTAAAAAACGCTTTAATTTGCTATTTTATGCCAGGGGGGTGACAGGGGGAATGGGGTAAGGTAAAATTTTGAGGTTTGCCGCGAGACAACCCCTTTAAGGCTGTCATACTGCAGCAATCAAAAGCTACCTTTTTATTTAAGTTTTTATGATTTTTTTAAAAAGAGGTAAAGTATATTCAATTTGGTATCACCATAATCGTACTGACCCACAGATTAAAGTTACCATTAGAGATGAGCGAACGTACTCGGTAAGGCCGATTTCGCAATCGAGCACTGCAATTTTCGAGTACTTCACTACTCGGGTGAAAAGTACTCGGGGGCGCTATGGGTGAGCGGGGAGTTGCAGAGGGGAGTGGGGGGGGGCGGGAGAGAGAGAGAGCTCCCCCCTGTTCCGCGCTGCTACCCCCCCGCTCCACCACGCCACGCCCCACAGCGCACCTGAGTACTTTTCACCCGAGTAGTGAAGTACTCGAAAATCGCGGTGCTCAATTGCGAAATCGGCCTTACCGAGTACGTTCGCTCATCTCTAGTTACCATGTCATTTTTTACTGCATTATGTATGCTATAAAACAAAACTCCCTTAAAAATTTTGCAATTATGTTTTTTTTGCATTTAACCCCATTCAAAAATATATACACTATATAGTAAATTAAATGGTACCATTGAAAAATACAACTTTCCATGTAAAAAAAAAAGCCCTCATAGGCCTATCTAGATGAAAATATGAAAAAGTTAAAAGCAGGCATGTCTAAACAAAAAAAAAAATGTCTTCAAGAGGTTAAATAAGATGTGAGCCTATCAAACAATGCTCCTACTCTGGGGAAGGACAGTCCTGTGCGAGTCACAACCACGGACAACGGTATGTCAAACACTGTGTACTTGAGCTGGGCAGAAGGCCCAAAGCCTCCTAACCAGGAATGTTATGTGTTTAGAGCCTCAACGGCCGAGGAATTGTTTCTGCACGGTGATGTGATTCTGTTTTGCCTTCTGTATGAAGATTATAAAGCTGGCTGAGGCTACTTTTGAGCCAAATCCACTGTGTTGGAATAAGGTCTCTTCATGCGGCAGCCATCTTATCCTGGAGATGGCGATCCCGAGAGCTATATATACAAAATCTGGGAATATTGTTTTAGCTGACAAGAAATTTAATGATCCAGCCAACCATATACTGAATGACCAGATATCTCATTACTTGTGATAGCAATCATGTCCTTAGTACATAACTGGCGAAAAACAGTCCATAATTATAATCATATATGGTGTTTTCCGTTGACAAGATGAAGAAATTAGATAATAGTGTTTATGCAGGTTTTTGCACACTGGATTTATTACAACTTTTAGTTGAGTGCAACCATTGGCATTGTTCCTGTGGTGTGCAGATGAACTCTGGGAGGATGATCTTTCTGAGCAATCTTCTTTTTTCTGTCATTTTGACTATGCTAATCCATAGGGTACATCGTATACCGTGACGTAATGGTCACATTTTCACGGGGTGTGACTGTGACCAGGAAGGTGGCCCGTCCTCAGCGGAACAGAAGACCAAGTCCTATGGCAAAGCAAAGGCCTCAGTAATTACTCTAATAAGCCAGAGGTTGCTTTAGGCCTACGACCTGGGGAATGCAGAGGACCACCGGTGGTGCAATGACTTCACTACATTATAAGAAAAAACAAAAGTCTGCACATCCTAATAAATAAATTAAATGTGACGGTGCACATAAGCCATGCTGCAACAATTACAGTAGCAAACACATCTTTCAGCACTCACGCACATTTAATATCTGCATAAAACTGCACAACTGTTGTTCATACTAACCACATTAAAAATGCAAGTTTCTTAGCACGCAATTTGATCAAATTATGTGGCCTCGTCCGCCGCTTCCAAGTGAACCTTAATAGATGGGTTCCTAGCTCTATAGACACATGTCTACATTGTGCCACTTGCGCTCAGCCAAGCACAGCAGACAGAATAGACCCAACCACCTATGTTGGGAATGGGAGAGGTGAATGACAGTTTTTTTTATTGGCAAAGTTGGGCACAATTACCATTGTATAGGGGCACAAATGGGAACATTATTGTCTGTGAGGGGCACAAAGGGGGACCTGATTATGTGTGAAGGACACAAGGTGGCATCATTATATATGGAGAGCACAAAGGAGGACATTATTATATATGAATAAAGAGGGCACTATTATGTGTGGGACTGCAAAAATGGCATTATTATGTATGGGGGCATAGAGGGAGCATTAATATGTATGAGGGCACAAAAGGGGGTATTATTATTAATGAAGGTCACAAGGGGAGTATTATTATTTATGGGGGTCAGAAAGAGTATATTAAGTCTGGGGGCACAAAGGGCACTATATTATATATGGAGTAGCACAAATGGAAAATTGTGTATGGGGATGTAAAGGAGCACACTACTACTGTATAAGGGGCACAAAGATAGGCATTATTACTGTGAGGGTACCCAGTGGGGCACTATTTCTGTTTGGTGGGCACAATTACTATGTAGGACACAAAAAGGATACTATTCGCCCAATCTAGACCACCACTCATAGACTCTAACAACAGCACTGAGCCCCCCACAACCAAAGAAAATGTTGGTAGTAATGATGCTGAGGGAGCTAGGTCAACAATTTGCCCTGGGGCCCATAAGACCCTAGTTGCATCCCTAATCATATAGATTATTTCATTATCAGCTTTAGATTACTATGATATTCATATTTGTGTCTCTGTGGTATATTTCTGGTGGTACTGCCATGGCTGTATAATTTGTGCTACTTCATTTGTTGTAAAATAATGCTCTATATATTACAAATTATCATGTGTACCACATAAAGTGGATGGTAGAGACTGAGCATTAAAGAAGTTTTCCAGAATTAAACTATTGATCACCTAACCTCAGCATAGGTCATCAGTAGGTTCCGCCACTCAGAACCTTGCCAATCAGTTGATTGAAGAGGTCATGATGCTAGCATGAGCGCTGTTCTATATTGCCAGGTCTGTGACATCACTTTTATTAGTTACATGGCCTGAGTACAGTTCAGTCTCTTTTAAGTGAACTAGGCACAGCCACTATACAACGTATAGCGCTGTGCCCAGTATGGGCTAAACTGACAGCAGCGCTCAAGTATCACTGTCACTTCAATCATCTGATCATCAGGATAGCTTATCAATAGTTTAGTGCCAGAAAACTCCTTTAAGAAAGAAAAGTAAGAGAAGAAAGATGTGCAAAATTTATTAATATGTTTTCTACCTCTAAATCGTGTATCATTAAAGGGGTTTTCTAGCTCTTAAAAACTGATGAACTATCTATAGGATAGGTCATACATCAACATCATTAAGCGATGCGGAATAAGTTGGCGCTACACAAATAAAGATGATGATTATTATTATTAATAACAGACAATCAAAAATTCTCCAGAAATAGCATAAAATGGTTGCTGTCAGTACATGCAGTGGAAACCCGTCCTAGGATGGCATAATTCATGTGCAGACCAGAGCAGAAGGGGACAGGGCCATGGCTGGAGTCTAGCCTAACACTACATTGTTTTCATTATGAATAATCAACCATTAACAATGTGATTGGGAGAAGCGTTTTATTTATAGTCAACACCTACACAAGAGTTTTCCTCTGTATTGTCACAGCTTCTTGTTAAATATGACTTTACAACTTTCTAGTCATTACAATGACCAGTGAACCAAGACCATAAGAGTCTAAACAGAATGAAGGCTTCTTCCCCCTGAGACTCCTCTCTGGTCTATTAAAACAGTTAAGAGTGTAATGTTTGGATGTGTTGTCAGCTGAGTACACCCAACCAATGCTTAATAAAACACGGAAAAGCATCTTTATCTGCAGACCACACTAGTACTTTTATGTACCGTTGTACATATACATTCAAAAAACAACCCGTCTATTGACTTATGTTCAGACAGCATTCAACTCTGAGTATATAGACGCCTGACTTCTTCTGACTTGTCATGATGACTTCTTAGGATGACCAATGGTGGCCAACTTACATACAAAGATGATCGCTCAAAAAGTGGCTTTTGAGCAATTATTTTGCTTATACTACTAATTGGTACTAATGCCAATTAGTAGCTTATTAATGCGTGTGAGCCACCAGGAGCTATATTCAGAGAACAGCGGGTAATCTGTTCTCTGAATACATTCCCTTTGTTCTGCCCAGGGGGCTGGCAGCAGAGACAATATTATCAGTGCTCCCCGCTGAAAACACAGTGTGAAGTCTCTGCTATCAGCCCTTTTGCTGAAGGATGGATTTTATGCCGAACATAAAATCATCGTTCGGCAGAAAAGTGAAAGATGGGCACATTTACACTCAATGATTATCGCTCAAAAGATGACTTTTGAGCGATAATCGTTGTGTGTAAAAGGGCCTTAACTGGATTCAGTACATTCAAGACTATGAAAGATATTTTTTATACATACAGGGTATAGCTACTGGAGCAGCAGGCACTGCAGCCACTGTGGCACGCAGCAACTAAGGGTTTCAGCTCTATTCTATGTGAGATACATTCAGTGATAACTACGGTATGGATGGCGGAAGGTGAGACATCGAAAATCATTTGTAGACCAAGGAAAGGAGGAAAAAGACACATTGGATACATTACAGGCAATATGTTAAATGAGTCACTGTATAGAATACCTGGGCAATCTACAGAATGCCTAAAATGGGATGTCAAAATATGAAATTATGAAAATTTCACATATTTTCAAAGCATTCTATGCAATGGCAAAAGAGGAACCAGCAAAGTATAACATGCCCGCCAGCAGTGGATTGTTGCCCCCTCCCCTCCTTTCTTCTCAACTCGGGCAGCTAATTTTTCTTCCTGTACCAAAAGATATGATTCCACCCTTTGCACCATTAACCCTCATAATGTCCCTTCTTATAATGTCCCACAATCCAACCTTCATCATCTTCTTCCAATGTCCCACAATCCAACCCTCATCTTCCACTAAATATAACAATGTGTAAAGAAAAGCTGTGCTTTTAGGTAAACGTGAAGAAAATAATATAGTGGTACAAGAAGAAATCCTGTACTTCTGTGAGGAGAATGAATTTTTAGAATTTTTAAAAAGTCTTTCAGTACATTATATGGTAAATTAAATAGTTCCATTTTAAAATACAACTCGTTTCGCAAAAATCAAGCACTCAGACATCTACATTGATAAATAAATAAAAGAGGTATGATTTTTTTAAACGGGGGGAGGAAAAAACAAAAATGAGGGGGAAAAATAGGGCCACATCCTGAAGGGGTTAAGCAGCCGTGATGCAAGTTAGTTTAGAGATTCTTTATTCCAAAAAATAGTAGGTTGGGGGTATCCTTCAAGTAAGCTCAGCAATACGTTTCAGAGGCATAACTACCTCCTTTTTAAAAAATGAAATAAAAAATGTGGCGTCTTCGAGGAGAAAAGGGCTAAATAGTACTGACTAAGTGCTACAGAGTCGCTAGAAAAATCTATAATGCTTGGACCGATCAGTGGCAAAAGAAGACCTGGCCGCCAAAGGACACGATGGCTAATACTGTCAAAGCTGATACTGGCATGGTTATCACTCAATTGAATGAAGCAAACATGGAGGGAGATTGCCTTTAGAGTCACCGAGGGTCGCGAACGACTAAACGGCTAACAACAACAAGTGCTACAGAGTTGTAGTACTTAGTATTTAGGTGATTCTTGTGCTGCAGACTAGAGTCACATTCTTATACATCTAGTTTGGGATACTAGTATCATACTGACTATACATGTGAACACACTACAAAATATAACCATTCTATACGGAACTTCCTGGACACTTGAACTTCCAGCATCCTTGGGCTTTTAAATCACATGTATGCCTGTTAGTTTATGTTATATCATTTTGAATAAGGAATTATGCTTTATGCTAGGGTTCACATGATTTAGGTGTTTGTTGCCTTGTGGGCAATTTTGGTATAACCTAGTGGAGCCTAGTCTATCTCGGGGTCCTTTTTTCTTTTTGTTGTGTAATAGCACTTTTAACTTTGCATCAAAAACTGGGGCTTAAAAAAAAAAAAAACTGTGTGACACCATCCTTATTTCTGTTTTCATTGAATGCTGGAGTTTACAGCAGTTATCCTAATTTCGGTGTTACATTCGCTATTTAACTGCGGAACATATTTGCATCAGCAATTTTCCTTTTATGAACTCACTGTCTTACTGAATTGGGAAATTATAGCAATTTGTAGTGAAATAAGTGCCTTCTGCCAGGGAATATTGCAAATGAAAAGGGCAACTGTGAGGATGATTAGATTATACTTTCCTACCTTAATTTTTAAATCGATTCCTAATTTTGCTTTAATATTAATGAAATGTTTTGTGGCTCCGGTGAAGACATTAGATGCAGATTCTCTTATAAGAACTGGCTGGATATTGACTGAGTAAATAGAATAAATGAATCTATTAGTGTGAAGAGCAATTAGTTTAGATGTTGAAACATCTAAATGAACATTGTGGAGAACTGCCTCAGGTAATAATTTTCTTACCTGACCTTAATTATTTGGGATGTGACTACCAAGATAGTTAGATTTTATAATGCATACCAAGAAGGGTGTTTGCGTGTTAAGCGCATAGCCATACTTTGTCTTTAAAAACTTGCTGTCGCCATTCCTAACGTGTCTGTTTTAGTAAATTCTTCCCGTTGTATTCTTCCTGAAACAACAATTCTGGAGCATGTTTTCTTAAACTACAGAATGTGTTGAGCTCCTCTGTTATTTCTACTATAAAATGACAACTGGGGTGTCTTTACACAGTCTCAGACTGTCCGATCAGTGCTGACAATGCTAGAGTGTGGAGAAACAGGCCCCTTTGACAATGGGAATGGTAACAACCAGTTGCAAATCTATTGTATATACATCTCAGCCTGATGTGGTGCAAGTTTGTTATCAACACAACTCTGCCCTCGTGTGTATGCATTATGTACCTACACGCTATCCGTTACACTCACTCATCATCACCATAGCATCTACAGGATGGGCCATGGAAAAGTAAGCTGTAGAAAAAAAAATCTTTGTTGCCCATAGCAACCAATCACAGAGCAGCTTTAATTTCTGCTAAAGTAAAATGAAAGTTGTGCTGTGAGTAGTTGCTATGGGCAACAAAGAGTTACTTTCATGCAAACTAGTATGGTGCCTGGATAATTTTCGATGGCCCACTCTGTGTAACAAACTTCATTGCAATGTTGTTTTACAGGATGAGCTGTAGTTTTTTATTAGTGCTATTTTGGGAAACATTATATGTCTTTTGAATCACTTTTTACTGAAATGTTTGGGGGGCCGTGATTCTAAAAAAATTACAATTCTGGCATTTTGTCCCTTTTTTATGGTCTTTACCATGTGGGATATATATTGTGACATTTTAATTATAATATAGAGATATTGATAAAGCGTCCTCCAACTATCCGTATCAATTTGCCATTCAGGGCCGTGGAAAAGCTGAGTGGACTCAATATTAATTTCCCCCTTCCTCCCTTGCATCTGCCCAGGTCTTTTGATGTACAAGAGGCCAGGAAATCCTTTGTTCCAATGGCAATAAAACTAGCTAGTGACAGGGGAATGCTAATTGACCCCTGCCGGTGTGGATTGACATCTTAGATATTTCTCATAGACATCCTGACTGCAAAGTTCACATCAGAGGGGAATCTTTTAACCTTGTCCAATCCAATTTGTATCCTGGTTTTTCTAGGGGGCTTACTTTTTTCAGCCATTTTACAATGGTGCTATATGCTGGCTAAAGGCAGTACTGCATGAGGTGACACGTTGGATAGACTCCGACAGCAGAGAGGCCGGCAATATACAGTAAGAGAACCCCGACGGACATCTTCCAACATCAAAGCTGTACAGCCTTGAATCATAATGTCTTCAGACGTCAGACAGTGGATTGGTAGGGTATAATAAAGGATATTTGGTTGTGTGTAGGTCCTGGCCCGATATGAAATATGCTTTCAGAATTGGGCAGCCCAGCTGAATCAAACGCATCCAAACACGTTTCAGTGTGGGCCTCGGAAAACCCTCAAACTGCATATTCCCATACATAATTATAATTTCCGGGACCTGTTTGATATCAATGAATAGATAAAATCATGACTAGAAATATGCCAGGCCTATATTCTCGTTCGGAGGGCCTGCCGCTGAGATATGACTGAAATGGGGAATTATGATTTTCCAGAGCTCATACAAATCCCACCCACCTCTCTCCAAATGGCCTCCGAGGGGGTGGGGAGAAGGTGTATTAAGGGGAACTCTTTATAATTTAGAGCTGTACAAATCCGATTGTGAGATCTTCAGAGATATGCCCAGCGTAAGGATTGTCCGATTGCTTCAAGGAACTCCGCCAATCAGAGCCTTGGGCTGTGTATCCCAAATCTGGTATTTTTCCTTTATTTTCTTCTGTTTTATTTTAAAATACTGCTTGTTGTGCATACCTGTATACCCTTATACTCCCGTGTAACAACCTTTTTGTATACCTTTTGTATATATACTGTGTTTCCTCCCAAATAAGACGCTGTCCTATATTAATTTTTCCCTCAAAAAAGGCACAGTCTCTTATTTTCGGGGGTGGGCTCTTATAATACTCACCTAGCAGCCAGTGTTTGGGTACCTTTCGCTGGTCTCTGTTGCAGGCTTCCGTGTCCTGCTGCACGCCGACAGGGCAGTTCTTCCTAGTAGTGGGGCTTGAATACCCCGCCTCCAGCAAGCTAATTCTCTGATTGGTTAATCGAGTGCCACGTCAGCGAATGATAGCTGGCGCTTGATTCACCAATGACAGCCATTCATTGAATGATATTATTAAATGGCTGGAATGGCTGTGACTTTTTAATCGAGCGCCGGCTTTTATTCGTTAACATGGCGCTCGATTAACCAATCAGAGCTTTAGCTTGCAGGAGGTGTGGTATTCAAGCCCCGCTGCCAGGAAGAACTTCTCTGTCGGTGTGCAGGAGGATATGGAAGCCGGCAGCAGCGCTGCAGCCCAGTGCGAGGGACCCAAGCTCTGGATGCTAGGTAAGTAAGGTTTTTTTCAAATGTGGTCTAGCTAGGGCTTATTTTTAGGGGAGAGCTTATATTTCAAGCACCCTTCCCCAACCCTGAAAATCAGGGTAGGGCTTATTATTGGAGTAGGGCTTATTATCAGGGAAACACTGTGTGTGCATATATATATATATATATATATATATATATATATAGTGTACAGCTAGTCTTTTTCTAGAATAAATCTACAATTTATTAGTCAGCCTTGTCCGTTTTTAAAACTAATTATAATTCCGAAGATTGTGTTCATAATTCATAGCCTGGGTCCCAGCTTCCCTTAACAGCTGGTGGTTGTAGCATATGTATGTGTGTGGCATTGTAGAGTGCGGAAGCTGTTAGACCTAATCATGGGGTGATCTGAGCCTCCAGTCTGCATACATGCAGAAGCCTGGGAAAGCTGAGTACAGATCCACCTGTATTCTAATGACTCTAAGCTTACAATCCTGCTAGAGGGATCGATCGAGACTCTGCTGTGACAGTTGGTAGCGGCGAGTGTGCTCAAAGTCTCTGTCCATGACATTAATAGTATACAGCAATACCAAATATGTGGGTTTTTTAATTGCTTGTTATGAGAAAAAGGTAACAGGATGATTTTTTGAACTTTTAACATTTTTCATTTTCTTTTGCCATTAAAAAAAACACTTTGTTAAACCCTTTTTTCTAAATTTTATTTAGTCCCAATGGAGGACTTGAACTTGTGATCATTTGATTGCTTGTACTATATGCTGCAGTACTTCAGTATTGCAGTATATAGTACAGTATGTACTTCAGTATTGCAGTACACACTGCAGCTGTTAGTAGACATGATAGCCACTAGGTATGGAGCAGACTCTGCTACCAAGCCAGCTCCATACACCCTTCACGACCGCACAATGTAAATTTACATTATGTGATTGTAAAGTGATTAAAAAGATAGTAAAATTAATTTTTGTCACGATGGTGGGAAAGCTTAGCTTTATACATCAGTAGGTCAGTACCCAAACATAAGCATTAACAACATAAGTAAAAAGGGCCAAACAAGGTAGACAAGTAAAAGAAATTAAACAGTGCAACTCAAAACTCAAGCGAGAATAATGGTCATTAGATTAAATAAAACAGCTGAACCTACTGTATAACCCTTAGTGTACAATATAGTCTTTGTATAGCCTTAGGAGTTGTCAGTAATCCGGTACACCTGCTACGTTAAGGATGAGTACATTGAGGCCATGGGAACATAACACAGATAAACAAAGTGCGAGAACACAACATCTGCACCATGTCTGACAACCAAATAATAGTATCAGGCGTATTTGGTTTTGTCTGATCTCTGAAGAGTATTCATATGAGCTACTGTTTATTGCTAGAAGTGACCTGTCTATACAGCTATCAATGATACTTCAACCTATGATACACTGTTAAGGTAAAAAAGGGGAGGAAACATACAGTTTGGGCAAACAGTTAAATAGTAACAAAGCTCTTGGTAGTCTCTGAAACAATCTCACACACTATGGGGCTTTGCCAGAGTTACAAAGTATTAGTTGATTTTAAAGAGATTTCAACTCAACATCAACATATTACCCTACAGTGTGAATTATATAGCATTTTCTTGGTCATTCATATTTCTTTGGGCCATTTATATCAATTTTTGGTGAACTTGAATATCTGACCTACATAGTACTAGGGAAGCCATATTCCTCAAGATAGGCTAAGATACCGCTACCGTCCTAGAAACATATTGCGCATTCATGAACTTAAAGGGGTTGTCTCGCGAAAGCAAGTGGGGTTATACACTTCTGTATGGCCATAATAATGCACTTTGTAATATACATCGTGCATTAATTATGAGCCATACAGAAGTTATTCACTTACCTGTTCCGTTGCTAGCGTCCCAGTCTCCATGGAGCCGTCTAATTTCAGCGTCTAATCGCCCGATTAGACGCCCTTGCGCAGTCCGGTCTTCTCCCTTCGGAATGGGGCCGCTCGTGCCGGAGAGCTGCTCCTTGTAGCTCCGCCCCGTCACGTGTGCCGATTCGAGCCAATCAGGAGGCTGGAATCGGCAATGGAGCGCACAGAGCCCATGGTGCACCATGGGAGAAGACCCGCGGTGCATCGTGGGTGAAGATCTCGGCGGCCATCTTACTAAGGTAAGTAAGAAGTCGCGGGAGTGCGGGGATTCGGGTAAGTACTGGACGTTTTTTTTTTTTTACCCCTGCATCGGGTTTGTCTCGCGCCGAACGGGGGGGCTATTGAAAAAAAAAAAAAACCCGTTTCGGCGCGGGACAACCCCTTTAAGTATTTAAAAAGAGGAAACAACTTTTCCGACAACTTCAGATTACTATTGCATGATTGCATTTAAAGCAGGTGGATGGAACGTGATGGCGCAGCGGTGACAGACAGAAGCAGAGGCAGCACACATTTTTAGCAAAAATAAACATTACTTAACAACAGCAGTATAAACAGCATTTCCTTCCACAGGAGGGTTTGTGTATTTAAACGTTGTGTAATAACTTGCCGTAACATCACGTGTTGGTATTCTTAAAGCGACAGTAACCAATTACTCAAGATGCCGCCTTCATAACCCCTTTATCTTTCACCGGAATATACATTGCCTTTTACATCTCCTCCAACTGGCAGTGATATGGCACCTGACAATTCACAAGACTATCCAGCCCCTCTCGACTGCTTTATAACCGTTACATGAAGCCTCCTCATCAGTAGGTCCGACCTCTCATGCTTCATAGGACTGCATCCTTGGAACACAGAACGCACCATTTCATATATTTCACAGAGGTCATCGGACAATAATTATGGCTCAATTGCTGCGGCATACCAGTCTTCCAATAGTTCCTAACAAAGTGCCTTGTTGTCCCATTGCATAAACATTTTACATGGCATCAAACGCTGTGCATCATAACTACATAACATACCAACTACTCTACAAGGACTTACACTGAACTGTGTTAAACCTAATTACACTCGCTCACGTTATCAGTCCGCATAGAGTCCATATACCCCACCCTGACCATTGATTTACACAACACAGTCCTAGTGGAATTACTACACTCGCGCTCTTGCAGTTCACTTCCACTTCCCTCTTCGTCTGTGCTATATCCGATACGCAGACCTCTTGAAGTATCTGTTGCATCTCTGTCTCCAGGTGATTGTGGGAGGGAGACTCCCTCTCCTACCATACACTGTAGGTCTAGGTCCATTTAACGCTGCTTCTTCAGCCCCCAGGTCATCAGGGCCCTCTGGTGGTCTTTCTTCCAAAAACTCTGGCTGCTGCCCCTGATCATGGCTGCCAGCTCTTTAACTACAGGCCTCCTCCGTAGTTGTGTTATGGCTTCTATCTCACACATGCTGCTCTGTTTTGCACTGACTACAGTGACACAGTTCAAAGGCTTTTTTAATATGTGCCTAAAATGCCTAGAAAGTTCCCTCGGATTCATTTTCGAGGGGGGAGGCTTATCCCTCACACACAGTCCCTACCCAGGGGGGTGGACTCCTGGGCAGAGGTGCACTGATTACGTCACTACTGCGTTCAGCTCTTCCCCTTCCCTTCGCCCTGTTGAGTCTCAGACCACAGGGCTTTGTGCCTAGTTCGGCCACTGGGCTGCTGCTGTAAGAGACTTAGCCGCTGCATTAAAGGACACCTCACTGATATATTAATGGCCAATTTTATAAGGCTGCTTTGGTGATGATAAACTGTGGAATACAACGTTTTAGGTTATTGAGGTAGAACATCTTCATCAATATAACCAGGCAGTATGAAGCCCAGAGGTAAATCTAATTATAAGACCCCAGTGCAGAGTTGAAAATAATATATTTTATGTACTACACACATTTTCACCTGGTAATTGGTTTTGAAGCACAAGGAAAACGTCTGTAACTAGGTCAAGACAGCTGAATTCTTATGAAGCCTATGGCCGGGACCCATGTGTCACATCATAAATGTTGGTCTTTAGTTTATTTGCTGCAGAGGAAATTTGAGGAGCTGGGTGAACAATTGCTGCTAATGCAACTATAGTAGATATCCCAAAGACCAGACATGGCCACTGCAGATATAGCCGGATATAATTTATAATGCAGTCATAGCTATATTAAGAATTGCATGTGTTCGTTGCCTGCTTGTGTGGTGTCTTGTATTACGTGGTCATATTTAATAAGCATAGTTCTTATTTTTCTACTAAGTAACTTTCAGAAAGTTGGAAAATATTTTTCTTACAACTCCCAATGGGGGTTATCACCAAGCTTTCTTGGACTTCTGAATTGCAAATTCTCCTACTTATGCAGTGACATGGGGCAGAGAGTACATACTGTAGCTGTATAACTAGGCAGATTTCCAATTCAAGACTTTGAGAAACCTTGGTGACAATCCCTGTGGGAACTGAAATGGGGGCCATTTTTTTGCTATCACTTTGGGAAAACTTAGAAGGAAAAAAACATATAAGTAAGTCACCGTATTATTATAATTTGACAGAAAAAGACAACTTATGCCCGATTGTCATCTGCAAGAGCGAATAGGCTGGTGATGTCATCACCAGATCGCTCGTGCACATTGTTTAGACAGGCAGTTCATCGTTGACTCGTTCAACGAGAATCGTTCACTTTTCATTTGGTGTTTCACAAGTGAACGAGCCAACAATGATTTTTAGTCCAGTAGAAACTGAACAACGAACGAAAAGCGAACGATTCTTGTTTGTCGTTCAGTCGTTGGCTCATGTTTAGACTTATTGTTCACTTTCGCTCATTTGAACGTTTTTCTTGAACGATTATCATTCAGTCTAAACGCACATTTAGACTATAAGTACAGGAAAATCTTTTAGGTAGAAAAGTTCTTTAACACCCTAGGCAAAATTATGTTATGCTTACAGCAGAGACTAAAAGTTCAGAGCGTCACACTAAGGCTCACACTCTAGTTTTCTTTGAACCCGTGTCATGCTCCAAATTCTCATGCCCTGCACTCAACCTAACATGGTGTATATGTAGTGGCCCAGAGTTAACAGTGTCTTTCATGTTGTATGAATATGATGTGTATTGCATAACTGCACCACTTAATGGGTTAACTGTCTGGTATGTGAGATGTCTGAGAAATGTATCTTGTTGTTTGTCACGTGATCATGCTTCATATATGTGAATGCAAGGGTTTTGAGTAGTGCTGTTTCGGTCTTGCTAGTGTGAGGAGCGTTTTGGAGGAACTGCAAGTAAGCCACACAGACACCTTCAGTACTGTGTGGCACAGAATGGAGGAGGCCAAAAGGTAAATTCCCTGGGCCTGCTTTACCCAGGAGATGCCAGTGGTCCCCTGAGCCACTGATGAATAGAGAGACAGTGGAATCGCTATCACAGTGTGGAGTGCCTGCCGAATGTGAGTGCTGACTGGTAGAGAGCTGGCGCATGTAAAAGGAGTTTGTACCGGGAACAGAACCCTGCAGATAAATAAGACTGTAAATTCTTCTGTCAACCTGTGAGTTCTTCCCTGTTGCGGCACTTTGTGATTTATGCTCTGTTTTCCTGCTGACATGACTTTGTACTTCTGATTGGACTGTAAATAATTTTCTGCAAGTAAAGGAGCACTGCCAACTGTTCCCGGCTTTGCTATTTAAAAGTTCCCTGTGAGTGTGGACCATTTATTTCACCATCCAGATTCACCACAGTGGAAGGAACGGTGGCATCACCTGTAACAAAAAGACTATTAAGGTAAACCAACGTATTGGGTTACCCAGAGGTGTAACTTGAAGAACCTGGGCCCCAATGCAAAACCTTTAACACGGTCCCCAACTATAATGCTTTATTCATGGGCTCCCTATATGGAGAAGAGAGGCCTTATGGGCCCCCAAAGGCTCCTGGACCCCAGTGCAATCGCATCCCCTGCATCCCCTAGAGTTACATCAGTGGTGTTCCCCTTCTTTGCAAGACCTCCCCTCAGTAACTAGAATGGGTCCTGTGCTACCCCCAGGGTGGGAGACGGTAGAGACCCGTGACAAGGTCCAAACTCTACCCCGCTGTCTCCTAAGCTGTGGGCCTACTCCTCGGACGCTGCATATAAGTTTAGCTTTGAGTGATCCTTAAAGGGATTCTGTCATCAGGGGCATGCTGTACTAATAAAGGGCAGCATGAAACTAGGACAGACATGCCTGTTGCCCTTGTGAGTGTTCTATTCCCAAACTCTGCGGCGTTTCAGAATAAGTAAACTTTGAGATTTGACTCAGAGCTCCGAGTCACAGAGGTGGGCCGTGTCAGTCTCTCCTTGCCCGCTATATGAAGACTGATTGTTCTCTCCCTGAATATATATATGCTGTCACTCTGCATGCTGCAGAGTGTATTTATTCCGAAATGCCACAGTGTTTCAGAATAAAACACCCATGTGGGCAACAGGCATACCTGTCCCAGCTGCATCACTGCATCTTGCGTATGTCTTTGTGCAAGAAAATTTTTTGCACGCAATATGCAGAAAATAGAACCCATTGATTTCAATGGGTTTGTGCACAAGAGCGTATTTTGTATGCACAATTGCATCACACAAAAAAAAACGCAGCATGCTCTATTTATCTAAGCATTTGCGCAGGAAAAGAACACATCTTGAACTCATTACACTAATTGGCCATTTCATTGTGTATTTTTTTGCGCGCTCAAAATATACAGTAAAAAACACACTTGAACTTGCAAATGAGAAACACCCATTCTGCAAAAATGCAGTGCAAATGCGCACGCAAATACACAAGCCAAGTAAGTATAAAAAGTATATCCCCCGAATCCTTGGAACCTGGCATGTGATTACCCTAACTGGTGCTCATAGGTGCTGACAGGTTCCCTTTAAGGCCTCGGTCAGACAGGCGTTTTTTCGCATGATTTGCGCATGCGATCTGCGCATAAATAGAGCGATTGCTTCGCAATGGTATCGGACACATGGCCGCTTTTTTTGCGGATGTCCGATAAATTATAGGACACGAGGAATCGCAGATCGCGCCTATCTGCGATCTGCGATTCCTTGTGTTCTATTATATGCGCTCAATGGGGCCGGCGGCAGCAGCGCCGACCCCATTGAGAACATATACTACAAAGATCATTCTCCTCTGTCACAGCTGTAACAGCTGTGGCAGAGAAGAACGATGTTCGCCCATTGAATTCAATGGAGTCGGCAATACAGCCGGCTCCATTGAAAGCAATGGGCTGTCGGCGAGCGCGGGATGAATTTTCGGGAAGGGCTTTAAAATATAAGCCCTTACCTGAAAATCATCCTGAAATGTGTAAAAATAAAAAAAATATATATACTCACCTTGTCCCTGCAGCCGGACTTCAGCCGCGGCCGGCCGGCAGTTCTCCTGAACTGCTCTGTGTAGTATTCAGCAGGCGGGGATTTAAAATCCCCGCCTGCTGAATGGGCTGCCTCTGATTGGTCACAGCCCTCACCAATCAGAAGCAGCTCTCACTCACCCATTCATGAATTCATAAATGGGTGAGTGAGTGCTGCCTCTGATTGGCTCAGCGCAAGGACCAATCAGGGGCAGCTCTCAGCTATTGAATGACAGCTGAGAGCTGCCCCTGATTGGTCCCTGCACTGAGCCAATCAGAGGCAGCACTCACTCACCCATTCATGAATTCATGAATGGGTGAGTGAGAGCTGCCTCTGATTGGTGAGGGCTGTGACCAATCAGAGGCAGCCCATTCAGCAGGGGGGGATTTAAATCCTCGCCTGCTGAATACTACACAGAGCAGTTCAGGAGAACTGCCGGCCGGCCGCGGCTGAACTCCGGCTGCAGGGACAAGGTGAGTGTATATATATTTTTTTTTTTTTTACACATTTCAGGATGATTTTCAGGGAAGGGCTTATATTTTTATGCCCTTCCCGAAAATTCATCCCGCGCTCGCCGGCAGCCCATTGCTTTCAATGGAGCCGGCTGTATTGCCAGCTCCATTGAATTCAATGGGCGAACATCGTTCTTCTCTGCCACAGCTGTTACAGCTGTGGCAGAGGAGAATGATCTTTGTAGTATATGTTCTCAATGGGGTCGGCGCTGCTGCTGCCGGCCCCATTGAGAGCATATATTAAAACACAAGGAATCGCAGATCGCAGATAGGCGCGATCTGCGATTCCTCGTTTCTGACGGCCGTTTTGCTGCGACGATAAACGCGGCTAGGTGCAGATTTTTCCGGCGATTTTTCGGCCCCGGTCACGCGATTTGCGGATGCGCATCCGTCATGTGATCCGCAAATCACGGCAAAAAACGGTCGTCTGACCGAGGCCTAAGAATGAACATTGGCTGCCCGTTGGAGGTTTTTGGCACAGTCATTTCCTATGTGGAAGACAGTTAATTAGGTATTTGTTTGTCATAATTTAATCCTATTAACGCTGACCACACCCGGAAACTTTCTGGCCCTTCCTTAGGGACCTATCACATGAGATGGAAATTCTGCACAACGCACCACAGGCCACGGTAAATTTCACAGCAAAATCCACTGGCTATCTGTGGATTTTGATGTGGAATTAAAAATGATTTTTAGGGCATGCGATCGCGGTGACAGCTTTTATAACGTTTATACTGTCACCTTCTCTTCACAGCCCGTCAGAGAGGGAAATTGGTACAGTATGTATAGCACTGACAACACAACAGAGTAAGATATACTCTTTTTTTCCTTCCTTTTCTCCCACTATATATTTTTTCTATGTATGATTTGTCTGTCTGTTTTATTTATTTGTCTTCATATAGGCCTCATGTCCAGGGGCAGGTCGGATTCCATGAGGTGAATTCCACACAGAATCCAGACCTGCCCGGTATGATATCTATCTTACAAGTAGAAAATTTAAAATTTTGAAAAGTGCTAATTTTTCCAAAATTGTCTTTAATTATTATATAAATAAATGCAAAATGTAATTACAAAAATGTACCGCAATCAAAAAAAGTACAATTTATCACAAAAAACACAATCTCATAATCACTTAGATAAATAAATGCATTCTAAAGTTATTACCACATAAAGTGGCACAGATCAGGGCTGTCAAGCAGACTAAAACTAGATGAGACAGGAGTTTAATAAAAAGTTTACGTTAAACACATCTACAAAAATTTTTTTAAATTTTCTGTGTATTAACAAAAATTCTGAGATGCTGACATATTGGAGTTTTCATACTGACCACTGAGGCCTTAGTCAGACGGGCGTTTTTTCGCGCGATTTGCGGATCGCATGACAGATGCGCATCCGCAAATCGCGTGACCGGTGCGCGCAAGTCGCCCGCAAATCGCCCGAAAATCTGCTCCTAGCCGCGTTTCATTAGAAACGGGCCGGAGCTGTCCAGCGCATTGCATTCAATGGAGACGGCAATAGAGCCGCCTCCATTTAAAGCAATGCGCTGCGGGCGAGCCCGGGATGAATTGTCGGGAAGGGCTTAAATATATAAGCCCTTCCTTGCAATTCATGCTAAAATGTGTTAAAATAAAAAAAAATTGTATACTCACCTTCTCCCGGCAGCCGGAGCTCCGCGCAACCGTCCTGCAGTGGGTGTGAAGGGGGTGTGAGTCAGACCTGCCCCCTGATTGGCTCAGCGCTGAGCCAATCAGAGGCATGCCTCACTCACACCCATTCATGAATTCATGAATGGATGTGAGTCAGACCTGCCCCTGATTGGCTCAGCGCTGAGAGGCAGCAGTCACTCACCCATTCATGAATTCATGAATGGGTGTGTGAGTGAAACCGGCCTCTGATTGGTCAGGGCTGTGACCAATCAGAGGCAGATCATTCAGCAGCGGGGATTTTAAAGCCCCGCCGGCTGAATAGTGCCGAGAAGCAGTTCAGGAGAACTGACAGCGGCCGCGGCTGGACTCCGGCTGCAGCGGAAAGGTGAGTATACAATTTTTTTTTATTTTAACACATTTTAGGATGAATTGCAGGGAAGGGCTTATATATTTAACCCCTTCCCGACAATTCACCCCGCGCACGCCGGCAGCCCATTGCTTTCAATGGAGCGGCTGTATTGCCGCTCCATTGAATTCAATGGGCAAACATCGTTCTTCTCTGCCACAGCTGTTACAGCTGTGGCAGAGAAGAATGATTTGTCTTCTATATGTTCTCAATGGGGTCGGCGCTGCTGCCGCCGGCCCCATTGAGCGCATATACAGAAGAGAACAGGAATCGCAGATAGGTGCGATCTGCGATTTTTTGTTCTATAATTTATCGGACGAGCGCATAAAAAGCGCTCATGTGTCCGATACCATTGCAAAGCAATGGTTTTATAAAATCGCCGGACGCATGCGCAAATCGCGGCTAAAAACGCCCGTCTGACTAAGGCCTGAGTCTCACAATAGGCTGATACTTCGTGTTGTGTAGAGATCACAGGCAGGTTTACAATGCCAGTAAGTATAAAGCTGGAGGCAGATAGAGGGGGTGGACAAAAATATGGATACACCATATGAAATTAATGTCTTAAGTTACATGGTATTATAAATCATATTTCGATAAGATCTGTAGAGACCTATTTTAAGTGGAGGTAGTATGACACAGATGCTGCTAGGCAGAAGTGAACATCTGCCGGAGCAACAAGCTTCCATTGGTCAGAAGTTTGAGCCACTCAGCTGCTGTTACCAGCTGGCTCCCAAAACCACCCAGAGCAGGGCAAGAAGTGAAGTAAACACAAATTTGACAGGAAAGCTCTCAGACAAGCAGGGGTCAAAAGGGCAGCTCAGTGCTAATGATTAAAATTTCATGCATTTTGTACAGTGTTCCCATATTTTTGCCCACCCCCTGTAACTTGGGCTTACACTATTTGACAATAGGTGATGAATGTAGCTCAGCTCCTCCCTCTCCCCTCTCCCTCCACAGAGACCTCTGTCAGAGCTTGCCCACAACGCTCACAAAATAAAAAAGAGATTTTAAAAAAGAATATATATATATATATACACTACCGTTCAAAAGTTTGGGGTCACATTGAAATGTCCTTATTTTTGAAGGAAAAGCACTGTACTTTTCAATGAAGATAACTTTAAACTAGTCCTAACTTTAAACAAATGCACTCTATACATTGCTAATGACTATTCTAGCTGCAAATGTCTGGTTTTTTGTGCAATATCTACAAAGGTGAATAGAGGCCCATTTCCAGCAACTATCACTCCAGTGTTCTAATGGTACAATGTGTTTGCTCATTGGCTCAGAAGGCTAATTGATGATTAGAAAACCCTTGTGCAATCATGTTCACACATCTGAAAACAGTCTAGCTCGTTACAGAAGCTACAAAACTGACCTTCCTGTGAGCAGATTGAGTTTCTGGAGCATCACATTTGTGGGGTCAATTAAACGCTCAAACTGGCCAGAAAAAGAGAACTTTCATCTGAAACTCGACAGTCTATTCTTGTTCTTAGAAATGAAGGCTATTCCAAGCGAGAAATTGCTAAGAAATTGAAGATTTCCTACAACGGTGTGTACTACTCCCTTCAGAGGACAGCACAAACAGGCTCTAACCAGAGTAGAAAAAGAAGTGGGAGGCCGCGTTGCACAACTAAGCAAGAAGATAAGCCCATTAGAGTCTCTAGTTTGAGAAACAGACGCCTCACAGGTACCCAACTGGCATCTTCATTAAATAGTACCCGCAAAACACCAGTGTCAACATCTACAGTGAAGAGGCGGCTGCGGGATTTTGGGCTTCAGGGCAGAGTGGCAAAGAAAAAGCCATATCTGAGACTGGCCAATAAAAGAAAAAGATTAAGATGGGCAAAAGAACACAGACATTGGACAGAGGAAGACTGGAAAAAAGTGTTGTGGACGGATGAATCCAAGTTTGAGGTGTTTGGATCACAAAGAAGAACGTTTGTGAGACGCAGAACAAATGAAAAGATGCTGGAAGAATGCCTGACGCCATCTGTTAAGCATGGTGGAGGTAATGTGATGGTCTGGGGTTGCTTTGGTGCTGGTAAGGTGGGAGATTTGTACAGGGTAAAAGGGATTCTGAATAAGGAAGGCTATCACTCCATTTTGCAACGCCATGCCATACCCAGTGGACAGCGCTTGATTGGAACCAATTTCATCCTACAACAGGACAATGACCCTAAACACACCTCCAAATTGTGCAAGAACTATTTACAGCAGAAGCAGGCAGCTGGTATTCTATCGGTAATGGAGTGGCCAGCGCAGTCACCAGATCTGAACCCCATTGAGCTGTTGTGGGAGCAGCTTGACCGTATGGTACGCCAGAAGTGCCCATCCAACCAATCCAACTTGTGGGAGATGCTTCTAGAAGCGTGGGGTGCAATTTCACAAGCTTACCTCAACAAATTAACAGCTAGAATGTCAAAGGTGTGCAATGCTGTAATTGCTGCAAAAGGAGGATTCTTTGACGAAAGCAAAGTTTGATGTAAAAACAATGTTATTTCAAATACAAATCATTATTTCTAACCTTGTCAATGTCTTGACTCTATTTTCTATTCATTTCACAACGCATGGTGGTGAATAAGTGTGACTTTTCATGGAAAACACAAAATTGTTTGGGTGACCCCAAACTTTTGAACGGTAGTGTATATATATATATATATACATATGTATCTGGATTTATTTAATTATAAGAAATATGAGGCGGCACATTCCTTTTAAACCCTTTCCAATCCACTGTCTGACGTCTAAAGACATTCTGATTGAAGGCTGTACAGCTCCGATGTCGGAAGACGTCCGGCAGGGTATTCTTACTGTAGATTACTGGCCGCTCTGTGGTCGGGGGCCTCTCCAGCATGTCCCATACCGCATTACTGGCTCTAGCGAGCAGATGGCACCATTGTATAATGGCAGAAGGAGAAAGCCGACTAGGAAACCCTGAATCCAAAATTGGATGGCAAAGGGTTAAAATACTAAACGGCTAACTAGATATTTTACAGGAGAACACGTGAACATCCAACATTTCCAGATTGTTTTAAACTTTATGATTTCGTATTTTTCTATACAGCTTATAATTTTCCACATTTCTGCATTGCTAAATGCGTCAGATATCTGCTTGCTTTATGACCTTGGGTCCGTTCCGTCCTCCTCCTCCATAGAACATATTAGCGCACAATACCCTGCAGAGCGTTCTTGTATTAAAAGTGATGCGTGGTGCCGCACTCTAAATAATAGAGTAAGCTCTATTGTCATGTCATATGCTCCAATATGCTAATGTCACAAATGTTGCTACAGAACAAATTAGAATTCAGCAGCTGCAAAATAACTCTATACGCTCAGCGGTACGTGAGATAGTGCCGGCTGTCTATTATTCCCCTTTACAGAACCAATTCATTTATGCGGTTCCCATCTAATGCCTAATGACTGATCAGTAAGCGCAAGCTTTATATGCAGCATTAGAGACTGACTCCAGAATCAGTCCCCTACCCCTACGCCTGGATAAATTGTGCATCAAGGCAAATACACAGGCGTTCTGTAAAACCAGCAGCGATTTTCCACTCTCCATTTTTAATTTCACATCACTTAATTTGTTTAACTATTGCAGTTGTAGCAAATTGCTCTGCAATAATTGGATACAATCAAGAGGGATCCACTATATCCAAAGATGCAGATGGTATATTGGTTTTCTGCTGGTGGCAGTAATCATATTATTGCATAGAGTAAGGCTTAACTGGTGGCCCCCAATGCAAAATATATAAGAGGGGCCCCACCTTCTCTGATGGTAGATGGCTCTAGGGTCAGGTTGCTACTGCTACCTCGGCACCACCTATAGCTACAACTATTTACGATACATACAGAATGGACCATGGAATAGTAGCCCAGCACCACACTCCTACTATAAGGAAATCTGTCTTTGTGGTCCATAAGAACCAATCACAGCGCAGCTCTAATTTTACCTCAGTTGTATGAGATATGGAAGCTGTGCTATGATTGGTTGATATGGACCACAAAGACAGATTTTAAATCTAGACACCTTTCATAAAAGTGTGATGCTGGTGTACTAATCTGTGGCCACCCTGTATTATAGAAAATAGAGCATTTATCTTCATTCACATATTACTGTTATGACTTTTTATCTGTACAGATGGACATTGAATGGCAATAAACTTAAGACTGCATTGTTCATCCACCAACAAACGTTTTTTAATCTTCTTGTTACAATTTAGCCTAGTTTTCCATTACAAATTACTTTAAGTTCGTCTCCTTCTAGATATTAAAAAAGGTTTTTTCTTGGGCAATGTGCAGCTCTGAACACTATAGCCACGGTTTTATGGATATTTGTGGATAGAAAGTTAATAAATCTATTATTTTAATTTACTCTCAGGGTTCCTTTGCAAGGAGATCTACTGTATGTTACTGGAAAGAGGATGAGAAAGACTTCAGTCCCTCACAAGTTTGATGGTCAACACATATTCCATTTTGGAGTTGGGTCATGAGTGATATAACACTGGGAAAGATGGGCAGGGGTCTGTGCATAACAGAGTCAGGGAAGGAATGGTGGGGCTCTAAGGAGGACCAGGGAAATAATGATCTGGTATGGAATGCTTCGGTAGAAAGGAAACTTGAGGATGGGATGGTTTGGCATGTAGAAGAACTGGATAAAGAGTGGTCTTGGAAAAGAATTATCTGGTACACAGGGAGGAGTGCTGTAATATAGTGACATACATAGTAACATAGTATGTAAGGCTGAAAAAGACACATGTCCATCCAGTTCAGCCCATTACTCCCCAATGCTGATCCAAAGGAAGGCAAGAAAATGTAATCAGTGACTATAACATGTATATTGTATCACTCAAGAAAGGCGTTTAGGCCCATCTCGAACACCCAGATCCTTGAGGAAAGAGTGATATGGCACTTAAATCTCTTCCCATATTTTGTTCCTGTTAGCAAGACACACATGGAGGGAATAAAGACTACAAGTGTAGGCTACAAAAACAAGGCCATATGTAAATTCACACACAATATTCCAATGGGCTAAAACAGTCCACATGGGTAAATAAAGTCTAAAATCTCAGTTTTCCCTGGCGTATAGATGGGGCTTTGGGGCTGAGGGGCTTGTAGCCTGGGTGCTGGACGCCAGTGGAACACCAATAAGCCACCCTATCTGGGCCAGATTATTTAGATACGAGGCTAGAGCAGCAAACTGAATATTTGCCCCATGTGAAGGAAATCTAGCTGTAGCTGTTTTTTTAAACTTGCCTTCATTGACTGAAAAAGTATTTTCTCCAATAAACTTTATTTGCACTCTGAAAATTTCACTATCTTGATAACATAATCCTCTACTCTACTTGCATCTATGCAAATCGTGATTCTGAGCTTATTATTGGGCTTAGTGGCAAGAGTGAAAACTGCAAGATATGAGGATATTTCGTAAATACACACTGTGAGAGCAAACTAGGAAAAGTTTTAAAGATTAAAAAAAATATATATTAACATAAAAACTTGATTTTAACAATAGGTCGTTTTCTGATGAAACATTCCGTTTAACACATTCCTGATTTTCGCCATACATGTACAGCGTGCTTCACATATCATTGCATAGAGCAGAGGGTGTTAGCTACATTTGACATTCAACATATACCCACAGCAGCCATGATTCTAGATAAATCCGATTGTGGCTTTTAACCCATTAAATGCAGCTGTCAATTCTGACAGAGGCATTTAAATGTCTTGAATGGGACTAAGATGCCCCAAACAATATCACCCTGCTATCTCATAAATATTAGTATTGCAGTACACTGTATAAGCGATCAATCAAGTTCAAGTCCCCCATAGGTACTAAAAATTGGTAGTCATAAGTAAATTAAAGATGTTTTGATTATTAGAAAAAAGGATAGAAAACGTTAAAAGTTTAAAAATTCCCCCTTTTTCCAGTCATCGCATCAAAAAAAGGGTTTAAAAACTGGTATCACTGCGTACATAAAAATCCAACTTATTAAAGTATCACATTACTAGTCTTACACAGTGAATGCCATCAACAACAAAAAAAACATACAATGCCAGAATTGCAATTATTTTGGCCACTCTCTTCTCCAAGAAACAAATGAATACAAAGTGATCTAAGAGTCATCTGCTATACCCCAAAATGGTATCAATGAACACTACAAGTCACCTTGCAAGAAATAAGCCCTCACACAAACCCACTGATGGAAAAATAAGGTTGTGGGGGTCAAATTATGACAAGAGAAAGCATTTTTTTAATTGAAATTTTTCTTCAAAAAAGGAATTTTATTATTTTTAGGACAACTCAGAATGTGTTGGTCAGCTTTCCTATAAATGAGTAGAAGTAAAAAACTGCTGAGTACAATTTCTAACAACTTGACAGAAGAGGACTCGGCAATGACTTACGGAAGACTTTTTACTTTCAATATGAGACAAAAACAATTTATCCTCTTAACAATAGCCAAAGGAACCTTTTTATGAAGGGATCTTTCAATGGCATTGTAGGTATGGGCTCGTTCACATTAGCTCAGAACCTCTGTCACTAAAAAACAGAATACAGTAGCACAGTATGCTGTACTATTTCATCCTGTAAAATGCCAGAAATTCAACCTGAATCCAAATAGACCCTATTCTAGTCAATGGTGTCCTTTCCATTCCATCATATGATTGTTCCATTCGGCTACATGGTGCCGCTTTCGTGCTCCATAATGCAGCAAGAAAACGGAATCCAGAAGTGCAAATGTGAATGAGCCCAAGCCATGTATGATTATCACCTGCAGCCCTTGAGCAGATAACTACCGTGTTTCCCTGAAAATAGGTCCTACCCCGATAAGAAGCCCTATTGGGTTTTCGGGGGAGGCTTCAAATATAAGGCCTCCCCCGAAAATAGGACCTACCTCAGGTGCCGTAAAAAAAAATCAATACTCACCTGGTCTGTGGTGTCCCGATGGTCTCCGGTGGCGCAGCATCCTCCTCGTCTCACAGCTCATCTTCTGCTAGTGACGGGGCTTTGAATACCCCCCCTCCAGCAAAGGGAGCGCTGTGATTGGCTAATCGAGCGCTGGCAGCCAATCACTGAATGGCTGTGATTGGCTCATTTAGCGCTGGCTGTGATTAGCCAATCACAGCATTCGCTTTGCTGGAGGCGGGGTATTCAAAGTCCCATCACCAGCAGAAGACAGCTGTGAGACAAGAAGGACGCCGGGCCACCGCCGGACACCATCGGGGGGCATCAGGATGCTGCGGACCAGGTGGGTATAAGGCCCCCCTGAAAATAAGACACTGTGCCCTTTTGGGGGCAAAAATAATATAATACAGTGTCTTATTTTCAGGGAAACACAGTAGCTGCCTGACAGCTTTGTTCCAGCTGTAATGGCAATGATTTGAGAACAAAAAACATATATGTTAAATGTATGTAAATGTACTGCTGTACATTTCTATGTTTCTTATTGATTGAAATCTTTAAAAGAAAGTATACCTTTGAGCATATGTTTTTTATTGGCAGAGAAGCGTGGTTTGCTACACTTTTCTACCCCACAAAAAAGTATGGAATGTAAAATAAGGAATGTCAAATATAGTCAAAGGTCTGTGCTTTTGAACAAGTTTAATTGGTTATAGTCTGAGTATGTCAAGCAATATGGTTTAATACTTTTTTTTCCATTAAAATATGGATGGCTAAAATGTGATGTGAACAACCCCTAAGACATGATCAAATGGGTCTTCCCCCTTAATCAGGTTCTTGGGATCTAGAAAGAACCACGGGGGTCGTATTTAAGGTAATGGTGGCCTATCTTAAAAGAATATCTACAGAAATACCATGTATTGCAATAATGAAGTATCGTAGTATATGGTATAAGTGATCAAATAATCGCAAGTTCAAGTCTTCCATGGGAACTAAAGTACAAGTTAATAAAGTTTTTTACAAGTTAAAAAAACTGTTCCCATATTTATAATAAAATAAAATAAAACAAAAAAAAAAACATATTTGGTATTGTCGCATCCATAAAAGTCTTATGTATCAAAATAACGCGTTACTTATCCCACATGGTTAACATTATCAGAAAAATATACACAGCACCAGAATCGTGCTTTTTAGTCACCGTGTCTCCAAGAGAAAAATTTAATAAAAATGAACAAGCAGTCATATATACTCCTGAGGCTAATTTCACATGGGTGAGCCCAATAGCAGGCTGTGAAGCCCAGCGTGACTCGCCATAGAGCCTCTAACGCGCAGCCATAGTGGCTGACAGAGCTCTTTGCGGCCCTTGATCCCAGACAAGACTCTGAGGCTAGACCTACAGCCTGCGACTAGAGATGAGCGAGTATACTCGCTAAGGCACATTACTCGAGTGAGTAGGGCCTTAGCCGAGTATCTCCCCGCTCGTCTCTAAAGATTCGGGGGCCAGCGCGGGTGACAGGTGAGTTGTGGCGGGGAGCGGGGGGGAGCAGTAGAGAGGGAGTGGGAGATCTCCCCTCCGTTCCTCCCCGCCGCTCCCCTCCCCCCGCCGGCCCCCGAATCTTTAGAGACGAGCGGGGAGATACTCAGCTAAGGCACTACTCGCTCGAGTAAAGTGTCTTAGCGAGTATACTCACTCATCTCTACCTGCAACCCCTCCTCTCCTGGTGGCTTGCTGAGCAGAGATGGTGCTCCATGCAGATCTCTTTTAGGATCTGGTATCTTCCCCTGAACCTGAGGGTAACCCTCCTGAGCCTGCAGAAAAATACCACATCTCCTCCAGGTATAGTTAAATATGTTAGGACTAGATGCTCCATAAATAACACAGCTCAGGCTCCCAATATGGCGCCTAAGCACATGGCAAGGCCTGCCATTAACTCCTCACCAACTTAATAGCCCTGAGAAACAGAGACCTAGAATAAAGTGAATTCACTTTATTCTCATAATAATTGAATTGATGCTCACTATGCTTTAACTGAAGAAATTGATTCTGTGAAAACTAAACTAGCAGAACTCGAGAATCGCAGTAGAAAAAACAATATCAAATTTTTAAGAATTTCTGAAAAAATACCTCCCTCAGAATTAAATAATCTTCTACTCCAACTAGTGAAAACGCTATTACCAGCAAATTCACCATATGAACTTATTATTTGATAGAGAACAAAGATTGCTGAAATTAAAGTTTCTATCCAGCAATGTGTGACATCAAAGCTAGAATATATTTTTTTTACACCAAAGAAGCACTGATGATTGCAGCCCATTAAACCAGCATTCTTCCAAATTCTTATATGGACATCCAACTTTTCACTGGTCTTTCGCCAGCAACTATCCAAACTAGAAAAGCCTTCGCTACTATTACCTCTACTCTACACAAAACGAAGATATTTTACAAATGGGGATTCTCCATCAAACGTTTGATAGAAAAAGACAAACATATTCATGTGATCCTGAAACCAGATGATGGCATCAAACTTCTGTCATCATGGGCTATTCAACTGCCACAAACATCAGACCAACATTCTACATTATCCTCAAGAAAATTCTCTAGAATAACTCAGCACTGGATCCAAAAATCTTCCGCTCACTAAAGTAACAATGTATAGTTACCCTATTTGTGGAGGTATTAAACCTTTCAGGTGAACTTTATCCCCCCACATGAGATAAGTGGGCCAAGAGTCCTGCTATAACTTGTATTTACTGTGGATTTCTCTGTTCTATATTCCGTGATCAATGGCGCCCCTACCATGCCTTCAGGTATGCCCAAATCTACTCTTTCCGCAAATCTCAACATGCTTAGGGCTCATTCACACTAGTGCTTTCCGCACGCATTAGCGACACATGAAAAGATCGCATCTAAATAGAACTAATGGTTTCCCATAGAAGCATTCACACAAAGAACGCGGAAAACACTTGCACCTGCAAAAGATACGACACGTAGTGCAAAGTTGCATGTCGGCTCCGAGGTGCGTGCAAAGATAGGACATGTCCTATCTTTGATGTGTGCTTTCCATAGGCTCCAATGGGAGCCTTGAAAGCACGTGGCATGCACCTCAGATCGTGTGAGCGACCTACTTCAAGTAGCTTGAAGTAGCCCATTCCCATGATCTTTTACAGCACTATAGCCACAATTTTTTTGTATGGCTATAGTGCGCCAAAACAGGGCTCGTGTGAACGACCCTTTAAACTGGGAAAGAGATTTGCTTAATGATTTCTCAATGGTTTTCAGCGCTTGACTGGGCCAAAAGATCTTCCCTAAGCTCCATTCTTATACAGGTTCATTACAAATTACTGTCTAGATGGTATTTCACTCCAGACAGACTCGCCAGATGTTTCCCTGGCTCTAGTAACCTGGGTTAGACAGGCTATGTACTACGTCTGAAGAAAAGAAGGTTATATCACCAACATAGAGGGGGGTTCTTTACTGTAAGAGCAGTGAGACTGTGGAACTCTCTGCCTGAGGAGGTTGTGATGGCAAAATCAATAGAGGAGTTTAAAAGAGGACTAGATGCTTTTCTAGAGCTCTATGATATTACAGGATATAGACATTAAATAACCAGCGAGGTTGTAGATCCGGGTCTTGGAGTCAGGTAGGAACTTTCAAACATTGATCCAGGGATTATTCTGACTTTCATTATGGAGTTGGGAAGGAATTTTTTCCTTAAAAATTGGCTAAATTGGCTTCTGAATCATTGTTTTTTTGCCTTCCTCTGGATCAACAAGGGGGGTGGAAACTGGCTGAAATAGATGGACATTGTCTTCATTCAGCCTAACATACTATGTTACTATGTAAATAGATTCCCTACTCCACATTTTTTGGAATTGCCCAATGTGGTCAATTTTCTGGAGAGAGGAATTTTTCTTCAAAGGAAAAATCATTGGTGTAACTATTGTTAACAAACCTATGAAAGCACTCCTTTTACTTGATTTAGCTTCAGCCTTGCCCTCCTACAGCAGGCTGATTTGCCATATCCTCCTCTCCGCTACACTTTTAATAGCAAAAAAAAACAAAACGGAAGTTTCCCATGTCTATTAATACTTTCATCTCGGAACATAATACTTCTGAATGAATTTATGCCCTTCGTCAAAATAATTTGCACAAATTTCCCTTAATGTGGAATCCTTGGACCCTTGGACCTTTGGACCCACATAGTATTTCCCTCTCTAATTTCACCCTTCTTAATGTCCCTTTTGTTTTTTGCTAATTTATACGTCACTGTTGCTGTTGAAATTTCTGTAACAAATATAACAATTACAGTTACCTCATGCAATGCTTCTATTTTTTCTCTTTTCAAATCTCTGTATGCATTTAAAAACCTTTGAATAAAAATTCTTATTAAGAAAGTAGTATGGAAAAAAACCTACATTAATTTGGTATTTTCAGGAAGCTTGAGCGAAACGCGCGTTGGTTGCAGGTTATAAGGTTGGCACTATTGTTACGTTCGTGTTCTTATTATTGTCCTGTACATGTGGATATGTAGCATCTAATATGCTTGTTCTATTATCATCATCATGGTGAACATGCTTGTGATAGTATTGGATATCTCTTGCATACACACGTCTCTATTTACATGACATGCTAGATGCCTTCCTATTTTTTATACATTATTTTTGTTTGGGAACTCATCTCTTCTGTAATGTGATATTTTAATATAATCCTATCTAATAAAATGTAAAAGTTCTTTTTATTGAGGCTTTTGCGTGCTGACCTCCTTTTTTAGTCTATCCATTATGCAGCAGAGCGTGTGTTTATGGTTGTAATATATGCAACTTTGATTTACTGTATTTCATAAATTTGGTATCACTGTGGTCGTCCTGACTCACAAAGATGGCAAAATTACGGGTTTTTTTCCATTTCACTCCCCTAAGAAATGTTTTAATACGATATATGGTACATTAATTGGTACCATGGCAAAATATAACTTAGTCCTTCAAAAAACAAGCCCTCACACAGCTATGTTACTGTAGGATTAAAAGAGTTATTATTTTCTGAAAGTGGGGAGGAGAAACCGAAAATGGGGAAAAAAAAGGCCGTGTCGTTAAGAAGTTAAATAGCACATAACTGGGTGCTGGAAAGCAAGTGAAGAACGGAGGGATCAGGAGGAATGGCAACCAGAGCAGTAGGGGAGTGAAAGAAATGAGTATAGGCTGTTTATTTTTTATGTTACCGTAACCCCCCCCCCCCCAACACTTTATAAAAGATAAACGTCACTGAACAATCCCTTTTACCCTTGTCCATGTTGTTGGACTAAAGGTTAATTCACAGTTACAGCTTTGAGTCTGCCTCTTCACTGCACCATAATTGATAATAAGGGTTAAGGGCTGCACACAGAACTGACATTTTTACATTCGTTACACAGTCTGCTTTTAGAACACTCAAAGTGGCTGCCAAAGCAGAGTAGCAAAAACAAAAAATATATATATGTAGTGGCCCAAAGTTTGTGTGACCTGGTTTAGAAGTTTCCAGAATGTGCCTGAGTGATCTATGTGTGTCTCGTGCATTTGCAATTGTCCTTGTTTTGGTTGAAGCATTCATTATTTCTGTACATGAGTGTTGCATAGCTGCATTAGCTAAAGAGTTAATGTCTGGGTGATGTCTGAGAATGTATCTTTTTGTTAGTCATGTGATCATGATATATATATGTTTTTTGCAAGGTGTCTGCAAGTCAGTTGGAGTTGCAAGAGAGTCTTTCCTGAGCCTTGGCAAGAGAGAGGTCAGAGATGTAGGGTATGTTAGTGAGTGCCTGGCTATGCGCAGACACCTTCAGTCTGTGCATAGAAGAATGGAAGAGGCCAAGCAGATAGCCATTGCTAGGTCTGCCTGAAGGAACCTCTCTGCTGCAAGGAACCTGAGGATGTGTGAGTGGGGGCTGGTAGAGAGTACGGAGAGAGAGAAAGTCTGCCAGGAGAAAGAGTCGCACAGATAACTTTGCCTGTGTATCGTATATACCTTCTGAGAAAGCCTGCCTGCCACACCACTGTCCTCTGTGAAGTTTGTACCCGTGCACAGGCAGAGTATTCTTTGGACTGTTCCTTTATTTGCAAGTTTAAAGTAAACAGACCTTCCTGACCATTCCTGGGTTTGTCCAGAAAAGTACCCATGTTGTTGGACTGTATTTATTTCCCACAAGGATCCACAGCAGGAGGATGGAACGGTGGCGTCACACGTGACAACCTGAAGTTAAAAGTAATGGGAAAATGGGTTACACACTTCACTTCCTGTTAGGCTTCCCCTGTGGCATCGCAGACAGGTCCTGTGCTACCCACTAACCTGGGGAGGAGATGGTAGAGCCACTGTGACCTGTGTCATCTGTACCCCCGCTGTCTCCTTGGCTGTGGGCCCGCTCCTCGGGTGCTGCATATACTGTGTCATTAAGGGATTAAATGTTGAACGTAACAAGATGTCTATGAAAGCTTAATCTAGTGGCTAAAAGCTAAAAGCATACCATAGGAATAGCATACCATGTGACATACCGTAGAAGTAGACCATGAAAGTGTGGGGATTAAGTAAAAATCTGTAGATATTGGGGTAAACGATTATCAGGTCTTGCCCAAGGTCATTACATATATAGTAGCGTTAACCAGCAGTAGAAAAGGGCCCCATTTTCATCTTTGGTACAGGCACTCCTCACCTCTATGTATGCCCCTCTGCAGGACCCATCTTCCTTTTGAAATAGACCCATAACCCTTACACTCTTTTTCAGATTATAATTTTGGGCTGATTCCTTCACAGTTTTCGTCCTTCATATATAAAACTGCATGGGGACAGAAACCAGGGAAGAACTGGGTCAGAACCATAGTCTTCAATAGGTGAAATGGAGATCTCTTTGCTCTGTGTTTGACTAGGATTCTGTCTGTCAATTTTCTTCGATGGATAGAAAAACACCAAATTGCAAAAATACGATGTCAAAAGATCCTTATTTGGCACCATTAGCTCTAGTTGGAGAAAAACTGCATAGTGGGTGAAGAAGAGCCCGCTGTGTTAACTCTTTATTGGCATTGAGCCTGGACAGACACTTGGTTTTCAGTCCTTATTTCTTCTCTCCTGCATGTTTTTAACAGGTAATGCATGACAACAACAAAGATAAACTTTGCTATGATCTTAAATTAGCTGAAAAAAACTTGCAGGGGAGGAGAGAGCAAAGGGAATCTGAGCCAGCTTCACTGACAGAGCTCCTGAAACTCAAGCCCCTTTTCCACAAGACGATTGGTGGGCACTTCTGTGCCCGACAGCTGTCCCAGTGATAATTGTACCCATGCTTTTACACAGGAGGATCATTGCTCAGTGAATGGAGGTGGAGTGGGAAGGGGATCATTCTGGCCAGCTCGCCTCCATTCACAGTAAACAGGCAGTCTTTGATAGATGAACAATGGCCTGTTTATATGGAACAATGCAGAGACAGACCAATGATGATTTTTAGTCTGCATGATAGATCTGATAAGTGATTAATCGCTGATCGTTCTTACATTTGCATACGTTCACACTGCGCAAAAATCGTGCAAACTGCTAGATCTAGCGATCGATTTGCACAATAATCGTGCAGTGTAAATGGGGCTTAAGGGCTCGTTAACATCTGTACTTTTGGGTTGTGCTTTCCTGATCAATTATTGGAGTCGGAAATGGTACCCAGTGTCCGAACAGAAGCGTCATATAATGGAACTGACCGGATTCATTGACTCTAATGGAGTCTGTTCGAGTTTCTGCTGGGATTCCAGTATTTTACAGGACAACGCAGTGCTGCGTGCAGCGCTATTTTGTCCTGTTTTTTTAAGGAATTCAGCCATGAAGGTTCCAAACAGAACCTCCAATGCTGATGTGAATGCGCCCTTAGGGTACATGCATATGAATGATTTTTCCCTCCACTTTTCGGACTTAAAAAATTGCAGAGAAATGGCACTCATCAATTTGAATAGCTGTATGCGCATGGGATTTTTTTTCTACTTGATGTGAAGTCTCAGCATGTCCTATTCCTGTCTGATTCTCATATCAAAATAGCACATGTACATGTGCTGGGTCCTGTACATCGATCGTCCGTGTGCTGTCTGATCCAAGTTGCTCGAGTTGTTCGAGAGTTGATCCGAGAATTTTGGGTGCAACATTTTTTCAGTCCATGTTGCATGTAGCCCTAGACTGCAGTTTCTATATGTACGGTGATATGTAGAAGCTATTGAAGACAAACGGTGCATTATTTTTAATTAAATCCTATCACAAAAAATATTTTCAGCCCAAAATACATGCATTTAAATGAGGGAAAAAAATCTGCACCTCGAAAGTGGCCATAGCCTTTTTAATGAATGGAAGTTTTGAGAAAATATATAATGCATGCAGAATTGTTCTGCTTTCCACAAGTGCATGTATAAATAGCTTGTTTATCACATAAGCAGCTCAGGTTAGTAAATAGATATGTCATATTAACGCAAAAGAGAAAAAAAAGAGAATGAAATAAAAAAAAGCTAAAACTAAGTGGTCCGGCTCTTGCTGCCTCATATGATTGGGAAGGTGGGGTTGCACATTAACTGCTGAGCCTAACAATTGAAGGCTGCTAAGTGCTGGCATAGGTCAAGAATTGTTTGAAATGTTGCAAATGGTTTCCCTGGGTAACAGCAAATCAGGTTCTCCAGGCTCAGAGCTGCATCTCCAAAACGACAGCCAGGTATCAGCATCAGAAGCAGCAGCCACAACCACAGCAGCCAGTGTATGCCTGCAAGGACAGAGAGCAATGTCTGGACTGCAGGGACCAGGGACAGCCAACAGCTGCCTGTAAACTTCACCCAGCACCAGCACCATGAAGAAGCACTCTGCCAAGGTGGCCCCAGTCTCATCCTTCAGTGTTTCAGAATTGCATGCAGCTATCATAGACGGTAATGATCTCTATACTCTATGGCTTCACTAATACAGTCTATGCAACTTCTCTGCTACTCAAGTTCATTGCACTAGATAGGAATTCTCTGTTCATGGCAGGAGATGCTTATGGATGAATTGCATGTTACTTGGTTGCTGATATATGTTTTTTGGAGCATTAGATTGTGAGACAGTGTAATACTTGGTAGATGTAGTATAGAAAGCTAGTATGTATATTTGCATATATGTAGTAAATAGTATATGACTACTATTGTACAGATGTAGAGCTGATTTTGTGAATTTATCATATAACCATTGCATGTGCATAAAATCATTGCATCAATGTTTATAATAATGTATTTAGCTGCTAGAACATATTAGCTTTCATTCAAGTCCTATGGATGAGTTGTGCATAATACAAACTCAGCTCTGCTGCATTGAGAAACTTGACACTCTACTTACACATTAGTACATATGACCGGCGCTGTATAATGATATGTAAATTGAGTAATGGAAAGCCTACTTTGTTCAATAGTCAAAGAGGCAAAAATAGACACAGTTATTTTGTTGCAACTTTAGGTTGCTTTGAGTTCTCCTCACAGTTTAGCAGAGGTAACTCTCAGGATGTGTTTGTGGTTATTCTTTTGTTATGGAGATACAAGCTTTAATATACAAATCTTGTTGAATGTTTATGCAGCTGTAGGAGAGCTGAGTTTGTCATTGGTAGTTTGGTGGTAAAATGACTGCATTATGTTGGCTAACTATGAAGTAGTTCAATGACAAATCTAGCAAACTGCTGCATCTGCAACTTACACCCCACCATCCTGGAAGTAGGTGTCATTGCCTTGCAGTTACTTTATGAATCCTAAGTATTGTATTCCTTACAATTCTGCACTCTCCTCTTCTCCCCCTGAGACTCAAGATAAAACACAACCAATTACTGCAGTTTGGAATGGTAATGATGGGTCCATCACCTGGAGATGGTGGACTTAGTTTTGTTTTTTGTACCCATATTTCTCTCTATGCTGTGCCAGTGATAGCATTAAGTACTTAAAATCCTGCAGACTAGTCAAAGCCATTATAAGGAGTCCCCATTAGGATGTCCCTTTAACCCCTTACTGTCCTCAGTTCAGAGTTGCTTAGTTAGTGGGTCTGCGCTATGTGCTTTGTGATGCGCTGATCCTACTGCAGTCTGCACTCTCACAATATTCAAGTCTTGTCTGTGGTGACAACAACCTGACGTCAGCTCTTATGCTCAAAAGAGAGGGAGAGGTGGGGAATAGCGACTGTTAAACTGTAGCAATAATAATCCATGGCTGTCCAGATAACCTTGTCCGCGATGGAAAGGATGTGCAGGCTGAATGCAGTATATCTGTCGCATGGTATTTTATGACAACACTGCTGTGGTGCTGGGTACCCTACGTTCTGGCTTGTTTTATTGTCATTGAATGATATGGGATTGGAGGGCAAAGAATAAAGGGTTAGTGCATGAGCTCTAGGCATAAACTGTGCAACGTGAATGTGCTATGGCAAATATTGGACATCAGTTATTTCCTTATTGTTGCAATGGCTTGCAATCTGCATACTGAACTGTAGCTATTTTATATGTATTAGTGAGTGGAAACAGATATATGTAGGTGCCAGTATTTGTAGCACAGATGAACTCATGTATCATTGGATTTCGGCTTAATTCCCAAACTCCATTCATTCTATTGGATGTGAATATGTAGAATCGCAGTAGAAAATTAAAGTCCTTGAGTTGTCCACTTTTATTGAGATGGTACAAATGTTACGTGCAACTGATTTATTGAGTGTTTAATAGCAAATTTATCTAGTTATGCATTTATCCAAGAAAAGGGTTTTTCTGAGATTAAAAATAAACGTCTTAGGGGTAGGGAATAGTGCAAAATAAAAAAAATAAATAAACACTACCCACCTGGTAAATGGGCTCCTGGTGCAAAACAGTCACCCAGGACCCCATCCAGCATCGCTACCCCAGACTACGCCATTTTGCTCACGGAAGCTCCTTCAGTAGTTATGTCCTGTTTGTGGCAGTATTGGCGCTGAAGCTAGTGAAGGCACATAACCTTTCAGAACCCAAACTGTGCTGCATTGGGAGGCCAGTTAAAGAGGTTGTACCAGAATTAACTTTTTTCCCCTATCTGTAGGATAGATGATAAAATTCTGATCGGTGCGCCTGTGTCCCTCTCTTCTTGTCACTGTGGGGGTGCTTCTTGCACTGATGCAAGACCGAATGGAGTGATGGCCACGCATGCACGGTCGCCACTCCATTCATTTCAGTGAGGCTGATGGAAATAGCCAAGCACTTGTACTCAACTAGTTTCAGCATTGAAAATGAATGGAGCGACACTGTGCATGCATGGCCATTGCTCCATTCAATCTCCTCCTCACTGCTAGGGGTGCAGTGAGAAGGATGAGGGAAACAGGGCCCCTGTTCTCTGGATCGATGTACTCTCAGTGGTAAGACCCCACCGATCAGATTTTTATCATCACACCCCATGGATAGGTGATAAAAGTTCATGCTGGTATAACCCCTTTAATGTGTGAATAGTTTTTTTTTTTATTTACACCATTTGTTATCCATACATACTTTTTTCGTTCAAGAAAACCCCTTTAATGGCTTTATGACCTTGAACGTTGCACACTGACCCTGAACAATAGCTACTGTTCCATATTACAAAACTCAAGGCATCCCATGTGTCAGCCTATGCACCACATATTCCCCTGTAGGTACTTCTCCTAGGGCTGAATACCACCATAAAATACCACGTATTGGGAAATGCCATGTTTTTTTCCTCTCAGATTTCATATGATCCTGTAACTGAAAATCTGTACGTCTCTGTAAAAAATCAAGATATAATATCATCCAATAGAATTCTATCGGTAACATAATATGAAACCCTACAACATCGATCCCTGATATGGCCCTTCATTGAGTCTATCATACCTACAAACAATCTCTGTGGAGCTGCAGTGATGGTGCTGTTGGTAATCACATAACTGTCCCAGAAAAAAAAGCTGCCCAAATAAAGACATAAGTACAAACTCACTATAAACAGCAAGGACTGTCAAGTGAAAAGATGACATGTTTTGTGTTTACATTGACTTTATTTTTTACATAGGGCCTTCATATTTTTCAAGGACGACTCAATGACTTTTTTGATTATAGGGGGAAATAGCATTTCATGGCAAATGTTTCAGTTTTTTCATTATTATTTATATTGTTTTTTGGTATTTACACAAACCAATAAAGTAAAGATAAGAGTATATTATAATACAACAATAAATGTGCAATAGAGCTGACAATAAGCAATGCAGATTTAGTGATAGTGCACTTCTAGACAGATGAGGCATAAATTTATCTGACACAGGATTATATTTTATGGTGGAGAGCAGCAAGGCACCTAGGGAAGTTTGATATGATGCCGAGTAAGAAGACGTGTTTACAAAAGTACAGTTTTATTTTGTTTTATCTTGAGAAAAACCCCAAAATATACCCAGAAGAGAAGAATATTAACAGTAACCAACTACCTGCTGACTCTCCTGATTGTGTTACTTCTCGCAGCCCATGATGCAGTCAATGGCTATTTTTCAAATACACTCTTTGTTAACAATGCATATCAAATTTTTAGTATTCTATGTCACATAGTAAATACAAAAGTCACACAAGTTTTCAGCCACTTTATTAATAGTCCATACACAGTCCACGATCCTGCTGCTTTTCTTGTAGTACGTGTGCACATAACGATCACCGGAGACCGGTCTCTTGGGTCCAGACGTTGACACAGTTGGCAGAGGGGAATTTACACGAACTCTCAACAAGATCAAGCTTGTTGAGAAGCACAACCCATTCTCTAGTATAGCAGATATTGCTTCATACCGGTAGTAGCAAGAAAAATTGCAGAATCACAGCACTAGCAACACAACAGAGCTGTCCCAGAAGTCAGCAGCAAAAAGAAGTTTTTTTAAGACCCTCAACCACCCCCATTTTATACCCTCTTAGGCAGTCTTTTTGGAGATTGTTTATTCACTTCTATTGAGGAAAGTGTCTTTCTTTATATTGGAGTACCCTCTTGGGTACTGCAGTTTCTTATATGTCAACAGTAGCAGAGGGTATCTGATGCCCTGCAACATACTGCATGTACTAAATCTCACAACAAGAGTAGCCCCATAGTTAAAGTGGTCTTCCAGTTGTCCTCGGGATATGTCATCAGTAGTAGATTGGTGGGAGTCTATCGCCCAGAACTCCTGCCAATCAGCTATTTGCAGGCTGGTGCACTTGTGTACTTAGCTGATTTCTGCAGGAAGCAGACAGCTCCGTTTGTACTGCAGAAATTATGCTTGATACTGTAGGTTAAGTTCCCACTGAAATGGATGGGAACTTTAGCTGCAGTACTAAGCCTGACCACTGCAGTAAGAACGGAGCTGTCTGCTTCCTGCAGAAATCAGCTCAGTGCACAAGCATGCATATCCGGCAAATAGCTGATCAGTGGAGGTCTAGAATAACAGAACTACTATCGATGATGTATCCTGAGGATGTGCCATCAGTAATTTACAACTGGACAACCCCTTTAAACAAAAAAATTAAAAGGCATAGACCTTTCTATTCAGCAACCAGTGCAATGCTTTGGTATTCAGTTTTCCATCTTTTGGTTAAGGCCCTTGTATTACCTGCTAGAAGGAGAGAGGCAAGGGAAGTGACAACTACTGTAAGAAAATTAGTGGCTGAGAAAAATGGTTGTCACCTCTGAAGTCCATAGTGTGTTGAAGGGCTCCTGATAATAAGAATTGCTCAGATCTTTCCCTTATATGGAGCAGGCCATATGGAGTATTACCATCCAGTACTAGCATATAGATAAACAGCAATGTGAATATTTTATCAGTTCTTAATATAATATTAGATGTAATAGGGCCGTAAATGATAAATAATGCTTATTAACAGCATTTGCCAAATTCAATGATGATATATAGTGCCACATTTTTATATTATGGTTCAGTTTTCAGGTGTTTTCAGGAGTGTAAAAACTATTAGATTGCTGTAATTGCAGGAATCCATAGCCCACTCCTGCCTCGGGGATGTCATGAGTAGCGTTCTTGCCTTGCTGTGCCACTAACAGCGGTGACTGGCTCATTTCAATTTCAAAGCCTTGCTTAATAAAAGGACTAACAGATTCCTAAAATAATCTGTAATATTATTTTGGCTGCCTTTAAATATACGGAATATAACATGCTGTGTAGTTGGGGCATTATTTCTGTAGTGTATCTAGTCAATGTACTATATTTACCTATTATGGTGTTTGTCTTTGATTAGCCATTCAGTCAAGGTCATAGCTATAGGAAGTGCAGAAGAGGCCATCCCGCCCAGGCCCCTCTGCCACTTAGGACAATAATATTATCAATAGCACATGGTGGGTGCATGGGGTCTGTCATGGCTTTTGCATTGGGGCTCAGGAGCTACAACTTCCAACCATACTTCTGTTCATAAAAATGATTGCTACCTGCAAGTCTGTGCTGCACTTGTAAATGACTCAACTAAATATTGGTTTGATCTTCTTCTTCTCTAGACAGTCTCTAAGGAAACAAGACCATCTGCAGTATGTGCTCCAGTCTTCTCCATGTCTTAGTTCTTTTCCTTTTTTTGCAGTTTCTTGTGTGTTATCCCCGGTTCTGCTGCTTTGTTCTTGCCATTGTGTGACAGTTTCTGGAACTTATTGTTCAGTTTAGAAAGCCCTTTGGAGTTAGTAGCCGGGGTGGGTCCCATGTCCAGGATCCTCATTTCTTGGTCAGGGAGGAGAGCAGTTAGAAATAACATCACTCACTCTGCAGGACCTGCCATGCCTTACACAGACAACCCATTGATTTGATTGTGCACTGTGTTATGCTTCAAGGGGTTGCCCATGACTTTTACTATTGATGATCCATCCTCAGGATAGGCCACCACTAGTTGATCAGTGAAGGTCTGCTGAGTGAGGATCCCTGCAGCTGATCACCATTGCAGACAGCCTTGGAAGCTGACAGTGCTGTCTGTATTGCAGTGGCCCAATCTAGTACTGCAGGCATAGCTCCAGTTGATTTCAATAGTAGCTGTGCCTGTAGTACCAAACTGAGATACTGCAATGTTGACAGTGCTATCTACTTCCAGTGGTGCCCACATTGATAGTGGGCCTGGTGATCACCTGATCTGTGGGTTTCCCAGTACCGTACATCTGCTGATCAACGACTGATGACTTATGCTGAGGATAGATGATCTATAGTAAAAGTTTTAGACAACCCCTTTAATTTACCCAGTGGTGGAGCTGCAGGGACTTTGAACACTTACTGACAGGTTTCCCTAGGAGCCCCAGCAGAGTGACAGCTTGTTATTATCTTATTGTTAAAGAACTTTTTTACCAAATACCAATTTCCAAAGCAGAGAACCCCTTTAAGAGTTATTCTTCTCAATATCGGATCAGTAAATCGGTTCTAAGGTGTTGCAGATTTATTAGGGATTGGATGAAATGTTGTCACTGAGTAATGACAAGTACAGTAGTAATGTGAATTTTCATCTTTGCTGTGAAAGACTCACAGTTTGGGAATGGTTGATATAAACTCATCTAAAATATACTACTCCTTAACCCACTTACCTTCCCCAATAAAATCCCCATCGATTGCATGACAATTGATGAAATAGTTTACAGTACAGATGTAAAAAAGGTTAAACTTGTCTGTGATAACTTTCTGCAACAAGTTATTTTATGTTAAACTACTGACAATTTGTTGTTTTACTGTAACAACACTAAAGGTCATTGAAAAGCTATTGAAATAGCAAATAAATGGTGGTAAAGAACATTTTCTTAAAATATCATGTCAAGTTAAAGTTTGCTACAACTGTAGCTTCTAACACCAACCTGCATTTCAGACACATTACAGTGAGTCAAAAGAACACTTTTAATGTAGAGCTCTCAGCTGAATACACCATCTTCTGTAAGAGTAGCATATTACCAATACAGGTTTATTATCCTATCAATCGAAATGGTACAAAAAATGTTGTGCTGCTTGACTAATAGGGGTGAACAAACAATATAGCGTAGAATACGCCATCTGTCTGAGACCGTAGCTTCGTAAGGAAACCCCCTCAATCATTTCCACCAAGGACTTTTGTTATTCTGTTCAACGCCCCGTCTTGTACCACTACCACTACCTTCACCAGCATGTAGCCTGAATGATGCCTTGAGATGTACTCTCCGTATTAATAAATTGTAGCTTAGTAAATTATCTGTACCTGATTCAACCTCTAAAACTAAAAAATGACATATCTCTGTTTAACTACTATTTTAATACTTTTATTCTTAACTGTATGGTCTATTCATCCTAATTCATGTGGTCTGCCCAGCGGCCTTGCCTGATTTTACCTGTTTTACAAGTCAAATCTGTCTTATTGTCATTAAAGAAAATAAGGGGTCGTGATGTAAAATAGTTTTAAATGCACTTACAGCAATTCCAATCTTGCCTTTAGAACCCAGGAAAGGTTATCTCTTGTACAAGAATGTGTTATTTTGCATATGAATGATATGTATGATGACCAGCAGGTGGTAATAACCAGACTCGTTGTGACCCGGAAGGCACCCTGCAGCAACTTTAAAAGCAATGAAGAAAGTAGAGGTCATTGAATGTCTAAAAAAATGACAAATGAATTCAGATGAGCTATACATTGCTTAGAAGTGAAAGTTTGCATTTGTGTCAATCACGAGAACAGCTCCAATTACGATGCCCAAATCAAACCCATCAGTTACAGTACATGCAACAAATATCTCACAAAGAGAGTACTTTGTAGTCAGGTACAGATCCATAAAAATCCCTAAAGGACCACTCCGGTGAAAACCCATTGTTATATCCCTCCCCTCTCACCTGATTGTCTGTCACATTCTAGAGGTCTCCTCTGTATATTGCAGTCACTTTCATGCAGTACAGTCTCCTGTCCGCTGCTTATCAAGCACCATCTTGATGCTGAGATTTTCCCCCTGCTCTTTCTCTTTACTATGCTAACACTCCCATGATGCATCAGCACAGCATCACATGCACAGCTACAGGCTGTACCATCTCTGTCTGCAGGGAGGACACTGTCATTACCATCTAAATAAAGTACAGACCATTATTATGCAATCAGGAGAATAAGCTGTGATCTTCTCTATTATAACTGTGTAACAGGAGCCTCTATTCATCATCCATAACTGTGATAGGAGTTTGTGTATCCCCCACTAAAGAGCTTGTGTGGTAGGGTGCATCACAGACACTATGTAGACTGGAAAACTGACTAATTTGAGAACACATAAAGCCAATTTCAGCTTGTCAGAATTGAAATCATATGGCCCTCCTGAGATGAAGGCCAGGAATTTTAGATACGAATAACTAATCAAGGTAATACTAATTGAATTGTATATACTAGAAACATACATAATGAATGAAAAAAAACACAGTAGTGGCCCTTTAAATAGATTTTTGTTGCAGGCTCCATTCATTGTCCCTGTTGCAAATTTCTGTTAAAATCCTTGACGAAATATTGCTGCATGCCTTACTGTTTTGTCTTGGAAAATGCCAAGGGGCATAATAGATGCTGGGCAGACCCCATTAAAGTCAATTGAATCCATTTGACGCCATTTGGTTCCATCATAACATTGATCTATTCCAGCCAATGGAATCTGTGAACTGCAGTGTGATTGAGCCCTGATACTGATGATCTACCTTTAGATTAGGCCACCAATACCTGATCGCTGAGGTTCTGACTTCCAAATGAAGGTGCCACAGCGTTCCAGCATCTTCGAATTCAGGATTTCATGGTTTTAAAATCACATTCAAAAGGAACTGAAACACAATTTTAATTCAAAACTTTGCAATATTATGACTAGAGATGAGCGAACGTACTCGTCCGAGCTTGATGCTCGTTCGAGTATTAGCGTGTTCGAGATGCTCGTTACTAGAGGCGAGCACCACGCGATGTTCGAGTTACTTTCACTTTCATCTCTGAGACGTTAGCGCGCTTTTCTGGCCAATAGAAAGACAGGGAAGGCATTACAACTTCCCCCTGCGACGTTCAAGCCCTATACCACCCCCCTGCAGTGAGTGGCTGGCGAGATCAGGTGTCACCCGAGTATATAAATCGGCCCCTCCCGCGGTTCGCCACAGATGCATTCTGACATAGTTCAGGGAAAGTGCTGCTGATGCTGGAGCTGCTATAGGGAGAGTGTTAGGAGTGATTTTAGGCTTCAAGAACCCCAACGGTCCTTCTTAGGGCCACATCTGACCGTGTGCAGTACTGTTGAGGCTGCTTTTTGCAGTATTGCACCTTTTTTTTTTTGTATATCGGCCGTGCAGAGCATTCCGTCCTCAGTCTGCAGTAATTTTACATAGTATAGGGCCAGTAGTGCTGAGGCAGGGACAGTGAAAAACGTGAAAGACATATACTGTCTATATAGGCAGTGGGCTTTTCCAAAAAAATTTGGGGCAAAAAAATATATTTGGGCTGCCTGTGAACATCCTGACTGTACTGCGTCTCTGCTGGGGGTAGTAGTCCTAATTAATACGCAGCCAGCTAAGTGTTACAGCAGGCTTGCGCAAAATTCTTTCCTGGCTCTGCGTTCCCGTTACATCATTGCTGTCATCCTGTCCAGAGGGAAACAGTCTGCACTGCAGTAATTTTACATACTATAGGGCCAGTAGTGCTGAGGCAGGGACAGTGAAAAACGTGAAAGACATATACTGTCTATATAGGCAGTGGGCTTTTCCCAAAAAATTTGGGACAAAAAATATATTTGGGCTTCCTGTGACCGTCCTGACTGTACTGCGTCTCTGCTGGGGGTAGTAGTCCTAATTAATACGCAGCCAGCTAAGTGTTACAGCGGGCTTGCGCAAAATTCTTTCCTGGCTCTGCTGTGCGTTCCGTAACCGAAGTCAGCCTCCAACCACAGGCCAATAAGCGGCACATTTAATTACAGCGTTCTGTTTCTGCACTACTGGTAATACACCATGCTGAGGGGTAGGGGTAGGCCTAGAGGACGTGGACGTGGGCGAGGACGCGGAAGCCCAAGTCAGGGTGTGGACACAGGCCGAGCTCCTGATCCAGGTGTATCGCAGCCGACTGTTGCTGGATTAGGAGAAAGGCACGTTTCTGGCGTCCCCACATTCATCTCACAATTAATGGGTCCACGCGGTAGACCTTTATTAGAAAATGAGCAGCGTGAGCAGGTCCTGTCGTGGATGGCAGAAAGTGCATCAAGCAATCTATCGACCACCCAGAGTTCTGCGCCGTCCACTGCTGCAGCTCAGAATCCTCTGGCTGCTGCTCCTCCTTCCTCCCAGCCTCCTCACTCCATTACAATGACACATTCTGAGGAGCAGGCAGACTCCCAGGAACTGTTCCCGGGCCCCTGCCCAGAATGGGCAGCAATGGTTCCTCTCCCACCGGAGGAGTTTATCGTGACCGATGCCCAACCTTTGGAAAGTTCCCGGGGTCCGGGGGATGAGGCTGGGGACTTCCGGCAACTGTCTCAAGAGCTTTCAGTGGGTGAGGAGGACGATGACGATGAGACACAGTTGTCTATCACTCAGGTAGTAGTAATTGGAGTAAGTCTGAGGGAGGAGCGCACCGAGGATTCGGAGGAAGAGCAGCAGGACGATGAGGTGACTGACCCCACCTGGTGTGCTAAGCCTACTGAGGACAGGTCTTCAGAGGGGGAGGCAAGTGCAGCAGCAGGGCAGGTTGGAAGAGCCAGTGCGGTGGCCAGGGGTAGAGGCAGGGCCAGACCGAATAATCCACCAACTGTTTCCCAAAGCGCCCCCTCGCGCCATGCCACCTTGCAGAGGCCGACGTGCTCAAAGGTCTGGCAGTTTTTCACTGAGAGTGCAGACGACCGACGAACAGTGGTGTGCAACCTTTGTCGCGCCAAGATCAGCCGGGGAGCCACCACCACCAGCCTCACCACCACCAGCATGCGCAGACATATGATGGCCAAGCACCCCACAAGGTGGGACGAAGGCCGTTCACCGCCTCCGGTTTGCACCACTGCCTCTCCCCCTGTGCCCCAACCTGCCACTGAGATCCAACCCCCCTCTCAGGACACAGGCACTACCGTCTCCTGGCCTGCACCCACACCCTCACCTCCGCTGTCCTCGGCCCCATCCACCAATGTCTCTCAGCGCACCGTCCAGCCGTCGCTAGCGCAAGTGTTTGAGCGCAAGCGCAAGTACACCACCACGCACCCGCACGCTGAAGCGTTAAACGTGCACATAGCCAAATTGATCAGCCTGGAGATGCTGCCGTATAGGCTTGTGGAAACGGAGGCTTTCAAAAGCATGATGGCGGCGGCCCCGCGCTACTCGGTTCCCAGTCGCCACTACTTTTCCCGATGTGCCATCCCAGCCCTGCACGACCACGTCTCCCGCAACATTGTACGCGCCCTCACCAACGCGGTTACTGCCAAGGTCCACTTAACAACGGACACATGGACAAGCACAGGCGGGCAGGGCCACTATATCTCCCTGACGGCACATTGGGTGAATTTAGTGGAGGCTGGGACAGAGTCAGAGCCTGGGACCGCTCACGTCCTACCCACCCCCAGAATTGCGGGCCCCAGCTCGGTGGTGGTATCTGCGGCGGTGTATGCTTCCGCCACTAAACCACCCTCCTCCTCCTCATCCTACGCAACCTCTGTCTCGCAATCAAGATGTGTCAGCAGCAGCACGTCGCCAGCAGTCGGTGTCGCGCGGCGTGGCAGCACAGCGGTGGGCAAGCGTCAGCAGGCCGTGCTGAAACTACTCAGCTTAGGAGAGAAGAGGCACACGGCCCACGAACTGCTGCAGGGTCTGACAGAGCAGACCGACCGCTGGCTTGCGCCGCTGAGCCTCCAACCGGGCATGGTCGTGTGTGACAACGGCCGTAACCTGGTGGCGGCTCGGCAGCTCGGCAGCCTCAGGCACGTGCCATGCCTGGCCCACGTCTTAATTTGGTGGTTCAGCGCTTTCTGAAAAGCTACCCATGCTTGTCAGACCTGCTAGGAAAGGTGCGCCGGCTCTGCGCACATTTCCGCAAGTCCCACACGGACGCTGCCACTCTGCGCACCCTGCAACATCGGTTTAATCTGCCAGTGCACCGACTGCTGTGCGACGTGCCCACACGGTGGAACTCTACGCTCCACATGTTGACCAGGCTCTATGAGCAGCGTAGAGCTATAGTGGAATACCAACTCCAACATGGGCGGCGCAGTGGGAGTCAGCCTCCTCAATTCTTTACAGAAGAGTGGGCCTGGTTGGCAGACATCTGCCAGGTCCTTGGAAACTTTGAGGAGTCTACCCAAATGGTGAGCGGCGATGCTGCAATCATTAGCGTCACCATTCCTCTGCTATGCCTCTTGAGAAGTTCCCTGCAAAGCATAAAGGCAGACGCTTTGCGCTCGGAAACGGAGGCGGGGGAAGACAGTATGTCGCTGGATAGTCAGAGCACCCTCCTGTCTATATCTCAGCGCGTTGAGGAGGAGGAGGAGGAGGAGGTGGAGGAGCATGAGGAGGAGGGGGAAGAGACAGCTTGGCCCACTGCTGAGGGTACCCATGCTGCTTGCCTGTCATCCTTTCAGCGTGTATAGCCTGAGGAGGAGGAGGAGGAGGATCCTGAAAGTGATTTTCCTAGTGAGGACAGCCATGTGTTGTGTACAGGTACCCTGGCACACATGGCTGACTTCATGTTAGGATGCCTTTCTCGTGACCCTCGCTTTACACGCATTCTGGCCACTACGGATTACTGGGTGTACACACTGCTCGACCCACGGTATAAGGAGAAGCTTTCCACTCTCATACCCGAAGAGGAAAGGGGTTTGAGAGTGATGCTATACCACAGGACCCTTGCGGACAAGCTGATGGTAAAATTCCCATCCGACAGCGCTAGTGGCAGAAGGCGCAGTTCCGAGGGCCAGGTAGCAGGGGAGGCGCGGAGATCAGGCAGCATGTACAGCACAGGCAGGGGAACACTCTCTAAGGCCTTTGACAGCTTTCTGGCTCCCCAGCAAGACTGTGTCACCGCTCCCCAGTCAAGGCTGAGTTCGCGGGAGCACTGTAAAAGGATGGTGAGGGCGTACGTAGCCGATCGCACGACCGTCCTCCGTGACGCCTCTGCCCCCTACAACTACTGGGTGTCGAAGCTGGACACGTGGCCTAAACTCGCGCTCTATGCCCTGGAGGTGCTTGCTTGTCCTGCGGCTAGCGTCTTGTCAGAGAGGGTGTTTAGTGCGGCTGGGGGAATCATCACGGATAAGCGTACCCGCCTGTCAACCGACAGCGCCGACAGGCTTACACTCATAAAGATGAGCAAAGCCTGGATTTCCCCAGACTTTTCTTCTCCACCAGCGGACAGCAGCGATACCTAAACAATACGTAGGCTGCACCCGCGGATGGAAGCATCGTTCTCTATCACCATCAAAAACGGGGACATTTTAGCTTCATCAATCTGTGTATTATATTCATCCTCCTCCTCCTGCTCCTCCTCCTGAAACCTCACGTAATCACGCCGAACGGGCAATTTTTCTTAGGCCCACAAGGCTCAGTCATATAACTTTTTAAAACAATGTTTATACGTTTCAATTCTCAATTGAATAAAGCATTGAAACTTGCACCTGAACCAATTTTTATTTTAACTGGGCTGCCTACAGGCCTAGTTACAAATTAAGCCACATTAACCAAAGCGATTAATGGGTTTCACCTGCCCTCTTGGTTGGGCATGGGCAATTTTTCTGAAGTACATTTGTACTGTTGGTACACCAATTTTTTGGGGCCCTCGCCTACATTGTAATCCTAGTAATTTTTAGCCCACCTGCATTAAAGCTGACGTTACCTCAGCTATGCTGGGCACTGCAATGGGATATATTTATGTACCGCCGGTGGGTTCCAGGGAGCCACCCATGCTGTCGGTCCACAGGGACTTCACATTAGGGATTTGTACCTGCCAGTGTCTATGTATTAAAAACCCCCATCAGACTGGGGCATGCAGTGTGGGCCGAAGACCACCTGCGTTTAATCGGACGTTACCTCAGCTGTGATGGGCAATGCAATGGGATATATTTATGTACCGCTGGTGGCTTCCTGGCACCCACCCATGCTGTGGGTCCACACGGAGTTGTAACTGCATGTGTCCACTTCTAAAGAACCCCAGTCTGACTGGGGCATGCAGTGTGGGCCGAAGCCCACATGCATTTAATATGACATTACCTCAGCTGTGATGGGCAATGCAATGGGATATATTTATGTACCGCCGGTGGGTTCCAGGGAGCCACCCATGCTGTGGGTCCACAGGGAGTTGTAACTGCATGTGTCTACTTATAAATTACCCCAGTCTGACTGGGGCATGCAGTGTGGGCCGAAGCCCACCTGCATTTAACATGACATTACATCAGCTGTGCTGGGCACTGCAATGGGATATATTTATGTACCGCCGGTGGGTTCCAAGGAGCCACCCATGCTGTGGGTCCACAGGGAGTTGTAACTGCATGTGTCTACTTCTAAAGAACCCTAGTCTGACTGGGGCATGCAGTGTTGGCCGAAGCCCACCTGCATTTAACATGACATTACCTCAGCTGTGATGGGCAATGCAATGGGATATATTTATGTATCACCGGTGGGTTCCAGGGAGCCACCCATGCTGTGGGTGCACACGGAATTCCCATTGCAGAGTTGTACCTGCCTGTGACTATTTATAAAAAACCGCGGTCTGACTGGGGCATGCAGACACCTTGACAGAATGAATAGTGTGTGGCACATAGGTTCCCCATCGCTATGCCCACGTGTGCAGCTCCAGATGGAGGTGGCACAGGATTGGATTTCTCATTGCTTCTGTACAGCATTGTGGGCTATTGCCCCGCCCCTTTTAAAGAGGGTTGCTGCCTAGCCGTGCCAACCCTCTGCAGTGTGTGCCTGCGGTTCCTCCTCATGGCAGACGCACTTATAAATATACATGAGGGTGGTGTGGCATGAGGGCAGCTGAAGGCTGCGCAGGGACAATTTGGTGTGCGCTGTGGACACTGGGTCGTGCAGGGGGGGGGGGGGGGGTTGGCAGCATGTAACCCAGGAGAAGTGGCAGCGGAGTGTCATGCAGGCAGTGATTGTGCTTTGTTGGAGGTAGTGTGGTGCTTAGCTAAGGTATGCATTGCTAATGAGGGCTTTTCAGAAGTAAAAATTGTTGGGAGGGGGGTGGGTCCACTCTTGCCGCTATTGTGGCTTACTAGTGGGACCTGGGAACTTGAGATGCAGCCCAACATGTAGCCGCTCGCCTGCCCTATCCGTTTCTGTGTCGTTCCCATCACTTTCTTGAATTGCCCAGATTTTCACAAATGGAAACCTTAGCGAGCATCGGCGATATACAAAAATGCTCGGGTCGCCCATTGACTTCAATGGGGTTCGTTACTCGAAACGAACCCTCGAGCATCGCGAAAATTTTGTCCCGAGTAACGAGCACCCGAGCATTTTGGTGCTCGCTCATCTCTAATTATGACCTTCTAATGGTTAAAACCACATAAACGAAGGATTTGGAAACTTTATGTCAGTGTTTGGAAGCTCTAGGGTTAGATAGGACCTTTGGAGAACATCTAAATTTCCTGATGCTGGGATTAAAGGGTTAAATCACTATTCTCAGCATATCCTAGCAATACACCATAACATTCTGATCAGTGCGGGTTCAGAGAACAAGTAACCAAGGTCTTTTAGACTTTTGTCTTGCAGAGTGGGACTCCCGATCACCCGCTGTGCAAGGAACTGCGAAACAGCTGCATTCAAGTGAATGGGACTATATTGTAGCTCTCAGCACAGCATGTAGCCAGAAGCATTGCTAAGAAAGAGACTTGAAGGAGCTGCATTGGTAAACTACTGCTGTGGCTGCATCATTCTAAGAATTGATGGGGACACCAGCAGTGGGCTCCCATCGATCTGTAAGTAATGACAAATCCTACTGATAAGACATTCCTTACTATAGTGGGAGAACCTCTATATTCTGGAAAATTCATGTCCATACTCGCCAGGTTATTGAAATTTTACTGTATGAGCTTTAATAATGAGACCTTAGAACCATCTACGAGGGCCGTTCAATAAAGATTTTCCCTGACCAACTTCCTGTGGACTTAGAGCAATGAAACTTGGCACAGTTATTAGTCCTTCTCTACATAGATGCCACCTAGGGATACACACTTCTCCCATTCTTTTATGCTATTGTGAGCACCTCACTTGTAGAAGTCAACAGCTTGCTCCAAAAGCCACGGTGTGACTTCTGAGAAATGCTTGCCCTTCAAAAATGACTTCATTGATGGAAAGAGGTAGAAGTCCGATGGTGCGAGGCTAGGTGAATAAGGGTGAACCGGTAGAATTTTATACCTGCAGCAGCATACTTCCATCTAGGCAACATCTGAGTTGTGAACTGGGGCATTGGTGAGCATACCACGTCTCTTGGTTTTGATGGCCTCCCACAATTTCCTCAGCAGTGAAGCCATATGAACCAGTAATCACGGTACCCTTTGCTAGGAAATCCATGAAGACTACACCGTGCTGGTCCTAAAACACTGTGAGCATGACTTTGCCTGCCGAGGGTTGGGCACATGCCTTCTTTGGAGGCGGTAAGTCTGGATGCTTCCATTGCATTGACTGGACTTTAGTCTCCGGATCATAGTGATGGACCCATTCTGTGTGATCAGTCTGTTGAAGGAGTCCTCCTGGTTTCCATGGCATATCATCAAAAGTGCCTGGCAGCATTCAACTCGTTCCTGCTTCTGGAAAGGTGTGAGCATCTGCGGAACCCACTGAGTGGATACATTCTGCATATGAAGATGGTCTTGGGTGATTTTTTCCCATGGACTCCACACTAATCTTGATATTTTGGGCTACATCGCAAATAGTTACATGGCAATTTTCCAAAATGGCAGCCTTAACTTGCTGGATTGCGGAGTGGGGTTGCCCTGGCATTGGAGCGGTTTCCACTGCAGTCTGATCCCATTTGAATTCACAATGCCAGTTCTTGACTACATCATATGATAGTAAATCCTTCCCATAAAACTCTTTCATCTCATCGAACGTCTCATGGTGTTCGGCCTTTCAAGTAAAGGAACTTGAAGACTGCTCTGTATTCCACTGGGTCCATTATCAGACCTCGCATCTGTAAAAGAAAGACCATTATCAGTACAGAGTTGCAAATTGGCAGGTAACCTATAGAGACGTGTATCATTACTAGAGATGAGCGAGTATACTCGCTAAAGGCAATTGCTCGAGCGAGCATTGCCTTTAGCGAGTACCTGCCCGCTTGAGATGAAAGGTTTGGGTGCCGGTGGCGGGCAGGGAGCTGCGGGGGAGAGCGGAGTGGAACGGAGGGGAGATCTCTCTCTCCCTCTCTCCCCCCCCCTCCGCTCCCTCCTGCTGACTGCCGCTACTCACTGCTCCCCCGCGTCATCTCTAATCATTACACATGTGCAGTTTCAGCATCCTGCAATAAATAGAAGTGGGTTAGGGGAAACACAAATTTTGATACCTGTATACCTCACCTGATTGCTTGTCAGACTTTGCAAGCCTTCTACATAAATTGCAGTCACTTCTATGCAGTACAGCCTCCTGTCAAAGACATATCAGACATCATCTTGATTTTCAGATTTTCTCTTTCTGTATGCTGTACTAGAGATCTTATGAAGCATCAGCATAGCATCACATGACCATCTAGAGCCGGCACCATTTCTGCCTGCTAGGAGAACAGTGTGATTTACTATTACTCTGAATATTCTCCGAAATAAGATAAAGCTCATAAGTATATAGCCAGGAGGATGAACTGCGATCTCCATCATTATATCTGTGTGACTGGAATTTAACTTGACTCTTAATACGTTAAGACACCTTTGTGTTACAGTTTATTTCAATTGATTTTCAATTGTAGCTTTCATGAAGAAGCTTTATTTTTTAACAATCTCATTTTGTACAAGTTATTTTACAACCTAGTCATATGTATGTACTGCCTATTGGAGAGTTTAAGTGTATGCATACATTATTTTGAGTCAGATCAATACCAATTACTATTTTAGACATCTGGAATAGGATAGCTCCAGACGTGAGTACTTATATGCATTGTATTGTATCCAGTTGCTAAGGAGTTGTATCTAAGTGCAGTGAAACTTCCTTGAGATTACCAATCAAAAATTGCATTTATAAAATGGTCCTCTAGAGGGGTGGGCCTCTCAGAAGATGGCCTGTATATATCACAAAAAATATGGTCTTGATAATAAGGTGGTCTTTTGGAGAGATTTGAGTGTATATGACACATAAATATCAAAATATTGTAAACATAGCTAACTTTTATATAGTTTGATAAGATGTCTTGTATGTTATCTTCCATAATGATCTAGCCTTCTCCATTCCATCACAAAGCTTTATGCACCATCAGTAGCACCCTCCTTCTACTGAAGAAACTATGCAAAGTTTATTCATGTCCTGGTAGTAGATATGGATGTAATAGAGGAGAGTCTTCTGATCGGATATCCCTACTGTAGCCAGTGCAAACAGATGGTGTAAAGAAGGGCTCCTTCTTTGGAGGACTTTGCTCCCCTGTCCATTGAATTATGTAATGCTTCATTTCCCATGTAGCACTACCTGGGGCTTCTCCCAGTGACAGCGGCTGATCGTACATACAAGTCCAGGTTCCAGCAGCTTGACGCTGTCTAATGGCTTTATGATTGTTCTTTGTTAAGGGGTTGTCAGTGTTGAGAGCAAATGTTTTTCTAGGTGCTCTCCTTAAGGAGTGATGTTACCCCTCCCGATCCATGGCATAGGTCTCTCATTAGCCAAGCCAGAAACCTACTGTACACTGATGAGGGTCAATCACCCCGAAACAACTGTCTGTGTATGGATCCTGGCTTGGTTTTCAATTCCCAATCATTGTTAGAAAGACTTGTAGAAAGAGTCTAACATTGACTTGCAGGAATGCTACCATCCTATAGGTGGAGCTGCAGAGGTATTGTTCCTACTTCCTTATTTGCCAGAGGAGCAACATGGCCTTATAAGTCTCCTCAATCACCTCCTAAGTGTTCCCACACACACCTTCTTGGTGCTGTCCTTAAGGTGAAATGATACCCTTCGCAACTCATTCTAATGTCATGTATGCTGCCAGTAGGGAGGTTTTGGAAAGCTCTGTCTAGTATTTTCCATATTACGCAAAGACCACCCAGTAATATGATTTTGCTAATAGTATTATAAACCTTATCTACTTATGATCCTGCAGCCATTTAAAATCATCCCCAGTCTCTGCAAGCTGCATTTTGAATTCCCAGATTAGACAGTGCACGTCCGATTCTCTTTCCCGTCAAGATGCAGACTTCAGATTTACTGTTTCAAGATCTGCGAATGACATTCCCGAAGGCTTTCTAGCTTCATGGGTATCAAAGAACGTAGATGGATTACTGCACCTTATGCATCCTCTAGACTATTCATTTTTTTGGTGCCATGGGGGACTTCATAAGAGCTCTAGAGTATTTTGCATTATGTGGCTGGTAGACCGGATACAACTAGACAGTAACTCATACTGAATTAAGCAAGGCATTCAATGCAACTGATGCAAGACTTTGAATTTGCAATGCTGCATTTTAAAATGATGAAGCCTGGTATCATGCATTTTTCATAAGCTGAAATGCTTCCAGTACTTAGTAACTGTCATGCGTTTTGTGTAATTTGCAAAACTGTGTTAGAACACAGAAAAACTCTGATTTGATGGCATTTATAGTTCATTTAGTCTCAAGGTTTAACACTCATCTTCAAGGTCAAACTTGCTGACGAGAAAAAGTAATTTCATTTATCAGTTTGATCGGAGCGATGGCTGAGTGAACCCACTATATTAGATTTGATGAGAATATAACTGAACACATTAAACAAGCTTAGTACATAAAATATGAATTTATTCAGACGTTTCAGATGTTAATGTTTTTGTCATTCAGATCTTTTGTTGTATATCGCCTCACTTTCGCTATTTCTGCAGTCTGTTTTTCCTTTTACAAGAAGTAGTTGCCCCTCTTGCAAGTGGTTCTGTTCTTCCAAACAAAATCCCACAAATGGTCAGATTGCTCACAATGGCTTATCCCCTGGGGGGAATAAAGAATTGGGATACGGGTAGGCTTTGCCTTTTTCTGGATTATCTTGCGTTTGTAAGTATAAATGGTTAAACCTGGTGGATTTAGGTCTTTTATCAACCCACTAAAGGGGTTTTCCGGAAATTTACTATCGATGACCTATCCTCAGGATACGCCATCAATAGTTGATTAGCAAGGGTCTGCCACTCGGGGTCCTTGCCAATCAGCTGACACTCCGGCTCACTGCAACGGAGCTGAATGTCCACAATCATTGAGATGAATGGGAGTGATGTCTCCTATTACACTGCTCATTGCAGTCAGAGGCGAAAGTTTAACCCTTTCCAATCCAATTTTGGATTCATAGTTTCCAAAAAGGCTTTCTCTTTTTGTGCTTATACAACAGTACCATCTGCTGGCTAAAGCCAGTGTGTGTGCACCAGAGAGACTCTGACAGCGGAGTAGCTGGCAATAGACGGTAAGAATACCCTGTCGAACGTCTTCTGACATTGGAGCTGTACAAGCTTCAATCAAAATATAGGAAGATTGGAAAGGGATAATAAAAGGCATTGCTCCCATTGAAGCGGTCTATTACACTTCTGGCCCTGACCACCAATGCGGACATCAAGCCCAACTGCACTGACAGCAGGCTGGATGATCAGCTGATCAACGGAGATCCCGACTGGGGGACCCACACCGAACAACCTATCCAGAAAATGGGTCCTCAATAGTAGAAGTACACCTTCAATGTAAATAAGATTTGGCACATAAAAAAAAATGTACATGAAAAATTCGGCATCTTTGTAAATACATTGCTTTATTTATCTAGTACTGATCCTGAGTTACATCCTGTATTATAGAGTAGAGCAGCATTTATTATTTCACAGGCTTCAGAGCTGAAATCTCCTAGTGTCTCATTTTGTGAAATGTGAGTGATGACAGAGGCAGACCACCTCTTTCTATACTTTGCGCTACGTGACTAGACATAACCTCCTTTGTATGAGGTGATATGTTGCAAGATAATGTGTGAGTTGTGAATAGCTCCATCACTTTTCTGTTAGGCCTTAGTAACAAAAGAATATTTAATAAGCTGTGAAACAGTTCAGCCGCTTGGATTGCCAGTGACTAACCGTATTAGTCAGTCCTCCCAGGGGGAGTAGGTGTTTGTTTGTGTTTAGTTTAACCTATTTCACTATAAAGGACCAAGTAAAATATAAAGCTTTGAAATATATTAGCTTTTTGCTTCAGGCATAGAAATCTTGCCATTAGTCATGCACTATCCCAGCAGAAAGAAAATCATTTCCACATCTCAGCTGTCCTGTTAATCTCCATTCTTTGCTTACCCTTCTTTATAGCCCTAGACCTGCTTATTTAACATGTATGTAGCCCCCGCCGAGCCTATTCTCAAGTAGCCTAATGGTTTAGTGCCCTTAACTGCTGATCCAATATTGTAATGGCCAGACTATAAACCAACATTATGAGATTGCTATGGGTGACAACTCTTATGTCAGTGTCTCTTAATTTGGATTGGTTTGTATGTATGTAAATCCTACCATGGTGGAGTCTGCAGGCACTCACCCTTGGAATAAGAATCACATTTTATATTAGGCACCATAGATGGTCAGTCATCACTTATATACTCTGTCATGCCAAAAGTGATGGGATAGCAGTATCATTATGAAGTGGCGTTACCTCAGGTAATGCTTGGGAACACCCACACCTGTATAAGTTGTGAGTGAGATTGAACACTAGCCAGCATGCTCATGGCAAGGCAATGTGAATTATTGGAGTTGGAACAAGGCATGATGCCAATCGAATGGGACATTCCATTTTCGAAATTGTGTGGACATTTAACAATCTTCAATCCACAGTACCATGTGAATTCTTCATTGAAGATATTACCACCCACAGTAGACAGCGCAGTGGTCACCCACTACTGCTTAATGATTGCCACAGATAGCATATGGCTAGAATTCTCTGTGTGAACAGACAAGCGGCTTTCGACACTCGCAGGTCAGTGCAGTGTTCCTTAGCTTGCGTGGGATATGGGAACAGAATACCCACCAGAGTGCCTCTATTTACACCACAGTGCCTCACTTGGGCTGCTAACTGGATCCTAAAGGAGTCACAACATATGGCGCTGTCCGATGAGTCACAGTACTGATTGTTTCAGGTTGATGATAGGATTTGTGTGGTACTGCTGTCATGGACCCAGTGTAAAAGAGGGCTTACTCTAACTTGTCACCTTGCACTTACTGACCTATCCCACAGGACCTGCTCAATTTCCTTTATATTAAGTGGACAATAATGGGCCTATTTATTTCAAAACTGCGTAAGCCCTAATCAGTCTTCTGTTTCCTCCTTTTCTAGGGACTCACCAAATATGTGGCTTGAGATTACAGGATACATGGGGACAGTGTGCTGGAGAGAGAATAGGCTGGAAATACTGGAAAATGTTACCACACCAGGTATCGACATAAAGTACACAGGGCATCCGAGATAGCAGATGTAGAAGGGAGACTAGGGGACTATTTATGTCTGGTCATTACTGGAAATCATTATTCAACTTGAAGAATTTACTGTAACTAATATGAAAATGTCCGAAGACCAGTGTAAACAATGGTTTCACCCACTTTCCAATGACCAACATGAACTCAAACATGAAGTTCTGTGATTCTGGTCCCTGACAAGACATGACCACATTATTAGTCAAGGCTGGACACCATGTCTTGGGCTAAGGGCAGGACTTACTGTATGTACTCATCCATGAACTGGTTGGAAATATGTATGAGCTTCACTTTCACCTAGATACCCAACTTATTTTATAAAAGGTGAAGATATGGGGATTGCATGAGTAGAAATATTAACCAGTCCATGCTAGCACATACATAAGAAGAATGGTTGTGAGGATATAACAAGCTAATCACCTACACAGTAAATGAATACTGAACTTTTACAACATATTTAGATGCTATAAGCGTGATGTATATGTAATATACTGTAGGGTGCAGTTATAATAAAAACAATGAGGTAGCTACAAACTACAAAAGGGGTCTCCTTAGGGTAGCCATTAATCTGTCTTTGTTGGGAGTTTGACCTTTGGACTCCCGACAACTTACCGAGAGAAGATGTTTATTAAGGCACAGTGTCTCATCCATTCATGTGGCCAAGCCTCATATTCTAGCTCAGCTCAACTCATGTGAATGCACTTAAAGGGATGGTCTGAGTTGTATTTTTACAGTGCAAGTCTATTCCCCATAAAGTAAAATAATGAACAGTCATATACTCACCTCTCCTGGCTCCCACAGTTCCCTGTTCCACGGCTCCAGGTCTTTCCATTGCCCCAGCCTGTTTACGGGATGTCATGGGTGCTGCAGCCAATAACGGAGCTCAGCGCTCGATCACTGAGCTCTGGTATTGGCTGCAGTGCCTGTGATGTCCTGTAAACCAGACGAGACTGCAGGGAGCAAGGAGAGGTAAGTATATGCCTATTTGTTATTTTACTCTATGGGGGATAGACCTGTACTGTAAAAATCTAACATGGACCACCCCTTTAATTATTCCACAAAGAAATGAACTGTAATCTTACATGAACGAAAAACTCTAACAAAACAGATAATGTTATCTTAAGCAGTAAAATGCTGATTGCATAACTCTACTACATTCACTCATCATTCTATATTGTTCTTTTCCTAATTGTGTTTATTGTTTTTATGAATTCCTTCATAATTTATGGCACACAATTAAGTTAGACTTCTTTATTGGGAACATTGGATTCCGACAGACTCACAGAGGAAAGTTGTAATAACGAAAGGTTATGTCCTATGGTTGTAAACACCTAATAATTTGTAATATGAAATGTAGACACATGCAATAGGGATCAATCAGAGAAATGTGTCTTTTTTGCGAATGTGCTGTAAATCTGTAATAACTTTTCTTGAAAAAAAAAATACTAGCTATAGTAACACAGGAACATAGTAAAAAAAGAGATCCATCAAAATCAGCCTCTACTGTGTACTCCTATTGTTGATCCAGAGGAAGTAAGAAAAACCCTATGTTGTTATCAGTTGTATTACATTAGGGGAGTTCCTTCCCAAGTCCAAATACTACAATTATAATAAACAGATTGAACCATTACCCATCTCCAGAAATCTACTACATGTAACTTGACAAATTATAGAGAACAGCGCCTTGATAAATATGGATCTTAACTATTAAATCCGAGATATATATGAGCTCACCTGGTGCTAAGTGGGATTGTCCATAAGACAAAAAACACCAGCTTGCACTGGAGATCCTGGTAGGCTCAACAATAATATTCTTTGGGTCCTCCAATGATTCACATGGCATGGAGAACAGCAGTCAGAGATGCTCCATAAGGAAACACCAAATGGGGAAGAAACAGCCAAAATATGTAAAAAAAGACTCCCTGTACTCGTGTTGGAGTCCCTTATGGATGTCCCAAAAACAACCTATTGGAACTCAATAGGGCATACGATAGGGCGTACGATAGACACCGAAACGCGTTGCATATATGTACTTGTTTTTTACCGGACTGTGGCTATTGCTGAATAAATGTTTGTCTGCAGCCAAGTATTGAGTTCCAATAGGTTGTTTTTGTGACATTCACGAGGGACTCCAACATGAGCACAGGGAGTCTTTTTTACATATTTTGCCTACATGTAACTTGTGATACTCTTCCTTTCAAAAAAGGTGTTAAAGGGGTTGTCTCGTGAAATCAAGTGGGGTTGTACACTTCTGTATGGCCATATTAATGCACTTTGTAATATACATCGTGCATTAATTATGAGCCATACAGAAGTTATTCACTTACCTGCTCCGTTGCTAGCGTCCCCGTCGCCATGGATCCGTCTAAATTTGCTGTCTTCTGGCGCTTTTAGACGCGCTTGCGCAGTCCGGTCTTCTCCCTGGTGAATGGGGCCGCTCGTGCCGGAGAGCTGGTCCTCGTAGCTCCGCCCCGTCACGTGTGCCGATTCCAGCCAATCAGGAGGCTGGAATCGGCAATGGACCGTACAGAGCCCACGGTGCACCATGGGAGAAGACCCGCGGTGCATCGTGAGTGAAGATCCCGGCGGCTATCTTGGTAAAGGAAGAAAGAAGTCACCGCAGCGCGGGGATTCGGGTAAGTAATAAACTTTTTTTTTTTAACCCATCCCTTGGGTTTGTCTCGCGCCGAACGGGGGGCCTATTGAATTTTTAAAAAACCCGTTTCGGCGTGAGACAACCCCTTTAAGTCCTATTTGATATTTTTCATGAATCAACCAAGCCAACATCCTATGGCAGAAAGTTCCTCACTGCTCATACACTAAAGAATCCTCATCTATGATGATGAACCCTTCTTCCCTCTGGCTATGGATGTTTTATCATATTAGTGGGCCCAGTGCAAAGGTTTTATTAGTACCTTCCCCACTTCTGAACAATGTTCACTATTTTCTGATGTCTTCACAGTCCTTTAAATACGGTAGTATAAACACAATTCTATCTATTTAATGACAATTTTTAGACACATAAATGGAAAAGGTTTTGAAACACTAGTGGCACACTGATTGGAGACATTCATTTACCCTTTTTATCTCTATCTGTAATTAGCCGCCATGGTGACTTTTTCCAGTTCTGACTCTTTTCTGTTCAGTTTACTGCCCAGATAGCTTTGATTCCTTACTTTTCTAGCTCCCTACTCGTCACTCTCTACACAAACTCTACATACTATTGCTGCCCTCAGTGCTGTTGCTGTCCTATTACTGTACTCTGTGGGGAAAACGCATGTGCAAGTGGAACAAGACACAGATCACAGTATCCAATAAACAAGAACAAGCTTCCTTTGCCATGTGATTCATTCACTCAATGGGAATCAGCATACATTCACTTAAAGTCAACACACAATTTCAGAATGCTGCCATACAGTTCAGAACATGCTATTAACATGATTATGGCTCAGCGGCCTTTGCTGGAACGTGTTACAGTCTTTAGCACAAAAAGGCCCATTACAAACGATTATGCTTCTCAAATATGTACAGTCACTTAGTCACATTGCAGGCCACATTAGTTACACACAGTCTCTCAATCTAAGGCAGACTATTTGTTTCTCGGTGAGCATTCGTCACAACATTCAGTGTTTTAACACTCAGCCCTTATGGTGGAAGTCTCTCTTATTCTCTAAGCAAGTAAGCCAAATATTACTCCAGCAACCTCTGCTTCTAAGGCCAACTGTTCTAGCATACTCCTCTGGACAGGAGGCTTCAGGTACTTCTTGGACAGCTCAGTCCATTCTTCTACTCAAAACCTTTCAAACAGGCTTCCAGAACTTTTCTTGTGGCTCAGGCCTCAGCCACAGCCAACCTTGTTCTGCCCGTTCAGACTTGCTGGTGCTCCTTACTACTGCAGCAACAACTTGCATGTCACACCTCACCTTTTACACCTCACTTGGCCACGCTTTGCAGAGCACAATGTGTCTTCACATTCGCTCTTACACACACATGCCCCATCAACCGTGATGACTGTTTGCACACATTGTCACCGGGGTTGGGAATGCACACATAAACACATCCGCACTGGTCATGAATGAGACTGTTACAAATCTCTCACCGTTTCCCTTCTGCCGCACTACTCATGCAGCTCCCCCTCTCCTTCAGTTTTACTAGTAAGTCCATTGAAAGTCAGGGGAGGAGGTTGTGTAAAAAAATGTTACCATAGTTTTCAGGTGTATCTGCATCCAGGTGCACCATTTGGCCCGTGGTTCAAGTGGTGCTCCCCTGGATGTCCCTTTGTCAGAGTAAGACGCCTAGGTATAAGAGGAATATTGGATAGATTTCTGTACTGTCACATCATGTAATTGTATATAGTAATCATTGCTAACATGTTTTTTTCAAACTCAATAACCTCTAGCTAGATCATGTTTCTTGGTGATGCAATCGACAAATTTCTTTAATGATTTTGATTGCCTTCATTTGCACTCACTCAAGTTAAAGAGCCAGTCCGGCGAAAACACATTTTTCCATCACTGCTCCCCTCACCGGATTGCCTGTGACACTATGGAGGTCTCCTCTGTTTACTCCAGTCAGTTCCCCACAGTGTAGTCCCCTGCCTGATATTTATCAAGTACCATCTTGAGTGAGACTTTTTTTACTTTCACTTTCAATCAATCCCACAATGTATCATTTCAGCATTAGTTAAGGCTATACCATTTTTGGTTGCAGGTGGACAGTTTAATTAGCATTACTTTTTATAGTCACCTAAATAAGCTACAGCCCATAAGTTAACAATCAGAATGATCTGTGATCTCCTCTATTATGACTGTATGACAGGAGCTTCATGATCATCATCAGTAACTATGGCAAGAGTGTCTGTGTCATCCTCTAAGCAGTTGCAGTGCTTGAATCATGTAATAGCATCACACAGACTGATAATCTGATTAGAAAATGAATACATAACTCCAAATAGATCCGAGCTGGTCAGAACTGACATCACATGATCATCTGAGGAAAAAGAGGTCAGGGGTTTCAGACAGATAGAAACAACTAACCAAGGTAACAGTATCTCACTTATATATACTGGGGGGTAGCTACATAAGGAATGAATTTTTAAAAATGACCAAAGTGGCCCTTTAAGCTATGCTCTTCTTAAACACAGGTGCCCAAATAGTACACCATATTCTATGTTTGGTCTAACTCGTAATTTGTATAGAGGCAAAAATATGTTCTTGTCATGAGCATCCATGCCTCCTGATGGATTCCAAAATGTATTTTCCATGTCAGCAGCTGCTTGGCACTGGTCACTAACGATATGTCTACTGTCCATCAATATCCTCCTTTAGTGTCTGTTTACCTAGACTTTTATAACATAATTGGAACATTTTTCTCATCCCAACTGTATAACCTAACGTTTATCTAAATTAAAATGTAATTTGCCTCAAGCCTCCCCAGATCCCTCTGTAATATTATATTATCCTCTTCTGTGTTGATTATTTTACAGATGGTATATCATCTGCAAATACTGATATGTTACTTCACAAGTCATCTCCAAGATCATTAATAAAAAATGTTAAAATAAGAGGACCTTTTACTGATCCTTGTGGTACCCTACTGGTAAAGTTCCATCAACAAATGGTTACAGTTTAACAACTGAATTAATTTTTTGGTGCTCCAAGACATCTATGTACGTCCTGCGTGCAGGGGTGTAGCTATAGGGGGTGCAGGGTTAGCAGTTGCTACCAGGCCCTGGAGCTTTAGGGGGCCCAAAGGGTCCTCTATCATATAAGATAACACCAGTGTTATAACCCTCATATAGTAGGTAAGGGGCCCAGGTATAGATTTTGACTCGGGACCCAAGACCTTCTAGTTAAGCCTCTGCCTGCGTGCATGGGGTTTGTAAGGAGCAGAATTAGGAGCAGAGATCGTCTAATACATGGCCAGTGTAAGCTGTCTTTGTCAGTTGATACCTGGACACAACAGCAGCGCATGCACCCTCTCCTGAGGTGAAAGTGCAAGGTGCTGTCCAGGTGATATGGCAGACGGGGACCCTCTGAAGGCCTTAGAGCTGCCATATTTTTCTGCCTTTTTAGACAGACCTGCAGAAATAACATATATTGAAATGCTAAGGCATTGCAGTGTATCGTATAACAATTAGAGATGAGCGAACACGTTCGGCCCCGCCCCTTTTTCGCCCGAACACCGAACTTTGCGAACACCTCGGTGTTCGGGCGAAAAAGTTCGGGGGCCGCCGTGGCAGCGCGGGGGGGTGCGGCGGGGAGTGGGGGGGAGAGGGAGAGAGAGAGGGCTCCCCCCTGTTCCCCGCTACTGCCGCCCGCGCCGCCGCGCATCTCCCCGCCCCCCGGCGGCACCCGGACACTTACGCGCGAACACTCCAGTGTTCGCTAAAGCCGGTGTCCGGGTGCGGATGTGTCCGTTACGGACACGTTCGCTCATCTCTAATAACAATCTAACAATCGTAGGTTCAAGTCCTCTATGAGGACTAATAAAAAGGAAAAAAATAAGTGAAAAAGTTTTTTTTTATTGTAAAAAATAAAGGATAAAAGGTTAAAAAAAAAAAATTCACATATTTATAATAAAAAGAAATCAAACTCCCAAAACATATTTGTTATTGTCATGTCCATAAAAGTTAACTTATCAAGATAATGCATTATTTATCCCACACGGTGAACATCGTTAGAAAAGAAAAAACACAACGCCAGAATTACACTTTTTTGATTATTTCGGTCTCTGAGAAAAAATGGAATAAAAAGCTATCAAAAGGTAATATGTATTCCAACATCGTACCGATGGAAACCACGTTTCATTCCATGAAAATTGTACCCAATCAACGGAAAGATACAAAAGTTGTAGTGGTCAGAAGATGGTGATAGAAAATAAAAAATATATTTTTTGTAAAGATATTTTATTCTTTAAAAGTAGTACTGCAAAAAAAACTAAACAAATGTGGTATCATTGTAGTTTTACTGGCTCATAGATTAATGTTATCATGTCATTCTCATTTTTGCCACAATGTGTAACCTCTTTAAACAATACAACCCTTTCACCCACCCACCCCACCCCCAAAGATGGTGAAATTGCACATTTCTCTCCTCTTAGAAGTTTTTAAAAGTTTTTTAGTACATTATATGGTTCATTGAAAAATGCAACTCGTCCCGCAAAAGAATAAATCCTCACACAGAAAGCATAAAATAAACAAAATACAGCCTTAACTTCAGGCATAAAACAAAATCCTTCTTATCAAGCACTTACTATACAGAGTCCATCCCTGACTATACGTATGGCGTGCTGCAGCCGTACGAAAACCACACGCTTCTGCAAAAGTCCAGTTTGTCCCTTGGTCAGGGATAAGGCGTCTCATGAGACCAGCAGCTTCCAGTATCTAGCTGCACCCGGCCTCTCCTCTGCAGCTTGCAGACTTTTATGGGCTGGGTTAATTACCCGGCCTCTACACCTGGGGAGCCTGCCTCCCCCTAACAAGACATGGAGTGGAGGGGGTGGAATGGACAGCCCCACTACCAAGCCTGCCATCCATTCCACAAAAAACAGGCCCAACACATTTTGTAAAAATCATCTCCAGCAACTATATGCTGGAGATCACATCACATCCCTGATTTTTCTCCGTGTCCCAAACAGTGAGACACGAACTCTCTTCATATCCACTGTGCATAACATCTGAATCTAGGGGGAACATACTAGCCATTTTAACCCCTTCAGGGTCTCACAATATATATATATATATATATAGTGAAACCTTTACAAAAGTCTAAAGATCCCCCATCCAAACAACTATGAAAGATTTTTAGTTCCAGCAAACATTATGCATGCTGGCCATCATGTTTGAGAAGATCTTCCCCTTAGAAGATCACTTTGCAGTACAATTTTGAGTGATTGTCTCAAAGAGGTTTTAGAGTTAATAATTATATGATTACTTAAGGTACTTTTTATACAGAACAATTAGCAAGATAACCTTTCAGTGTAAACATGGCCAATGATTGAGCAATGATCGATAATTCGTTCACTTATCATTCATTGTTCATTTTATGCATTTTATTCATTTGGTATCATGTGTGTGAAAATACATTTCCTGACCCCACACAAGTCATATAGTTTCCCTGGATCAATTAAACACCATTTGTTTCTATAATAACCAAAACTTGCAATGTGCTATGTAGATGGAATGAAAAGCAAACAGACCTTTGGACCACCAGTGTGTAAAACAGTAGGCTAGGCAAAGAGATATTAGAGTTAATAATAAGATGCGTTCACCATGGTTGCCAACATAAACTTTCTTTCCTCTCAGGCTCTAGTTCAATTGTTAATAGCAAATGATATGCATAACGCGTATCCAATCCTTGTATGATGTTTGAAGAAAGAAGACTATGAAGAGTCACTTAACTTGTATCTGCTGTAAAGACGTTCAGTTAGACTTTTTTCTCTCATCATGGTCTCCATCAATGGATTTTTCAGAAACAACTGGAAGTATGAACAACACAATTCCCGTTTTGGTACAGATAGCAGCTGGATATCTACCTAAAATGCCACCAAAGCTAAGAAGAAAAAATACCTCCACCATCATGAGTTACCATGAAGTCTATGCAGCTGTCCAGTAGTCACTCTGGAAAAGAAAGGACAATTTGAAAAAAAATCTACTCTTTGTATTAGATGTTTCAGTAGAGTGAATGAAACAAGATGTCATAGAAATGCATTATCCTTCTTGGTGGGGTTGATGTTTTCAAGACAATGTTTATGGGAGACTTAAGAGTTGTCACGTTAAAAAAAGGATGTTAATCTGCTGGACAAAATTCATTCCGACTCTTTCTTCTCAGATACTTCGTACTCATCCGTTTCACGATGTCTCTCTGGAATCACATACTCGAATTCATGTAGTAGCACAAGAAAGAAGATGTGTCATATGTCTTCAACTGAAGATTCTTCCTCTCCCATGTTTGAGATGGAAAGTAGAGGTCCTCTTCAAAGGTTTGAATGCAGCAGATCCAATTTGGTCCAGAGTGGTTCAGGTATGACTAGTCCTAACAATACTGGCATTATGACTTTGTGATTCTTATGTTTTACAGAAGGTACTGATGGTCTCATTGCCTTCTAATTTAACTCCTTACCAGTATTGTTCACCATTTTAATACAGCCGGAAGATAAGAATTATTTTTAAGTCTAACATCTCTTCAAATACAATAAAATCAATAATTGTGGGACTGTGGAAAGCCCTACTTGCACTTGTCTTCAGGAAGGACCCATTCATATAAAATATTAAAGGATGGACTGTCTAAAATCATTCAAACCGGATTACACACACTGATGGTAAGATGGTCGCACTTGTAGTACAAATTATTACTTTTTCTACAATATACAGGACTTACAACTTTATTTACAAAAAGTTTTGTTGAGCCACTTTCCCAGGCACAAATTTTATTTTTGAGTGGCCCCATTCTTATCCACTTCTCATGGATATCAGCAGGGTGAAGGCTAAGCTTGCTCAGGGACTTTAGAAAATTACATCTACGAAATTCTTGAGCTACAAAAAAAACAGCTCTGCAAGCAGGTTTCTCTAGGGTACTTTCCAATTCAGTTTTATGTTCTGCTGAGATAAAAACACTGGAAAGGAATCTAGGAATTCTGAATATATTTAATTATCAGTAAAGAGATGAGTGCAGAGCGTAGTGATGGCTTTAAATAGAACTTCGAAGACTTCAAGTGGGTTAGATTTCCCATTTATAAGTCTCACTTCTACTTAAAAAATGTGACAGAACATGATAGGATGCCAGAAACAAGTAGTTTAACACTGCCCAGAAGGAATGAGGACACTGAACACACTAGACTCTAGCAAATAAGCAAGGCAGTCACCAATGCCCAGGATGTCTTGCCTAATCAGTGTAACCTTTAATGTCAGAAATGGCATCAAACTACCAATTCTTAAAAAGATTGTTTTCCGAATGCAACACCTTACATTATTATCAACCTGACACCTTTTAATGAGCATGCCTTCTTTAATGTAGCTTACTGACCCTAATGTAAACAGACTCAGGGCTTTGGATTGTCAGTGGCAGGGTTGGAGTAGCCTATCTGAGTACTACTGGATCCTCTGCTAGGTCCCATCTCTGACTTAATAATAGGCCAAAAAAAATCACCAGGAGACAGCACTATCTGGAGTTTACTTTGGATTCATTCACTTGCCACTAAAGTCTATTTCTTATGAGTTGATTTGCATTTAACCTATTAGACTGTATTCATTTTGCAATGATAACAACATTTACAATGCATGTAAAAGTGGACATGCATTGTATATAGCGGTTGGCACCAGTGGCATAACTTGAAGCTTCCGGGCCCCGATGCCAAACTTGTAACAGGGCCCCCAACTATAATGTTTTACTCATAGTACTGGGTTCCCTATATGGAGAAGAGAGGCCTTATGGGCCCCCTAAGGCTCCTGGGCCCGGGTGCAACCGCATCCCCTGCATCCTCAAGATCATTCCCACCGATGGGCCAAAGAATCTTCCATTCAACTGTTTTATGGTGAGTTCCACAGTGAGAACAAATAGGTTCACATACAGAGGCTAAATATTAATAAAGTTTACAAAGTGGATACACATACAAGATATCAAAAGCAATAAAGATAAAAAGACATGCAAGAAAGATATCATCAAAAGAGACCTATAAGATCAAAGGATACAAACAGAATAGTACAAATAGTATATCAGCAACATACGGAAATGCAAAACAATATTATATTTAGCAGCTGTGATATGTGGCAAGCAATGTGGGGAAGCCTTGTTGAATTCCAACAACCCCAGAGGTCGATTGTAGACTTCTCCAACACCATTCCATAGTGGACTCAGCCCTTCTTTGTTGGAAGTGAAATTTTATAGCTTGGATGACACTACATGATATTTTTACAAATTGTCCAATGAGGCAATATATAGCCATACTTTCATCACTTGTAAGGTGAGCCCTCTTCTTTAGAGAGGCAATGTGCATGTCCAAATATTTAATTCTTAAGGAATGTAAACATTGTTCAAGTGAGTGAATGCTAAAATGAATTACCCTTTTGCTAAATGAATACTAAAAAACAATTGATTCTACTTACTATACCCTAGCACTTATCAGTCGAATCCTATCTCATAAATCACACGGAGGCCAAATCAGTTTTCATTTAATGCCTAGCATTATTACAAAACTCTTCCCTTGTTTACATTGACTTCATAACGCTTCCTCTCTCAATGACCTTTCAGTTGTGTGATTTGGCAAGTAGCAAAAGAAGAAATGCATTGGAGTTATGTTTGTTTGCCTCAGTTGGAGACCTTTTTGTTGTTGATCTAAATAATCCAGTAAAGCTCAGGCTCTGTGGTTGTTGGAGGTTGGTGGGTTAGATGCAAAATTGCAATTTTTGTGTTGTAACTAGAAAAAGAAAATGGGACATAAAGGGGCTCAGTAAGATACTGGAGAATTAAAGTGAATCAGAGAATTACATATAATTGAAATACTTTTTTAGGCATATTTTTCTTTCAATTTGGGTATAATTTTCATTATTTTTAAAATAAAACTTAAAGACTGACCACAGGACCTCACGCAGTAGGTTGATTCATTTCCTATTTTCTCTAGATCCTTCTTTACAACTTAAAAAAAAAAATTGTAAACGTTTTTATAGACTCAGTATTGACACGTGAAAAGGTATTTCCATAGGATACATTCTTACGTAGTATAAAGACATTGCTACTTATAGTATGGTAACAAAGTGTGAGACTTAGCACTCCAATAGGGGAATTTACACCCACTCCATCCAACTTAACTTCTATACAAATCTCAAATATGTTTTGGAACCAACATCTCTCTACTGGCTACAAAACCCCTCGAATGTACCTTTAAATCAAGTCACTGTATTATTTCTCGAGACCCAAATTCCAAACCTTAATCTGGAAATCTGGAACATAAAGGAATCAATACAATTCAGGATCTATTTGATCTAGGATATGGCATTTCCATTTTTTTAGACAAAAGTATCCAAATATCCAACTCGGATTTTTTCAAAATAATATCAACCATAGAATTACAACCAGAAGTCTTAAGGAATCTATTTTTTCCTACAATAATTTAGGATCCAAACTTGACAGATCCCAGCTTCCCTTTATGACTAAATGGGAAATGGATCTTCATAAAGATATTTCCAAAAACCTATGCTATGATATCTACAAAACCTTTCATTGCTCCAGCCACTAAAAAGCTGTAGCTAAAATATACATGAGATGGTACTTCACCCCAACAAAACTACATCAAATCTATTCTTCATGTTCAGCATACTGCTGGAGGAACAGTGGTTGTACATGATCTGTACCACACATCAATGCAATGCAAGTTTGTTCAACTTTTACAGCTTTTTTGTGTAGATCGAGATAGAGTTAGCAGAGTCATCTCATGATCATTATTTATTCAATGACCAGTGATACCTGTAGAAAAGGAAATATTATTTGGTAGATTTAAGCACTGTGCTGGGTAAGTCAAGAGGAATGATGATGGGCATAACCCTGGGTCTGGAAATACCCTAAGAAAATCGTTAGGCACATATACAATTTTCAGATAACCGCAGAATATTATATTACTTTGCATATTATGTTTTTTTTTTACTTTATTTTTCGCATCATATAGTATCTTATTCTGGGAATATTTTGGTTGGGGTTTATTGATCCAGCAATAATAGTGCTCATTTACTATTAAAAATGCTACAGTTTTCTGGCTGAAGTTCTGCATGAAAACTGTCAAACATGCTGTGTACCACATTTACTATGTGTATTAGGCACTTTCAGACACTTTTTTGTTTTGCTGCATTCAGCAAAGGGTGTGTCTTCATAAAAGGGGGCATGGCTCAAATTGCACCAAATTGTGTCAAGTTTACGGCAACATTTTAGTGCAATTTTTAAAGTAAGCCAACTAAAAGGTCGCGTAAACTTTAGTCAAGGTAGTCTCAAAATTTCACAGATTTATCATTCAGCAGGCCACTGTGATAAATCTGGCATATTTTAAGATTGTCTAGTCTGTTTGCAATGTCTAACTTTTAGACAGTATTAGTAAGTAAGCCCCATCGTCTTTGTCATATTAGAATATATCTGATGGGTATTGCAGTTTTATGCATCATATCAATTAATTTGCCATACTGCACACTGAATTACAACATAGCATACTAAGTGAATAGAGATGAGCAAGCACCCAAATGCTCGGGTCTGCGTTATTCGAGTCGAGCTTTTCGTAAAATTCGAGAGCTCTACTCGAGTAATGAACCCCATTGACTACAATGGGAGACGCCGGGTCCCGAGCTTTTTTTAACTTTTTTCTTGGTTCTCTTTCTCTCTCTCAGCCAGCCAGCCAGAAAATTTGCCATTGACGCGCACGCTGCGTTGCGGCAGGGAGGGACTAAAACAGGCACGTCACAGCGGGGAGGACCAAAAACTGGGGCGGGGTCGAACACGGCGTGATGCTCGTTCGAGTAACGAGCACCATCGAGTACGCTAATACTCGAACGAGCATCAAGCTCGGCAGAGTACGTTCGCTCAACTCTATAAGTGAACCTTATTCTTGTATTCTCCAGGTATTATCCTTTTACTTCAATGTAACATAATGACTTATTATAATCATAATCTTATCATAATGATTATTGTAGTAATAATAAGTGGAATAAAAGCATTTAAATGTACAGTAATGACTCATACAGTAAACGGATATTCTGCGCTCACTGCCATACTTGACTGAAAAGTATTGACCCCTTTGCTAAGAAATATGGGGGAGCTTTGCTTAGTAAAATTTGCTAGAATTCTAACTCAAATTGTGTCAAGAAGCTGTTATACATGAGATGCGCCAAATTTATGATGGGGTTTAGAAACGTTGTACTCCTAAGTAGACAACTGTGAAAAGTTTCAGAAAAGGGGTGTGGTATGTTATATCAGCCTAGTAAGTCCATTTTACTAAATATGAAAATTTGCTCGGAGTTTCCCTTTGGTTTGTAGCCCAGTATATTTAAAGTTTATGTGAGACAAAACAGAATTTTGTGGCATTAATCTCAATTATCATTTTATCTTCTAACAATGCTTTGACGCCAAAAGGGCAGTAATAGTAAAAAAATACAGATTTCAGTTTGCCGGTAGTCGAAGTAGATGTATAATTTTTTGAAACTTCATATATTCAATGTACATTTTTATATCCCAGTATTTGGTTCTTTTTGTGCAATGTAGATGTCTGAAGAGATATTATTAGCTCCTGGGCTGCAGCTGTATTGTACCTAAACCAACTACAGTGTTAATTAATAGAGCAGGCGCTGGAATTAATGGAAGAAAATCTAGCATCATTATAATTTATAGCTGTAATGACTAATTTTACGGCATAACTGTGATTTGAAGTTCCTGGGCACCATTGCAGGTTCCCTAACTGGGTCTCTCAGCTGACTTAATAGGTGCAACTTAGAATACTGAAAGTGCTAGCTATGCACCCCCTATAGCTTCACCCTTGTTTTACAGATTACCTCCATTCACGACAAGCTGTTTATATCTCAAAATGTAAACAAAGGTAAAATATTTGACATGTTCACTATTTCCACATGCAGCAACTTTACACATGTTATGGAGGCTCCACTCCATGTAATATATAAATAATAGCTGCTCATGGGAATTCTTGATTAGCAATTAGTCTCTCACTAAGGGTTTTCAGGAGACTGAACATTTTTTCAAGTTTTCACCAATCCACTGGATAGATGAAAACTGGTAGATCGGTGTGGTCCAACTGCTGTGACGGCCATCGGTCCAAAGAGTTGGGGTCCCGTTTCCCCATTCCTCCTCACTTCTGGGTGGCTTTTCTCATCTGCAGTGACATCACATTGAATGGAGTGCTGGACATGCAGTCATTTCAGTAGGGCTAACGGAAATAGTTGAGCGTTTTGTACTCAACTATCTCTAGCAGTCACATTGAAAGTCTGCAGTGTGGAGGACAGAGAAAATAGGACCCCAGTTTTCAGGATTTGTGGAGGTTCCAGAGGTTGAATTCCATTATTCTATTTGTTTTTATCTATCCAGTCTATGGCCTCATGCCCACGGCCGTGTCGGACTCCGCCAGCGGAATATCGCAGCAGAGTCCGACACGGCGCCCCCCCAAGACTTTATACTCACTTCTCCAGATCCGCCATGCGCATCCCATCTGGCAAGATGGGGCACATGCGTAGTTTAGCGCATGACACGCTTGCAGTGGGGGATGACGCGCAGGTGGTGACGCATAATCACGCAATACTTCCTCTGTGCTCACAGCGGAAGTATCGCGTGACGGACGGCTCCCGACTACAATGGAAGCCGGACGCGCGTTTTCCCGCGGCAATTAGAGCATGCCGCGGTTTCTTTCATGCTGCGGAATTCCATGTTAGAATTCTGCAACATGAACATTGAGCTATTAGGTTCAATAGAACCTAACAACTGCGGGATAATGCCTTGGATTTCTGCCATGTGGAACGCGGCAGAAATCCAGCCGTGAGAATTAGGCCTATAGGTGAAAACGTGAAAAAGTGTACAGTGTCTGGAATATTTCTTTTATCTTATTTATTAAAAAATTAGTCCATTAAGGCCTCATGTCCACTAGGAAATTCAGGCCCGTGCGGATTCCCGCAGCGGGTCTCTCCTTTCCCGCGGACATGAGGCCTGAAAATTGATTTCTCTTACCTGTCCGGACGCAGCGGATCTTCCCTTCGTCGTGGCTGGATCTTCTTTCTTCGGCCCGGCAGATGTGCTCGGCACGCCGCGTGCATGCGTCGCAGAGCAGAAGTTCAGCTGCGGGTGTACAGCAGATACGGACGGCTTCCATAGGCTTCTAGGAGACCCACAGAGAATGGAGCATGCTGCGGCTGTTTTCCCGCACGTGCGATCAGCGCGGCAGGGAAAATTGACATCCGCAGGTATTTACTTACCTGCGGGTGTCCAATGCATCCCTATGGCCGCGGAAAACGCGTGCGGGACACAAATTTCCTAATTCTATTTGTCCAGTGGATATGAGGCCTAAGGGTGTTGTTACACGTGTATTAATGCCTGACACTAGGGCACATGCTTTTCCAAATGTTTTTCCAATTATTGCCTAGTGGTGCCAATGTAATAGCGCTTTAGGGCTACATTCACACGAACGAGTGAAATATCGGGCCAATATCACGCTTGTCAACTTGCATTTTACCTGCGGTTGCAAGGCATTTTTCATGCAAAAACTGCTTGCATCGCTTTTGTGAAATTCCGGTCCTCATGCGTGTGTTTCATGCGCGATATAGGATCAGAAGATTTCAGTTGGAAACATTGTATCGCACACACATTGAACAGAAAGCAAGTGCCATGTAATGTCTTTAACCCCTTCATGACATGGCCTATTTTGGCGTTGAGGACCAAGCGATTTTTTGGTATTTTTCCATCTCCATTTTTCAAAAGCCATAACTTTTTTATTTTTCCGTGGACGCGGCCGTATGGGGGCTTGTTTTTTGCATGGCGAACTGTAGTTTTTATCGATGCCAATTTTGGGTACATAGACTATATTGTAAATTTTTTTTTTTTTTTTTAATGATAGCAGAGAGAGAAAACGCATCAATTCTGCCATAGATTTTTTTATTTTTTTTTTACACCGTTAATCATGCAGCATAAATGAGACTTTCCATTTTTTCTGCAGACCGGTACGGTTACAACGATACCAAAATTCTAACATTTTTTTAAGGTTTTCCCACTTTTCTGCAATAAAAACCCTTTTTTTTGGAAATCTTTTTTCTATTCTAAATTGCTGCATTCAAAGTCACGTAACTTTTTTATTTTTTAATGTGCAGAGCTCTATGAGGGCTTATTTTTTGCGAGACGAGCTGTAGATTTTATTGGTACCATTTTAGCGTACATACGACTTTTTTGATCACTTTTATTGCGTTTTTAGTGAGGCAAAATGCTAAAAATGAGCATTTTGCCTCAGTTTTTTAGCTTTTTTTTTAGCGTTTTTTTCGGTGCACAATCAAAAGCATGTGCAACTTATTGTACGCATCGTTACGGACGCGACAATACCAAATATGTGGGGTTTTATTTTTTTTTTCCCTTTTTTTATGCTAATCTGAGAAAAAGCATAAAAAATGGTTTTTTTACTCTTTTTTTTTACATTTTTTTTAATTCATTTTTTAAATCTTTCTTTTTTTCACACTGTTTGTGTCCCTCTGAGGGACTTTAACCACTGCCCTGATGATCGCTGGTATAAGGCATGGCAGAGCTACTGCTCTCCCATGCCTTATCGCTCATACAGCGATCTCAGGCATAGGCAATACAGGACGCCAGTGTCTGGCGTCCTGTTGCCATGGTGACAGGCCGGGCTCTCGCGATGACATCGCGAGTTCCGGCCGGAGACACAGAGGGAGCCGCGCTCCCGCTGTGAACTCTTCCGTAGATCGCGGCAGGGAAGGGGTTAAAAGTGGCGGGCGCATCTCCGATGTCCCCCCGCTGCTGCAGCGAGACGCCGGCTGTGACTGACAGCCGGCTCCCGCTGCGGGATAGCGCTGGATCATATGTGATCCCGCGCTATCTCCAGGACGTAAGTTTACGCCCTGTTGCGGGAAGTACCCCGCTCCCAGGACGTAAACTTACGCCCTGCAGCGGGAATGGGTTAAGGTTCCATTGAAACGAATGGTCAATGCATACCAAGGAATGCGGAAAAAATAGGATATGCAGCAATTTTCTTTTTTTACCTCGCAGCACCGCTGTGAGAAAACATCGCTTATGTGTATGACTCCATTCAAAAGAATGCAGTTCTTACATGCACGTTTTTGGCGTGAAATCTTGCGTGACTTTCACGCTCATGTGCATGTAGCCTGAGGCCTTATTCACACAGCCGCATATACACGGCTAAAGATCGGGACTCCATCGCGGCTATTCTTCATTCATGTGATTTAATGGCGCATACGGTCGTGTGAAAAAGCCCTAAATGTGTGGAAAATCATGCTGATGTATTTGATGTAATAACTGGCTAACATATAGTGGAATTGAAAAATTATTTTATAGGTATACAGCGGTCCGTCAATGAAAAACTGTGTAATTAAAAACTTATAGGGGTATATATATTGGGGCAAATGTGGAAGGAGCCGGGGGGAGGGGTTTATATGGGAAAAATCATTCATCTGTCTATATGGGTTAATTAAAGCAATACAAAATAAGACTATTCTACAGCAGTTGATCAATGATTGTGGAGAATATAACATTGATATTCTCCTTGCCTTCTGCTATTCTACCACTTAACAGGAGACATAAAAATTGATAGATCTTGCGGTCTACTTGAAGTATACCGGTTCAGCTTAAAACATTGTGGGAGATCTATTATCACTGTCTTAAATTAAAACCACTTAAAACTAGATCAGACAGGCAGAAGCTGTGCCAAATTCATCGCAGTGGTCCATGCTGTGTGATAAATATGGGGCATTTTGTTAGACACTCTTCTCTTCCTTTCGTCACCCCTTGGCTGGCTTACTTACACTAAAATTATGATATACGCCACTAACCCTTTAAAGAACAGACATTTTCTTGTTTTTTCTTTTTTTTTCATCCCTGGCTTCCGTATGACATATCCGTAATAGGGCTTGATTTCTGATGGTACTATTTTTTATATTGAAAGTGGGGTAAATTTGAAAAAAAAAGCAGTTTGGGGTTTAGCTTTTACTGTGTTCATAATGCAGTAAAAATTCAATGTTTACCTAACTCTGCAGAACAGTACGAGTACCAAAGAGCCTCGTCTGGCACAGAGTGTTAAGGCAGCAATACTAAGTCCTAAGCTCTCGCTCACAACCTGAAGGTTGTGGGTGGTTCAGGTAGCCAGCTCAAGGTTAACTCAACCTCCCATCCTTCCGAGGTTGGTAAAATGAGTACTCAGCTTGCTGGGAGTTAAAAGATGACTGGGGAAGGCAATGGCAAACCACCCCGCAAAAAGAGTCTGCCAAGTGTTGAGAAAGCCCAACCAGCAGGACCAAGTTCTTGTTAGATTTTAGGTTCATGCCCAACCGAACTTTTAGCAAAGTTCACCCAAAATACGGTTCAACTGATTTGGGTCGCTCAAGCCTTCTATACCACTTACAGGAACCTAAAGTGAATACACAGGCTCACACGGGCATATGTTTACTGCATATTACCCAAGCTCTGTACACCAGTTTGAAACGCTGTAACTTGCAGGCAATTACATTGGCTTATGCAGTTCTGATCACATTAGCGTGTTGGAAATGCTTAATATGCAAGTGCAAAAAAGAACACAGCATGTCCTATTTTGTTACGTGTATATGTGAGATAGAGCCCATTGTTCTCTATGGGAAGAGATGTATAAATGCTGGCGCTATAGAAATAACAAGATTTATTTTTGCTTTATTTAAAAAAATGTCTGTAAGCTCAGAACTTTTTGATTTGCGCATAGATAAGGCTGTGTGACGATGCTCTTATTATTGGTACAATTTCAGGGTCATACTGATGCATACTGCGTATTAACTTGCATCATTAGTCTAAGGCACTACACATGCTGTGATTGAACAGTGCTTCCCACATGAGCACTGACTCCAGTGGACACATGTTCTCTTGAGAGTCAGGCTGGTGTCACACTGGCATAAGCGCAAATATATATGCACTGCGTATTTGCACGATGGGCGTTGCATTTTTGCACACTCTTATGCGTGTTTTTCTGTGTGTATTTGCTTGTGCAAAAAAGCACACAACCATGCTCCCATTGATTGCAATGGGCAATTAAAGGGGTTCTGTCATAAAAAAAAAAAAAATTCTATACTTACCTATTCCTCCCCAGGCAGTCTTACCGCATCATCTCATGGATCCTCCAGTCCCCCAGGTCATGTCACCTCCAGCCGGATGGATCTTCTTTCTGTGATGTTACGTACATTGCCGTCAGTCTGCTTCCTGCCGGTCAGTGTACCCGGGCACTAGTGACGTAGAGTTCACTGCCTAGGAGGGAATGTTGAATGCTTAGCAGCCTGCTTTAGTGTGACTGTGGATGCGCAAAGTCTCACTGCTAGTGTTTTATATACGATATGAAACACTAGCGGCAAGATATCGCACATGTGCACTAAAGCTGGCTGACGATGTTTCAGCATTTCCTTTTAGGCAGTGAACTCTACGTCACTCGTAGCATTCACTGTCCTGCAGGAAGTGAACTGCAGCTAATAGATGCTCCAAAACAGGACGGAGAGGATCCGGCCAGCTGGAGGTAACATGACCCGGGGGCCTGGAAGAGCCAGGAGAAGATGTGGTAAGAAGACTGTCTGGGGAGGAATAGGTAAGTATTGATTTTTTTTTCTAATGACAGAACCCCTTTTAGTGTAATTAGTGCAATATGTGTTATTTTCCTGCGCACACCTTAATAAAAATAGAGCATGCTGCATATTTTTTTGCGCGAATGAAACACGTTCAAAATGCGCTGCTGTGAGCAAACCAATTGAAATCAATGGGTTCTATTTACTGCATATTGCATGTGCAATAGGCTGCACAAATTCTTCTGTGTGATGTAGACCTCAAATAGAGGGATAAACCGAATCACAGGACCCCTACCTAGGCTATTAACTGAAAGGATTTGCCATTCCAGCTCCTAGAAGTATTGTTCTGTGTATATGTGTACATTTCTTTAAAATGAATGTTACTTTATGATGAATCTGTCATGTCTGAGTAGCGTTCAATGACAATGTGTTGCTCCCGGCACAGGAAATTGTAATGAAAAGATGATTTATGATAAAATACACAGTATTGGCTCTCCTGGAGATGTTACAATACACAGGAGATGAACTCTGCATGAAAATTAGCCCATTTTTACAAGACTACAGCTGTGGTTTAGGGAAAGATAATCTGACATAATAGATGAATAATAGATGGTGCTTTCATATGACAAATTGACATTTTTAGCTTGTGACTGGAGTGCTGATTTGCTACATGACCTTGTAGTTATTGTGTATTTGAGTGGTTTAGGCCAGTGTTTCTCAACTCCAGTCCTCCGGGACCACCAACAGGTCATGTTTTCAGGATTTCCTCAGTATTACACAGGTGATGTAATTGTTAGTGCCTCAGGCATTGCCACAGGTGTTCTTACTGTAGGATATCCTGAAAACATGATCTGTTGGGGTGGCTTGAGGACTGGAGTTGAGAAACACTGGTTTAGGCTGCTTTCACATCTGCGTCGGGTGTTCTGTTTTCCTGACCTGTTATGGGAGCAGTAAAGGGGAATGGTACTGGTGCATCTTGTCTCCACCAGAAACTAGGGGTTTGAAAGCCCTTAGCAGGAGAGAACGCCCCTGTCAGGCCCCTAGCTGGTGATTGGCTGCATTGCTGTCCAGCCGGGAACACACTTACAGCAGCTGCAACACTGAGGAGGGCGACGGGGAGACTGACGACCTGGCCGTCAACAGCCGGCGGACGGCAGCCAAGATGGCAGTGCGCTGCGGTTCTTTCAGCATATCCAGCCAGGAAAAGACTGACAGCAAAGCAGGAAGCACACTGCACAGGCAGACACAGTTACAGCGCAGCACCCACCAGAGTTCAGAGGCCAACAGGAAAGAGTGAGTGGCTGCAGGTCAAGAGCCTGCCGCCAGCAGTGGCAAAGGGAGTGAGCAGCAATTGTGTCAGCCCCCCAGCCGAGCCATTCGTCCATCAAGTCACTGGGGAGCAGGTCAGCACACACTTTACAGGCCGCGGGGAGCAGAGATATGTGGGTGCTGGATCCATTATAGGCCGCCAGGGAGCAGGTAAGCAGACACATGGCAGCCTGTCCGAGTGCTGGGGCCGGGTACAGGCAGCCCAGATGCCAGCAGAGACACTCACTAATGCAGAGTCGCAATGGGGAAGGGCCGTGAAGATGGGACACTGTCAGGAGCGGGAATGGGAGGCCAGCGGGAAACTGACAGCCTGCATCAGCCAATCACCACCTGTAGACATCACCAGGGTGTCCCCTGTATGTCAAGCCAGCTAACCCATATCACCACCTATTCTTCCAGTGGACACAAAATGCACCAGTACCAAGGGGAATCCCCTGCCCGAGTGGATCCGTCTTATGACGGAACCAAGCAGCATCGAACGGCCCCCCCATTGACTATAATGGGATCCTGTTTGGTTTCCGCTCAGCTGTCAAGCAATTTACCAGATGATATTTTGTGTTGGATCTGCCAACACCTGATTATGATTCTCTTCCAGTTCAGAAATAGTCAAAAAATCCCTACAGGGTTTCAACCCTCTGATTTGTAAAGTATTGCAGAATATGTTGGTTCCATATAAAGATTATTATTATTGTTACAGTCATCTTCCTACACGAGCTACAAAATGACAGGTAGACCGAAATTAGCCCCAGACATTAGACTGACGTTGCTTGAACCTGTCATCACATAATCTACCAATAATGGGTAGAAGGCTGCCATAATCCAGTCACCATGTGCCATAGAAGATTTTACCATGTGAAACTACAACTCCCAGTGTGATCTTAATAATGGTAAAGACAGGCTTTAGTACATACTTCTGGAATACAGTGGACCGGTGTGGATGCAATACTGACCTGACGCAATCGGAGACAGAATACACAATGGCACTGAGTGACTTGCAGGTGACATCCTCTGGACTACTTTCTTTTCTTCTGTCTGCTCCAAACTTTCATAATTTCTCCATCAAATTCTTGCCTCTGCAGAGTCTGTGCCCTGACATGTTTGGCTGCTCTGAAAATAATAGCATCAGACACTGAGTCACCTGAAAATAGTGTCACTCACTGAGCCCCAGAAATAAATTATTATAAATACTGTGACCCCAGAGATTAAGAATAATGTACCATGTGCCCCCTTAATAAATTATACCAAATACTATGCCCCTGGTTATAAATTACGCCACACTCAGAAATTAACTGTGCTACACACTGTGCCCACAGAAATTATGGCCCCTACAGTAATTAAGTGTACCCTAAGTAGCTCCCTTGATATTTAAGTGTCCCTTGCTGAGGCCCGAATGCAGTAAAAAATTTTAAATTACTATATTCACCTCTTGGCTCCCCATTTCGGCAGCTCCTGTCACCGTTCCACTAGTCTCTGCTGTCTTCCCTTCAACTGGTCACAAAGTCAGCTCCAGAGTCCAGTGTGGATGGTTGTATTTAGAATGGAGTGAGCTAAAGTGCACCTCAAAAACTCTCTACAGCCCCCGTGTGCTTTTCAAACCAGCCTCCCCACCACAGAAACACACAGTGGAGCTCCATAAGAATCCCACAACCCCTTGCCATGTGTTTTTCACATCACCTCCCCAGTAACATCTTGGACTTACTGTTCACCCCAGAAGCTCATACAGCACCCCCCACGCACTTTTCAACTGCTCTCCACTCTAGAAGTTCCCCTTGTACCACCAGACCAACTCTCCACTGGCTATCTCTGCTACACATCTCTAAACCTGTTTCTGCCCGAGTCATGTGACCAGGAAATGTCAACTGACCTGCTGACGTCATGCCTCCTTTAGCCCACTTCACTTTTGCTTCACCCCAGCGAAGACAGGGCCTGAAGCAGCCGGGAAGAGTGAAAGAGAGGTGAGGATAGTACTTTATTATTTTTCTGATAGCTGACTGGGGAATAGTATAGGAACCCAGTTGACTGTAGGAGGGGACCGGGAGAGGAGGCCCTAAATCCCTGATGTCCCGGTGACTTGACAGCTTTGCATCGGCTGTCTCTGCTACACATTTCTAAGCCTGTTTCTGCCAGAGTCATGTGATCAGTCATGTGCTACAGTGTAGGCATTAACATAATTAAATGTAGTAAATCCCCCAAAGCAAAGTGAAATAAATGTCAGACTTTATAGTTCATCAGAAATCTAAATAAAAATCTATTTTCTTTGTGTCTGTTTTCCAGGTGGAGATGGAGCACAAGCAAACACAGAAACCACATCTGAAAACCATGAGAAATCCCGATGTCAATCATGCACCTCCACATTCCTAAAAATTGTCTGGGGATTCCTGATTATCCTTTCGGTGTCATCTTCTTGGGTTGGAACCACTCAGATAGTAAAAATCACATACAAGAACTTCTACTGTCCATTCTTTATGACATGGTTCTCAACCAATTGGAACATTATGTTTTTCCCGGTGTATTATTCGGGGCACCTAGCAACAGCACAAGAGAAGCAGTCACTGCTACAAAAAATCAGGTAGGTTCATAAAGTATAATTGATGAATATTATGACAAATCTTCTTCTATTTCAATCTATTTCATCAAGATAAAATTGAAAGATAGTCCCTCTTCATAATGTATTGCATATAGGAACTAGAATATTTGAGGTTGCATCCTACAAAGTATACAGAGACGGAACCATTCAGCCATGGGGATTCCCTTTCCTTTTCCTAAAATGGGGCAGGAAAGCAGAATCCCCAACACAGGTGTGAAACCACCCTAACGAATATGAACCAGGGCAATTTGTTTCATACAGTTTGCCCTGTGAGTGTTAATATAGAAGTGGTGGTATAATAGTTTGTTAGATATAGAGCGGTCACCAGCTAAGTAACATTGTAGCTAGGAGAGCAGCATCTTATTAGGCTGTATTTTTACCCTGTTTCCCCAAAAATAAGATCTACCCTGAAAACAAGCCCTACCCTGATTTTAGGAGATTTTCACGTTTTGCAGTGTTTCACGCCTTCCCTTGCGTATTTGCGCACCGCCCATAGACTTCTACAGGGGACTTTGCTGTGCAAAACGCAGAAAGCTAGAACAGGTCCTACTTTTTTCCATGTGCGCAAAACATGCTCATGAGAACAAACCCATTGAAATTAGTGGGTTCTATTCTCCGTGTTTTGTACATACCCGCGCAATAATGGTCGTGTGAAGCAGTCCTTAGAAAAGAATGCAGTGATTTTCTAAACTCGGACTATCGATCCGAGTGAAAAATCACTGCTTACATCCTAAGGCGTTATTCACATGACCGTATATACGCCACTATTTAGTGGTGTCAAAAAATCGGCCAAAAATCACGACCATGTGAAGCATTGGATTCCAATGTACTCATTCACATGACCGATTTTTGGGCTTGTAAAAAAATTGTGTCGGGAAAAATAGCACATAGGCGACTGTCTTCGGTTGACGATTTTATATGCAGCGTCCAAAGATGGGTCTTGCCCTATCTGTTGCTGAGATACGCTGGAACCTCCCATAGACTACTATGGAAGCTGAAATTAAGGGAGGAGGAGGAAGTTTACCTGCGCTGGGAAAAGAAGACAGCTGGCTCTGTTTAAGCATTAGCAGTCATTCTGAAGATTTCTGTGGATCGAGGCATTTCTGAGCTGCAGCGTATTGTTTTGCCAATATGCAGATATTACTACCTTGAAATGCCTGCAAGGTAGTACATTGTTCTCCCAATGATGTGTTACTAGTTACAGTTATGATTTTATGGACTCTCTCATCATACGCATAATAGGTAAGCTCCACATCCAGACGCATCAGCATTAGTGATGAGCGAGCATACTCGCGAAGGGCAATTGCTTGAGCGAGCATTGCCCTTAGCGAGTACCTGCCCGCTCGAGAGAAAAGGTTTGAGTGCCGGCAGCGGGCAGGGAGCTGCGGGGGAGAGCGGGGAGGAATGGAGGGGAGATCTCTCTCTCCCTCTCCCCCCCCCCCCCCCCCGCTCCCTCCTGCTGACTGCCGCAACTCACCGCTAACCCGCGCCAACACCCGAACCTTTTCTCTCGAACGGGCAGGTACTCGCTAAGGGCAATGCTCGCTCCAGCAATTGCCCTTAGCGAGTATGCTCACTTATCTCTAATCAGCATCCTTGAATAACAATATGTAGATGATCTTATTTTTCTATGTACATTTTTTTTAATATTAAACCTAGTATGGCGTAAAATGAAACAATTTGCACCGCAATTTTGGCACAAAAGAATTAGCCTAAGTAAGCCAACCAAGGGGTGATGGTTGAGCCACCATTAAAAGAACAATTGTCTGGTGAACAGATGCTGGCATACACATTTTAGTCCATATTGGCCGACACAGTTGTTCAAATCGGTCATACATATTAAATGACACCTGGCAATGGACAAAAAATCTTTCGGAAAACATTCTTTTAAACAAACATCTTTGGTGGATGAAAGACCTTTTGACTAACTATCAGAACAAAAAAAATCAAACATGGCCAACTTCTTTCCAGATGATGGTCTTCTGGCATCTGCCAGCAGAAACAATCATTAATTGTTAAGTTTCAGTTGAAAAATGAATGTTTTGGTTGATATTTTCCCTTTTTTTATCAAGCTTAGGGCTTATTCACAGGAGTGTATATTGGCCGCCGTTTTCAAGGCCGGCCGATATACGCTACCATCTGAGCTCTCTTTCCCCTTCTCTCCCCCTCGCGTCTCTCTCTTCTCCCCTCCGGCTGTTTGCAATGGAAGGGGGCAGAGCTAAGCTCTCTCCCCCTCCCCGCCCCTTGTCCTGAGCCAGCCATCAGAGGGTACAGGGCAGAGATTAGCCCCACCCCCACCTCGCTCCCTCTCATTGCAAACAGCCGGAGGTGAGGAGAGAGGCAGAAAGTCAGTGAAGGCGAGGGAAGGGGGAAGACAGATCAGATGGTAGCGTATATCGGCCGGCCGTGAAAACGGCGCCTGATATACGCTCCTCTGAATAAGCCCTTAGTCTAACGTGCATGGACACCTTAAGACAAGAGTATCTAAAAATCCACCAATGCAGCATGAGCCACGCTAATGAATTTGGCACGTTGTGGAAAAAATGCTGCAAAGTTTGATTACATTAAAAAGTAGAAGTGTTACTAGTTTATTTTTGTCAATTAGCAACATGCAAAGTGAATGGACAAAAGTAAGGTGACCAGATTTTCCCATGGTCAAAGCGGGCCAGAGGGGTGTGGTAAGGGGCGGGGCTTATTGCAGCATATGATTTTACCTCACAATAATTAACAGAAACAGAAACAGCTGTGTAGGAGGCTTAAAACTTGCTGAGGTACAGCCAAACTGCTAAAAAAAGCCAAGAGTGTGGTAGACGGTTCCATGTCATAGGTCATACACCATTGCAAGACTTAGCACAGCAACAGGACACAAGGTAACATAGTAACATAGTAACATAGTATGTAAGGCCGAATGAAGACATTGTCCATCTAGTCCAGCCTGTCTATCCTACTGTGTTGATCCAGGGGAAGGCAAAAAACCCCAAGGCCAGAAGTCAATTAGCCCTTTTGGGGAAAAAATTCCTTCCCGACTCCCTAATGGCAATCAGACTGTTCCCTGGATCAACCCCTAATAGTTCCTACCTGCCTATATACCAGGATTGACACTTAACCTAAAATTTATATCCTGTAATATCCTTCTTCAGAAAGACATCAAGTCCCCTTTTAAACTCCTCTATGGATTTTGCCATCACCACTTCCTCCGGTAGAGAGTTCCACAGTCTAACTGCTCTTACAGTAAAGAACCCCTTTCTGTGTTGGTGATGAAACCTACTTTCCTCTAATCGTAGCGGATGTCCTCTTGTTACCGTCGCAGTCCTGGGTGTAAACAGATCACGGGAGAGATCCTTGTGTTGTCCCCTCATGTACTTATACATGGTTATTTGGTCGCCTCTTAACCTTCTTTTTTCTAGAGTAAATAGCCCCAATTTGGATAGCCTCTCTGGGTATTCCAGTCCCGTCATTCCATGTATTAGTTTAGTCGCTCTTCTTTGAACCCCCTCAAGCACTGTGACATCTTTCCTGAGCACCGGTGTCCAGAATTGTACGCAGTATTCCATGTGAGGTCTGACAAGTGCCTTATATAATGGAAGGATAATGTTCTCGTCCTTCGCCCCTATACCTCTTTTGATGCACCCCAAGACTTTATTTGCCTTTGCAGCGGCTGACTGGCATTGGTTACTCCAGCTCAGTCTATTATCCACTAATACCCCCAGATCCTTTTCCATATCACTTTTCCCTAGTGGTACCCCATTAAGTGAATATTTGTGACATCCGTTCCTCTTGCCCATGTGCATAGTCTTACATTTTTCAACATTGAACTTCATTTGCCATTTTTCTGCCCAAGCCCCCAGCTTATCCAGGTCCGTTTGTAGCCGCACATTGTCCTCCATTGCATTAATTATATTGTATAATTTTGTGTCATCTGCAAATATTGATATTTTGCTGTGCAGCCCCTCTATCAGGTCATTGATAAATATGTTGAACAGAGTGGGGCCTAATACTGAACCCTGTGGCACCCCGCTAGCGACTGTGGTCCAATCAGAGTACGAACCATTTATTACCACCCTCTGCTTTCTATCGTTGAGCCAATTTTTTACCCACTTACACACGTTTTCGCCCAGTCCGAGCTGCCTCATTTTGTATATTAGCCTATTATGTGGCACGGTGTCAAAGGCTTTAGAGAAGTCCACATATACAAGATCAATAGATTCTCCCTGGTCCAGCTTAGAGCTTACTTCATCGTAGAAACTGATCAGATTTGTCTGACATGAGCGACCCTTCATGAATCCATGCTGGTGAGGAGTTATTCCCTTAATCTCCTTGAGGTACTCATCGATGGCGTCTCTCAGAATCCCCTCGAAAATTTTTCCCGTTACTGAAGTGAGACTTACTGGCCTGTAGTTACCAGGCTCACTTTTGCTCCCTTTTTTGTAAATTGGAACCACGTTGGCAATGCGCCAGTCCAATGGTACTACTCCGGTCTTGATAGTGTCTAGAAATATTAGGTATAGCGGCCTAGCTATCTCGTCACTTAGTTCCTTTAGTATCCTTGGGTGTAATCCATCTGGGCCCGGTGATTTATCAATCTTAGTTTTCTTTAGACGCTTCCGCACCTCCTCCTGCGTTAGGTATGAGATATTTTGTGAGGAGTTCGTTTTATTCCCCTGCATCTCGTGTGGCATTTCCTTTTCTTTGGTGAACACACTTGAGAAGAAACTGTTTATTAGATTTGCTTTCCCTTCGTCATCATCAATGATTTCTCCTGCATTGTTTTTTAAAGGGCCAGCGCTCTCCCTGCAAATCCTTTTGCTGTTTATGTAGTTGAAAAATAGCTTCGGGTTGTTTCTGCTCTCTTTTGCGATCCGTCTTTCTGCTTCCTCCTTGGCAGTTTTAATCGTGTCTTTGCATATTTTGTTTTTTTCCCTGTATGATTTTAGCGCTTCTTCGCTGCCTTGTTGCTTTAGTAGTTTGAACGCTTTCTTCTTTTCATTTATTGCCCCTCGTACCGTCTTGTCGAGCCACATTGGTTTCCTTTTAGCTGAGTTTCTTTTATTTTTAAAGGGAATGAACTGCTCACATGAGGTGATTAGGATCCTTTTGAACTTTTCCCATTTTTCCTCCGTACTGATATTTTTGAGGATGTTGTCCCAATTAATGTTACCGATAGTAGTTCTAAGCTCATCAAATTTTGCTTTACTAAAGTTTAGTTTCTTTGTCACTCCCTGATAAGGCTTCCTATTGATTGACAGCTGGAAGTTGATTATATTGTGGTCGCTGTTCCCCAAGTGCCCCTCAACCTGCACCCCCTTTATACGTTCCGGTTTGTTAGTTAGCACTAGGTCCAGAATGGCTCTCCCTCTTGTTGGTTCCTGCACAAGTTGGTTCAGGTAATTGTCTTTAATTACTCTCAAGAACTTATCACCCCTGTGAGATTTGCAGGTTTCGTTCTCCCATGTTATATCTGGGTAATTAAAGTCCCCCATGATAATTACTTCGTTGCGCTTTGACACCTCTTCTATCTGCCTTAGTAGTAAGTCTTCAGTTTCTTCTGTTGCTTTTGGTGGTCGATAGAAGACCCCTATCAGGATTTTGTTATTTTTTCCTCCCTGTATTTCTACCCACAGAGATTCCACCTGTTCGTCTCCTACCCCTATATCCTCCCGTAGCCTCGGCTTCAAGTTCGATTTGACGTACAGACATACCCCTCCCCCTTTCTGGTTCCTTCGGTCTCTTCTGAAGAGATTGTACCCCTGCAAATTCACCGCCCAATCGCATTTATCATCAAGCCATGTTTCAGTAATTCCGACCATATCATAACTTTCATCAGTCATTCTTGCTTCAAGCTCGCCCACTTTACCGATCAGACTTCGTGCATTCGTGATCATACAATTTATTTCATTTTTTTTGTTTTTTAAATTTGTTTTGTTGCTATTCGTACTTATGGCTGATCTATCAGTTCTAACTGTACTAACCCCACCCCCTGCTCGTCCCCCATTCCCTTTGCTTGGACCCAGATCGCTAATTACACTGGCTACCCCACTATTTCTCATTTTACCCTCCCCCCCAGTCCCTAGTTTAAACACTCCTCCAGCCTTCTAGCCATCTTTTCCCCCAGCACAGCTGCACCCTCCCCATTTAGATGCAGCCCGTCCCTACGGTAGAGCCTGTAGCCGACCGCAAAGTCAGCCCAGTTCTCCAGGAACCCAAATCCCTCCTTCTTGCACCAACTCCGGAGCCACTTGTTTACCTCCCTAAGGTCCTGCTGCCTTTCTAGTGTGGCTTTAGGTACAGGTAGTATTTCCGAGAAAACTACCCTGGAGGTCCGCGCCCTGAGCTTGGACCCTAAGTCCCTGAAATCATTTTTGAGGGCCCTCCATTGACCTCTAACTTGTTCATTGGTGCCAACGTGCACCATGACCGCTGGATCCTCACCAGCCCCTCCCAGTAATGTAGTAAGGTAGTTAAACTGCATCAGCAAGGTCTTTCCCAAGTAAAGATTTCAAAGCAGACTGGGGTCTCAATTTGGGCTGCTTAAGCTCTTTTGAAGAAGCACAAAGAAACAGTCAACATTCAGGACCGTAGATGCAATGGTCAGCCAAGGAATTGTAGTGCAGCAGATAAAAGACACGTCATGCTTACGTACGTCCCTTTGGAATCAGAAGATGTCCAGCAGTGCCATCATCTCAGATCTGTCAGAAACCAGTAGGGCCCAGGTACTGTCTACTATTTGGAGAAGTTTGGACAGAAGTGATCTTCATGGAAGAATTGCAGCTAAACAGCCATACCTTTGACTTGCAGAAACAAAGCCAAGTAACAAGTATCTATGCATGAATACATAGGAATTGGGGTGCGGAAAAATGGCAGCAGGTGCTCTGGACAGAGGAGGATAAATTTTAAAATATTTGGCTGTAACAAAAGGCAGTTTGTTCACCGAAGGACTGGAGAGTGGTACAATAATGAGTGTCTGCAGGCAGTAGTGAAGCATGGTGAAGGCTCCATGCAAGTGTGGGGCTGCATTTCAGCAAATGAAATCTGAGATTTGGGCAGGATTAATAGTGTCCTCAATGCTGAGAAATGCAGGCAGATACTTATCCATCATGCAATACCATCAGGGAGGCGTCTGCTTGGCTCCAAATTTATTTTGTAGCAGAACAACAACCCCAAACCTACAGCCAATGTCATAAAGAACTATCTTCAGCGTAAGAAGAACAAGGAGCCCTGGAAGTGATGATATGGCCCCCACAGAGCCCTGATTTTAGCATCATCCAGTCTGTCTGGGATTACATGAAGAGACAGAAGGAGTTGAGCAAGCCGACATTCACAGGTGATCTGTGGTTAGTTCTCCAAGATGTTAGGAACAACCTCCCTGCCGAGTTCCTTCAAAAACTGTGTGCAAGTGTACCTAGAAAAACTGATGCAGCAATTTGACCACACCTGCCTAAAACTTTTGCACAGCACTCTAGATGTATATCAGTACCATTTGCAGCGCCCCTGCTAAACACTCACTATTGCACTGTGTGAATATGATACTGTCATTGATATTACTGTGTATTTAGGAAACATGTTTGCCTTTGCAATGGTTATTAACCAGAAACTGATAATATCCTATTACAAATGTAGGTCACTCACACAGCAGTATTTGTACAACTACATTTTATGTATCCCACTGGAAACAAGGATTTTAGCAGTAAAAATGCATTAACAGGAAGGTAAAAATATTTACTCAGCAACAATGGATACGATGTCCAGTATCGTCCTTTCCTCTGTCCTCATCCATTGCCTTTAACATTAATGGATTTTGTTTTCAAGACTTTGACTTGGACCCAGTGTCATTTTATCTGGCGAAAAGCTGAGTAAGACCGGTTGCACACGCGTGTATTTGCAGTGCGGAATCCAGAGCGGGCGTCCACTTCCGGATCCTGCAGCAAATACTACCCATAGACCTGCTATGCAAAAACACTTTTCCATGTCTATGACCGGAAATCAAAAGCGATTTTTTGCTCGCGGAGGGAAAATCGCAGCATGTCCTATTTTAGTGTGATTCCACTAAAGTCAGTGCAAGCCGTCTGATCTGCAGCTTGTCCACAGTGTCATCCGCACATCCGCATTACAGATCAAGAAACACTGTGGAAAGCTATCCAGCCCATTCGGCCTAACATACATAGTAACACAGTAACATAGTATGTAAGGCCGAAAAAAGACATATATCCGTCCAGTTTGTCCTATTACACCCCAATGTTAATCTCAATGAAATCAAGACCCAAGTTCAGAAGTGATTTCTGCTGCTCCCCACTCTTCACAAGTCGCATAATGAAACTTTTGTGCAACTTCTTTCATCATATAAGTCAGGGGTGCACAGTTTTTTCTGGTCCAAGGGTGGTACTATTCCCAATGTGTGCAATAAAATGTACAGGGGTAATACATTTATTGCATATCAGCAGTATATCTGCAGTTCCATATCAGTAGTTAACGGTATTATCTGCTCCATATCAGAAATTCCACATCTGGAGAATGGGGGACCCTTGCTCGCCATTTGTCAATCCAGAGAGTTTGAGATGAGTTGGCAGCCCATGCATGTGGATATCTCCATTGTAGTTTATAGGAAATACAAAAACAGCTGGGCATTTACCAACTCCCATAAATGGATATGTTCAGTGCAGGGCAGGGGCATAGCTAAAGGCTCAAGAGCCTGAGTGCATAGGTTATGCCAAGGGCCCGCACTCACCCTTACCGAACTTGATGACTGCTGGCTGTGGTCTGCCCAAAGCTTTCTGCAGCACCACTGGGTCTCTTAAGAAGCCCACCCATGTGACACTAGCAACCAGGGATGTTGCTAAAGTCTGAAAAAATTAGGGTCAAAGGTTACTTCACAAAGGACATCTATCAAGAGCATAAGCACATGATGGTGGTCCCAATGCCTATTGCTTTTGCGCTTTCACACACCAGTGATAGTCGTTCAGTGAATGAAGGCGGAGCGCCCTGGAAATTTCTTCTGGCCCTCAAAATTTGTTTACAGCCCCTTAGGCATGGTCTATATTACTAGATACAGGGAGATGTATAACTTATACCAGCAGGGCATATATAATTATAAACAGAACATACCCAGGTTACACTAGCATGGTCAATTTTGCCCCCTGTGCACTGCAACTGCAGGCTGTTATCTGTACTGAGGTTATGAAATCTGATAGTTTTAGGCCTCACTATCTCACACTGAACACCTGACTCCTTCACCAGCTGGTCCTGCACTGAGAAAATGCTGTTGGGGAAGGAGTCAGGCACTGAGATAACTGCCTGGAGTAGCGGTGTGGGGGGCAGAGTGCTTGGAGGACTTTCTCCCCAGTACTGCGCCATAGTGTCAAGTGGGGCCTCTGGACCCCCCTGGCTTAGGGGCTGGGCCACAACTGTGATCACTATAGCTATGCCACTGGTGCAGGGAAGAAATCTCGGAGCTTCTCTCTCTCTACAGATGAGCACATTTGTGTCCCAATGATTTTGGGCTGCACAGGACAGCATATGGAACCTGTACATTGGTACAGGGCTCCATAACACAAAGCCATAGGCACTTTGTATGCTGCTGTATGATTTCTCTCTACAACAGTGTATTACAGAGGTGCGTCCTCTGTAATACATCAAGCTACGGCGCATGGCATGAAATCAGACTTACAATGGTAGAGAACCTGCAGACTGCCATATATTGGCTTTGTGAAGTGTTCTTATGGGACTATACACTTTCTTACCAAAAAATATTTGGACACCTGAGCAAGAATCAAAAGTAATATTTATTTCCATACGTTAATACTTACTAGAGGCTCTTTTGGCCCTAAGGACATCAGATACTCTCAGTGGCGCACTTTCTTATAACATCTGATACACTTCAGCTGGTATTTCCCTCTAATCATCCTGCAAATGTTCTCTCAAAGCAGATTCATTGGCCGGCCTAGATAGTGCAAGAAGTGTTGCCATTAGACAGTTGAACAATGGAAGAATGTTCTATGGAATGATGAATTGCACTACTCCAGCTTGAAATCAGAAGACATTCATATTCTCAAACCAATGTAAAACAGCCTTGGATTTGTGACAAGGTGCGTTGTCTTGTTTTCCATTGGTTTAAGGATATGGATGTTGCACAATTGGACTGGCTGCCGAGATTCATGCCTGAACACTATTGAACATCTTTGGGATGAACTGAAACATTGGGTTGGAAAATATAAGCAGCGTCTATCTTCTTTAAGAGAACTTGCCACACATTTGCAGGATGAATGGAGGGAAATACCAGCTGAAGTGTATCAGACGTTAGTAGAAAGTATTCCAAGTAGGGTATCCGGTGTCATTAGGGCCAAAGAAAGGCCGACTGAGTATTAACACATGGAAATATATACTTCTTTTTATCTTGCCAACAAGTTGCCAGAATGAAGCTGTAAGCTCTTTAGAAGGTTGCTTTAGGGTATTTATAAAACGTAGGTCGGGATCACAGAGATGATTGTCATACAGCAGAGTTATTGTTGTGTCAGCGGATGGTGATGAATTTCTCTTTTTACACTACGTTGGTACTGAGTCAACACTGCGTCCTGTAGGGATCCTCCTGTCAGCGTCTGTTTCCAAGCTGCAAATGTAAGATAACAGTGACAAAGCACTCAGCCGTGCTGAGATGAATCTGCTACATTTGTTTGCTTTGTCTGGGTTATTAATAATGACTTGATTGCTCTAAGGAACTTATACCTGGGGCTGAAGTGTCTTAAAGTAACGGGAAGGTCAGGCTTGACTGTGTCTTAATGATATCCTCCCAACCAGGAACCTAATACTACAGTATATATTATGTACTTTAGCAAGATTAATCTGCTACTAGCATTAATATATTTACATTTATAAATATGACAACTGAAGACCTGGAACATTTCCTTGAACACCTTTTGAAATAAACAATGCAAAAGGCGCATATATTAACATCTATTTTTTGTCACAGTTTTTACATTAGCATAATGGTGCAATTCTCTGTACCACTGAACATGACTACATGTCCCAATCTCACAGTCAAAGGATTCAAGAAGCTCAGATATAGGGAGTCATTTGTCAACAATGCATACACATATACCCGTATCTTGACTTCCTAGACCCTATGGGTAAGACTTTTAGGGAGAGTGGGAAATTGGATCAAAGTGCAGTCACACCTAAATTTTCACTGACTGTAGACCCATAACCATATTACATAAGCATATACATTGAATGATCAATAATCGTATTAAATAAGCATATACACTGAAAAGGAAGAGCTGGTACATGACATTTTGTGATCAAAACGTGATCATTCTCAGTAAGAGAAACCAAGTAATCTTGTAGATATGATACCTTTTAATGGCTAACAAAAATACATGATGTTATAGCCAGCTTTCAGACCTCCCAGGGTCCTTACTCAGGCATAATGGAACAAATCTATAGACATATTTACTATAACACATGGTCACGTAGGAGTGCATGAGCATGGTGAACTTAATTTGCACTAGATAAATACCAGAGACTGAGGGTAAGAGGGCACAGACATGTTGAGATTAATAGCATTTAAGTAAATATCCGGGAGGGATGACCATAACAGTAAATAATTAGTCCAGTGAAAAGGAATGTGAAATCTCTCCTTCAGACCTGCAAACAAGGAAGATGAAACAATACCTCTGCAGTACCATCTATTGGATGGCAGGAGTTTTTCAAATCAATGTATGAGTTTTTACCAAGTCTTTAAAACAATGATTGGGGATAGTACCCCTTCTGGGCTCTCTCCTTGGGGAGAGATGATACCATCCCGCGACCCCCTTTTTTTCATTTTGTGATCAGTAATGCAATACCATGTGATGGCCATGTCACAATCTGCTCTCAGTTTAACTAACCTGCTAACTTTCCTGCAGAAGACAACATTTGGCAGTTATGGGAAAATGTGGTGACTTGAGTGACTTTGACTCCGGGTAGATTGTTGTAGCCCAGAGGTGTGCTGCCAGTATTTCTGAAACCACCACATCTGTTTGCTGTTTCTAAAGTATTAAGTTTGTGAAGACTGTTTGAACTATGGAGAGACATCTAAATGGAGGTCACTCAGCAGCATGCCATGTGTGGTTGATCCTAGATGCGAGCTTCTGGTGGCACATCTGATATCTGAGCAACAATGTGCCGCAATAGACCAACTGACCCAGCAGTACAACAATGAGGAAGTTTGCCAAATTTCCACAATGACCATGTGGTATACCGTGCGTCGAATGGGGTTTAGTAGCCAAAGACTGACAAAGGTGCCCTTGATGACCCTGCATCATCGCTAACAATGCCTCAAATGGGGTCAAGAAAGATATCAATTGACCTTGAACACATGCCAGAAAGTCATCAGGAAAGATGAGTCCCATTATCTGCTGGCCAGGTCTGCATTTGGCGTAAACAGCATGAAGATGTATCTCTTGAGTGCACCATTGGGGTTCAAAAGGGTGGTGTTGGTGGTGCCATGGTCTGGGAAATGCTTTCTTGGCATGGTCTAGGGCTGTTGGTCATCATACCACAATCCTTGAATGTTGAACGCTCCAAGGACCTGTTGGCCATCTGCACCCATATTTTCAGAAAGTCTTCCCTGACCATAGTGCCACCTTTTAATCAGTATAATGCTTCCCATCATTGAGTTCGGGTTGCAAGGGAATGGTTGAAATTACATGACAATGAATTCTCTAACTGCCTTGTTCGCCAAACTTACCGGACTGTAACCTCATTGAGCATGTTTGGGATATGCTGGAAAGGGCAGTGAGATCTGCTCCAGCTTATCTGCAAAATGTGCACCAACTTATGGAGCAGCTGTAGCGGGCATGGGTCAAGTTGAGTATGGAGGATGCTCACACCTTGTGGAATCTGTATTGATGTCTGAAAGCCATGATCACCCCAAAAGATGGATGGTGAGTAGGTGTTCCTAATACAGTGAGTAGGCGTTCCTAATGCAGTCATCATTCAGTCTACCAATACTACATCAATAGAAATCCATGTGGGTATACTATAGCTCTGTTTTCATAAAAAGGCACATAGAGGGTTTTTTCATGTATTCATATGGAATTCTACAGAATTATGATGCATGCAAAAAATAAGGAAGAGTCATTACTTAAAGGGGTTGTCTGGTTTACGGATGATTTTTTAAATTATAGATGCAAATGTGTTAATATAACAAAAACACGATTACTTATCTGTCCTCTGCCCCGACGACCCAGTGCTGAAAGCGCTGGGTCCTCCCAGTCTTTCATGTGGAATGGCTTCCTTCAGCAGCCAATCAGAGTTGACAACAGTCAGGTGCTATTCCCCTGGTATCATGGCTCCTAGCAGTGGAGCAGTGAGCCAGGAGAACAGCACCTGAGTGCTGCGGCCTCTGATTAGCTGCAGCAGTCAAGTGGTAGCCGTTGCACAACAAAGCCTGGAAGGACTACGGGGCTGCAGAGCTGGATCACGAAGGTAGAGGATGAGTATGTACTGCTGCTTTTGATATTTTAACACATTTTCACCTTTGAAGGGAACCTGGGACCTACTTTTAGCCCTGCAAGCTCAGCTTATGGGCTAATAGTAGGTGACCCATGGAGTCCAGGGATGTAAGTTTTTTCTACTTACCTTCCCCGTTGTTCTCCCAGTGTCAGCGCTAAAGCTGCTACTCAAGGCATTGATCAGCACTGCTAAGTAGTCCGCCCGTTCTTATTTCATAATGAGCAGACTACTTAGAAGCGCTGCCCAATGCATTGAGTGGCGGCTTCCGGTGCAGACACCAGGGGATCAACGGGGAAGGTAAGTATCAAACTTACATCCCCAGACTCCAGTAGGTCACCTACTTTCCATAGGCTCAGCCTATAGGGCTAAAAGTAGGTGGCCGACTCCCTTTAAGCTATCAGCACCAGTCCAAAAGACAGTGAATGAAGTGGTAGTGGCATACATGACGACCACCTTCCATTCATACAGAGGACCCAGGACTCCATCCAGTGGGAGCCACAACTTTCAGACCTCTGTGGATTGGGCATAAATGTGGACCATCCATTTAAAGCAAGGAACCAAAACAAGCATTGACAGATATGAACTGATATCATTAACTGGCAAACAAATATTTTTCTGTGCACGCCTGGTTACATTGATTACTGACTGTTTACAATGTTAATTAGAAGAAAATATTTTTTCTTTCCACAGGGAATGCAGTCGAATTTTTGGAGAAGATGGTTTGACACTGAAGCTCTTCCTCAAAAGGACTGCCCCTTTTTCCATTCTATGGACTTTGACAAATTACCTCTACTTACTCGCTCTTAAAAAACTGACAGCCACCGATGTGTCTGCTCTATTCTGCTGCAACAAAGCCTTTATGTTCCTGCTTTCATGGATTGTCTTGAAGGACAAGTTCATGGGTGTACGGGTAAGAACACCAACGCACCTGCTATTCTTATTTACTCTACTGTTACAAAATTTCACTACTCAGATTCTATTTCGAGATGTTTTGCGAGTTTACCTCATCTTTCCCCAGTTATTAGCTTTTACATGAATACGTGAGTCACTATTTGGAGAAGTGCCTGTAAATGTACTAGTGGTACTGTGTGTTTGTCTAAGGGTGCCTTCACATGTGCGTTCGAGATATTGCTGTGTTTTTTCAACGCGAATATCAATAGGACTTTCTAATGTTAAAAAAAACCATCTCACAAAAATTGCAGAGCAGCAACTTTCAATTTTTGTGTGATGCGTTTTTAACATTAGAGAGTCCTATTGACATTTGTGTTAAAAAAATGCAGTGATATTGCCCTTAGGGTGCCTTTACACATCGGGGATTTTTTGCAGATTTTGTTGCAGATCTGCAGCAGATTTCAATTCTTCAGTTTGAATTCAACTGAAAGTGAAATCTGCTGCAGATCTGCAGCAAATCTGTGATATGGGAACGCATCCTTAAGGCCCCATATCCACGGGCACGCGCAGATATTTCAAGCGGATTTCTGCAGCGGATGCACTGCGGGTCATCTTAAAATTGATATTTTCTGCGGATCCTAAGCTGCCATAGAGATGAAGGGAGTCAGATCCGCGGGAAAATAGAGCATGCTGTGATTTATTATCCGTGTGTGTCATTCGCAAATTATTTAAAATCAAATCTGCGGGATTTAAATGAAGTGTGGATGCCCAATGCTTCTCTGTGGAAGGATAGAGCTGTGGGTCTCCCACGCGGATTCAATAAGTAAAATCTGCGTTTTCACAGCGGCTGGTATACGCTTCCATCTGAGCAGTCCCCCCTTCCCTCCCCCTCACCGGCTCTCTGCCTTTCTCCTCCTCTCCGGGCGGTTTGCAATGTGAGTGGGAGGGGGGAGTAGAGCTAAGCTCCCACCCCCTGACCACCCCTTGTCCATAGCCAGCAATGGGAGTGGGCGGGACAGAGTGGTATTTAGCTCCGCCCCCACCCCTCCCATTGCAATGCTGGAGTGGAGGAGAGAGGCAGAGAGCTGGTGAGGGAGAGGGAAGGGGAGCATTGCTTAGATGGAAGACTATATCGGCCGGCCGATATACGCTCGTGTAAATAAGCCCTTAACAGGTAGCTTTAGGAAATGTTCCTAAAACTCTTTATGTGGAAAACCCCATTGTTAGGATGGGCTGAAGGAAAATGGGAAAGGAGATATAAGGGTTAAGTAAAAGGATAGGGACACTGCTCAGTCAGATATCCAAAAGGGGTCTGAAGATACTCATAATACTGAGGCTGTTAAATTTAAATGGCCACAGGTTACGCAGAGTGTTTATGTATCTAACTATTCCCTGATGTGTCCCAAAACACATAAATACATCCTCGGTGCGTGGGGTTAATATGGCATGAGTCCAGAAGCTGAGCCCACTCCATACACAGCTATTAACCCTTTAAATGCAATTGTAAGTTCTGACACCAGCATTTAAATTCCACAATTGCCAATCAGATGTTCCAAACGCCCCTCCCCCTCAATTAGATTGTGAAATGCCATCAGGGTGTCTTGCCACCTTAAAAATAAATAAATCTTGTTATTTGTATAGCGCCAACATATTCCACAGTGCTTTCAAGTAATTTATTCATTACCCCAAACCAAGCTGGTTTTATGAACCTCAGAAGGATGGAAGGCTGAGTCAACCTTGAGCCACTTACCTGCACCATGCAGGGATTGAACCTGCAACCTTCAGGTTGTAAGTGAGAGCTTAGGACTTCATTTCTGCTGCCTTAGCACTCTGCTCCACATGGGGCACCTTCTGAAGGACCTCAGTGTTGCCATGTATTTCTGGCTATTAAGCCATGCTGGCAATATGTAGAGTGAACATAGCAGGTTCCTGGAGTTGGAGAGCTGGTCTATTATGAGGATATAATTATACAATCTGCAATTCCCTAAGAAAAGAAGAATTGTTAGCCACATGATCTTCCATATGATGCAGAACTTAGCCCTGCTCCCGTCCCGCTTCCTCTCATTGCAAATAGTGCAGAGGGGCGGAGAGGAGGCAGAGAGGTGGCGGGAGCTCAGAGCACTGCTCCTGGCTCTTCCAGCCTCCTCCCCCTGCAGAGAGGGACGCCATATAGCAGCTGGGCGTGAAAACCCAGTCGATATACGGTTGTCTGAATGCAGCCTACAATTGATAAATTTTGGTATTCCCATAATCGTTCTGATCCACAAAATACAGTTAACATGTCTTTATACCCGGAACCTAAATGCCATAAACCCGAAACCTCCCCAAAATTGTCGCAATTGCAACCCTACTTTGAAATTTTCTATACATTATATAATGGTATAATAAATAGTTTCATTAAAAATACAACTTCTCCTGCAGAAAAGAAAACTCACATGGCATAAGTTGAAAAATAAAAAATAAAAAAGTTTTTTTTGAAAACAAGAAGGAATAAACAAAAATGACAAAAATGAAAAATCTCTGGTCTTGAAAGGGTTAATGTCATTCAACGGCCGAGTTTCAGATGGCATGTGAGTGGTTCACTGATCCATCATAAATAGCCAGACAGGCCTAATTTTCCTGCCAGCTTATCCTATGGGTGAGGGGAAGATAAGCTCTCTCTGTTTAATGCCTGAGCAATAGGAAATGCATCAGAGGTCACAGTCCCAGCCATAAACTGCTCCCCCTCATTCTCATCTGTATTCATGGATGCATTCTAGTTCTATAATAAAGTGAAGATCTCAAGACTGCATGGGAATTCAATGGCTGTATGAACTCTGCAAGTTCTTCCAACATATTGTACGAGTAAAATGCAGTAATTGTCAACACATAACAGGATATGAAACTGCAATAATATCCCGTTCAGCTCCAAAGATGGTTGAGAACGTTACAGCTAGACACATTTAGTGAGGTCCTATAACTTGAAGTTAGAGTATAAATTCTGAAAGAGTATCTCCCTCAATCCTGCCAAAGCCTTGAAGTATATGTTCTGTTAGGCCTCTGACACACTAGCCATGAGTGCGAGTTGCACCTGAGAGGCTTGGGTGCAGCTTGCATTGTACGGCACATGGACGCCAGCCCGTGTGCTGTACGATTTACACCAGCGGTGCGCACAGACATGTATTGGCATGACCTCATAGAATCATATAATAGTTGAGTTGGAAGGGACCTCCAGGGTCATCGGGTCCAACCCCCTGCTCAGTGCAGGATTTACTAAATCATCCCAGACAGATATTTGTCTAGCCTTTGTTTGAGCACTTCCATTGAAGCAGAACTTACCACCTCCCGTGGTAACCTGTTCCACTCATTGATCACCCTCACTGTCAGAAAGTTTTTTCTAATATCTAATCTGTGTCTCCTCACTTTCAGTTTCATCCCATTGCTTCTAGTCTAGTCTTGTACAAATGAGAATAGGGCTAATCCCTCTGCACTGTGACAGCCCTTCAGATATGTGTAGACAGCTATTAAGTCTTTTCTCAGCCTTCTTTTTTGCAAGCTAAACATTCCCAGATCCTTCAACTGTTCCCCATAGGACATGATTTGCAGACCGCTCACCATCCTAGTAGCTCTTCTCTGCACTTGCTCCATTTTGTCTATGTCTTTTTTACAGTTGGGTGCCCAGAACTGGACACAGTATTCCAGATGAGGTCTGACTAAGGAATCGTAGAGGGGGATAATGACCTCACTAGATCTAGACTCTGTGCTTCTCTTAATACATCCCAGAATTGTGTTTGCCTTTTTGCTGCTGCATCACATTGTTGACTCATGTTCAGTCTATGATCTTAGCATACCCAAGTCTTTTTCGCATGTGCTGCTGCTTAGCCTAATTCCTCCCATTCTATATGTGACCTATTTCTTGTCTGTGGTTCAAACAGGAATAGAACTTGCCTTGAGTTTTTTCACGTAGTCCGAGTGAAAAACCATCAATTTTTATGGCCTCCTAGACTATAATGGGGCTGTGTGCTTTCCATAGGTTAACACGGACAAGACACAGTTCCAAGTAGTGTGCACCTAGTCTTACATTTTTGCAATTTCTAAATTGTAGCAATTTCATTCTTTTGACTCTTAATCATAACTGTCTTGGGAGACGACCATATAACTCACCATTTTTCTTTACAAATTATCGGGCAAGAACAGTCACCTTAAAGGGGTTGTCTCGAGGAAGCAGTGAATTTATTTTTTTGCCCAGTCCCCCTAATTAAGCATACATTACTAAGCCCCCCTGTAAATGACTTTTCTAGCTGGTTTCTACTTACAGTTCCAGCGTTTCAGCAACTTATAAAAATTTTCCAAAGATGGACGCCAGCTCTTTTCCCTTCGCTTGCTGTAGCCCGACGTGCGCGCTCCAGAGACGCTACCAGCTGTGTCTCCCTGACAACCAGACGCCCCGCAGCCGCCGACCGGACCCCTGGATTCAACGCGGCTGACTAGTCACCCACCGCCAGGCAGCAGGTAACCGGCGCAGCCCCCCCGACCCAGCGGCAGCCCCCCCGACCCAGCGGCAGCCCCCCCGACCCAGCGGCAGCCCCCCCCGGCCCAGCGACAGTTCCCCCGGCCCAGCGACAGTTCCCCCGGCCCAGCGACAGTTCCCCCGGCCCAGCGACAGTTCCCCCGGCCTAGCGACAGCCCCCCCCGGCCTAGCGACAGCCCCCCCGGCCTAGCGACAGTTCCCCCGGCCTAGCGACAGCCCCCCCCCCCCCGGCCTAGCGACAGCCCCCCCCCGGCCCAGCGACAGTTCCCCCGGCCCAGCGACAGTTCCCCCGGCCTAGCGACAGCCCCCCGGCCTAGCGACAGCCCCCCCCGGCCCAGCGACAGCCCCCCCCGGCCCAGCGACAGCCCCCCCCGGCCTAGCGACAGTTCCCCCGGCCTAGCGACAGCCCCCCCCGGCCTAGCAACAGCCCCCCCCGGCCCAGCGGCAGCCCCCCCCCGGCCCATCACTTACCTGGACGGCTGGGCGGCTTCTCTGCTGGGCTGGGCTTCTCGGCTGGGCGGCTCTGCACCTTCCTCTAACAGAGGATGGTACAGAATGGCCGCTCCAGCGCGCTCCCGAGCAGTGACAGCTCGTCTGCGCATGCGCAGAAGAGCTGTAGCGGCGAGCACACTGAAGCGGCTCATGCTGAAAGGAGAAGACCGGACTGCGCAAGCGCGTCTAAAAAAGCAAGCTGCCAGCGAATTTAGACGGAACCATGGAGACGAGGACGCTAGCAACGGAGCAGGTAAGTGAATAACTTCTGTATGGCTCATAATTAATGCACGATGTATATTACAAAGTGCATTAATATGGCCATACAGAAGTGTATAACCCCACTTGCTGCCGCGAGACAACCCCTTTAACGTTCATTTGCCCATCGTCGGGGCTTGGAAAAGGATGAAAGATTAGCTAATGAGCATCAAAATGCTTGTTGGTTGGCTGCACATCTCCTCTTATAAACAGGGAGATGTGCAACCCACCAATGTCATCTCTATAAGGATGAACAACTGTGTGAACACTTGTTCGTCCTGTAACCCCTTAAGCACCAAGCACAGTAAATTTACAGCGCTTGGTCCTGGGCTTTAATCCCGGACAACATGAAAATACAGCATTGGATTAAAACTCCCGCTCATGTAATGTAGCAGAAGCAGGTCAGGTACTCTGCTGTTAGTTGTGTTTAACTACTTCTGCCGTCTCCTCTACGGGCTACATAGTGCTCAATGAGTGCTATGTAGTGAAGAGAGAAGGCGGAAGAGTCGTTTCCACAGTTTGACACATGTTCGCCGGGTGTCCCCTGTCAATGCAGAGCTGCAGGGTCTTAGCAGAGCTAGATCGGCTCTGTTAGTTACTATTGTTTGCCTGATTGATCTTGTAAGTGCAACTGCACCAATAACGCTGTCACCCCTGCAACTGAAAGAACTGAGGAGGTCTTGTCTTATTCAAGAAACAGCACAACTCATGCATAGACTCTGTTTGGTATTGTAGCTACCTCCGACAGCGAGTTTTAGTGCTCGCCATCATTGTGATAGGTAATGAGGTGTGCTAAACGTGGTAAAATAGAGCAGACAGTGCTCGAAAATCGCGTCACCGCTTGAGCGCATCTCTGCGAGGCCCCATTGAAATCAGTGAGAGCGTTATACCATGATTACCGCAGCATTCAAAATGCTGAGGTATTCGCGGTAAAAGAAATGGACGTGTTAAGAGTGGCCTTAGGCTAGTTTCACACGGGCAATCTTTGTTCCCATGTTTTTTGAGTGTCAGCTATGCTTCTTAAAAACAAAATCTTGCATTGCTCACTATAAAACCAAGCAATTTTTGAATGCGAAGGTCAATAGGACTTTCAAAAATCGCAAGTTTGTGCGTTCCGATAAAAAGGAGGCTCCATAGGGAAACATGGGAGATAAAAAAAAAAAAATCACATATTCGAGAAAGATAGGACATGCCACAATTTTTTTCTCACAACATCACTGTAGTGAAAACATTGCTAATGTGAAGAAAACCATTGAAAATCATTGATTTCATATTTCTGCTTTTTGTACTCACTCCTGCATCACGCGAAAAACACGTGATTTTATCGCCCGTGTGAAGCCAGCCTAAGTGTCAGAATATAATGTACTTTTACTGACATAACTAAAGCTGTAAAATAGAACTTTTTGGCTTGGATTACTGGCAAAGCATTAGACGAAGAGCCCAAGATCCTCCTGCAGATTAGACGCCCGCTAGAATGCTCAGCATTTTTCCAGCCCAGTCAGCATTTTTCTTCTGACAAACAGAAGAGATTTATATAACAACACACTAAACACACTTTTATGGCGCTTTATCTACCTGCTGAATCTGTAGGATATTTCCAGTCACAAGGGTATTTATAAAGCAGCAGGGTCACGTGTAGCCTCATTTTTTGCTGGTACGTTGGACCCAAAGAATAGTGCAGAGCTAGATGTAGATCTGTACAGCCGAGCCGCACTATGCTGCTTCTCATAGGGCTACAATGAATATGACTCAGCCACAACTCCCCCCATTTGGCCAAACATGCATATTATTTAAAGCTAAGGTAATAAGCGGTCTTTAGGCAACATTGACGCCACTTATCCCTAAAACAATCAGTTTGTTGGCAGATACTGCAAAGAATTGGCAGAATCTGAAGAAAAATGTTGAGTATTGACGTCCAGCTTTATATAGAAGCCTCTACTAAGCCTCCACACGTTTATAAATTAAGTGGGGCTCCAGGATTTTAGCTTAGGTCTCCTGCATACGGGCGTATTTGCATTACAGAGTCCGCGGCGGGCGTCCGCCTCCAGACTCAGCAGCAAATACAGTCCCATAGCATTCAATGGCAAAACGCCATTTCATCTCCATGAGCGGAAATCGATTTTGATTTTCCCCTGAGGAGAAGAACTCGCAGCATGCTGCGCTACTGTGCTGGTTACGCACGGCCGGCTTCCATTGAAGTCAATAGAAGCTGTCCGTCCCGCGGCACTTCCGCAGTGAGCAGTTACCTATCCAACCATTTTTTCAGTATCTGCTTTGCTCGCTCTACCTCCCCTCCTTTTCCCCTTGCTGTTGGGCTCCCGCAGGGCTCGGTCCTCGGCCCCTTCCTCTTCTCCATCTACACAGCCCCCATTGGACAGACCATCAGGAGATTTGGCTTTCAGTACCATCTCTATGCTGATGACACCCAGCTATATACTTCCTCCTGGGACATCACAGCAACATTCCTCCAGAACACCACCGACTGTCTGTCTGCTGTAACGATTAAGAAAAGGAAGCTTAGGTATGAAAAACTTTGCCTTTATTAGTAACTAGCGTACCCGTCGCGCGTTGCTGCGAAGACAGACATACATACATACATTCGTTTTTATATATCTAGATAGCAGCTTTCAAGTTACCTCAGCGGTATAATATATAACAACCAATCACAGCACAGCAGCTTTCATATTACTTCAGCAGTATAATATATAGCAACCAATCACAGCACAGCTTTCATGTTACCTCAGCGGTATAATATATAGCAACCAATCACAGCACAGCTTTCATGTTACCTCAGCAGTATAAGAAATAGCAACCAATCAGAGCACAGCTTTCATTTTACCTCAGCAGTATAAGAAATTGCAACCAATCACAGCACAGCTTTCATTTTACCTCAGCATTCTCAATATCCAGCAATTGTCTTGCGAAACGTTCGGCGGATGCATCATTTTGTAGTTGAACACGCATCCCGTTGCTCGTAATGCCTTTTGCTTTTGTGCTTGAGATGGAAATCAAACGATCTTTGTCTGGGGGGCATAACTGTCGACGATGCTCGCAGGATAGGTGTACTATGCCAGTAATCTTCCCAGGAGTGTACTCAACAACTTCCCAAAGTTTCATGGCGATTAGATGAATGGTGTAGTAGCACAAAAAGGACAGACAGACAGACATACATTCCTTTTTATATATATAGATGATATCAGGAAGTGAAAGAATTAGATTCCGTACGTAAAATTTGAACGCTAATTATTTTGCGCTTAGAATTGAATAATCGAGTTGGGACCTATTAACTTTTCCTATTTATGACATAATCAATGCTCGTGCCAAATTTCAAGTTTCTATGACATTGGGAAGCGAGAAAATTAGATTCCGTACGTAAAATTTGGACGCTAATTCTTTGGCGCTTAGAATTGAATAATCGAGTTGGGACCAATAAACTTTTTCTATTTATGACATAATCAATGCTCGTGCCAAATTTCAAGTTTCTATTACATTGGGAAGTGAGAGAATTAGATTCCGTACGTAAAATTTGGACACTAATTCTTTTGCGCTTAGAATTGAATAATCGAGTTGGGACCTATTAACTTTTCCTATTTATGACATAATCAATGCTCGTGCCAAATTTCAAGTTTCTATGACATTGGGAAGCGAGAAAATTAGATTCCGTACGTAAAATTTGGACGCTAATTCTTTGGCGCTTAGAATTGAATAATCGAGCTGGGACCCATTAACTTTTCCTATTTATGACATAATCAATGCTCGTGCCAAATTTCAAGTTTCTATGACATTGGGAAGTGAGAGAATTAGATTCCGTACGTAAAATTTGGACGCTAATTCTTTGGCGCTTAGAATTGAATAATCGAGTTGGGACCCATTAACTTTTCCTATTTTTGACATATTCAATGCTCGTGCCAAATTTCAAGTTTCTATGACATTGGGAAGTGAGAAAATTAGATTCCGTACGTAAAATTTGGACGCTAATTTTTGGTGCTTAGAATTGAATAATCGAGTTGGTTGGAACCTATTAACTTTTCCTATTTATGACATAATCAATGCTCGTGCCAAATTTCAAGTTTCTATTACATTGGGAAGTGAGAGAATTAGATTCCGTACGTAAAATTTGGACGCTAATTCTTTTGTGCTTAGAATTCAATAATCGAGTTGGGACCTATTAACTTTTCCTATTTATGACATAATAAATGCTCGTGCCAAATTTCAAGTTTCTATGACATTGGGAAGCGAGAAAATTAGATTCCGTACGTAAAATTTGGACGCTAATTCTTTGGCGCTTAGAATTGAATAATTGAGCTGGGACCCATTAACTTTTCCTATTTATGGCATAATCAATGCTCGTGCCAAATTTCAAGTTTCTATTACATTGGGAAGTGAGAGAATTAGATTCCGTACGTAAAATTTGGACGCTAATTCTTTTGCGCTTAGAATTGAATAATCGAGTTGGGACCTATTAACTTTTCCTATGTATGACATAATCAATGCTCGTGCCAAATTTCAAGTTTCTATGACATTGGGAAGCGAGAAAATTAGATTCCGTACGTAAAATTTGGACGCTAATTCTTTGGCGCTTAGAATTGAATAATCGAGCTGGGACCCATTAACTTTTCCTATTTATGACATAATCAATGCTCGTGCCAAATTTCAAGTTTCTATGACATTGGGAAGTGAGAGAATTAGATTCCGTACGTAAAATTTGGACGCTAATTCTTTGGCGCTTAGAATTGAATAATCGAGTTGGGACCCATTAACTTTTCCTATTTTTGACATAATCAATGCTTGTGCCAAATTTCAAGTTTCTATGACATTGGGAACACGCTACCAAAAAATATCCGGGCAATCACTAACACAATAAACTTCAGGCGTGCTCTAAAAACTTACCTCTTCAGGGAGCCATACCATATCTCCTAAACCAAACCCCTCCGTGCTCCACCTGATAACATGCTCCCTGTCCTACCGACTGCAGCTCCTAGCTAGCTGTAATCAACCAGTATTTGCAGTCATACTGACTCTGCCACTATACGGCCTGACCATTGTTTATGTGTATAGCATCCTTCACTCTGCATCCCACCATACCGTGCACATCTCCAGCCCCTTTACCTTCTGTATCACCCCATTATTTGTAGTATGTAGGCTCGTTGAAGCAGGATCCTCACCGCTACTATTTCCATCAATTGATTACTTCATGTAACCGTGGTCTTGTTTTATTTCCACTGTATTGTAAGCACTGCGGTATATGTTGGCGCTACATAAATAAAGCTTATTATTATTATTGGGAGATACGCGTCACCCCCCAGCGCCGGTGGCTACTGCACATGTGTGACGGAGTGCCGGCGGGCACATCCACAGCGCTCGCAGTAGACACTGGACAGGTACGCAGAAGTCACCGGGCATTGGGCCGAACTCTGCTGCGAGAATCCTGCATGTGAGGTCTGACCCACCCGTGTGCAGGAGGCCTACGGATCAGTATATATAGTATTTGTAGAAGCTACCCGACTAATCTTTTTTTCACTAATTGCATTCCTTTCCGAGAAGCTTATGTTAGCTTTGTAATAAAATGAATAAAACCAATATGGACAAAAAGAGCTTCAGTGTAAAGCATGGGGAATGACAGAGCACTAGGCTAGGAACCGATTATTTCAGTTTATTCCTATAGTACAATACAGTTAAAGGGATAATTACATATTATTAGGGAATTGCTATTTATGTATTAACTCACTCTACAATGAATGATCACTGCATTTGGAACACCTATTCAATAATTGTTTGGTCCACCCTTTTGGGTGATCACAGCTGCAGACGTCATGGAACAGATTCCACAAGGTGGCGAACTTCCTCCGTACTCAACTTGACCCATGCCTGCTGCAGTAGCTCAATCAGTTGGTGCACATTGTGCAGATAAGTGGGAGCAGATCTTACCCCCATTTCCATCATATCCCAAACATGTTCAATGGGGTTACGGTCCGGTGAGTTTGGGGGCAAGGGAGAATTCGTTATTGTGTTCCTTCAACTACTCCTTAGCGATTCAATTCAATGATACAGAACATTGTTCCATTGAAAGTTGGCATTGTGGTTAGAAAATAGTTTCTGAAGATATGAGTGTTGATAGTCAGCTCACAGGCCTCTGTAGTGTTCTCCATTCAAGGATTGTTGTATGATGACCAACTGTCCTAAACCATGCCAGGAAAACACTTCTCAAACCATGATACCACCTGCCTGTTGAACTCTAACGGTGCACATATGCGATATGACATCATGATGTTTATGCCAGATGCAGACCCGACCATCCGTATGGTTCAGCTGAAATTGGGTTTCCTAATGACTCTCTGCCATATGTCCAAGGTCCATTGACAGTTTTCCTAGGCTCATTCGAGGTGTTGTTGACGATGTCATACTCATCAGGGGTACCCTTTGTCTTGTTGAATCACAATGCAAGATATGGTGTATGGTTATTGTGGAAATTTGTCTAACATACCCTCTGTTGTGCAGCTGTATCAGTTGGTCCTTGTGCACATTGGGCCAAGATAGCAGACTTGCTATTTGATGCTTGCCTGGATCAACCATACATGGACTGCCACTGTGTGATCTTTTGGTAGATGCCTGTCCATGGTTCAACCACTCTTGGTACCATGGTTTGTGAACAGCCAACAAGTGCAACCGTTTCAGAAATACTGGCACCACACCTCCGGGTACCAGCAATCAGCCCGCGGTCAAAGTCAGTTAAGTTACCACATTTACCGATGGTGGCCAAATGTTGCCTTCTGCTGTGCAGAGGAGAGATCAGCAGATTATCTGAGAGCAGATTGTGACGCAGTCTTCCTGTGGTACCGCATTGTTGATGACAAGATGTCATGTGCCAGCTGTTCCTAATGCAGCGATCGTTCAGTGTATATGCGGTATGTCAATATAGGATTAAAAAAAACATGGTTGCCTTCTTTCAAAAATGGCACCACACCTGTCGGTGAACACATGATATTACAGCTCTGTTCCACTGAGGTGTGGCAGTATTTTAGGAAGCTAAAGCAGCCATGTTTTTCTAATTGTATACAACTTCTTATAGTCTCCTTGCAGTTATACACAACCCAGATGACCATCGGTTTATAGTTTAAATCAGAGGTTCCCAAACTTTTTTGCCCCATAGGCCATTTGCCGATTTTTTTTTGTTTTCTGTAGACCCCCTGCCTGCCTAAGGCTGGCTGCACACGACCAGTCCACATACGGGAGCCCTCAACGGAATCCAACCCTGTGCCCAGACGTCATCTGCAAGTACCTGTAATTTCTTTTTCTTTTCTGTACTGCAGATTGTCCGCACGGCTCGCCGTCAGACATGTGCAGTACAGATTTTTTTTTTAACCCGGAGCAATGATGCGGAATCTGCGACTCCAATGGAAGTTGTCCATGCGGAATCCGCGCTGAAATAAAACATGCTGCAATTTTTCTTCCACGTGTGGAAAATCGCAATTTATTTCCGCGAGTGTGCAGGAAAAAGCATTTTTTAATAGCATGTTATAGGCGATATTTGCTATGAAATCCGGCGGTGGATGCCCGCTCCGGATTCCGCAATGCGAATCCGGGCATGTTCAGCAGGCCTAATATTGAATTTTCCTTACCTTATTAAAGTCAAATGGGTTTTCCACAGTTCACAGGGCTGCTCATTTAGATGGGGTTTTTTGTAGAGTGGGCAATTGTAAAAAAAAAAAACATGAACAATTTTTATTCAGATCTTTATTGAAAAGACACAAAATGCAAGTAAATATTTGAATTTGGGATGAAACAAATCAGTACCTAGTATAATTCTTACATTAAATTACTACACAAATAATGCAATTAATGGGAGAGATGAGCCGGATGCTCTGATAGCAGTTGTTCAATATTTGGCTTCAAATTAGAGAGGTATAATCTCAAGCCTCCACGTCCAGGGATTTGCAATCGATTTAATTTTTCATCAGACCCCTTTCCACGTGTTATGAAGATCAAAAACTTTCCTGCGACAGTCCATAATGCAGGATAAGCAACAGGTTTGCGCATGATGCATTGTTGCTGTAGTGGCCCAGTATGTCTTTTGTAGGTGCGCTGTGCAAACTGTCTAGTCATTCTGTTATGTGTATTGCACAGCTGCAGCAAGTGAGGAGTTAAGTGTTTGCATGAGCCTGGGAAATGCTTGCAATGTATCATTTATGTCCTGTCATGTGGTATGAGTGAGAATATAAATAGGAGTGTGTGAGAACGCGAAAGAGGTTCCATTTCTACTGGGTTCCTGAGAGAGAGTGCCAGCCACATGAGGGTACCTTCAACTCCCATGTGGTGAAGAATAGAGGAGGAAGAGTGGTTCCTAATCTTCTGTGTGCCAGTGAGGATGGAGGAGTAAGAGCCCCCCAAAAGAGAGAGAGCGTGAGCGTGTTGGTGGTTAGTCAAGGCCAAAGTCCCTGTGCAGAGGTACTCCCTTACTACTGTTCCTACGCGACCGTCTTGTGTCTGGGATCACCGTGTAAAGGTACTTAAAATCTACTGTTCCTACATGGCTGTCCTTTGCCTGGGATCACCACGTAGAGGTACTCGAATACTGCTGTTTCCTACATGGCCATACCATGCCGGGGATCACCGTGTAGAGGTACAATCCTAATGTTTGGTTTTCCTGCACCTCTAACTTGTGTAAATTGGGCCTTTCACCCAGTGTGGTCTTTAAGTAAAGTTCTGCCAGGCCCTGACCGTTCCCAGGGACATGAGGTACATTTCAAAGTCTACAGCTCATTTCTTTACCACAGAGGATCATTCTGGTGGTTATGAGAATGGTGGCGTCACCTGTGACAACCCCTATGCCTGTTTGCAAGTTTATTGGGCATCCCTCTCCGAGGGGTGTCCGGAAGAGGCCCAGCACTGCCCTGGCCAAGGCTACGTGCGTCCCTTCAGGAGGGAGGGTGGTAAGTGTTGCCGTGAAAAGCAACCATCTTACGCTCCCAGCTCCTCAACATACACCCTGTGTTCGGGGTCACCCTACGGGACGCTGCAGTGCCGATATGAAAACTTGTAAAAACTTGCACATGAACATAGCACACCACAAAGCAGATAGGTATAGTTTGCGCAAAAATTCTTGGGGATCACGTGACAATGATGCGCAGTAGAAACTTTATAGGTAAATCAGCTATTGCGCAGGTCTGTTTTGTCTATCGCCAGAGCCCAAGAAGTTTTGCCTGAACTATACATAAACAATTTTATGAAATATCAAAGAGGTAAGTAATTTCTATGTCTATTATAAGTATTATGCATAAAATCTGTGTAAGGTGTATTATGACATTTATAGAACGCCTAAATGTTGATGATGACCTGCCTAGATGGAGTCCGCTCACATGGAGCCACATTTACATCTCATGTTCCCCCCAATTTTTTCTCGCAGACATGGCCCCCAGCAAGTCAAAATCGACCTCTGGGGGGTCCATATAGACCACTTTGGGAATCACTGGTTTAAATAAATTCTGTATAACTTTTTAATAAAACCACTCTAGTACAATTATTAATAGTCCAAAGTACGGGGGAGGGGGATTGTAAACTTATGCTGCTCTTTGTTCTTTTCCTGTTATGCTGAATTATTGATATTGTATTCAGTGCAATCAAATGCTTCTAGAACACAAGAGTTTTGTTAAGCACTTCGGGACCACGATATATATTTCATTAACACAAATTTCAGAGATATGTCTTTAAATTATTGTCTGCATTCCTGATTGTGTAATGATACTTTCTTCCAACAGCTCCCCCGAAACTCTGAGAGTTTAGGGAGTAAACTGTAGACAGACAGCTCTGATGGCGTCCTATCATTTGGGGAACAGAAGAATCGGGTATTAAAATTCAGCATCCCTGATCCTTCTTTCCTCGACATCTGTTGGAAGAGAGTTGAGCCATCTCCATACATATTAGAGAGTTGTCTGGCTTCGCTCTTATTGGCGGGTTCGAATGATTAAACTCTGATGTGTTAGGGTGGGGTTAATACTTTCTTAGCAGCTGTCTTAAAATGTTACAAAGTGGAGGTTTCTCTTGGTTTCCCTTCTGTGACAGGATGACAGGAGTTGTAGTAGATGGGAGGTATATTTCTCCCAGACTCCTGCCATTCTGTGAAGCAGCAGGGAGCAGACTTACCTGTTAGCTAATTAATGTGAAGCTGTAGTATGTGGGTTATAGGGCAGAGGAAACTTGGAATAGCAGATTTTATTTTGGTATTACGGTTTGAAGTGACTGATATCTATAAAACTGCACTAAGTTGAAGAAAAATAAACATCACTTCGAGTTTGAAAATCCGTGTCCAAGCTGCTTGAAATGAAGATGTGCCCCGTGCTCCATAATTCCAGGTGATCCCCAGCTAATTCCATCACATTTCCTATAGATGAAGTTGAGCTATGTGTCTTCGTGGAACAATGTCGTGATCGGCATAATTCCTGTGTTGTAAGAAATACTCCTTCTGTTCTACATAGAAATAGAAACAAAACTCTAGTACTTCCGTGGAGTCCAGATGAGGAATATCTCTGGGTGTATTCACACAGGCGATTTTTTTTTTGTCATGTGAGCTCTGAATGCGCGGTAGACAGAACTCTTTGGGTTTCAAACCTTATTTAGACTAATAGGTGAGGAGGTGGTCATCCTATAGCTTTAACCCTTTCCAATCCACTGTTTGGCATCTGAAGACATTATGATTTAAGGCTGTACAGTTCCGATGTTGGAAGACGTCCATCTGGGTTCTCTTACTGTATATTGCCAGCCTCTCTGCTGTTGGAGCCTATCCAACGTGTCACCTCATGCAGTACTGGCTTTAGCCAGCATATAGCGCCATTGTATAATGGCAGAAAAAGAGTAAGCCCCCTAGGAAAGCCAGAATACAAATTGGATTGGAAAGGGTTAACATAATAAAAGAAATGATTTACAATAGAAATCAAAGCCAAATACCACCCTCAGAAGCAACATTTAATTGTCCCAATTAATCTAAAATAAAGAATGAAGCAACTTTGCAAGAGGTCTTGAAGAAGTTGTCCAGGACTTTGGGCATTATTTTCTATTGATGACCTGTCCTAAGGATTGGTCATCAATAGATATGGAGATACAGACGTCTGCATTGGCACTGTAGACAACAACAGGACATTTTTAAATAACATCTATTGCAGATTTGTTTCATTTTTCATTTTAGATTGGGACAGTAATTTAAAGGGGTTGCCCAGGGTTAGAGAAACATGCTCTGTGTTCTTCCAAACACAGCACCACCCTCGACTGTGGGTTGGGTGTGGCATTGCCGCTCAGCTCCCATTCACTTCATTGGGGCTAAATTGCAATATCACACACTGCCCTATGGACGAGAGTGGCGCTGTGTTTGGAAGTAAGCAACCATGTTTTTCTAACTCTGGAGAACCCTATTAAAAATCTGGTAGTGTGAAGGTAGACGTAGCCTTTAATGTAGTTATTCCTGTTGTATCACAGATGGCTTCCTGCATTGGTGATTAGCTAATATGTGTGCAGTACTTTCCAAGGTTTTGCACTCCAGCTTGCTCAATGATGTGAAAACTCTTTTTATGCGAGGAAATAAAGATGTGTTTACCCCTTTTTTTGGCACAGATAGTTGCTACAATAATGGCAATAACAGGGATCGTAATGATGGCGTATGCAGATGGTTTCCATGGCGACTCAATTATTGGAGTAGCTCTCGCTGTTGGATCTGCCTCGGCATCAGCACTATATAAGGTAAGAACGTATGGCATCATCTAAATGGCAATATACAACCGCTTAGTCTGCTCTCAGTGCCCATCTGTATATGACCATTACTGAGCTCGGTGTGGGAAGAGGACATCTGGCTGCATTAGCAAGGAACTGTTGCTCCTACGCTGCTCTTTAAGCCATTTTATACCTTTTAAGTAGTAAGATGACAAAGACTTAAGTCTTACATACAAGTCATTCTGTTGTATTCAGTCCTGGCGCAGCGGTCCTGTTCTCTGTAAAGTTTCCATATCTATATACTTGTAGGCATCCTGGACGCCAATGCAAAATCTTCGCCAGAGAATGGGACATTTTGCAGGATACCCAGTAACTTATAAAATCTTCCATACTCTGGGGAAAAAAACTAACTATCTTGCAGACCACAAGTCCTTTGTCTGAAGCAACGACTAGATTCCTTCCCATAATGTGGGTTAACATTAACATAGTAACATAGTATGTAAGGCCAAAAAAAAGACACATGTCCATCCAGTTCAGCCTGCTACCCCCAATGTTGATCCAGAGGAAGAGCAAAAACCCCAATGACTTAGAAGACAATTTCCCCATTTTTAAGGGAAAGGATTCCTTCCTGACTTCAATCTGGCAATCGGAATAATCCCCGGATCAACAACCTGTATCAAAGAGGAACGTCCTGCTCATTCTTTTATTGTTTAATCGTGTTGACAATCTCAAACTGTTTAGGGACCTGCCTCATTAACAAGGAAAATGTTTACAACTTTGTGACAAGCCTATTTTGTGCCTTAAGGACCAAGCAATTTTTTTCACTGTCGCATTGCAAACGCCATAACTCCTTGACATAGCTGTATGAGGGTTTGTTTTTTTGTGGGGAGAGTTGTATATTTTAATGGCACCACTCTGGGGAACTTATTGGTACCTTGTAATCGCACTGCGGGGTGCCAATGGGTGAGAGAAAGAGCCCCCTGTCATTTGCTTACATGCTACAGTTGAGTGTGGCATGTAAGAGGTTAAGCTATCAGGATCTGAGGTTTCTCCATTCCATGCTGCTAGAGCAGGAGCCTGGCTGTTCATAGTCAATCAAGCCACCACCTTAAAAAGAGGTATGTTCCGGTATAAAGAGTGTATGGGAAGTCAGTTTAAGGGCGAGCACCCACTGGCGTTTGCGTTTTCCGCGGGAAAAAAAACGCAGCGTTTTCGCCGCGTTTCCCGCGATTTTTCCGCGCGTTTTTTGCGGCGTTTTCGTGGCTTTTCCCATTAATTTCCATTGACTTTCATGGGTGCATTAGGAGAAAAATAAGGACACATATGCAACTGACAGTTCCTATGTTAAAAACGCAAACGCAACGCAAAAAAAAACGCCAGTGGACAGGAACACATGTTATCTCTATGCCTGTGCAGGAAAAACGCAAAACGCAGGTAAAAAAACGCCAGTGGGTGCTCGCCCTAAAGGTGTGTTGTGGTCTGTATAAGGGGTTAATGCCCAGTTGTCAATTTATTCATACATTTCCAGTAGGAATAACAGAAGTACCCCACAACATGGAATTTTAAGAATAGGTGCTCCAGTATTGCTATTACTCGTGGAATTCAGCTAACATAGTAACATGTTAACATAGTATGCTAGGCTGTAGAAAGACAAATGCTGCCCCCCTTCACCCCTGTTGTTCCAGAGGAAGACAAAAAATCTCAATGAGGTAGTAGCCAATTTATCCCATTTTGGGGGGAAATTTCCTTTCCGACTCCTTAATGGCAGTCAGAATAATCAACACTCTTCCACAAAAAGTTTCTTTCTTACTTCAGGTCCAGCAGTGGGAAGATCCCCAGATCAACAACCGTTTTGCTTATTTAATGTCTATATTCTGTAATATCATAGCACTCTAGAAAGACATCTAGTCCCCTCTTAAACTCTATTAATTTTGCCATCACCACGTCCTCAGGCAGAGTGTTCCACAGTCTCACTGCTCTTACAGTAAAGAACCCCCTGCTATGTTGGTGTGGAAACCTTCTTTCCTCTAGACGCAGAGGATGCCCTCTTGTTACCCTCACAGTCCTGGGTATGAACAGATGAGCTATTTACTAAAACCATGAGCAGATGTTCTCTTTAGACTGGTGTCACAGTATTTTATTGCAAAAACACCATGTTTTAAGTATTTTTGCTACAGGCAGTTTTTGTCACTTTTTTTGCAGCACAAAATGCCATATGTAGATGTTTGCTGTAGATCAATCATAAAGTATAAAACACCCTACAAACTTTACACTTTTTTGTGGTGTTTTTTTTCACTTTTCTAGCATTTTTGGGGGGTCCATGGCCTTTTTCAAAATCCAGCATGCTCTAGTCTGGTGTTTTTTTTGCCATTTTCCCAAAGGCTTCTCTATAGGAAAGACAAATGTCTAAAAAAAATCCTATATGTTATTAAGAGCTGACACCCACTGGCGTTTTTTCTCTATTGCGCTGCGAGAGCAATTGAAAACACTCGCCTCGCAGCGCGAGAAAAAAGCCAGGATGATGCGGCAGCAGCGCTAGCCCCATTGAAAAGATAGGGAGAATACCGTAGACTTCTGCCACAGCTGTGACAGCTGTGGCACAAGTGCAGCATGCTATCCCATTGCTTTCAATTTTTTTTAAACTTTTTTTACCACTTAATGATGATTTTTAGGGTAGGGCTTATATTTCAAGTCACAAACCACTGCTTTCAATGGGACCCGCAGCAGCGCCGATCCCATTGAAAGCAATGGGATAGCATGCTGCACTTGTGCCACAGCTGTCACAGCTGTGACAGCCGTGGCAGAAGTCCGCGGTGTTCTCTCTATCTTTTCAATGGGGTCCCATCCCATTCTCATCCCAGCATCTTTCTTGCACTACGAGGCGAGTGTTTTCACTTGCTCTCGCAGCGCAAGATAGAAAAAATCGCCAGTTGGTGTCCACCCTAAGGCTAATTTCACATGGGCGAGCGCACTATGGGGTCATGAATCCCACCCCCATATCGCGCTCCCCACCATGGGAATTTTCCAATGGATGTAAGGCATTTTCATGACAAAACAGCCTCGCATCACTTCAGGGAAAAAGCAATTCTTCGCCGCGGCTGCCACAGCTGCAGCCGGAGGATCGCAGAGTTTTTCCCATTGCTTTCAATCATAGAATGGTAGAGTTGGAAGGGACCTCCAGGGTCATCGGGCCCAACCCCCTGCTCAGTGCAGGATTCACTAAATCGTCCCAGACAGATATTTGTCCAGCCTTTGTTTGAACCCTTCTATTGAAGGAGAACTCACCACCTCCCGTGGTAACCTGTTCCACTCATTGATCACCCTCACTGTCTAACATCTAATCTCTGTCTCTTCCCTTTCAGTTTCATCCCATTACTTGTAGTATTTCCTTGTACAAATGAGAATAGGGCTGATCCCTCTGCACTGTGACAGCCCTTCAGATATTTGTAGACCGCTATTAAGTCTCCTCTCAGCTTTCTTTTTTGCAAGCTAAAGATTCCCAGATCCTTTAACCGTTCCTCATAGGACATGCTTTGCAGACCGCTCACCATCCTGGTAACTCTTCTCTGAACTTGCTCCAGTGTGTCAGTTCCAGTATTCCAGATGAGGTCGCTGCAGTATTCCAATGGGGCTGCTGCAATGCGAGATCACACAGCATGCAGGAAAACATTGGTCATGTGTATGACACCTTCATTCAAAAGAATGGGATTCATATTTGTGTGTTTTAAAATGCATAAATCTTGCCCAATTTTAGCACCCGTGTGAAGGCAGCCTAAGGGTATGGTCGCATGTAGCGGAAATGGTGCAGAATCTCTGCAGCATCATTTCTGAACCATTTCCACATAAAATACCGCATTTAATCAGGAATCGGCTGCGGATCCGCAGCTGATTTTAGCAGCTTCGATGCTCCCATCATCTCCAAATATGTTGCACCCCGTCACACGTCACCTGGCAGCCTCTAGTGCGTGTCTGGCCGCTGATCACGTGATGTCACTTCCAAATCACCTGATCAGCGGCTCGGCTAGGAGAAGCAATGTGGGTGCCAAAAACATAACATTTTCAAAGAAGGCTGCAAAAAGTATATGGCACACATCAATGGTAGTAAATCCTAACCATGACCCTAAGGGCTCTCTCACACAAGCATTTTTTACCACGTATTACGCTCATGGGTTTTGTACGCGTAATAAACTTTACATGATTTTTAACAGTGTCTCCCACACACAACACGCGAAATGCACTTGCAAAAAAGAACTCAACGTGCTCTATCTTGGTGCAAATTACATGCAAAAATAGTGTATGGGGATTTGTTGGCACGTAGCAGTATGCATTGCATTGTGTACTGCTGGGTATCCCCTCGCGGGAGTTATGCGCTCAGAAAACGCTCATGTGGGAGAGCCCTTATGGTCTCACATTATAGTAAAAATAATGTGCACATCAAATCCTGAATGCAACCATTGAAGTTCCCACCTAGTTCAAATAAATAGCAAGTCTGATAACAATGATTATATCAATATACATCTATACTCATGGTGTTGATACCAAAGGCACCCACTAAAGAAATGGCCCTACACGCGCTTCACTATATACAGATTTGTCAGGTTTGGGTGTAAGCCTTTTAAATTGTACCTGGGTTTCCAAATGACTTTTCAGAATAAGCTGTTGTGTGCGTACTGGAGGAATAACACACTTTGTGGTCATTATTCGACTTGTATTTTCCTCCTTTTCCCCTTTGTAGGCTGTAAATCTGATTCTCCATCCTCTCTGAATTGAAGGGAGGTGCTGCTGCTTTGCAATGTATGCTGTGTGCTATAGACCGTACACAGAGAACTGCAGAGATTCTGCTCGGTCTGTTATACACACACACAGGCAGAACCTCATCATGTAGCAAGATTTAGTAGTGTACATGTGTATAAACAGCAGATATCTCAGCATTAGCTCCAGCATTCTCATCTATGTGTGACTGTCTTCCACTCCTCCTTCTCTCTGCATACAGTTCAATCAGCAGGGTGATTCATCTGCTGTCCTTATGTCCCCTGTCAAGTAGACAGTAGACAGCAAGGTAGGGAGTCTGGAGACAAAACTTTAGAGGGATTTCTAAGCATCAAAACGTTATTTTAAGTAAATATAGTAAACCGCAGTTTTGCTATTCATCACACTGGCTATCATATAGGCAGAAGTTGTTTGAAAAGTGTCCATTTGAATGTATAGGCTGACTAATTGGGTTTAAAAACATCTGATATTCTTCTTGTTACAGGTTTTGTTTAAGATGTTTCTTGGAACGGCAAACTTCGGTGAAGCGGCACATTTTTTTTCTACTTTAGGATTTTTCAATTTAATATTCATCTCATGCACACCCATCATCCTGTATTTTACCAAAGTAGAGCACTGGTCATCCTTCTCAGCCTTACCATGGGGATATCTATGTGGAGTTGCCGGTCTCTGGTTAGGTCAGTAAAAATGGGGTACAATTTCATAAAAAGTCTGCATTTATTTTATATTATTTTCATGTTTTTTTCCTAAACTGCAAAGCATATGCTCCTGCAAGACTTCTATGTGACACTTGGTCATTCATTAGTTACTTCAGCATAAAGGGGTTGTCCGAGTTATAGACCCCCTGTGTAAAATGCAGTAACAGCAAATAGACTTATACTCACCTGTCTCCATTCCACGGCGCTGCTCTGGGTCTCTCTTCTGATGTCACATTTACAGGCTGACCCAGCCTGTTTATGGGATGTCACAGGCACTGCAGCCAATAACAGAGCTCAGCATTCAATCGCTGAGCTCTGTGATCGGCTGCAGTGCCTTTGACGTTCCATGAACCCCACCAGAACTGCAGGCTGTAAATAAACAAAGGCCTGGAGGACCGAGAGGCGCCGCGGGACACAGAAAGGTTATTATGTGTAAAAACTATTTGTTATCTTACTGCATGGTGAATGCATTTCACGCAGGATCTATAACGCGGACAGTCCCTTTAAGTACTCATATTAGGCTAGGGCTACACAGGGATTTTGCCAGTGATACATGTTGCATAGCCGAAGAGCGCAGTATGCCAATGCTACATTGTATCCTAATGAATGTGATTGTGGTTGCATTGTGCAGGTCATGTAATGAAAAAATTTATTATTATTTTGGGAGACAATGGTAAAAACACTGCTCCTCATTTTTTGGTTCCGTTTTAACATTGTTCACCATGAGGTATAAATGACATATTAAAAAAAAAAACTTCTTGTTTTAGGGCAAAACTTTGTGCTAGGACCAGAAGGGGTATACTATATCCATTTTTCTTCTCTGCCTGCCGCCTCCTAGATATGCTGGTTCCCGTTATCAGCCGTTCAAGATGGCTGACGCAATCTTCACGTGATCAGCACTGGCCAATCAGACAGCAATGCACAGTGTCCATTAGCTAGTCAGAAAATTATGTTGGCCATCTTGAAGATCGATAAGAGAACTGAGAACCGATGGACCGGAGGGATAGCAGAGAAGTAATATACCCCCTTGTGTCACCATACAATTCCGATACCCATAACTTTTCTGTAAATGGATCTATGTGAGGGCTTGTTTTTTCTGGTTGAGTTGACGTTTTGATTAGTGCCATATTATACTACATACTGTATATTTTTTTTACCACTTTTTATTCCTTTTCCTAGGAGGTGGGATAGGCAAATACACTAATTCTGATTTTTTTTTTTTTATTTGTTTTTAGTCTGTTTACCCTGCAGATTGAGTAACATGATAATTTTATAGTCCAGGTTATTTTTATTGCTCCAAAGTAGTAAAACATAATAAATAAATAAATTTGATATTACTATAATCATACTGCCCCACAAAATAAAGTTCACGTGTCATTTATACACCACGGATGGTTGCTGTAAAAACAAAACCCAAGGAGAAGAAAAAAACTAAAAGACAGCTGCGTCATTTCATTTTTTTTCATTCCCCCTGTAAGGCCTCATGTCCATGGGGAAAATCAGGCCCGCTACGGATTCTACATGTAGAATCTGCAGCGGGTCCCTCCTGCCCCGCGGACATGAGCGCTGAAAATAGGAATTTAAAAGAATTTACCCATCCGGAGCGGTTCGGGAAAGTCTTCTCTTCCTCACGGCCGGATCTTCTTTTTCGGCCGGCGGATGAACTCGTCACGGCTGCGGCACGTCGCCGACGTGCCGCGCGCATGCGCCGGGCACATCTGCCGAGCCGAAGCAAGAAAGATGCGGCCGTGAGGAAGAGAAGACCTTCCTGGTCCGCTCCGGATGGGTAAATTCTTTTAAATTCCTATTTTAGGTCTCCCGCGGATCCGGACGGCTTCCATAGGCTTCAATAGAAGCCCGCGGGAGCCGTCCCCGCGGGAGACCCGCATGAAAATGGAGCATGGTCCAGATTTTTTCATGCTCCATTTTAAAAAAAATCCTTTTTATTGACCATCCGCGGGTATTTATCTACCCCGCTGGTGGTCAATGCATCCCTATGGGGTGCGGATCTGCGGGCAGGAGAAGAGTTAAAATCTGCTGCGGATTTTAATTCTTATTTTGCCCGTGGACATGAGGCCTAAATCTAAAAAAAATTTCATTACATCATATGTACCTCAAAATGGTGTAATTAAAAATATAGTCTGTCCCGCAAAAAAAAAGCTCTCATTTGGTTACGTTGATGGAAAAATATAAAAAATGTATGTGTCTCGGAAGGTGAAGATGAAAAAAATGAACCGATTTTGCAGTGTCTTTGAAGGTGGCAAACTTTTAAAACCGCTCTTATGCTGTCCTATATACCTCCATGGTGAAAGACTACTACAAACTATATGTGGTCTGATGCATCTTAAAACAGGTTGTGATTCTGGCTGAATATGTAGAAAATACTGGAAAACAGTTACCAGAGGACTCTGTATAACGTTTAATGCAATCCTGCATGGGATGTGTACATTTATTTTTAACTTTTCCTTTTTTTTTCTTTTTTTTTACAGTTTTTAACATCTTAGTAAATGTTGGGGTTGTCCTAACATATCCCATCCTAATTTCAATTGGCACAGTCCTCAGTGTTCCAGGTAATGCAGGTAAGTGCATTATAAGAGTTCCATAATTTCCAACACTCCTTGGAGAATGTCCTGTGCAGCGGACAGGAATAGGTGAAGATAAATCAAATTTACGTAATAGGGGCATTTCTATGACTTTTGGGGACACTCCTGTGTAGAATAGGGTGGGATTTAGTGGCAAAATCTTGATTTAACAAATTCCAAATTTCAGTCCTGTGAAGTCATGGTACATCCTCAAATATATAAATATGTAATGTCAAAGACGAGCACCAAGCTGCGCAAGGCGAGAGAATGAGACAACGAAGGGATCCCCATGTTGGTTTGACCTGCATATTATATGTATTCGAAATAGCTGATGTCTTTGCATTATAAGTTATAACTATTATTTTTAATTCCACTGAATAGTTTTCCTGAGTGTACAGATATATAATAGATTGCAGTCGCCGTCCTAGGACGGACTTTTTTACTAAGTGTAACATAAACATCAAAAGCATCACCATAATATACTCATAATTACGAAAGTGTTTCTATGCTTCTAGCTGCCTGAGATGAAACATAGAATGACTCCCTTCCCCAAACTGGATCTGAGAATGACTGCACTCTACATTTGTCAAAATGCTGTCCCTTACAGTCAGGGAAGGGTGCAATGATGAAATCCAAATAAAGAGAACATATATGTGCAGAGATGCTCAAGGGCCATGATGCAATATATGTAATAGACCTCTCTATCTTGCATGCATCATTTATAATATCGATGTGTTATAAAAAGAGGGGAATTTGGACCCCCTCAGGCTCCAGGGCCTGGGTGCGACCTTTGCATCATCTATGCCTGAACCCCTTATATATTCATATTTACTTGCTATCGAAAAACTCAGTAACTTCACTTTTGAGTTTTTCCTGTAATGCATTAAGGCTGGAACCCCCCTTCCCAGGTATTCCTTTGTGCCCCAGATTTTAAATGTGCTTTCTCTGGATTTGCCTAGATACATGATTTATAAAAGACACAAGTTACTCATGAAATATTTAGATATCATTGGCAGAAACATGCCGTAAACTGCACCATCTAGTAAAAAGTATAAAATGATGTAGAAGCCGTAGTGATGCTCTGCAATACACCCAAAAATTCCAAAGTGGATTCCACCTAAAATCATTGATATGACATGCCAGAATATGACATTGGTTGCAGCCTATTTGTTATCATTTTGTTGTTTTATATAGTATATTGTTCAGTTAAAAGGGTTGTCAGTTGTAAAATCCACAGAATAAGCTGTCAGTAGTAGATCAAAATGGGTCTGCCACCCAAGAACCCTGCCGATTAAAGGGGTTGTCCCGCGGCAGCAAGTGGGTCTATACACTTCTGTATGGCCATAATAATGCACTTTGTAATGTACATTGTGCATTAATTATGAGCCATACAGAAGTTATAAAACGTTTTATACTTACCTGCTCTGTTGCTAGCGTCCTCGTTCCCATGGAGCCGACTAATTTTCGCCCTCCGATGGCCAAATTATCCGCGCTTGCGCAGTCCAGGTCTTCTCCTGTTCTCTATGGGGCTCCGTGTAGCTCCGTGTAGCTCCGCCCCGTCACGTGCCGATTCCAGCCAATCAGGAGGCTGGAATCGGCAATGGACCGCACAGTTTAAGCTGTTCACTGGGCTAGTGTGCTCATGCATTCAGTTGATTTCTGCAGGAAGCAGCCAGCTCCATTCCCACTGCAGTGGCCTGGCTTGGTATTATAGGCAAAGTTCCCATTGAAGTGAATGTTCTGCAATACCAAGCCTGGCCACTGAAGTGGGAATGGAGCTGTCTGCTTCCTGCAAAAATCAACTCCATGCATGAGCACACCAGCCCAGTGCTAGGCCATCAATACTTTGCATTTGGACAACGCCTTTAACCCGTATCCTGTCTAGTCCAGAAAAAAAAATCTAATAGTAAATGTCAATAAACTGCTGTTGACAGATCTGTTATTATGTGTGCAATTAAGTTTTGCTTGAATTGGGTTGTAGGTTACTAACATTTTAATTCTGCTACAACCCTTATTACCCAATGAAAACCCATCAGCAGAGGCCACCCTGTTTGTTCACATATTACAAGAGACTGCTTATTAATAGACATGCACATAGATATTCAGAGATATTATCTCAAAAGGAGGGAAAATACAAAAAACGGTGAATCAAGAAGGAAGCACACTAAGGCACAATGGATACTTACCAGTTCTTAAGATCTTAATGTTGACTTTTCATGACCAAATTCGATAAGGCTAATATTAAAAAATATAATTCAGAACACTGAGAGGAAGCCCAGCAGGAAAGCATCCTAGTGTCAACTCATCCTCACATAGGCTAAACTGGAAGCATATCTGGGTACATTTTGAAAGTAGGTCCTTTCTTGGCAAAGCCCAACTTGAGCTGGAAGAGAAGAAGACCATCTGATGGTGTTGACATTATGGAAACCTGAAGGCATTCTGGGTATTGAGGGTATGGGTTAGGTTTCTTTTATGTAGGATGACTGTCAATAACTTAAAGGGAGTCTGTCACCTACTTTTAGCCCTATAAGCTAAGCTTATGGGCTGAAAGTTAGTGACCCATGGAGTCCTGGGATATACTGTAAGTTTTAAGCTCAACATCCCAATCGTTCCCTCAATGTGGGCACTGAAAGCCACCACTGAATGCATTGAGTGGTGCTGCCAAGTAGTTCGCCCATTATAAAATTAGAACGGGTGGACTACTTGGCAGTGCCACTGAATGCATTCAGTGGCAGCTTTCATTGCTCTCACCGGGGGAACAACGGACAAGGTAAGTTTAAAACTTACATCCCTGGACTCCATGGGTCATCTACGTTTAGGCCATAAGTTTAGCTTATGGGGTTAAAAGTAGGTGTTAAGTTCCTGTTAAGCTTGGGAATCTAACAGTCTTCCCAACGATTATTGCTCCTGTGGTTTCACATAGCAGCAATAATCCTTCACTGAATGGAGGTGGGGCATGACACAGATCTCTTCTGGTCACCCGCATCCTTTTAAAATACAACCCCAATTCCAAGAAAAATTTTGATGCTGCATAAAATGTAAATAAATGTAAAGAAAAAAAAAGAATGCAGTGATTTTGGAATCTCATCTAACCATATTTTATTCACAAGAGAACATAGAACACATATCAGAAGGTAAAAGTGAGACATTTTTTTCATTTGATTTAAAAAAAACTCATTTAGAAATTGATGGCAGCAACAATCTCCCAAAAGTTGGGCCAGAGCCATGTCTACCATTGTGTAGCATCGCCTCTTCTTCTTACAACAGTCTGTAAATGTCTAGGAAGTGAGGAGACCAATGCCTGGAGTTGTGGGAGAGGAATGTTGTCACATTCTTGTCTGATGTAAGATTCAACAGTCCTGGGTCATCTTTGCTGGATTTTGCATTTCATAATGCGCCAAAGATGAGCCAGGACTGTTAAATTGGTAAAAGCTCTGGACTGCAGGCAGGTTAGTTCAGCACCCGCACTCTTCTTTTGCGAAGCCATGCTGTGTCATGGATGTAGTATCTGAAAGATACATTGTCTGGCTAGGATCATATGTTGTTCTAAAACCTCTATATACTGCTCAGCATTGATAGTGCCTAGATGTGTGAGCTACTCATGCCATAGGCAGTAATGTGACCCCATACCATCAGAGATGCAGGCTATTGAACTGTGCTGATAACAAGCTGGATGGCCCCTCTCCTCTTGAGTCTGCAGGACTTGGAGCCCATGGCTTACAAAAATAATTTCAAATTTTGATTCCACAGTTTTCCATTTTGCCTCAGTCCATTTTAAATGAACTTTGGCCAAGAGATGGCGTCGGCATTTCTGGGTTGTGTTGGTATATGGCTTCTTCTTTGCATGATCCATTCTTAACTTGCATTTGTGGATTTCACAGAGAACTGTGTTCACAGACAATGATTTCTGGAAGTATTTTTGAGCTCTTACAGTGATTTGCATTACAGGATCATGCCTGTTTTTAATGCAGTGACGTCTGAGGGCCCGTAGATCTCAAGTGTCTAATATTGACCGTCAGTCTTCTTCCTTGTGCACACAAATTTCTCCAGAACTTCTGAATCTTTTGATGATATTATGTAGGGAAGATGGTAGGATATTCAAAGCCTTTGCAATTTTGCATTGAGGAACGGTTTTCTTAAATTGTTCCACTATTTTTAGATGCAGGTTGGTGAACCTCTGACCATCTTTGCTCCTGAGAGATCCTGCCTCTCTAACATGCTTTTTCATACATAGTATACGTTACCATCCATCTGTTTTTCATTAGTACCTTTTACTTTTCCCCCCTTTTGTTACTCCTGTCCCTACTTTTAGATGTGTTGCTGCCATTAATTTCTAATTCAATTCATTTTCTTTTTCATGAAATGAAAAAACGTCTGACTTTCACCTTCTGATTTGTGTTTTGTATTCTATTGTGAATAAAATATGGTTATATGAGATTTCTAAGTCACTGCATTCCTTATTTAACATTTATTTACTTTTTACAATGCATCCCAGCTTTTTTGGAATTGGGGTTGTACATGAACAACTGCCTGTTTACACAGGCCAATTACAGTCAGGTTTTTAATACCTTTCAATTAATGTTCAGTTTTGCACAATCCAACCAGTGGCGAAACTATAGAGGATGCAGGGGATGCGGTTGCACCCGGGCCCAGGAGCCTTAGGGGGCCCATAAGGCCTCTCTTCTCCATATAGAGAGCCTAGTACTATGAATAAAGCATTATAGTTGGGGGGCCTGTTACAGATTTTGCATTAGGGCCCAGGAGCTTCAAGTTACGCCTCTGAATCTAACGATTACCTGAATCATTCCGTGCACAAGGGCCCTTAGGCAGGTATGAGCAAATCATGTTTGCAGCTGTATAGGACACTTGTAGGCATGGTGCCCACTTCCACTCTTACCACATAACAGCACTTCCATACAAAGGATTGCACTAATGATTCCAATTGCTTACAATGACTGGTGTTTTAGGACAGCCATGAGTGATGTATTCTATGCTACCACCACCTCTCCCATATAGTGCCTATAGGGTCTATGACCACCGCTGGTGTTGAGCACCCAAATTGTAAAAGATATTGACTGGGTATAGGCGCCCTCTTCTATCTTGTACCCTTTCACTACCCATTCAGTAATTATTTTGTATATTATGTAACAGTGCCATGGAACAGCAACTTTCTTTGAATTTATATCCTTACTGATTTACCAAAAAGTCTACAGAACTTTCTTTTCACTTCTTGTCTTCCATTCAGTTATTGACCTGCTCAAGCATGAAGTCATTTTCAGTGTTGTAAGACTGGGAGCAACTATTATCATCTGCATTGGGTTTCTGCTTATGCTGCTCCCTGAAGAATGGGATGAGATTACCCTGCGATTCATCAATAGCTTGAAAGAGAAGAAAACCGAGGAGCATGCAGAGGACGTGGCGGATGCTGGGCTCCACACCAGGAGCAGGAGCAGGGCTAACGGCACAGTGTCTATACCACTGTCTTAAAACCATCATCATTTGAATGCACGTGAATGTATATTCTGTGAATATAATTTAATTCTCTAATTGTAATGTAATATCATAGTACTTATCTACAAATACTTCTAAGTTAAAGACATAATGTTTACATTTATACACCTACATGTAAATAACACAATAAAGGTCTTTTTTATAGAAGGTCTTCATTGGGTTTTTCAAATTATTTGCGACGTTTCAACATTTGTGAAAATGAAATGCATTAAAAGGGTCTTCTCCGAGGATCACTTAGAGTATGATCACACTGTTGAGTTTTGTGTGGAGTCCACAGCAAATCTGCATCCCATTACTTTCACTTCTTTATGTGGAATTTGCATAGGTAATTCTGCAGATGGATTTGCCCATTGAAACTAAATTTGTGTGTACATGTGCATAGCCGCGGCAGAAATCATGGCTGAGATGCAGATTTATGCCACGGTTTTTGGTGCAGAATTTGTAGGTGTTTGAAGCGACCCTCCGGAGTATATTATCTGCAGTTGCCACCCCTCTAATTAGCCAATTTCGGGTCCTGTTTTCCTCTCTCCAAGAAGGCTACAGAAATTTTCTCACTACCTAATGCAAGCTGTGCACCACTCCCTGACAAGGGCCATCCTTTACGCCTAGAAGAAAGAAGGTCAACATAGAAATGGGTTCTTGAGAGGCATGGCCTAGGACATGAAGCAGTAAGTTGCACCTCCTCAGAGCTCCCGCTAAACCCCGGCAAACACACCACTTGCACCGCATCCACGGACACAGCACTGCCTTCATGGGCCGCATAAAGAGACAGGGAGACCGGGGGACCCCGGAAAACGAAGACACAGGCCCGCTAGACGCCTACCTGGCTCATCTGCCGAGACGGCCGGCCGGCACGGAGGACTCCAAGATGGCGCCGCCGCTCAGGGAAGGGGGAGGAGCCTCACCCCCGCTCTCAACCGGGACGCCACAGACGCCTGCAAGGTACTCTCCCACGGCGCAGGGCAGCAATATAAGCCCACCAGACCCCCGAGAACAGCGGGTCTCATCCCCGCAAACCCAGAGGCAGATTAAGCCGGCCAAAAGCCTCCCGCGGCAGGCCCCGCCCACCTCATCCGGCGCCATTCCCAAGAAGGGGCCAGCAACCAGGGCCTTCAGAGGGGGCTCCCCAGACACCCCAGCGCAGAGAGACCCTTGCAAGGGAGACATGAAAAACGCACCTCGGACCCGGGGACCGCAGCTGCGGCCTAGAGACACCCAAAGCCGGGGGAGCAAGAGCATAGGCTCCCAGGCCAGGGAGGTGAGAAGTATTACACCACTGGCCACAGCAGCTCAAGGGACAAACCCCCACAACCAAGCACCAGCTATGACAATCTGCGAAAGCAGGACCCCAAATGAGCCCTCAGACTATGACCCCCCAGACGAGCAGCTCCCTGAGATCTCCGAAAGCACCTCTCCTACAGCCGCGACGCCCCCATCAAAGGGGCCAGAACCCCAATCCCACGCTAAATCTACCCCGCTGACAGAGTCAGATGAAGACGACGGCACTGACGACAAAGAATGGGACTGGAAAGCCCACCTAAAGAGCATTCCTACAAGAAGCGATGTCGATGCCCTACTGAAAAGGGCAACTAGCTCACAAATGCAAGCCATCGAAGCCCTGCAAACAGACATAAAACACATAGGTCACAGAGTCGCAGAATCAGAAGAAATGCAAATCCAGATGCAGACACAGCTCACTGAACACCATAGAATTCTACAAGACCATTCCTCGCAAATCACCAACATCTTAACCCAGCTCGACGATATTGAGAATCGCAATAGAAGGAATAATATTCGAATAAGAGGCCTGAGCGAGGAAGTAGAACCAGCTCAACTAGAGAACTTGGCTACAAAAAGCTTTGGCGACATCCTCAATAGATCCGAAAATAACCCCGTCGAGATCGACAGGATCCACAGATCCTTGGGTCCCAAGAGTACCGACCCAGCAAGACCCCGCGACGTCGTCTGTAGAATCCACTTTTACAGAGAAAAAGAAGAGCTCCTCAGAAGAATCCGGGAATCAGGCCCTCTAACCTACAAAGACACTAACCTACTAGTTCTACCCGACTTATCTAGAAGAACCTTGCAACTCCGCAAAGCTCTGAAGCCCATACTTACGGCGCTAAAAGAAAGAAACATCCCCTACCGCTGGGGATTCCCCTTCCAGCTGCACGCAGGAAGAGACGGGCGCTCAGCCATATTCAGGGGACTGGGTGATCTCCCAAGGTTCCTGGCCAAACTAGAACTCCCGATGATAGCCATCCCTGACTGGCCCAAAGTCGACGCGCCAGACCCGCAGCCTCCAAGAGAAGAATGGCACATGGTAAGCCCAAACGGGAAACGCTAGCCAGAAAGAGCGGAATCCCTCCTCTCTGGGCCCTTTAGGCCTACTGTCTGTGACAACAGCCTCCCGTCTGAGAACGTTTCGTTAAAATCCGTGGATGCCCTGAATCATACCCCTCTGTGGGTTCAGCATTAGAAGCCGGGGTCCGGGGGGAGCCGAGGTCTGGCGTTCGGGTCCAGCTTCCCCCATACTAGGCCAGCAGCATGAGTTGCTGCAATCTAGATTTTTTGCTTTTTGTCTTTTTTCTCCCGCAGCTCTTTCAGCTGCATGCAGTTACATTCGGAGACGGGATCTTCCCTGGCCTAAGATCCCGACTCACCATGAATATAGTTCTAACTGGTACCTGTTTTTGCTTTCACCTTTCTCTCCCCTGGTCTCTCCTCTCCTCTAAATTTTCCTCCCCTAGGATCCTCCTTCCTACAACCACGAGGCTGTCTCCTCAACAGTACTGGCGATGTCTCCCTGAGGGTAAGCAATGGCACCTGTGACAATAAGCTCCTATAATGCGAGAGGCCTAAACAGCCCCGGGAAAAGAAACCAGATTTTATATAGTCTCCATAAAAAGATCATGATTGCCTTCCTCCAAGAAACCCACTACACTACCGCAAGCATACCCGCATGCCACAATCACTATTACCCATATTGGTTTCATGCCCCCCACCCCGACCGCAAAGTTGGAGGTGTCTCCATAGCCTTCCACAAATCCCTTAAACCACAGATCCTGGCACTGGAGAGGGAGGGGGAGGGGAGATACCTATTCCTGAAAATTAAGATATTAAACGACATTTTCACCCTCGCTAACTTTTATTTCCCTAACCAGTGCCAGGCTCTCTTCGGCTCCAGAACTCTCCGGAGACTATCAGAATTTGCAGAAAACTCGACCATCATAGCCGGAGGCGACTTCAACATGGTCCTAGACCCACACCTGGATACCTCCTCAAGGCGCTCCTCGGTCTCGTTCTCGGCCATCCGCAAACTAAACAAAACAACTGGTGAGTCTACACCTAATCGACCTGTGGAGATCTCTCCATCCGGCCGATAGGGACTACAGCTGCCATTCGCGTGTCCACAACTCGTACAGCAGAATCGATTACATCTTTATCTCACACAAATTGTTAGATGGGTCCCCTAAATGTACTATAGGGAACTTCCTCTGGTCCGACCATGCCCCAGTAATGGCCAAACTTAACCCGATAATACAAGATTACAGAGGATTTAACTGGAAACTAAACGACAATTTACTTAAAGATCCCACCTGCATGGACGACATAACTAAAACAATTACTACCTTCTTAGAAATCCACACAACCGACACTACCTCGGCGCCGCTTAAATGGGAGGCTCTAAAATGCACCCTGAGAGGAGTCTTCATCTCGCACGGCTCGAGACTGAAAAAAGAATGGTCAAGTAAACTCAAACAGTTGTTCCGAGACCTAGAGTCCCGCGAAACAGCTAACAAAGCACAGAGGTCCGAAGCCTTACTAACAGACATCATAAACATAAGACACGAGATCTTGGCCATACTCGACCAGAACACCCTGAGCGCCTGGGACAGATTTCGGGCGGGGCAGTATGAGTATGGCAATAAGAGCGGGAGGTGGTTGTCTAGGGCACTGCGTCCCCAGACCCCCCAGACGAACATCATGTCCATCCGTGACCCCTCAGGGACCGAGGTTTGCGCCCCTAGCGAGATTCTAGAAACCTTCAGGGTTTACTACTCCAAGCTTTATAACATACCCGACCAGGGGGACGCGGATGGACACACCCAAAGCGAGCCTACAGCACAGTACCTACACTGTCACACACACACCACCATCTCAAGTGCTGACTCAGAAGCACTCGAGAGTGACTTATCGCCCTCAGAACTTACCCAGGTTCTGCGCGACTTGAAACTGGGGAAGAGTCCGGGCCCGGACGGGTTCACACCAAGATTCTATAAATTACTGGGAGGACAACTATCAGAACTTATGTTGTCTGCCTTTAACGCCGTCTCTAAGGGATGCCCATTTCCCCCTCAGGCCCTGCAGGCCAACATAGACGTGATCCTGAAGCCTGGGAGGGACCCTCTCTCATGTAAAAGCTATAGACCCATCTCCCTCATAAACAGCGACCTTAAAATATTCTCAAAAATGCTGGCCAATAGACTAAACCCCCTAATCCCGTCCCTTATCCACACTGATCAAGTCGGATTTGTCCCGGGAAGGGAAGCTAGAGAGAACACGATTAAAACAATATCTCTGATAAATAAAGCTCGGATCTCCCATACCCCACTGTGCCTTCTCGCAGTTGATGCCGAGAAGGCCTTTGACAGGGTGAGATGGTCCTTCCTGGAGCAAGTGTTGAGGGAGGTGGGTCTGGGCCCGAGAGCCCTTACTTGGATCATGGCCCTATACAGTAACCCCTCTGCGCGTATCAGAGTGAACGGCCTCCTATCTGAGCCCTTTCAGATCCGGAACGGAACCAGACACCGCTGCCCCCTCTCCCCACTCCTATATATTCTAGCGATGGAACCGCTGGCAGCAGCCCTGAGGAGCAACCCCGACATTCAGGGGATGCCAGGTGGAGGTGGAGAACAAAAAATCTCAATATTCGCAGATGACCTGCTGCTTTACGTCACAAGCCCCAACACGTCCCTGCCCGCTATCCTAGAGGAATTAACAAGTTATGGGAAAATTAGCAACTTTAAGATAAACCCTCAAAAATCCAAAATACTCAACATTTCCATACCATTAACGGAGGCCAACCCGTTGAGCGAGTCATACCCAGGAGCTTCTTCACACTCTTACAGAAAGCAACAACAAGATTCGTGTGGAAAAACTCCCCACCGAGAATAAGTTACAAGATTCTTACCCGACCACGCGCAGCGGGGGGGGCGGGCTTGCCAGACCTAGAGCTCTACCACAAGGCAGCAATAGGGAAATGTATCCTTGACCTACTTCATTACCCAGACACAAAAACATGGGCGACTTTAGAGACAGAACAGAATAAGCTAAACCTAGGGGGCGCATTCTGGGTTCCGGGAAGAGTACACTGGAGAGGACAGGGGGCCTCCCCCCTTGCCGTAACTCTCCTGGGGGCTTGGAACCGAATAGCCAAAAACAGGAAGATAAAGAACAAACCGGGACCACTAACACCCCTAACCGGAAATCCCCAAATCCCCGCCACCCTAACAGACGCACCCAAGCCACGAGCCAGAGAGGTCTGGGGACCGGACGGTATGCGCCCGCTGGGCGATTTAGTCGGGGCACATAGACGAAAACCAGGTTCCTGGATGCAATACTTCCAGGTGAGGGACTACCTGGGATCGTTTGGGAACCCTGGGTCACTGAGCTTGGAGCTCACCCCATTCGAAGAGCTCTGTGTCGGTCCTGACTCACCGCCACATGCGATATCTCTGCTGTACGGGTTGTTGGTTGACACGAGAATGGGCGAGACGCGACCACCATGGGAGGCGAGATGGGAGGAGGCACTGAATAAACGGTTCTCCGGAGAGCTCTGGAGCAAGACATATCAGCTAACCCACAATATGTCCATCTCTACTAAAGCACAGGAGCTCAACTATAAAATCGTCACACAATGGTATAGAACCCCGGACAGGCTCCACAGAATTTTCCCAGAAGTCTCAAACACATGCTGGAGATGCTGCTCCGAAGTAGGAGACATGTTACACATCTGGTGGGCCTGTCCGTTAATTGCGCCCCTTTGGGGAGACATCGCCAGGGTCTACGAGAAGGTTTGCAGATCCCCTATGGCCCTGACCCCCGAGACTGCCCTCCTTTCCATGCTTCCCAGCCCTGTGACTAGGACCAAAAAAAGCCTTTTAGGCCACTTCATTATGGCCATGCGCCACATCATCTCCCAACACTGGAGACGGGGAGGGGTGATCCTGAGGATTGCATGGGTGGAGGCGGTCGACCATATTAAATATATGGAAGACCTCCGGAACAGCGAAACTGTGCAAAACCAATCCGCAGCTGCGTCTCGAGATGCCTGGGCGGCCTGGGTAGATTTTAAAGGCTCCCCATCACGCCTCAAATGGCTCGCTGACGGCTCTCTATAGACAGAGATGTAAACCTGTCTGCGGGGCGCTGGGCTCTCCTCCTAACTCGCCCGACTAATCCCTCTAACTCCCCTCATCCCAGCATTAACATGCGCTTAGCGAAACCAGGAGACAGCCAAACCCTCTCCCTTCTCCCTCCTTTCCCCCTCTTTCCCAGTCACCCTCCCTCCTCAACCCCCCCCCTCCCCCCTTCTTCCTTTTCTTTCTCTTCTCTCCTCCCCCCAACACTCTCTGGGGTATTTCATTGTGTTTGTTAATTCGGTTCTGTTTCTTATATAATGTTACCCACAAAATTTATTTGCAATGCACATCACTTAATCCCACGGGGATAAAAGGAATTGTAGAAGCGATGGTCCCTGAGTGGCGGGCACTGCGGGAGACTCCCTCAGGAGCTCAAAAGCTGACATTAATAAACGAAAGGAAATGTCTCTGAGAGAAAGAGACCTTCATAGAAAACGGGAACCAAAGACCCCGTAACCCACATAATGACACTATGGCCTAGACGGGTTCGCCCCTACCCATTAAAAACCTTGAATATTAAGCTCCTGACATAAAAAAAGCGGAGAGGCACGAACCCGCAACAGCCTGCGACTCATACCGCGCTACAAGAAAAGAGAATGACACCCTGTACGTTCAAGTATTACTCATTTTATTGCAATGTTGTATTGTTGGCATAGAAAATCAATAAACATATTTTGAAAGAAATGGGTTCTTTACTGTAAAAGCAGTGAGACTATGGAACTCTTTGCCAGAGGATGTTGTGATAGAGAACTTACTAAATAAGTATAAGAAGGGACAGGACGCTTTTTCTGAGTATAACAATAGAACATGTTATAGTTACTGATTACTTCAGAAGGGTGATTGTCAAATTGCAGTCAGGAAGGAATTCTTTCCCCTAAGATGAGGAAGAATGGCTTCTACCTCATTGGTGTTTTTTGCCTTCCTCAGGATCAATATTGAGAGGGAAGTGATAGGCAGATCCAGATGGACATATGTCTTTTTTCAGCCTTACACACTATTTTACTATGATCACATGACCAATAAGAGAACAGGTATAGGTACCAGGGTAGTCTAACACTACCAATGCACTCTGGAGATTAGGGAGTCTAAATATTGCTTTGGCCATCTTGAATTCCCCAAAACAGGACCCAGAACTGGTGGATCCAAGGGACAGAAGAGAAGAACAACTGCAGATAATATACCCCTCCCCTCCAGTCCTGGGACAGAATTTTGTCTCGAAATTGGAGGGTTGCTTTACACTCTGTGCATTATTCTCCTAAGCTCCCCCTAGTGGTGACTGCAGACAAAGTGTTATTATTTAATTGTGTCTGTGCAGAAGATTTGAAGTTCTAAAAATTGGAGTTCTCATTGCTATGAAGTTATATTAATGAATTAATCCGCATAGAGTGTGGGACTTATATATTGCGTGGTGTTAAAAGGTGGACACTCCCTCTAAGAATATGGTTACATGCCATCTTATCATATAGCCAGTGCTTTGATATTCATCATAAAATCTGAATTTAAAGGTCTATCATGCTATAAAAATAGAGCTAAGTAATACCTACGAACCAATGTATATCAATAGTTTGGTGCTGCATACATTCCCTAAGCATCACCTAAACACATATAACTGGCTATGGACACATCATATGCACAATTGAAGGTCTATGAGGTAGTACGCCAGTATGGAATATGGAGGGGGAACTTGAGAAATATGGAGCTCACCCAGGCAAACATTCTTTTCAGTGTTTTCATTTTGATAAATTTACCCCTATGTGGAAAAGCAACAAAGAGATCTAAAATATAACTGGAAATAGTCCCAAAGACCAGCGGTCTGGGAAAGTACAAGTATGTGGCACAAACTAGGAAGCACAGCTGAGACTCCTAGTTTCCTTTAGTTTAATTACCAGTGATTCATTACCAGCAATCAGTATGTTTGGCAAGTGCATGTAAATGTAACACCACCTGGTCCCATGTAGATGGGTCACATGGCAGAGGTGCGAGAAGCAGTTGGCTGCCGATCGGCATCAATAATAAAACAGCTGAGATGATGTATGTTCCATATGGTAAGGTTCTCCTTTCATTCATATAACTATCACAAAGGCCCTCTTCAGGGGCGTACATAGAAATCACAGAGCCACAAAGGAAAACTTAGAATTGGGGTCTCCCCATTAAGAAAATTACATTAGAGGCTATATATATATATATGTTTCCCCCTTAAAGCACTGGTGTCCCCTCTGTAAGTCCCTCAAAGCACTGGAACCTCTTCTGTGTCTCCCCCTTTCCCTGAACGTCCAGCAGCACAAGCCTCCCTCACGTTCCTGCTGCAGTCTCAGTCAGTGCAGGCTGCTCTTTCCTACTCCCAGTGTAGTAATGTAGGAGAGAAGAGCAGCCTGCACTAAATGAGCAGAGTGAATGTAATTGCTGGAAGTTCAGGGAAAAGGGGAAACGAGTCAGTGGTTGGACAGGGGGCAGCGCCATTTTGTCCCTGTCCGATGGACCCCATATCAATCTAATGGTCTACCTATATTGGCGGAACACCACTGGTCCCCTTGTGCCAGTAGTATAGCATGGCAACTACAAGAGTAGAAATCATGGCAGACTGACACCCAACAACTTGCTTCAGGCTTTGGTAGGACACAATTGTGTCACACTTAATATACTAACAGAAAACAGTTCTATTAATACATTGCACAAAGTTAAGTAATTTGTTTTCATAGCATCCAACAAGCCCCGCAGGTTTATGTGTGTGCTGTATCAGCCACTGGATGCTCCGTCCAGACGCCTTTGATTGGAGAAGGATTTTAGCCGGGAGGATGAATTCCCAGCTGGTTTCGTGTTTCAACATAAAATGCCTTTGGTGCTCTCAAACAACGCTGCCAGCCTCTGTGATTAAATAGAAATACTACACGCTTGTATAAATGCTACTCGCAGTGATTTCTATAAATACAAGAAGCATTCACTTGAGCAAGCTATTAATCGTGTTGTGTGAAAATTGCTTGATCAAACAGGAACTTGGGTCTAGCATAATGTTTACATCATAGAGTGCTAGGTTGGCAGTATAAGCATAATAATTGTAAAATGGGGCATATTTCATGGGGATCAGTGTGTTGGGGTATTAGTAACTTTCCAGAACGTTACAACTGTACGAATGTTAAAAAGATAGGTCATCAATAGTTGATTGGTGGGGGGCCATTGGTTGGGATTCCCACCAATCAACTAATCATCTCACCGGCTGTCAGTGCAGCTGAGCTGAATGATCGCATTGGGTTCAGAGCTGGTCATTGTTCCTATTGAAATCTGTGGGAGCGAAGCCTTCTATTACACTTCCGGTTAAAACCCCAATGCGGATGTCCAGCTCAGCTGCATAGACAATTTGCCAGATTATCAGTTAATCAGTCAGGATTCCTAGTAGCGGACTCCCATTGGTCAATTGGTCAGTAAATGCCCGGAAACTCCTCCATGGATCGTATGTATATAAGTGAGCTCTGTCTGATATTGCATAAAATGAAATGCATAAATGCATATGCAGTGAGCACCGCCTATACATATACACGAATCAGTCATAAAATATAAACCACCTGCCTGATAATGCAAAGGACCGCATTTTGCACGAAAAGAACTTAGACTCATTGAGGTGTAGACTTGACAAGTCTCTGAAGGTGTCCTGTGGTATCTGGCACTAAGACAATACCAGCAGATCTTGTAAGTCATTTAAGTTGTGAGATAGGCCCTCCACAGATTGGATATGCACCAACGAGCTTTGGGTGCCCATGGCCCTGTTGCTAGTTCTGGTTACCCTCCTTGGACCACTTTTGGTAGTTACTCACCTACATGCAAGGAACACCCCAGAAGACGATTTTGGAGTAGTCCTGACCCAGTCATCTAGCCATCAAAAGTTGGCCAGTATCAAAGTCGCTCAGATCCTTCAACTTGCCGATTTTTTTCCTTCTTCGTATACACCAACTTCAAGAACTGACTGTTTTCTTGCTGCCTAATATATCTCACTCTTTGACAGGTACTATAATTCACTTCATCTGTCAGTGATTTAATATTACGGTTGATTGATGTATACATATTGCCCATTGCCAGGGGTGTAGTTATAGTGGGTAAAGAGGTGAAGGTGGCACCTGGATCTTTGTGTCAATATTATAAATAGCACATAGTAGATTGTGGGCCCTGTTAAATATTTTGTAAGAGTGGTCCAAGAACCGCAAGTTAACCCTCTGCCGGTTGCTTATAGAGCATGGTTTTCAATTTTGTGTTGTGGCTGCTGTAAGTGAGAGAGAGAATAAAACCCAATTGCAAAGCTGAGGATTAGCATGTGAGAAGCAGAAGTCCGCTTTCCGCATTTCCCTAAATCCTGTGGGACCGCTGCTATGACTGAAGGAAAGCGTACTCAAAGTGGTCTCCCTCTGCTACAATAGGGGTAGATCACTCAGGAAGTCATCCACCGTCGTCTGCAAGAAGGCCAGTTAAGTACCCTTGTAATGTAAAGCGCATAAAAGCAAAGGGACTAACCCAAATTCTTCTTTATTAGGTAAATTATAGCCAGCACAAATAACGCGTTTCGGGGACGCAGACCCTTCTTCAGAAATATCCGGAAAGAAATACAGGAATGTTACTGGATATTCATGTCCTGTACCTCCAGGAAAGAAGAAATGGCGCCATTAAAATAATTTCAGATTTCAATTAATTAGACCATAGAACAGTTTTCCATTTTGCCTCAACCCATTTGAAATGAGCTTTGGCCCAGAGAAGATGCCTGCATTTCTGGATTGTGTTGATATATGGCTTCTTCTTTGCATGATACAGCTTTAACTTGCATTTGTGGATCGCATGGTGAACTGTTTTCATAGACCATGATTTTTGGAGTCTTCCTGAGCTCATACAGTGATTTGCATTACAGGATCATGCCTGGTTTTAATGCAGTGATGCCTGAGGGCCCATATATCTCAGGCATCCAATATTGACCGTTGGTCTTGTCCCTTGTGCACATGAATTTTTCCAGACTTTATGAATTTTTTTATAATATCATAGGCTCTACATGGTGGGACATTCAAAAACTTCAAAATTTTACATTGAGGAACATTTTTCTGCAATTGCCCCACAATTTTCAGCTGTAGTTTTCACAGATTGGTGAACCTCTGACCATCTTTGCTTGTGAGAGACTCTGCTTCTCCAACATGCTCTTTTTAGACAGTCATGTGATTTAGTAGAAAAATGACCCTCCAGCTGCTTTTCATTAGTACCTTTTACTTTTCTAGCCTTTTGTTAACCCTTTCCCAACTTTTGTGAGATGTGTTGCTGCCATTATTTTTTTTAATGAAATGAAAAAATGTCACACTTTCACCTTTGATATGTTCTATGTTATATTGTGATTGTGAATAAAAAATGGTTATATGAGATTTTTCAAATCATTGCATTCTTTTTTTTTACATCTATTTACATTTTACCCAGTGTCCCAAATGTATTGGTATTTGGGTTGTAATTGCAGCAGTATCTATTAGAGATGAGCGAACGTACTCGTCCGAGCTTGATATTCGTGCGAATATTAGGGTGTTCGGGATGCTCGTTACTCTTAACGAGCACCACGCGGTGTTCGGGTTACTTTTACTTTCCTCTGTGAGACGTTAGCGCGCTTTTCTGGCCAATTGAAAGACAGGGAAGGCATTACAACTTCCCCCTGCAACGTTTAAGCCCTATACCACCCCCCTGCTGTGAGTGGCTGGGGAGATAAGGTGTCACCCGAGTATTGAAATCTGCCCTTCCCGCGGCTCGCTACGGATGTATTCTGACATTAGTTCAGGGAAAGTGGTATCGTGTTGGAGCTGCTATAGGGAGAGTGTTAGGTGTATTGTAGGCTTCAAGAACCCCAACGGTCCTTCTAAAGGCCATAAATCGTCTCTATATGCGCTCAGTGGGGCCGGCGGCAGCAGCGCCGACCCCATTGAGAACATATAGAAGACAAATCCTTCTTTTCTGCCACAGCTGTAACAGCTGTAGCAGAGAAGAACGATGTTTGCCCATTGAATTCAATGGAACCAGCAATACAGCAGGTTCCACTGAATGCAATGGGCTGCCGGCGATCACAGGATGAATGGTCGGGAAGGGGTTAAATATATAACCCCTTCCCTGCAATTCATCTAGAAATGTGATACACTAAAAATATATACCGGCGTATAAGGCGACGGGGCGTATAAGACGACCCCCCAACTGTCACCTTATACGCCGGCAATACAGTGGAGCAAAGAATAAAAAGCATTACTCACTTCTTCAGACGATCTGCGCCGCTCCTGTAGACTGTCACTCCTTCCTGGTGTTCGGCGGTGCTCCTGCAGGCTGTCGCTCCCTCCTGGTTCCCGGCAGAGCATTGCTTTCTCTACGAAAGGCTTTAAATCAACGCCTCCAGAAACACACATGCCTTCAGCCAATCACAGCCAATGACAGTGATGTCATTGAATTGCTGTGATTGGCTGTGTTTCTGGAGGCGGGGATTTCAAGCCTTTCATAGAGAAAGCTTTAGTCCGTGGACCAGGAAGGAGTGACAGTCTGCAGGAGCGGCGCAGATCGTCTGAAGAAGTGAGTAATGCTTTTTATTCTTTGCTCCACTGTATTGCCGGCGTATAAGGTGACAGTTGGGGGGTCGTCTTATACGCCCCGTCGCCTTATACGCCGGTATATATTTTTAGTGTATCACATTTCTGGATGAATTGCAGGGAAGGGGTTATATATTTAACCCCTTCCCGACCATTCATCCTGCGATCGCCGGCAGCCCATTGCATTCAGTGGAACCTGCTGTATTGCTGGTTCCATTGAATTCAATGGGCTAACATCGTTCTTCTCTGCTACAGCTGTTACAGCTGTGCCAGAGGAGAACGATCTTTACGCTGACAGTGCGGGGGGGGGGCCCACTCTTGCCGCTATTGTGGCTTAATAGTGGGACCTGTGAACTTGAGATGCAGCCCAACATGTAGCCCCTCGCCTGCCCTATCCGTTGCTGTGTCGTTCCCATCACTTTCTTGAATTGCCCAGATTTTCACACATGAAAACCTTAGCGAGCATCGGCGAAATACAAAAATGCTCGGGTCGCCCATTGACTTCAATGGGGTTCATTACTCGAAACGAACCCTCGAGCATTGCGAAAATTTCGTGCCGAGTAACGAGCACCCGAGCATTTTGGTGTTCGCTCATCTCTAGTATCTATGCAAAGCCTTTAATTCTCAGTAGTTGAACTTACTACTCCCATCATGATCTAACACAAGAGTAAATCCTAATGTTATTCCAAACACACAATCTATTGTGTCTGTAAAAACATCTCCCAGGCTGCATAGCATGTACCTTAGTTTAATATTAAATTTGTAGTTGAGTCATGTCAATGTTTAACTCTATGAGAGAGAAGTCTTTCTAGCAAGAGATTGGGTTATTCAGGCGTTAGGGAAAATCTATTGCGCTTGAAGACTGAGAGAAGTCTACAATACAACTTATTTTAACATGGAAATATAATTGTCGATGACTGGCTTGTTCTCTGCAAATGGGGGTGAATCATTCAAAAGTAAAGCATAAGGTGAGGAAGGTGGCACCTCTGGAAAACAAGGATGTGTATGTATCACCAACTACAACCAACTTGGGAGTTAGTGGACTCAACAGCACGCTTTCTTTTGGAACAACGGGTCATAAGGCTCCATCCTCTGAATGTCAGCTCCCACCATTGAGAGAGACTCTGTATGGAGGAGGCCCAATAGGTAAAGTTGGGGATGTACTGGTATATTTGTGGGTTAAAGCATGTGATCTTGTGAGGGCAAAGAAGCTACTACTCTAAGTACTGTACAAAATAATAGTAGAACCTAAGTAGAGTGATAGACTACACCAGTGATTATAGATACCATTAAGAAACATCTTAACAATATTTTGACTCCTGGGAAATCCCTACTCCCATTCCTACCTCAAATAAGCTCGGTGTAGTTCAGGTTGAAAGATGTTTGCTATCTTTATTGTATAAGTGACAGACTTTACTGCTGTGTTTCTGGGGATCTCCTGGACAGGTTTCTGAGGTATGTCAAAGTAGTAGGAAACCATAGTTGGGGAAAACTGAAATAGACATGGAAGAGAGTTCTGAAGACTAATACAATTGCAAGGATTCTCTCGTGTGTTAAGAGCATTATGTCAGTGAGGGGAGAATAAACATTTTAATGAAGTGTTACCAATACCCTATATATATGCTCTCTGGTCAAAGAAAAACTCACTAAACAATTGATGACCAATATTGGAAGCTCATAAACTGCAGTTAATCACGTTATTATGCATTATAGCAGACATACAAATACTCCTTCCCTATTAGGGCTGAAGGGCATTTTACACACCATGATATTAAAAAAAAAACAACCAAAAACACAATAGTGTAACATAAAAAAAGAACTATACTTACCTTACCACTACCCTGCTGCTCGGACACTTTCTTGGACCTCCTCTAGTCTTTATTCTTCCTGCTGCAACAATGGGAAGCATTGGTGCAAGAGAAAAGGGGATTGGTAAGGTATTAGGCTTTTTTCACACTGGTTAATTGGGAAAAGATGTTTCAATTAAGGAGATGAGATTTGAAGTGTGAGTTTCAGAGATGCTTTGTCATTAAGTAAAGGCACACAAATCCTGGTTATTGACAAATTCTTCTTAAGAAAGATTGGTGAGTCTGAAAAATGCCCTCATGCAAAAGGACTTTCAGAAGACCCCCAGAGACATGTTAGAGAGACAAATTAAGCTGAAAGAGGCTACAAAAACACTGGTAAAGAGCTAAGCTAAGCATACATTAGGTCACAGTTAGACTAATTACAATAGGAGAAAATTGTCAACTTACAAACAGACTCCAAAAAATTGATAAAAAACCTCTGTTCAAGTGTCCAATAAAATGATATTCATGGAAGGACACCTCAAAGAAAGCCACTGCTGTCCAAAAATAAATACTGTAGTCTATCTGAAGTTTGCCCTACATGGATGCTCCACAGTGCTTTTGGTAATTGGTCTAAAATCTTGCTTGCAACTAGAGAAAAGTTTTGGTGAGATGATTGCTTCTAAATGGTTTTTGAATGCAAGAATTCACGTACTTTTTCTCCCTGCAGTGTGGATTTTTACTCAATGTGTTCAATAAATTACATGAATGTTACAACTGTTTGTGTGCTATTAGTCTAGTCAGATAGACTTTATCTATAATTGTAATTTAGGGCTTAAACAGATGAACATATTTGTGCACATTTTTGCATGCATGAAACTCACGCCCCCAAAACGTGGCAAAGGGTTTGTTCTCATAAGGACTTGCCCTATCTTTCTGTGTGTTATGTGGCTGATAGACTTCTATGGCAGTGGTGGACTTCTATGGCAAGTGTAAAAAAAGTGGGATCTGGCGTACAGCAAGCGTATTTGTGCATAAGTTCATCTATCGAAGCCCTTAGACGGCAATCACAACACATTTTATTAGTAATCAATGGAGACATTCAGGTGATTCCAAACGGTTCACTGACAATCTTAGAAAAGTACTACATCTGACTGAGATTCCAGGTGTCAGAGGTCCTATAAACAGTTTAACATGTGGGGACCTTCCTAACAAAAATGGATTGTCGCCTTTAATTTGGTCAATAATAAGTTCTGCTTTTAAAAGGGTTGTCCAGTTGTAAACTATTGATCACCTATCCGTAGGATAGTCTAGTGGTAATATGTCAGAGGGGGTTTACCGCTCAGCACCTATTCTGATCAGCACTTGTGCACTGAACGGATTTGTGCAGGAGGCAGACAGCTCCATTCTCACTGCGGTGGCCAGGCTTGGTATAACAGGCAAAGTTCTAATTGAAGTGAATTGGAACTTTGTCCAAAAAAACCTGTCCACTGCAGTGAGAACATAGCTGTGTGTTTCCTGCAGAAATCAGGTCAGTGCATAAGCACAATAGCTTGGCAAACAGTAGTCCCCCTCCAATCTACCATTGGTGGCCTATTCTGCAGATAGGCCATCAGTAGTTTACACCTGGACAACCCCTTTCATCCAGAACTATATATAATAATTCATGACATGCAGAGAACCTAAAGGCCCCATTCCAATCATAGCTCAGTCTGGGCGAAAACATGTGTATCTTGTAAAGAACTGGCTCGGGGATAGAAAGCAGAGGGTGGTAATAAATGGTTCGTACTCTGGGGTGCCACAGGGTTCAGTACTAGGCCCTATTATGTTCAATATATTTATCAATGACCTGATAGAGGGGCTGCACAGTAAAATATCAATATTTGCAGACGATACAAAATTATACAAGATAATTAATACAACGGAGGACAATGTACGGCTACAAAAGGACCTAGATAAGCTGGGGGCTTGGGCAGAAAAATGGCAAATGAAGTTCAATATTGATAAATGCAAGGTTATGCACATGGGCAGGAGAAACGGATGTCACCAATACACACTAAATGGGGTACTGCTAGGGAAAAGTGATATGAAAAAAGACATGAGGGTACTAGTGAATTATAGATTAAACTGGAGTAACCAATGCCTGTCAGCTGCTGCAAAAGCTAATAAAGTCTTGAGGTGTATTAACCCCTTGAGTGGCGGGTTTCCTACGACCCTGTCGAGCCCACCAGGGCAGGTTTTTTGAATGGTCTAATCATTGAATTTCATAACTTTTTCATTTTTCCATTGACATGGCCATATGAGGGCTTGTTTTTTGTGGGACAAGTTGTACTTTTTGATGGCATCATTTTTGGGTATATATAATGTATTGCATAACTTTTGTAAAAATATTTGTAGGGAGATTGGGGGAAAAAAAAGAAATTCTGCAATTAGTTTTTTGGATTTAATTTTTACGGCGTTCAGCGTGCAGAATAAATAATGTGATAACGTTATTCTCTGAGTCACACGATTCTGGTGATACCGAGTTTATACAGTTTTTATGTTTCGCTATTTTTGTACATTTTAAGCATTTTTTTTTTTTAAAAAGATTTGCTTTTGTGTCGCCACATTCCAAGAGCCGTATTAATTTTATTTTTCCATTGCCAGAGCTCTAGAAGGCCTTGTTTTTTGCAGGATGAACTCTAGTCTTCATTTATCTACCGTATATACCGGCGTATAAGACGACTTTTGAACCCCAAAAAATCGGGTCTGAAGTCGGGGGTCGTCTTATGCGCCGGCAATACAAAAAAAAAAAAAGTGTAAAAAAAAAAAATTCATTACTCACCTCCCCCGGCGTTCTGTCGCGCTCCGGCAGGATGTCGCTCGCTCCTCGTCCCCGGCGCAGCATTGCTTTCTGAATGCGGGGCTTGAAATCCCCGCTTCCAGAAAGCTAGTACACACGCCGGCAGCCATGACAGCATTGAATGGCTGTGATTGGCTGAAGGCGCACGTGTTAGCAATCACACCCATTCAATGATGTCATTGAATAGTGTGATTGGCTGAAGCCACGTGTGTTTTAGCCAATCACAGCCATTCAATGATGTCATTGAATAGTGTGATTGGCTGAAGCCACGTGTGTTTTAGCCAATCACAGCCATTCAATGATGTCATGGCTGCCGGCGTGTGTATTAGCTTTCTGGAAGCGGGGATTTCAAGCCCCGCATTCAGAAAGCAATGCTGCGCCGGGGACGAGAAGCGAGCGACATCCTGCCGGAGCGCGACAGGACGCCGGGGGAGGTGAGTAATGATTTTTTTTTTTTCTCCACTGAATACCGGCGTATAAGGTGAAAGTTGGGGGGTCGTCTTATACTCCCCGTCGCCTTATACGCCGGTATATACGGTAATTTTTTGGAACGTAAAATTTTGATCGTTTTTTATTCCATTTTTTCTAGTGGCAAGATTAACAAAATCTGTAATTCTGGCATGTTTTTTATTTTTCTTTTTCACTGCATTCTCTAAGCAGTATAAATAATGTATTGAAGTAATTCTACAGGCCAGTACGATTATGCCAATACCAAATTGTAATACTTATTTTTCTTTTTCATGACTTTTTCACACTTAAAAAAAAAAAAAGGAATAAAAGTTTAAATCACCCTTCTTTTGCCATATCTATAATAAAAAATCTAAATCCTAAAAGAAAAATACAAATTTGGTATCGCTGCGTCCATAAATGTCCGATCTATCAAAGTACTGTATTATTTACCCTGCACAGTGAACGTAGTTCTAAAAAAAAATAAAGAACGCCACACATGCACTTTTTCAGTCACCCTGTTTCCCAGAAAAAATGCAATAAAAAGCGAACAAAAAGTCGTATGTATTCCGGATTGATACCAACATAAACTACAGGATATCCTGCAAAAAATGAGCCCTCGCTTAACTACGTCAACAGAAAAATAAAAAAAGTTATTGTACGCAGAAGATGCAGCAGAAAATAATTTTAAAAAATTAAATGTCTTTTAAAAAAATACAAGTACTACAGCAAAAAAAAACCATACACGTTTGGTATCGTAGCAATCGTACTGACCCATAGAATAAAGTTATTATGTCATTTTTGTTGCAGTTTGTGTGCCGTAGAAACAAGACGGACTGAAAGATGACAGAATGTCTTTTTTTTTTTCATTTTACTCCACTTAGAATTTTGTCAAAGTTTTTTATACATTATATGGTACTTTAAATAGCACCTTTGAAAAATACAACTCGTCCCGCAAAAAAACAAGCCCTCATACAGCGACATCGATGGATAAATAAAAGAGTTATGATTTTTTAAACAGGGGGAGGAAAAAGAGAAATGGGGGGAAAAAAGAAAAAAAGGGGCCATGTCATTAAGGGGTTAAATAATGTACCAACTTGCTTCTCTGGGTCATTATGACGCACTGATACCACATGTGTGATTTCATTTTTAATTTTTTACAAAGTAAAGGGAGACAAGTGTTTTTATTTTAATTTTTTTTAATTTTTTTTATATTTTTGTCCCTTTAGGGGACTTACACAGGGACCTATCAGGACCCCCTGATCACTTTCTGGGGGTCCGATGGTGACAGCCCTTTACATGCTGCAGTGACAGCCCTTTACATGCTATAGTCACATAGACTGCAGCATGTAAAGGGTTAACACAGCAGAGATCAGAGGTTTTCTCTGATCTCTGCTGTAAGAGCTGGTGCCTGCTTGTCCTCTGACAGCCAAGCAACAGCTCTCCCTGCCACAGAGACCGTCGGCTTGCTTCTGACAAACCGATGGTCTCTATGGCAACCTATAAACAAAGCAGGAGACTTAGAAGCTGGAGATTGCCGGTAGATCGGCAATATCTTCTGCTGGTTTTCAAAGCCCTGCAGTGTTCTCTGTGGGTCTGTGCAGGCAGAGCACACTGTCACAGCTTGTGGCATTGTGCTCTGCAGCTCCCATAGTGATACATAGCCTGGAAATCTTCCGGGCTATATCACTATCGGCAGTGGAGCTCGGCACGGAAAATTTCCGGGCGTGCCACTCAAGGCGTTAAAAGAGGTATAGGGGCGAGGGACGAGAACATTATTCTTCCACTATATAAGGCACTTGTCAGGCCTTACATGGAATACTGCGTACAATTCTGGTCCCCGGTGCTCAGGAAAAATGTTTCAGTGCTTGAGGGGGTTCAAAGAAGAGCAACTAAATTAATAAACAGAATGGGAGGACTGGAATACCCAGAGAGGCTATCAAAATTAGGATTATTCACCCTGGAAAAAAGACGGTTAAGGGGCGATTAAATAATTATGTATAAATACAGGATCTCTCCCATGATCTGCTTATACCCAGGTCTGCGACGGTAACAAGAGGGCATCATCTATGTCTAGAAAAAAGGAGGTTTCATCACCAACACAGAAGGGGGCTCTTTACTGTAAGAGCAGTGAGACTGTGGCACTCTCTGCCTGAGGACGTGATGATGGCAAAATCAATGGAGGAATTTAAGACTAGATGTCTTTCTAGAGTGCTATGATATTACAGGATATAGACGTTAGATGACCAGCGGGGTTGTTGATCCAGGTCTTGGAGTCAGGTAGAACTGAAACGTTGATCCAGGGATTATTCTGACTGCCATTATGGAATCCGGAAGGAATTTTTTCCTCCAAATTAGCTAAATTGGCTTCTGCCTCATTGGGGTTTTTTTTTTGCCTTCCTTTGGATCAACAAGGGAGGGGGTCTAAACTGGCTGAACTAGATGGACATTGTCTTCATTCAGCCTAACATACTACGTTACTATGTATGTTATTTGCCTATTTACGTTGATTATTCAGAATGTTAACTTGCAAACCAGAAGAGAGCGAGCAACGGTCAGGTCATACGAAGCAGCCTACTAGGAACGCAGGAGTGCTGTTAATATTTACCTCAAGCTGTTAATAATTATGTCTTGGAACAATTACACATTTCATTTTATTTGACTAGGGACAAAAATATCCAGAATAAAATCTTTCTTTAGTGTTCCCATATGCCAAAGCAGAGCAGTTTTTTTTTCTTAACGAAAACTGTTGGGGCGTAACAGATTAGTATCATAGACAGGAAAATTGGCAAGTATGTCAGATGATATCAGGACAGTGTGCCAACCAAGGAAATATGTGAACATGACAGGGTATCTGGAGGAATGCCAAATAGGGAATGTTGGCAGGAATTGAACTGAGTTAAGTGGTAGGACAAATGAAGAAAAAAAATTATGAAGTTGCAGGCTATGAAATAATGGTAAAATAAATATTAGCATTCTGATATATCCAGAAAGATGCAAATGTGAAGGATCAGGCAAAGGATTTATATACATAGGCAGAGGCATAATTTGAATCTCGAAATCCAAACAGCATTGTGTATTTGTGCTAAGAAATTCCACTTTTGTCTCATATGCATGCTCCATATTCTTACTGTATCCGCACAGACGGCTTCCATTAAAGTCAATGGAAGCCGCCCAGCCTGCGGCCCTTCCGCAATTAACATTGCGGGCAGGTCGCGGATTCTGCGTCATCGCCTAGCGACGGTGCGGGAAAAATAAACATTTGAAAAAAAATCTGTACTGCGCATGTCCGATGGGTCGGGTCCATCTGCAGCATGGATAAAGAAGCAAAATTACAGGTACGTGCGAACGCCGGCTGTAGTCAGGGTCGGATTCCGTTGCGGTCTCCCGCATGCGGAATCTGGCTCTGCCGTGTGCAGGTGGCCTTGATTATTTGTGCAATCCACATATAAAACCCACACTTCTAATCATATCTCTAAATTGAAATGTGTAATAGTGAAAATTACCAGGCTGCACCTGGCTTCCAATTGAAGTTTAAGGCCGAATGCACAGGTCCGGATTCCAGCTGGGAATCCCGTACGGAATTCGGCCCTAACTGCGGCGGGTGACCATATGTACCTGTCGTCTTCTTCACCAGTGTCCACGCAGTCCACGCAGTGTCTTCTTCCAGCTTCCCTGTACTGCGGATGGTCTGTACAGCTCGCCGTCAGACATGCGCAGTACAGATATATTTTTTTAAACTCCCGGAGGCGGATGCCAGCCCAGACTCCGCAGCAAAAATCCGCCCGTGTGTGTGAGTCCTCACAATTAGCAGGATTATCAGCCAGAAGTGTGTAAATAATAGCACCCCAATTGTGATTTAGACATCAATCAGACCCCATTTTATTTGTACTCAATGCAGCAATCCAGTTAATTCTAAGGGCTCATGCTCATGGCCGGGTCAGATTCCGCCTGCGAAATATCGCAGCGGAATCAGACCTGGCGCCCCCCAGAGACCCTATACTCACCTCTCTCTGGATCCGCCGCGAGTTGCTCGCTCGGGAAACATGAACAGTGCAGCGCGTGACATGCTGGCGCTGGGCGGTGACGTGGATTCTCACAGTACTTCTGCTGTGCTCACAGCAGAAGGATTGCGGGACGTGTGGAAGCCGTCCACACGATTTTCCAAATAGAATACAACATGCTGCGATTCTCCCCTACAAGCGGAAATCGCAGTTGATTTCCGCTCGTGACAGGGGAGAATCATGTAACATGACATGTCTGTAGACGTACATTGCTACGGAATTCGTGGCTGATGTCTGGCCACGTATTTCGCAGTGATACTCTGTCTGTGGGCATTTGACCTAAAGAGTTTACTTCCTATACTTTTTCTGCCTGTGTTGTGGATGTTTACTCAATGTGCCCAATAAAAGACATGAATGGTACAACTGTTTCTATGTTGTTAGTTCAGCTAGACTGTGTTGGTCTATAATTGTCACTTTGATAGCAAACAGACCACATTTTATTAGTAATAAATGTAGAAATCCAGGCAATTCCAAAGGGTTCACTTACTTTTTCTTGTATGTGCCAAGTCTCATTGTCCTGCGTAATTAAGATATTCAAGTCTCTGAAATAATACCAAAAGGATGCGGTCGGGAAGGATTAGAGAGGATTATGACCTATAAAGTATTGATCGAATTCTCAGACTTTCACTTTTAAGTGTATTTCTCCTTTTTTTCTTTAAAGTACCCAGGCCCCTTTCCTTTGATGTTCCTCTGGATAACGGAGACACATCTAGCATTATTAAGAAGCACCCTCCACGAAGGCTCCAAGTAAGATGAGTTTAACTGGCATCCTATGGAGTTACTTGGATTTTATGGTAACAGCAAATCTACAAATGTAGAAATATGTTGATCTCTTGGTGATGTAGGGTGGTAAACTAAAAGAACTTAAGCCACTTCTAAGGTAATGATGCTTAATCACTGTTACCCATCATCAACCAGTGAATTGCTGTCAGTGAATGAAAACATTCAGAGGCATCACTGAAAAACCAAAGACCTCATTGATACTCAGCAAGGGCCAAGCAATTAGTTTTAGAAAAGTATTGTAGTACCCCTGTTTATAAATTAAAACTTATGGTGGCTTCATATGGGTGATAGCCACCTGTGTATTCTCTCAAAAAAGTGATTACAGGCAACTGTCATCCCATGTAAACACAGGACCCGACAGAGCAGGTGAACACGAATCACTCCCTTGTTGGAGTCACTTGGTTTTCAGCTCTCCTAAAAACTAAGGGACTATCAGCCCATGTAAGCAGGCAGTCATTCATCTATGAACGGCTATCTGTTCAGTGTCTGGCATGTTCCACCTTGCGCTTGAGCTGTATTTACTGAACGACTATCGCTCCTGTGTAAAAGCATAGGGATGATAATCGTTGGGACAGCTGCTAAAGCTAAAGCCACCTTTAACTTCTATTTAATATCATAAATTCCTAGATTAAAGAAACCTAATTGCACCCTATACACAGTGCCTATAAAGAGCAACCGCCCTGATAAAAGCAACCCTGTTTACCAACCTTTCCCTAGTACCCCCTACATTAAGGAGTAACTAGCAAAGAAAATACCTGATGAGGGAAGGGTACAGGGAGCCCAGTTTACAGCATTAGTGGTCTTCAAAATAAAGTCTCATAATGTCCATCTATCACAAAAGGATAACATAAAAAAGTCCTAAATACGTCCAAATAGTCCCATATGAACATCAGTTTTTCATAAATTCAATTTAAGATCTAAGAAACCCCAAGATCATCAAGTTCTAATGTGTTTTCCCCACACAGTAAATGAGTTAGGGAACTGCCAGTCAATATCCAAAATTAAAAATCAAGCATAAATGATCTCACTATGTAATATATCTAATAACCAATTAATCAAGGTAAGATAATGTCATTTGTGATATACATGGATGTACTGGAGTCAATTCTGGCTAACTGAAAGTTGAAGCCAGACAGGTAAAAGCAGAGAAGGATGCATAACTATCTGATAGGGTTATTGCCAAGATAATTCACGTTTCCCTGATTGATGTTCTCTACAACTGCCCAAGTGTGTTGTCCATGCAGACATATAATAGGGTGAAATTTGCTTATTCTAATTTATCTAGTAATTTATGACAGAGAGATGGGATACACACCAGGGCAAATGACGAGGAAGGGTCGGGACCTATCCCTGACCTTAAAGTAGTTGAATCTGCCTAACAAGTGGATCACCTGCCCTGAAAAGGGCAACCCTGCAGCAGGAACCTTGGGCTTCCCAGAAATGAACTTAGATTAAGTATGGGAGAGACACAAGCACCAGGGATGAACCACACAGTATCCTGTAAATATACAGAGAACATGTGACAAAAGATACAAGAAAGGAACAAATCGCACAAGGAGAAAAGGGTACAAATTAATGCTGAATAAGAAACAGCACAATACATTGACAAAAAGTAACCACTCCACACTACCAGTTAACAAGACGAGGAATCCCAGGAAACTGAATTATATAACTGCTATCCTCGGAACAGAGGAATCAGCATAAATAACCAAAATTACCAACAGGCTGGCCGGGATAACAGACAGCCAATTAGTTAATAGACAGAAGAGATATGTTAATTTGTTAGCGTCCAGCGCCGAATGACCATGAGCATGCATTGGCAAATGCATCATCTGGTCCAGCGCTGATACCTTCACACCAACCTGCTGTGCCGTTACACAGACATACAGAGTCCAATAAGAACTGTCTCTCTCTGATATCTGTGTTTAGCTTTCCTGTATTAGATATTTTATTTTTTTGTTATATTTTGTTTAAAACTGATCTTTTAAAGTTGCATTTGTAAATTTTTGATTATTGAGCTTTTGCTGCTCTGTTTAGCGATATTCTACATTTTTATGATAATAGCTGCTGCCATCTAGTGGCCACATTCACATTATGCATGTGTGCAATTCATAGTAACTAAAAACAATCTAGTAAACTGCTGTGAAGCCAGATTAACCATCACTGATTTAATAGCCCATGTGGAGGTTGGGATCTATACAAATCCCTGTGGTGTAATAATGCCATGGGTTTTACATTGTGATGATCAGCAAAGTGACTGCATTAATGTCTCTCTAGAAGCCCAGTCCTACGACATAAAATGTGTCATTAACTGCTTTACAGCTCTACCCGGCTAGATAGTGTTACAGATCATTGAGGATCCATGCTTGGAGCTGCTTGTAATGGAGCCTATGCTGAGAATATTTAGAGTCAATTAAATGAAGCATTGTATTTGGCGCTGGTACAATCCGACAAAGACTCGCTAATCGAACGCAGTTCTGTGCAATACATAGTTTGGGAATTACATAAAAGGAGCACAAGATACGGGGTCTCTTCTGACAGAGCATCATTTACAAACAGATGGCATCTTTCCACTTCAAAGTAAGAAGTGTCAATTGTATTACTGAGCCGTGGGAGGTTTGACAACCACCATCATATAAGAAATGAATATGAATTGTTTGGTACATTCACATAAACCATCAAAGTGCTTCATTCATTTTATAATGCATGCGAATAGAGGCCGATCCCGCCTTAAAAGGAAGATCTGCGACTAGATAAAAATGTCTGATTTAGGACACTTTTAGACCAGCGTATTGTAGCTCTGTATTTGCTCTGTATTTTGCGGACTGGAATACGGAGCTAATGTAAATCTATATATTCACATGGCCGTTTTTTAAAAACGCAGTATGACCTATTTTTCCTATCTTTGCCTCCGTATTCTTTTCTACTGAGTAAATATGGATCAGTATTTGTCCAATAGAAAAAAAAATATACAGTGGCAAATAAGACTAGAAGCAATGGGATGAAACTGAAAGGGAAGAGACACAAATTAGATATTAAAAAAAACTTTCTGACAGTGAGGGGATCAATGAGTGGAACAGGTTACCACAGGAGGTGGTGAGTTTTCCTTCTATGGAAATCTTCAAACAAAGGCTGGACAGACATCTGTCTGGGATGATTTAGTGATCCTGCACTGAGCAGAGGGTTGGACACGTGACCCTGGAGGTCCCTTCCAACTCTACCATTCTAGGATTCTATGAAATACTGATGAAATATTGATGACATACAGTTGTAATGTCGTCTGTCATACAGAGCCATTTTATGGACATATTACAATACGCTCATCTGAAAATGGCCTTAGGGTATCCACAGACAGAGTTTTTCCTGGTGTCTCTTGGGTAGAAAAAAAAAGAAAAAAATCTCAATTACAATTTCTTGGATAATGTCTGCATTTTTCGTACAGGTGTTTTTTTGGTAGCTCTTTTTATTCACACAGGTCTTCTGCGATTTACCAAAAACACCATGGACCCAAGAAACATAGAAAAAGTTTAAAAAAAATACCAAAGATTGTAGGACTGTTTATATTTTACTATAGACCTACAGTAAACATCTGTATTAAACAAGAACTTTGTAATCCATTAAGGCCTCATGTCCACGGGGAAAATCAGATCCGCTGCAGATTCTCCATGGAGAATCTGCAGCGGGTCCCTCCTGCCCCGCGGACATGAGCGCTGAAAATAGGAATTTAAAAGCATTTACCTATCTGTAGCGGGCGGGGACGCTCTGCTCTTCCTCACGGCCGGATCTTCATTTTCGTCCGGCGGATGAATTCCTCACGCCGGCGGCACGTCGCCGGCACGTCGTCGACGTGCCGCGCGCATGCGCCGGGCACATCCGCCGAGCCGAAGCAAGGGAGATGCGGCCGTGAGGAAGAGAAGACCTTCAGCGCCCGCTCCGGGTGAGTAATTCTTTTAAATTCCTATTTTTGGTCTCCCGCGGATCCGGACGGCTTCCATAGGCTTCAATAGAAGCCCGCGGGAGCCGTCCCCGCGGGAGACCCGCATGAAAATGGAGCATGGTCCGGATTTTTTCATGCTCCATTTTTTAAAAAATCTCTTTTATTGACCATCCGCGGGTATTTATCTACCCGCGGGTGGTCAATGCATCCCTATGGGGTGCGGATCCGCGCGCGGGAGATCCGCTGCGGATCTTAAATCATATTTTCCCCGTGGACATGAGCCCTAAAAAAGGAGCACATTTAGATATGCAAAAAAATGTACAAGCTTTTATAGGAATATTGATGAAGAAGACGAAGAGAAAAACAGTTGGCCTTACACAACTACAACTATATAAAGAAAGGATAATATGTAGAGATGAGCAAGCATCAAAAGGCTCGGGTGCTGGTTGCTCGAGTCGAGCTTTCCGCGATGCTCGAGGGTTTGTTTCGAGTAACGAACCCCATTGAAGTCAATGGGCGGCTTAAGCATTTTTGTATATGACCAATGCTCGCTAAGGCTTACATTTGTGCAAATCTGCAAAACCTACGAAAGTGATGGGAACGACACAGCAACGGATAGGGCAGGCGGGGACCAACATGCAGGGCTGCATCTCAGGTTCCCAGGTCCCACTATTAAGCCACAATAGCGGCAAGAGTGCCCCCCCCCCCCCCCTCCACACACACACACACACACACAATTTTTACTTCGGACAAACCCTCATTTAGCAAGGCACACCTTAGCTAAGCACCACACTACCTCCAACCAAGCACAAGCACTGCCTGCGGGACACACCGCTGCCTCTTCTCCTGGGTTACATGCTGCCCAACCCCCCCACCCCCACCCCACACACACAACCCTGCGTCCGCAGCGCACACAAAAATGCCCCTGCGCAGCCTTCAGCTGCACTCATGCCACACGCTGGCCTCATAGCCACACGACCCTCATGTCTATTTATAAGTGCGTCTGCCATGAGGAGGAACCGGAGGCACACACTGCAGAGGGTTGGCAGGGCCAGGCAGCGACCCTCTTCAATAGTGTGGGCGATAGCCCACAATGCTGTTGATAATTAATAATAGATTGACGTTCCATCTTCATTCCAATCCTGTGCCACCTCTGTCAGGAGCTGCAAACGTGGGCATAAAGGGGAGTCCGCTGCCAGCCCAGCACTTCTACACATCTCCACAATGCAGCAATACTCGGTGTGAGAAGTATGTGAGCGGGCCCTGGGTCAGCCTCTGTCCCAGCAATCACCTTGTGTGGCCCAAGGTTCTGCGAGTGACATAGCAATGGGGACTCAATGTGTCCACACACTACTCATTCTGTTTGGGCGTCGGATACCTCATCGACAACGCAAGGGGTAAACCATCTGCACTCTGCACCCTACCCAAGTCCCCCCCCAAGTGGGGACAGACAAGTACAACTCCGCTATGGCAAGTCTGTGTGCACCTGCAGCATGGGTGGCTAGCAGGAACACACAGACGGTACAGAAAGAAATCCCATTGCAGTGCCCGGGATAGCTGAGGTTACGTGAGAGGAAATACATGTTGGCTGCGGCCCACACGCCATGCCCTAGACATTCTGTCTTTTTTTTAAAGTGCCAGGCAGGTACAACTCCGCTATGGCAAGTCTGTGTGCACCCGCAGCATGGGTGGCTAGCAGGAACACACAGACAGTACAGAAAGAAATCCTGTTATGTAACGCACACTGTAGGCCGAAAAAATTATACGCTGTGCTGCAGAAAGGTCTAGCTGGCTAATAGTGAGCCATTACAATAGTAATGCACACGCTCACAGGTAGCCCTAAGGAGGAGTGTCTTTTCAGTTTTTTTCAAAAAAACCAGCAGCCTCGATAGCATGTATATGTCTTTCCCTCTATCAGCGGCTGTGGGCATACGCTGTGCGTGAAGTTGACGGGATGCACAGAGCGGTGTAAAAAATTAGGCAATTATTGGCCTGCACTTGGAGGGTCACAGCCATAGGCGTACCGGAGGCCGCGTGCTTAGTGCGGTCTGGCCGACAGCAGGAGCCACAGAGAACAGTAGAAGAAGGGAGGAGGAAGTAAGTTGGAGAGAGGACGGGGGGGGGGGGGGGGGGGGGGGGAGCAGAGAGGACAGAGACTCACCAGCACAGCATGGCATCCAGTGGACCAGGGATGATGAGGTCATCTCCCTGCTGCTTCCGTCCTGCTGACACAGCTGCTCTCCTCACCAAAGAAGTAGTCCTGGCACCAGGGTATGTATCTATCTGCCTGTCTGTATGTCTTGCTATGTGTCTGTCTATCTAATCTATCTATCTCTCACATCCATCTATCTATATATCTCCTATCTATCTATCTATCTATCTATCTATCTATCTATCTCATATCTATCTATCTATCTATCTATCTTATATCTATCTATCTCATATCTATCTATCTAATATCTATCTATCTATTTATCTTCCTATCTATCTAATATCTATTTATCTATCTATCTATCTCTCAATCTATCTATCTCTCATATCTATCTATCTCTCTATCTATCTATCTATCTATCTATCTATCTCATATCTATTTATCTATCTAATGTCTATTTATCTCCTATCTCATATCTATTTATCTATCTATCTATCTATCTATCTCATATCTATCTATTTATCTATCTATCTATCTATCTCATATCTATCTATCTATCTATCTATCTATCTAATATCTATCTATCTTTCTCCTATCTATCTCTCTATCTATCTATCTATCTATCTATCTATCTATCTATCTATCTCCCATATCTATCTAATATCTATCTATCTATCTCATATCTCTCTATCTATCTATCTCATATCTATCTATTTATCTATCTATCTCTGAATCTCTCTCATATCTATGTATCTATCCATCGCTCTCTCTTGGGCCTCATGCCCACTTGGACGCACGGATTTCACAGCTGAATCCTGCAGTGAAATCCGTACATGCCCGCAAACATGGAGAGGAAAAAAACATAATACTTACCTCTCCGGACGCTGCGGGGCTCCCCTCTGTGCTGGCCGGATCTTCATTCTTCCGGTCAGTGGACGTGCTCGGCACGCCGGCAGCGTGCCACGTGCATGCGCACCAATATCTAAAAAAATCTCCTGTTCTCCTGCGTATCCGCGGCACAGCACAAAAACAGCTGTGGCTGTGCCGCGGATATGAACGGCTTCCATAGGCTTCAATGGAAGCCACAGGAGCCATCCGTGCCTCAGATCCGCAGGAAAATGGAGCATGCTGCGATTTCTTCCTGTGCGTGTGACCCGCACTCCGGGAAGGAATCCCATCTGCATGCTTTTAGCTGCCCTACTGATGCTAATGCATCCCTATGGGCAGCAAGACACATGGATCTTTCGTGCGAGTGCCACGCGCAGATTTCATAAATAAAATCCGCACGTGGACATTGGCCCTCAGGCATAGGTACGGGGCGAGGGGGAAAAAGGGCTCGGGGGGGCCCAAGCTGAACTTTTGCACCCGGCCCCTAAGCCTTTAGGTACGCCCCTGGTCACAGCGGTTATGTAACGCGCACTGTACGCCGAAAAAATTATACGCTGGGCTGCAGAAAGGCCTAGCTGGCTAATAGTGAGCCACTACAACAGTAATGCACACGTTCACAGGTAGCCCTAAGGAGGAGCTTTTTTGGGGTACTTGTTGACAGGATTCTACACTACCACTGTCCCTAGCTCACCAGTACTGCCCCTATACTCTGTATAATTGACTGCTGACTGATAACGCAATAGTCTGCACAGCCCAAGATGAAAAAAAAAAAGTGCAAAACTGCTCCCAGCAGCCACAACAGTAATGCACATGGTCAGAGGTAGCCCTAAGAAGGAGCTTTTTTGGGGTACTTGTTGACAGGATTCTACACTACCACTGTCCCTGCCTGACCAGTACTGCCCCTATACTCTGTATAATTGGCTGTAGACTGATAACGCAATAGTCTGCATAGCCCAAGATGAAAACAAAAAAAATGTGCAAAACTGCTCCCAGCAGCCACAACAGTACTGCACACGGTCAGATGTGGCCCTAAGAAGGACCGTTGGGGTTCTTCAAGACGCTAACACTCCCTATAGCAGCAGCAGCACTCTTCCTAATCTCTGCCAGCGTGTGTCTGAGGCAAGCTGCGGTCGGGACTGCTTTATATACTTGGCGGCCACTTGATCTCGCCAGCCTCTCACTGCAGGGGGGTGGGATAGGGCTGGAATGTCACAGGAGGAAGTTGTAATGCCTTCCCTGCATGTCTATTGGCCAGAAAATGGCACAAAACATGCAGGGAAGGAAATGGAATTGACTCGAGTAACGTGTGGTGCTCGTCTCGAGTACGCTAATACTCGAGCGAGCATCAAGCTCAGACGAGTACGTTCGCTCATCTCTAATAATACGTCCAAGCAAGTCACTGAAAAAGGAAATGCTGGTAAATCTCAGGTCCCACCAATATGGGCATTTGCATATGACGCAACAAGTAAAGTAAATATAGCATGCAACCCAAGATAGCTAAACCAATGGGAAATGTATACTTCAAGAAAAGGCTAATGCAATTAGTTTCCAGTAGGAATACTAATGCCCCCAGAATGAACGATGCAGTCAGAAAGTCTTTGGACCCTTTCACTTTTTTACATTTTGTTATGTTGTGGTCTTGTGCACATTAAACAAAAATAAAGTTTTTCCCCATCATTCTGCACTCAGTACCCCATAATGACAAAGTGAACACAGAATGGTAGAAATCTTTGTAATCTTTTTATCTCTTTATCATCTCTTGATCATCTTTGGGATGTTTCTGCACCTTGATTGGAGTCCACTGGTTGTAAATTCAGTTGATTGGACATCATTTTAAAAGGCATTCCCCTGTCTATATAAGATTCCACAGCTCACAATGCATATCAGAGCCAAAACCAAGCCATGAGGAGGAAAGAACTGCCTGTAGAGCTCAGAGACAGGATTGTGTGGAGGCACAGATGTGGAGAAGCTACAATAAAATTCTGCTGCATGAAAGTTCCCAAGAGTAGAGTGGCTTCCATAATTCTTAAATGAAAGAAGTTTGAAACAACCAGGACTCTTCCTAGAGCTGCTGACCCACCAAACTTAGTAATCGAGGAGAAGGGCCTTGGTGACAGAACCCAATGGTCACTACAGCTGAACTCTAAAGATCCTGTGTGCAGATGGGAGAAACTTCCAGAAGGTCATGCATCGCTGCAGCCTCCACAGTGGCCAAAAAGAAGCCTCTCCTAAGCAAAAGACACATGAAATCCCACCTGGAGTTTGCAAAAAGCACCTACAGGACTCTCAGACTGAGAGAAACAAGATTCTCTGGTCTGATGAAACCAAATGATACATCTGGAGGAAACCAGGCACTGCCCATCACCCGCCCATCACCATCCCTACAGTGAAGCCTGGTGGTGACAGCATCATGCTGTGGGTGTGTTTTTCAGCATCTGTGAGAGCGTAAGGGACCTCAGACTGGGCAGAAGGTTCACCTTCCAACAAGACAATGACCCTAAGCACACAGCCAAGGCAACACAGCAGTGGTTTAGAGACAGCTTTGTGAATGTCCTTGAGTGGCCCAGCCAGAGCCCTGACATTAACCCAATCGAACATCTCTGGAGAGACCTGAAAACAGCTGTCCACAGACGACCCCCATCCAACCTGACAGAGCTGGAGAGGATCCACTGAGAAGATTGGTGGAAAATCTCCAAATCTAGATGTGCAAACCTTGTGGCATCATAGCCAAGAAGACTGGAGGCTCTAATCACTGCCAAAGGTGCTACAACTAAGTTCTGAGTACAGGGTGTGAAAAGTGAAAGGGTCTGAAAACCTTCTGAATGCATCGTACATACATTAAAATATTAATTGGTTAGCTTATAACAATCACATAAATCTATAAAGTGCTAGTTCCTTCACTGTCAGCCTGGGAAGACGGCACTTGGTATGTGCTTCAGAATCAACTCTTCATTGAGTTCCCTCATACACACACACAATCCTCAATGTGTGTGTATGTATAGAATGACGAGTCAGATGCATGCACCCAGCATTGGCTTCCCAGGCCGACAGCGAGGCAACAGTGAGGCAGGAGAGTATAAAAGCACATTCTGTGACTCAGCAGCCCCTCAAGGCTTATTATACACATGCGAGAAAATCACATGAGTTCTGTGCATTTGCAAAGTGCATAGAACTCGTGCCATGTATTAACCCCTTAGCAACACGCCTCTCAAAAAACACCTGTGTAAATTAAGATGGAAAAACTGCAGCATGTTCTATTTTTTGTGATATCACAGAAAACTCGCCCATTATTTAGTACAGATGAGTTAAAAATCACATTGCACTCACATGAAACATGAAAAATGCAAGTGTAAATTGCATGTACCACGATGCCCATGCATTTTTTTTTTTTGCAAAAACACATTGCACTTGCATAGAAATCAGAGGTTTAAAAGTGTGATATTGGTCTAAAAGCACCTTAAGTGTCTCAACAGTTAAATGCTAGAATTCTTCCTTAAGATATCTGAAAGATTCCTTAGAGGGTTGTCCCACTTCTAGTTGTTTTGCTACAGGAAGCAGACAGCACCGTACATTGCACAGCTGCCCAGGTTGGTACTGCACGCTGAGTCTCGTATTGAAGTGAATGGAGCCTGCAATACCAACCTGGGCCACTGTACAATGTAAGGAGCTGTCTGCTTCATACATTAAAACAGCTATATGTGAGGCAAGTTCTTTAAGGAATCTTTCAGACTAAATAGTAAAAGTGGAGTTGAGCTAATCAAAACAGTTGAACTCTGTTTTAGGTCAAAATTTGCTAAAAGTTTGCTCAACGCGAACCCATACCTTAGTGGATTTGGCCCACCAAAAGAATGAAGGAAAAGGAATTTGAAGAAAATAGGAGAAAAAAAAGATGGAAAAAGAAGGAAGAAGAAGATAGAGGAAAAGGAATCTTTTTCTTCTTCTCTTACCTTCTCCTTCATTTCCCTTTTTCTTCATCTGCCTCCTCCTTTCTCCTTCTTCTTCCTTGTTCTTCTGCTTTTTCCTTCTTCTCCTTCTTTTACCTCCTTCCTTTTACTTTCTCCTAGATGGGTCTTTTTCTTTCTTTTCCCTTCTTTTTTCTATCTTTTTTATCTCCTTTGCCATAAAACAGTTATAAAGTGTCATTATACAGTCCAAAGTGCCCTACAAGTGTTATAGAGGGTTTTTATGGTTCTTAGACAATGTTATACACTAGTTTTACGGGTATGGGTGAAGTTACAGTGTGGTTCATACAAATTTCAACCAAACCAAATGTTTTGCCAAAATTCAGCAAAGCAACTGAACCAAACTTTTCAAAAGTTTGCTCATCACTACTTACAAGTGTTCATAAGTCTTACTACTTCCATATCTCCGTTCACCTCTGTGGAGTTTGAAGTAACATGCATATCCAGTTTTCAAAAATGGGAACTTGGGACCTACACATCTAATTCAGAGGCGTAACATGAAGCTCCTGGGCCCCAATGCAAAACCTGTAACAGGGACCCAACTATAATGCTTTATTGATAGTACTGGGCTCCCTATATGGATAAGAGAGGCCTTATGGGCCCCCTAAAGCTCCTGGGCCCGGGTGCAACCGCATCCCCTGCATTCCCTCTAGTTACGCCAGTAATCTAATTTATGTCTAACTGATAGGTCATAAAATGTATGCAGCAGAAGTTCCCCTTCAACAATCTTTATGCACAGCTAAACCTCAATGTTTTCTTACATATCTGTCTCAATAGTTTTTTTTCTTATCCCAAACTTTTACTCTGCAGAAACTAGAACCAGCAGTTCTGCCTTCAATATTAGCTGCGGGGAGGATTATGACTAAGCAAGAGGCTGCGGCTGCAAGAAAGGAGCAGGTGGGTATTTTTATTTCTTGTTCACATGGCTTTTATGTGTGCCCAGACTCTATCTAGTAACACTTGAAATGAAACTTTGGGGGCTCAAGGGCCCACTAGGGTTAAATTGTAACTAATCCCACCACAGTGTTTGCCATAAACTGAAACCCACAGTTGGGTCCCCTTAAAAACTAACCTTTAGAGATGACCGAGCACCAAAATGCTCGGGTGCTCGTTACTTGGGACGAAATTTTCGCGATGCTCGAGGGTTCGTTTCGAGTAACGAACCCCATTAAAGTCAATGGGCGACCCGAGCATTTTTGTATATCGCCGATGCTCGCTAAGGTTTCCATTTGTGAAAATCTGGGCAATTCAAGAAAGTGATGGGAACGACACAACAACGGATAGGGCAGGCGAGGGGCTACATGTTGGGCTGCATCTCAAGTTCCCAGGTCCCACTATTAAGCCACAATAGCGGCAAGAGTGCCCCCCCCCTCCCAACAATTTTTACTTCTGAAAAGCCCTCATTAGCAATGCATACCTTAGCTAAGCACCACACTACCTCCAACAAAGCACAATCACTGCCTGCATGACACTCCGCTGCCACTTCTCCTGGGTTACATGCTGCCCAACCCCCTCCTGCACGACCCAGTGTCCACAGCGAACACCAAATTGTCCCTGCGCAGCCTTCAGCTGCCCTCATGCCACGCCACACTCATGTCTATTTATAAGTGCGTCTGCCATGAGGAGGAACCGCAGGCACACACTGCAGAGGGTTGGCACGGCTAGGCAGCGACCCTCTTTAAAAGGGGCGGGGCGATAGCCCACAATGCTGTACAGAAGCAATGAGAAATATAATCCTGTGCCACCGCCATCAGGAGCTGCACACGTGGGCATAGCAATGGGGAACCTATGTGCCACACACTATTCATTCTGTCAAGGTGTCTGCATGCCCCAGTCAGACCGCGCTTTTTTATAAATAGTCACAGGCAGGTACAACTGGGAATCCCCAACTCCGCAATGGGAATTCCGTGTGCACCCACAGCATGGGTGGCTCCCTGGAACCCACCGGCTGTACATAAATGTATCCCATTGCAGTGCCCTGGACAGCAGAGCTAACGTCAGATTAAATGCAGGTGGGCTTCGGCCCACACTGCATGCCCCAACCTGACCGGGCTTTTTAATTCATAGACACAGGCAGGTACAACTCCCTATTGTGAAGTCCCTGTGGACCGACAGCATGGGTGGGTGCCAGGAAGCCACCGGCGGCACATAAATATATCCAATAGCATTGCCCATCACAGCTGAGGTAATGTCATGTTTAATGCAGGTGGGCTTCGGCCCACACTGCATGCCCCAGTCAGACTGGGGTTCTTTAGAAGTGGACACATGTAGTTACAACTCCGTGTGGACCGACTGCATGGGTGGGTGCCAGGAAGCCACCGGCGGTACATAAATATATCCCATTGCATTGCCCATCACAGCTGAGGTAATGTCATGTTTAATGCAGGTGGGCTTCGGCCCACACTGCATGCCCCAGTCAGACTGGGGTTCTTTAGAAGTGGACACATGTAGTTACAACTCCCTGTGGACCCACAGCATGGGTCGCTCCCTGGAACCCACCAGCGGTACATAAATATATCCCATTGCAGTGCCCAGCACATCTGATGTAACGTCAGCTGTAATGCAGGTGGGCAAAAAATTAATTGGATTACACTGTAGGCGAGGGCCCCAAAAAATTGGTGTACCAACAGTACTAATGTACCTCAGAAAAATTGCCCATGCCCAACCAAGAGTGCAGGTGAAACCCATTAATCACTTTGGTTAATGTGGCTTAAAGGGGTTGTCCCGCGGCAGCAAGTGGGTCTATACACTTCTGTATGGCCATATTAATGCACTTTGTAATGTACATTGTGCATTAATTATGAGCCATACAGAAGTTATCAAAAGTTTTATACTTATCTGCTCCGTTGCTGGCGTCCTCGTCTCCATGGTGCCGACTAATTTTCGGCCTCCGATGGCCAAATTAGCCGCGCTTGCGCAGTCCGGGTCTTCTGCTGTCTTCAATGGGGCCGCTCGTGCAGAATGCCGGCTCCGTGTAGCTCCGCCCCGTCACGTGCCGATTCCAGCCAATCAGGAGGCTGGAATCGGCAATGGACCGCACAGAAGAGCTGCGGTCCACGGAGGGAGCAGACCCCGGCGGCCATCTTCAGCAGGTGAGTATGAAGACGCCGGACCGCCGGGATTCAGGTAAGCACTCTCCGGTTTGTTTTTTTAACCCCTGCATCGGGGTTGTCTCGCGCCGAACGGGGGGGGGGGGGGGGGGGTTAAAAAAAACAAAAAATGTTTCGGCGCGGGACAGCCCCTTTAATTGGTAACTAGGCCTGGAGGCAGCCCGGTTAAGATAAAAATTGGTTCAGGTGCAAGTTTCAACGCTTTAATGAGCATTGAAACGTATAAAAATTGTTTACAAAAATTATATGACTGAGCCTTGTGGGCCTAAGAAAAATTGCCCGTTCGGCGTGATTATGTGAGGTTTCAGGAGGAGGAGCAGGAGGAGGAGGAGGAGGAATATTATACACAGATTGATGAAGCAAAAATGTCCCCGTTTTTGATGGTGATAGAGAACGATGCTTCCATCCGCAGGTGCAGCCTACGTATTGCTCAGGTATCGCTGCTGTCCGCTGGTGAAGAAGAGAAGTCTGGGGAAATCCAGGCTTTGTTCATCTTGATGAGTGTAAGCCTGTCGGCACTGTCGGTTGACAGGCGGGTAAGCTTATCCGTGATGATTCCCCCAGCCACACTAAACACCCTCTCTGACAAGACGCTAGCCGCAGGACAAGCAAGCACCTCCAGGGCATACAGCGCGAGTTCAGGCCACGTGTCCAGCTTCGACACCCAGTAGTTGTAGGGGGCAGAGGCGTCACCGAGGACGGTCGTGCGATCGGCTACGTACTCCCTCACCATCCTTTTACAGTGCTTCCGCCAACTCAGCCTTGACTGGGGAGCGGTGACACAGTCTTGCTGGGGAGCCATAAAGCTGGCAAAGGCCTTGTAGAATGTTCCCCTGCCTGCGCTGTACATGCTGCCTGATCTCTGCGCCTCCCCTGCTACCTGGCCCTCAGAACTGTGCCTTCTGCCATTAGCACTGTTGGATGGGAAGTTTACCATCAGTTTGTCCACCAGCGCCCTGTGGTATAGCATCATTCTCGAACCCCTTTCCTCTTCGGGAATGAGAGTGGAAAGGTTCTCCTTATACCGTGGGTCGAGCAGTGTGTACACCCAGTAATCCGTAGTGGCCAGAATGCGTGTAACGCGAGGGTCACGAGAAAGGCATCCTAACATGAAGTCAGCCATGTGTGCCAGGGTACCTGTACGCAACACATGGCTGTCCTCACTAGGAAGATCACTTTCAGGATCCTCCTCCTCCGGCCATACACGCTGAAAGGATGACAGGCAAGCAGCATGGGTACCCTCAGCAGTGGGCCAAGCTGTCTCTTCCCCCTCCTCCTCATGCTCCTCCCCCTCCTCCTCCTCCTCAATGCGCTGAGATATAGACATGAGGGTGCTCTGACTATCCAGCGACATACTGTCTTCCCCCGCCTCCGTTTCCGAGTGCAAAGCGTCTGCCTTTATGCTTTGCAGGGAACTTCTCAAGAGGCATAGCAGAGGAATGGTGACGCTAATGATTGCAGCATCCCCGCTCACCATCTGGGTAGACTCCTCAAAGTTTCCAAGGACCTGGCAGATGTCTGCCAACCAAGCCCACTCTTCTGTAAAGAATTGAGGAGGCTGACTCCCACTACGCCGCCCATGTTGGAGTTGGTATTCCACTATAGCTCTACGCTGCTCATAGAGCCTGGCCAACATGTGGAGCGTAGAGTTCCACCGTGTGGGCACGTCGCACAGCAGTCGGTGCACTGGCAGATTAAACCGATGTTGCAGGGTCAGCAGGGTGGCAGCGTCCGTCTTGGAGTTGTGGAAATGTGCGCTGACCCGGCGCACCTTTCCGAGCAGGTATGACAAGTGTGGGTAGCTTTTCAGAAAGCGCTGAACCACCAAATTAAAGACATGGGCCAGGCATGGCACGTGCGTGAGGCTGCCGAGCTGCAGAGCCGCCACCAGCTTACGGCCGTTGTCACACACGACCATGCCCGGTTGGAGGCTCAGCGGCGCAAGCCAGCGGTCGGTCTGCTCTGTCAGACCCTGCAGCAGTTCATGGGCCGTGTGCCTCTTCTCTCCTAAGCTGAGTAGTTTCAGCATGGCCTGCTGACGCTTGCCCACCGCTGTGCTGCCACGCCGCGCAACACTGACTGCTGGCGACGTGCTGCTGCTGCTGACACATCTTGATTGCGAGACAGAGGTTGCGTTGGAGGAGGAGGAGGGTGGTTTAGTGGAGGAAGCATACACCGCCGCAGATACCACCACCGAGCTGGGGCCCGCAATTCTGGGGGTGGGTAGGACGTGAGCGGTCCCAGGCTCTGACTCTGTCCCAGCCTTCACTAAATTCACCCAATGTGCCGTCAGGGAGATATAGTGGCCCTGCCCGCCTGTGCTTGTCCACGTGTCTGTTGTTAAGTGGACCTTGGCAGTAACCGCGTTGGTGAGGGCGCGTACAATGTTGCGGGAGATGTGGTCGTGCAGGGCTGGGACGGCACATCGGGAAAAGTAGTGGCAACTGGGAACCGAGTAGCGCGGGGCCGCCGCCGCCATCATGCTTTTGAAAGCCTCCGTTTCCACAAGCCTATACGGCAGCATCTCCAGGCTGATCAATTTGGCAATGTGCACGTTTAACGCTTGAGTGTGCGGGCGCATGGCGGCGTACTTGCGCTTGCGCTCAAACAGTGGCGCTAGCGACGTCTGGACGCTGCGCTGAGAGACATTGCTGGATGGGGCCGAGGACAGCGGAGGTGAGGGTGTGGGTGCAGGCCAGGAGACGGTAGTGCCTGTGTCCTCAGAGAGGGGTTGGATCTCAGTGGCAGGTTGGGGCACAGGGGGAGAGACAGTGGTGCAAACCGGAGGCGGTGAACGGCCTTCGTCCCACCTTGTGGGGTGCTTGGCCATCATATGCCTGCGCATGCTGGTGGTGGTGGCTCCCCAGCTGATCTTGGCGCGACAAAGGTTGCACACCACTGTTCGTCGGTCATCAGGCGTCTCTGTGAAAAAAACTGCCACACCGTAGAGCACCTTGACCTCTGCAGGGTGGCATGGCGCGAGGGGGCGCTTTGGGAAACAGTTGGTGGATTATTCAGTCTGGCCCTGCCTCTACTCCTGGCCACCGCACTGGCTCGGCCCTGCCCACACCCTGACTTGGGCCTCCGTGTCCTCGCCCGCGTCCACGTCCTGTAGGCCTACCCCTACCCCTCAGCATGCTGTATTACCAGTAGTGCAGAAACAGAACGCTGTAATTAAATGTGCCGCTTATTGGCCTGTGGTTGGAGGCTGACTTCGCTTACGGAACGCACAGCAGAGCCAGGAAATAATTTTGCACAAGCCTGCTGTAACACTTAGCTGGCTGCGTATGAATTAGGAGGACAACTACCCCCAGCACAGACCCAGTACACTGAGGACAGTCACAGGCAGCCCAAATAGATTTTTTTTCCCAAATGTTTTTGGAAAGGCCCACTGCCTATATTCAATATATATTCTTCTGTCCCTGCCTCACCACTACTGGCCCTGGAGTATGTAAAATAACTGCAGACTGTTGCACTGTGGACTGGAATACAGCGGTGATGTAACAGCCAACACAGAGCCAGGAAATAATTTTGCGCAAGCCTGCTGTAACACTTAGCTGGCTGCGTATGAATTAGGAGGACAACTACCCCCAGCACAGAGCCAGTACACTGAGGACAGTCACAGGCAGCCCAAATAGATTTTTTTTCCCAAATGTTTTTGGAAAGGCCCACTGCCTATATTCAATAAATATGTCTTCTGTCCCTGCCTCACCACCACTACTGGCCCTGGACTATGTATAATTACTGCAGGGCGCAATGCTCTGCACGGCCGATATACAAAAAAAAAAAAAGTGCAACACTGCAAAAAGCAGCCTCCACACTACTGCACACGGTTAGATGTGGCCCTAAGAAGGACCGTTGGGGTTCTTGAAGCCTAAAATACTCCTAACGCTCTCCCTATAGCAGCTCCGGCACCAGCAGCACTTTCCCTGATCTCTGTCAGAATGCATCTGTGGCGAGCCGCGGGAGGGGCCGACTTTTATACTCGGGTGACACCTGATCTCGCCAGCCACTCACTGCAGGGGGGTGGTATAGGGCTTGAACGTCGCAGGGGGAAGTTGTAATGCCTTCCCTGTCTTTCTATTGGCCAGAAAAGTGCGCTAACGTCTCAGAGATGAAAGTGAAAGTAACTCGAACATCACGTGGTACTCGTCTCGAGTAACGAGCATCTCGAACACGCTAATACTCGAACGAGTATCAAGCTCAGACGAGTACGTTCGCTCATCTCTACTAACCTTTATTGTTATGTAGTAAAATATATTGTGGTAGCAATAAATTAAAAAGATCAGTCTCAATATAGTGTGAATGAGTGTAATATATCAGACAAAACCGGTCTAAGAGAAACAATATTCTGCTTTGCTAATTATGCACAAGTATCAGGATCACACTTGCTGCAAATGGTGCGCGCTACCATGCAGCAGTACACTGCTGTATACTGAAGATTCAGCAAGTGATTAGATCCCTGCATGAACTGACTGCATGTGTAATAAATGCTGCCAGATAAACAGAGTCTGACATAAGCATAGCGAGAAAGACTACATGAGGCTCCGTGCTAAAGTAAACAGCTCCTCCAACATGTTTCACCATAACTCTGGCGTCATCAGGGGTAAAGGAGCTATTTTTAAGGGGGCCCAACTGTGGGTTTCAGCAAACAGCAAAGGCTATGGTGGGATTAGTAACACTTGGAGACTGTATAGTGCCACATTATGGAGCTCTCGGGAGCCCATGTGCTGTCACATGATGCTTCTCTAAAGTATACTGTTGAGCAGATCTTTGAACTATCTAACACTCTCAAGTTGTTTACAATACCACACAACTTTTTCTTCATCTTCTTAAAAACGTTTTGACAACCATTATGGCCAACATTATAGTATCGCAAGCTTGTGAGTCCAGTCTCCTACAACCGCCAGCAAAAACGAGGGAATCACAAAGTTTGTTTTATACATTGCAGTGAAGTTTGCCTGGCTGAATTCAGAATGGAGCTCTCCAGTCAAAGAGGCAGGCCTTGCAGGGCTCTCCCCCCCCCCCCCCCCCCATAGCATGAAGAGCGACAGCTCTTCTCACTGCTTGTGTAAAAGGAGAGAACTGTTGGTCGACATGCTACAGGTGGGGAGAGCCAGACACGGAAACAGTAGAGGAAACAATTATGGAAACATCAACAAAATAAATCCCAACTAATACATAGTCGCCCCTCCTCGAGCTGTTATAATGGCTTGAATTCTTTAAAATGGTTTCATCAGAGTTAATTGTTATCATCTATCAACAGGATAGGTGATAAAAGACTGATTGGGGGGGATCTCACCGCTGAGACCTCCACCAATCCCGAGCACATGGGTCCTGTTTTTCCTCATTTTCCTCACAGCAGGCTCACTGCATCCCCCAACCCTAGAGTGAGCTAGAGATAGAATGGAGAAATGGCCGTCCATGTGCTATGCCGCTCCATGCATTTTCAATGAGACTACCTGAGATAGCTGAGTAGAAGCGCTCAGCTATTTCCGTCAGTCCCTTTGAAATTAATGGAATGGTGGCCGTGCATGCGTGGCCATGGTTTCATTCAATGTTGCGTCACCGCAAGTGGGAGAAGCTTCCATGCAGTCACAAGAAGAGGGGAACACAAGTCCCTGTTCTCGGAATCGGTGGTAGTTTCAGTGGTGAGATGTTCACCGATCTGACTTTTCTCATCTATCCTAAGGATAGATGATAAAAGTTAATTTTTGTTGTTGTTGTTAGCCGTAAGTCGTTCACGACCCTTGGCGACCCTAAAGGCGAGCTCTCCCCCATGTTTTTCGGTTTTGCACTGCTTCTTTCAGTTGTGTGATATCCATGCCAGTATCAGCCATCGTATTCTTTAGCAGCCGGGTCTTCTTTTGCCACTGATCTGTCCAAGCATTATAGATTTTTCTAGCGATTCTGCTTACATTACATGGGCAAAATACATGAGTCTGAGTCGGGCCATCTTCCCCTCCAGTGATATTTCGGGTCTTATATAGTTCAGGACTCCTCTGTTTGTTACTCTCGCCGTCCAGGGTATACGCAGCAGCTTTCGCCAGCACTACAGTTCCAATGCATCAATCCTCCTATCAGCTTTTTTTGCAGTCCAGCTTTCACATCCATACGTGGCTATGGGGAAAACAGTGGTTTGCACTATCCTGCGTTTAGTTGCTATACCGATATCCCCACTTTTCCAGATTGTGTCCATGTTTAGCATTGCGCTTTGCCCGAATGCTATCCTATGTTTTATCTCTGGCATAGAGATAATTTTGGTACAACCCCTTTTCTATCATTCCCTATCTAAATTCTTAATTGGCTTGAGATCCAGACTTTTTAATGTGCATGTCATTGAGTTGATATGACTTTCCTGAAGAAGTAGTGATTGACATTTCCCTGGTTCTTTATCTAACATATACATCATGTCATAAAACAGAAGGGACATTTGATTGTTTCCTTCAGCAAGTCCTTTTTATGTTTCATTAGAACGGTACCAGATAAAGGTTACTAAACCATTGTGGTCAATGCAGATTTGTAAATCATTTGTGAATATCACTTTCATTCAATCATCTCTTTAGGCCACAGTAAGCACTGCCTTCTCAGAGAAGAGGACAGTAATATATATATGGGTTGTTCAGTTAGGCACAGTTTTTAACAAACATTGTAATGGCCAATGAATATTTACAAATGTCCTTCGGCAGAGACGCAACTTGAAGCTTCTAGGCCCAATGCAAAATCTGTAACAGAGGCCCCACATATAATGCTTCATTAATAGTACTAGGCTCTCCCTATAGAGAAGAGAGGTCTTATGGACCCCCTAAGGCTTCTGGGCCCGGGTGCAACCGAACCCCCTATAATTACGCCCCTGGCCTTCTGTGGTTCTCACTCTTTAAAAAGTATTTTCTCTAAGCAGCATTATCTACCAGATACAAGGGTATCATACTTCTCTTTATGGCCAAATCTGTCACTAACACAGGCCCTCTCTCAACCTTTCACAGAACTTGCACAAGTTGCAGGGAGGCGCCTACCTTCTGCTCCGCATGCTCTGTCACCAGTGCTGCAGGGAAACTCTTCTCCACCTGCTACATTGTAAAACCACCTGACCTCTGCTGTGTCACAGGGACCTGCTTGATACTGACAAGCGTGAGGCATATCTACCTCTGTCCTTTTTCCTCTTATTGTGTTTTACATGCAAGGTAACACATTAAATTAACCCTCTCCTTCCCTGTGCAGTATACGTAATAATGCGCTGCTAAGCCCATGCCTTTTAACTGCAGACTAATTTGCATTTCCAGACTTGTGCTGGAGTTTGTTTTAAAAATGCGAATTACAACGCGATCCTATAATTTTAATTAACTTGATCTGGAAAAACATAAGAGATTAATTAAAGTAGTGTACTTTCACTCATTTGAGGTGTGTTTCATGAAGTCAGAAAGCTCAGTTATTAGACATTGTTTTATGCCATATCTGTGATTTGTGTATTTGCTATGAAGTAAAAAACTGGTTGATCATTCTCTTACTGGTGATTCCATAATTTTTTTCAGGGGTTGTAGAGTCTTGAATTGATTGAGCAATATTGGAGAATAGAATGGCAGGCTTACGTTGGATGGTTTCCAGTGTGGTTCTCTCCATTGCCATCCCTACCATCATATGGCATGCTGTGATACAGTGTAAAAAATAACCTTAACAATTGTATTTCAGTATAAGCTGCCAAATAACATTTCCATACAGATGTAGCAAAGTTTAACTTGACACTTTTCATGTTAAATAAACTGTGATACAAAACTTTTTCTTGTCTTTCAACGGCTTTTGTTGTGTTAAGAGAAGATAACTTGTTTTAGCAAGTTAGCAGTATTTGGTTAAATATAACTATATCTGTAATAACAATGGTATATACATTAATGTCACCTCAATGCACTGCAAAAATAATATACTATATAGTGCCTAAGTAACCATACAAAGTAATCACCACCAAACAGTGCTCAAATAACACCAACATACAGTGACCAAATACCCTGCTTCCCCAAAAATAAGACAGGGTCTTATATTAATTTTTGCTCCAAAAGATTTTACTTTTTTTATATATATAGCTGCCTGGACACTATTTGAATTTACTTTTTTAATTACCTGTAACTAGGACTTTTTTGGAGTAGGGCTTATAGTTCAAGCATCCTCACAAAATCCTGAAAAAAATCATACTACATCCTCAAAAATCAGAAAAATCATGATAGGGCTTATTTTCCCGGTAGGTCTTATTTTCAGGGAAACAGTGTAACAGCTGCATACATAAAGTAATGCAATGTCTGTTGTCAATGCTGTACAATATCTACATAATACCACTAGACCATGAATACAGTGGTGCTTTGGGTTAAGAGTTTAATTTGTTCCATGACGGAGCTCTTTACCCAAAACACTCTTATCTCAAAACCATTTTCCCCATTAAAATGAATGGAAAAGCCATTAATCCGTTCCGGATCGCACAGCTCTCCCACTGATTTCAATTGGGATGGTGTTGCCCTATTGAAAGCAATAGTATGCCGGCATCCCCGCAGTGATTTTGGGGGAAGGGCTTTAAATATAAGCCCTTCCCTGAAATCATCCCTAGCTGAAGTAAAAAAATAAATAAAATATATATTCACCTGTCTTCCGGTTCTTAGGCGCGTCTGGTCACCGCCTGTTCTCCCTGCGCTGCTAAGAAGCTTTTCAGCAGGCGGGGATTAAAAATGCAGGGAGAACAAGCAGCGGCTAGACACGCCTGAGCCCTGGCAGCGGTGGCCAGGGGAGTATATATTTTTTACTACAGCCAGGGATGATTTTCAGGGAAGGGCTTATATTTAAAGCCCTTCCCCGAAAATCACTGCAGGGGTCGTCGGCAGCAGCCCCATTGAAAGCAAGGCTCTTAACCCAAGTTTTTGCTCTTAAGTCAAAGCAAAAATTCGGGAGAGAGCCTGCTCTCAAGTCAAAAAGCTTGTAAGTTGAGGCAAGGTATCTTAACACAAGGTATCACTGTATTAAGATTCATGGTCATCACAAGCAATGAGTGCCACACCACATGAGTAGCACATTTCCACACATATGACAAAACCTTATAAAGTCAGTCCTGATGTTACGTATTATTGCATAGATAGTTAGATTTACCATTCTTGGGGTTGGAAAAGCTAGCTGAGCTGCGGATTTTGCAGTGACAGACATATTGTTTAAACAGAGAAAATAAATGACTTCCTTTTTTGCATATTTTGCATTAGTAATGTAATATTTACTGATTAGCTTTGTCTGGAACAGCAGGTGAAGAATGAGGCATTAGACTTTATTACATATAAATATCTGTTGAATAAAGGCACATAGCAATGGATCAAGGTTATATTTATGCAGATGTATTCATAAAGAGTCGCCAACCTACACACGGCACAAAGACTACCATAATATATAAAGTACATTTAGTGCAGTAAAGCATATAGACACAAGGAACGAGACTGTTGCCAGAGTGATCAGGAAAATTACTATGATTTGTATTTGTTCGACGTAAGCTCCAGCTAGACGAGATTTAGGTACCAAATAATGTATTTTGTAACTTTAAAAGTATTTAAGGAATTCTCTGGGAAAATGTACTGAAATGCGTCTAAACGTATAGTGCAGTAGATTTGGTTTCTTGATATGCTGTATTTTAACGCTTTTGATCTCATGGAACAAAGTTGCAGGGTGGTGGTAATTTGTCTATATACTATATACTATACTATCAAAAATAACTGGACACCTGAGCAAGACTCAAAAGTAGTATTTATTTCCATACGTCAATACTTAGTGGGGATCCTTTGGTCCTAATGACATTGGATATTCTCCGTGGCATACTTTCTACTAACGTCTGATACACTTCAGCTGGTATTTCCCTCCATTCATACTGCAAACGTCTTCTGAGTACTTTAAAAGGAGATGACACTGTTCATATTTCCTGACCTAATGTTCCAGTTCATCTCAAAGATGCTCAGTAGGGTTCAGGTTGGGTCGGTTCAATCGTGGAACATCTATGTCCTCAAACCAACGTAAAACAGTGTTGGATTTGTGGCAAGGTGCGTTGTCTTGTTGGAAGTATTATTGACTATTCCCAGACTATTACCACATTGTCGGAAGTACATTGTTATCCAGAATATTAAGGTACACCTCCATATTCATGGTTCTTGCCAATCCATAAAATTTTCTTCTGTTCAACAGTTCAATGAAGACACTCCCAGCGACATTGTAAACAGGCCAATGCATCTACTTTGAGAGAACTCACCAGATGTTTGCAGGATGAATGGAGGGAAATACTGGCTGATGTGTATCAGACATTAGTTGAATATATACAACAGATAGTATCTGATGTCATGAGGGCCAAAGGAGCCCCACTTAGTATTAACATATGGAAATAAATACGTTTGATCTTTCTCAAGTGTCCAATTACTTTTGGTTAGATAGTGTACAGTATAGCAACACGTTGCCAGAATGAAGCTGTAAGCTCTTTAGAAGGTTGCTTTAGGGTATTTATAAAACGTAGGCCGGGATCGCAGAGATAATTGTCATACAGCAGAGTTATTGTTGTGTCAGTGGATGGTGATGAATTTCTCTTTTTACACTACGTTGGAACTAAGTCAACACTGAGTCCTGTAGGGATCCTCCTGTCAGCGTCTCTTTCCAAGCTGCAAATGTAAGATAACAGTGACAAAGCACTCAGCCGTGCTGAGATGAATCTGCTACATTTGTTTGCTTTGTCTGAGTTATTAATAATAATTAATAAGGATCCCCACTAAGTATTTACATATGGAAATAAATACTACTTTTGATTCTTGCTCAGGTAGGTGTTCAATTACTTTTGGTAGGGTAGTGTACATTAGAAATGATGGTACATCTTAAAACACCAACCAAGTTGCAACATCCTAAAGGCCCATGTTTCACCAAGTCACCTAAGACAGAAGGTAGGCAAGAAAGTAGTGCAGTAATCATGCATTCATATTTTGCAAAGCATATACATGCCATATAATATCTCCTTACTGGACTAAAGGCACGTGAAGATATGGACAGTCAGGTGGGAGGCATGTTAGTGCTTTTCCAACAGAGCCTGAAATATCAGCTAACTGTTAAAGAGGATGAGTTAGGGGATTCCATAACTCCAACAGAATCACATGGAGTGGCAGAGCATGTCTGACCACCATTGCATACATTCTCCTCCTCACTGAATGTGTGCACGAGTGGAAGGTGAGAGATTGGGGTTTGCCATTCTAGTGATCGGTAGGTTAAAAGTAAATGTAATTTTCTCTGTTCCCTTGAAAACAGGAGCTAGAAAAAAAAGTTGTGACGGCCAAAAACACTTCAGCAAGGAGGCAACATATTCACAAGATGCAGATGCAAGAAATAAACCGCAAGAGAGAACAGGTAAGATAGTCCATGCATGCATTTCCTGATATTCAAAGAATGGTTTTGACATCCAGATCACTTCTACTTTGGTCCTTTACTGGATCTGAGTCTAGTTCACTCTTTGGAGATTAATTTTTTTTTTATCGATATCCATTATGGCATTTTATAGATAAAAATGGTCATGACAGAACTGAAACTCGTCGATGGACTCAACAGGGGAGTTGCATACTGTAGATCATCAGAGCTACATAGCAATGATAAACTTAGGAGCTGCTTAACACTACTACACTCCTAACCACATTCTAGTGCAGGAATACTTAAAGGGGTTTTGTTATTAAAAACAAAAATCAATACTTACCTATTACTCCCCTGGCAGTCTACTCACCACATCTTCCCTCCACCGATCTTCTCCTGTCTTCTGCAATCCAACTGGGTCACCTCACCTCCAGCTGGCTGATTCTTTGTCTTCTGGTAACAAAGCGTCCACTAGCTGCAGTCTTCTTCCTGCAGATCAATGTATGCTATGTCACTAGTGATGTAGCATTCACTGCCTAGCAGGAAGCGCTGGATGCAATATAGGGCTAATGTCGAGACTGCTCATGCATGTTGCGAGAGTTCCTATACTAATGTCGCAAGACCGGTATTAACCCAGCATAGCATCCAGCGCTTCCTGCTATACAATGAACGCTACATCACTAGTGATATAGCCTACACTGACTTGTAGGAAGAAGACTGCAGCTGCATAACAGAAGAAGAAGAATTCGGATGGCTTGTGGTAACATGACCCGGGACTGCAGGAGCCAGAAGCAGATCAGTAGGGAGAAGATGCGGTAAATAGACTTCCTGGGGAGGAATAGTTAAGTATAGATTTTTTTATGACAAAACATCTTTAATTAGTCTTAGCACAGCTCTGCTTACCTGGGTCTGCAGTCCAATGAAGGTACGAGCTGAACACCAACAGTATACATCTTGTTAACATTTTGAAAACTTTTTGGAAGTATTTGCATCTAGATTTGTTTTAATATTTGTGATTCGGAAAACCAGACCAGGCTCCTAATTCATTTAAACCAGAACCCAAACTTAAGACCCCAGATCTCTAAACTCATTCCGACCCCAAAACAGGCCCATAATATTATTAAGATCCAAGATCAGACCTCTAAATGTTATCCAGACCCCAAACAAGACCCCTCAACTCATTCAAACCCGAAGCCAAATGCTTAAGCTATTATTTCTCAGTCCAAGCCCTGAGATTCAGATGCCTGAAAAGACCCTTAAAAATAAATCAAATCAGACAAAAAAAAGAGCCACTGTGTACAATGTCCTAGATTGGCCAGATATGTACTTTCTGACTCACATGCCATCTCAGATGTATTGGAGGAACACCACCATTCCCCAATGCATCTATGACAGCAGATCTGTAGGGTCCACACAGTTGGTAACTTTGGCCAACAGTCGTACTGTGGTCCATCCATTTGGGACTGCTGTGCTAGAAGATGTCTAGGTACACTCATCCAATTTTCGTGACTTGACTTTATTTTTCACTTTCTTGTTTGCTTACTTTACAATGCCTGTGGAGACCACCACCCACGAGACCAATCTGCAATGTTCTGCTCTCTCCAGGCACCCCACAGCAGCCACCTTGGGTGCCTTTATATTACATCTGTCCTTACATCTGCTGATGTGTAAAAATGTACTCCAATGACTGGTAATAATTGCAGTTAAATGAACACTCTGGACAAAACTGACACACTGTAAATGCTTAGTGCAGAGTCGGAGTGTGCAGTACATGACGCAGTTCTCTTGTTCATGTTTTTGGATCCTTGTGTCATCCTCCACTCCCCCAGCTCCTGCACTAGTGGCTCCTACTGTTTTACTGGGTAGACAAATATTCTCACCAACTAAAAGTGTTGGGGGACATGTCACCATGTGCGGCCAACTTTATATTTCCCTTAATTGTAACCACAACTAATCACACACATTGGATCCATACTACATGGAATTATCCTTGCAGCACTCCCTCTTCCCCTCGTCTTAATCACATCCATTGTCCTCCTTTGTCTGCACAGATGAATCATTTGCCGTTGCAGGCAGAATTGACAAGGAGTATCCAAAGGGAAGTTAAGATCAATAAACATAAAACAAAAGAAATCAAGGCTAAGAAAGTGAGAGAAAATGCAATGAAATGTCGTGAAGATGAAGATTTCCTTCCTGTGGAACATGATGAAACTTTTAATGTGGATCATGGTGAGATTTACAATATACAGTAAATGCTGCAAAGTGCCGAAGAGACAGGAGAAGGAAACACATTTCCCTCAGTTTGTCTGGAAGTAGGTTTGGAGTTCAGTGGTTGAAACAATCTGGATGGATGTTGTATGAAGCAAGTGTAGTAAAGTAACAGCCTAGGTTCGATACAGAAATAAGTGGTAACAGTTTACATGGAGCAACTATCATTCAGATAGTCGCTTAGGAAAGTCACTGAAGTATGCAAACCACAGCGGTTCGTTAGCTCTTATACAGAACGATGATTGTTCGTTAGTTGTTTGCTGAGATATCGCTCATAGAGGATCTCCATACATATCTGTTCACAAATCATTCAAATACGAACAACTATGAGTTTACAACAGACGACTTTTGATCAACCAGCGACTATTTTTCTGGTAAGCTGAAACAAAACAAATAGCAACTTATCGCTCGTTAACCCTGTTGGTGGCCATACTTAAATTGAACGACTATCTTTTGAATTCACTCTTTCAAGTGACTATTCAGTCAATAGTTGTCTTATGTAGAGATACCTTAAAGGGGTTTACCAAAATTAACTTTTATCACCTATCTACAGTCTGATCGGTGGGAGTTTCACCACTAAGATCCCCACCAATCCAAAAAAAGGGGACCCCTCCTTCTCATCACTGAGGAAATGCTTCTTCCACCCGTAGTGACATCAGATTGAAATGGAGCAATGGCCGAGTACAGTATGTGCAATCATCACTCAATTCATTTCAATGGAGGCTGATGGAAATGGCCAAGTGCTTGTATTCAACTATCTCTGGCAGTTCCATTGAAAATAAATGGAGCTGTACTCCACTTGTGTTTTCACTGCTGCATTCAATCTCTCCTTCACTGCGTGGGTTGCAGCAAGCACATAGTAAGGAGGAGACAGCGACATGGTACCCTCGTTCTCAAGATCGTTGAGGGTCTCAGTGGAGAGACCCTGACCAATCAGACATTTATCAACTATCCTATGGATACATGATAAAAGTTAAAGGGGTTTTCCCAGTTATTTCTTTTATATAGTTTTGGGCTCCCCATGCCCAAAACTATATAAAAGAAATATAATCACCATAGTGTCAGACCGACATTTCGGCAGCCCGAGGCATCTGATAGATGACGTCACCCAGCCATCTGGCCTGGTGACGCCCCATAAACCTTACACAGGAGCTTCTAATGTAGGAGCCCCAAGGTAGGTTTACTGGACGTCACTGATGACGTCCCTGCCGGCCTCCCATTGCCTGCAGCGGAAGACCAGCGCTTACAGTGGGGAAGTAGTGCAGCAGCAGGAAAATGAGAATACTCAGCCTAACCCCCCCCCCCCCCCCAATCACCCTTCACTCACCCCTGCCACCAATCTGTCTGGTACGGCCCCTTTAGGTTATAAATGTGGTAAAAAGCAATCCAAGTTTGCTACACAAATAAGGAGCTGCAGTTTGCAGTGTAGACAACACAGCAGCAGTATGTCCCATTTAGACAAGACAAGAGTTGTCTAAATCAGCGTTCGCCAACAGGTCATGTTTTCATGATTTCCCAAGTAATGCACAGGTGATGTAAATATTGTTGGTGCCTCAGACGTTGCTACAGGTGTTCTTACTATAGGATATCCTGAAAACATGACCTGTTGGTGGTCCCTGAGGACTGGAGTTGGGGACCCCTTGTCTTAATGACTACACAAGCGCTGATGTCACCGCTAAGGTCATTAGTGCTTGTGCAGAGTGTTCAGACAGGCAGAGAACACTGCTGAATCGCTGTCCCCGCGCTTCACCTATTTGCCTTTACACTGGACAATTACCGCTCAATTTAGTTCTTTGATTGAATTTTGAGCAATAATCGTCCCGAGTACATGGCCCTTTAAGAAGATGAGACTAATTAGGCACTTACCTCAAAGAGGCAAGAAGCTAAACAATATGTCCAGCAAACAAGCTCTCCAAGATCCCAAGTATCTCACCAAGGAGAGCCACTGCTTTAGAAATGAGAGCTCTTGGGTTCAAATTCTGACTCGGTTTTTATCTTGTGCCTCTTATTTCAGGCAACACATGGCAATGGAATATTCAAGAACCCAGCACTGCGACAGATTGTCATTGGGGAAAGGGCAAGTTAGAGATGTGGTTCCAGTCCCACCATGATGGAAGTGAGTCCAATTATGACAGCTCAAGCACAGATTCACTAGATAGTTGGTTAAGAGAAGATGCTAAGAGTCGCCGAAGACCAGCCGCCTTGTTTCGGACACGGGCTGAGAGAATTCCGACATTTGATGAGTTCTTTGATTGTGAATTTTAAAATCATCTTTTATTTGATTGATTATTAAATAAATGCCCAGGGCAGAGCCTTAGGGGCGTTTTACATGGAACACATCAGTAATACCAATCTATAATACGGACGTGTTACAGAGGACATTATAACCGTATGTCGTCAGAATTTCATCTATGTATCTGCATTTGCTGTCATTGCTTTTACTTCCTATTTGGCAAATACTGATCCAATAATACCAATATGAAGGTAAAACAAAAATAGGTCATGCTGCATAAAAAAAATATGGCCATGTGGTGAACAGATACATAGATTTACATTAGCTCCATATTACTGGACACGGACCAAATCTGAAGTTAAAATACGCTCTTCTGAAAGCGGCTTTACACAGCATGCCACTTTTCCCAGATTGTTGCTTTAAGAACTTCCATATATTTTTGAATTCTTATCTTACTTCTGCAGAGATCCAAAATTACTTTTGAATAAATTAATACAATTTAGATCCCTAAATGGGTATTCTGGGATTTTACAACTAATGACCTGTCCTCTGAATAGGTCAGTTGATCAATGGGGATCCACCACTCAGGATCCACGTTGATCAGCTGATCGTCTCGCCAGCTGTCAGTAGGGGCCCAATGTCCTTATCAGTGGTCAGGGAGGAAGTACATCAGCTTCACTCCCATTGAAATCAATGAGGACACTGCCTTCCATCACACTTCTGGCTCCTCCTTATGGTCAAGGCCGGAAGTTCAGTGAATGGTGAATGTGAATGGAGCGCCACATAAAGAAAGCATATGGGAAAGTTGTATAACTTTTCATTATACAAATAATAACAATTATTTGCTAAGAGTGTAATACGCTTTTAAAACTACCGCATTGTGAAAGAGCAGCCTGCATAACAGTATTACACTTCTCTGCAGAGAGGATCCAGATGCACAAACAAGAAATCCATTAACATCCTTGTCTCTTCAACATTAATCTCTCTGCGTACAGGAGTATATTAAGACTCAGACGCAGCACCCGCAGCCGTGCAAAATAAAGCAACAAATAAATACATTTATTGTGCTCCCATCTGCTGAATATAATACCCATTAGAATGTGTGGGAAGCAAAGATTAATACATCTCCAACGCTCCCATCGAAGTGTAAACATTAGGAGAACAAATGCCCGGAGCACAGATACAGTAATGTAATCAAAGAATCCTTTATATTCCACTAAAAAGAGCCTAACTTTATGGATTGTGTTTCCATTATTATTGATTGCACTTTTTTGCCACTGATCACTTTGTTCAAAAGGTGAGATAGGGCATCTATAACCCGCGTTTAATGGACATTTCACCAGAGAGAGCTTCCTATATGAAGTCTTGGGAAAGGCAGATGCCAATGGCTATTTCAGAGGCAGAATGGAATAAATCCTTTTTACTATCCCACAAACTGCCCTTGACCTGCATTCTGCAAGAAAAAAAATGACAAACTCCTCTCTCGGTGTCCTGCCCTGGTGCATAAGATCTATACAACAGTATTGGAGACTTGCTGGAAATGTAACTCTGATTCCGGCACAATTGGTGGGATCGCTCTTTGCTTAGACCCTTTTGGGATCTGGTCTTCCAAACTTACACTCAGGTCACTATTTGACGCATTGAGGCCACTCTGCAAATTGCCCTGGTCCTCTTTTCACAATTAAAAAAGGTCCTCTACGTCTTGAGCAGTCATCCGAAGACATTGGAGAAGTTCGAGACCAGCATTGTTTGTTGAATGGGTTAAAGAAGTCAACCACATTATGAGAACGGAGGAGCAAGTGGTGGGAGACTCAACTGACTCTAGCTAGTTTACAGCCCATTGGATCCTTTGAATTGCATTCAAGGACTTTCAGATTTTTCAGAATCTGGTGGGGTAACTGCGGCAGTTCAGGATGCTTGCAATGGGCCCCTGTGGTAGTGTATATCCCCATATATATCCCTCCCCAACTTTTTCCTTCTTCTATTCCTCTAGACCTTTCGTCCCTCACTTTTCTTTCTTTCCGCTCCTGCACTCTCTCGTCTTGTTGTTGACTGGAACGGGAACCTCTTTTATGCATAATTATGTTGCTTAGGTAGCAGATTCGTATTGTTTTTTCTGTTCTGCTATGAACATGGGATTGCTACAAGACTTCTGTATTGTGCTTTAATTACCTGATTTGTGCATTGTATTGTCTTATATGTGCATCGCTTCTGTTTGCTTGTTATTCCAAAACTTAATAAACAGATTGAACATAAAAGGTGAGATAGCTGGTTTTTCTATTGTCGCCAGGAAGACCCACATTCTGTTATCTGAAAATAATAGAAATTGATAATGAACCTTTTAAAATAATAAAGGGAAAGCCTCTGCTCTTGCTCTAGGCAAACAGACTCCTAACTCAGTTGACTTAGCCTCTTCCATATGATCAGGCAGAATCTGTACAAGGCTTTAATCTGTAAACAGTAAGCACGGGGCTTATTCAAACTGGCATTTTTCGTGTCCAAGTGTCCAACCCTATAGTCCTTAGCTGTCTTCTGTATACAGCTGCTGTGTTCTTGGACCGCTCAGCTGGTATACAGCTGAGTGCTCCGAGCAGGGTATACAGAACACAGCTGGAGTGCTGTCTTCCGCATACTTCTGCTGTGTTCACGGAGCGCTCTGCTGGCATAAAGCTGAGTGCTCCGAGCAGGGTGTACAGAAGACAGCTGGAGCGCTGTCTTCTGCATACTTCTGTTGTGTTCTCTGAGAGGGATACCAGCTGAAACAATAGTATCAGCAGTATCCCGCTGAGTACTCAGTGCGCAGTCCTGATAAGACTCATCGTTGTCTTTTAGCTTGCTGAAAGACAACGATGAGCGAATTGTTAACGAAAACTGCACGATGTCCGCATGATTACACCCAACAATTCTCGCTCAAAAGACAGCTTTGAGCGAATTTTGAGCGAGAATGGTTGGGTCTAAACGGGCCTTTAGTCTTTTGTTAGTCCATTGATTTTGTATAGTTTGCATGACCATTATGAACATTTCTCTCTGTCCTGCATGCATGCTCGCTTGTGCCATCTGGAATTGATTTTCATCCATTGCCTATTGTGGAGGTGGTTCTTCCTACAACTCTGCTTGTTCGAGAATCTGAAATGCATGCATTTGATTGGATGCATTTTCAAGCCGTTTATCTCGTTTGTGTGCACTCTGTGTGCACTCATTTCCTTGAGTTGCTCTTCATGTGCTAGAAATGCCCCTTACGTGCTACTGAACTGTCCAGACAGCTCACACTCATTCCAGTATAGCATGTACTGTGGCAGTAGGCTGAAGTGGTAACGTTCTGGATTAATTGCTGCTGCAAGGTTCAGAACATGTTTCACTGCAGCTGTGTTTCTTGTGACTATCTTCGTATAGTCTGCAAGTGTTATGAGATGTTTTATTCTTCCTCATGTAATATGGCTTAAACAATAGAGTTGAACGAACATACTCTGGCGAGCTTGATGCTCGTTCGAGTATTAGCGTACTCGATGGTGCTCGTTACTCGAATGAGCATCAAATCGCGTTCGACCCCGCCCCAGCTTTTGGCCCCTCCCTGCCGCGACGCAGCATGAGTCATTTGAAAATTTTTGGTCTGGCAGGAAGGAGAAGAGAGAGAGAGAAAGAGAGAGAGAGAGAGAGAGAGAGAGAGAGAGAAAAAAAAAGCTTGGGACCCTGCGTTCCACATACAAAAATGCTCGAGTCTCTCATTGTAGTCAATGGGGTTCGTTACTCGAGTAGAGCTCTCGAATTTTACGAAACGCTCGACTCGAATAACGCGGACCCGAGCATTTGGGTGCTCGCTCATCTCTATTAAAGAACAATGCATATTCCATCAAGCCCATAATGTTCAAGTCATAATAGGGATGTTCTGTTGGACGCTTTTCATATCTCTCAAACATATTTGCCCAGTTTTCAGTGGCTTGACAAGCTTGAACAAACCTTAGCACTTTATAACATACCTCAGACTTATGGGTGGGCATTCCCAAGTAGTCACTAATGTGGAACCACTGGCCTTTTCAGTGCCTTGTTCACAACTGCAATCCATGGCTTCATGGGGTCTACGCCACACACGAACCCTACCATCATCCAAGACATTTGGTACCATGATTCATTGGATCATGCCACATGTTGCCTGTCCTCTATGGTCCAGTTAGCAACATCACAAGCCCAGGTGCGGCGCTGTGTCTGGTGTAGTGGTGTTAATAGTAGTACTCTGGCGAATCTTTTGCTCCCACAGCCCATGGAAGTTAAAGAACCTCTGGATGGAATGTAGATGTGATTTCTACCAGAATCACTTGTCTGTTTGTACAGACAATTCTAGCCAGATACTGCTGGCTAAGACCATCAATCACCCGTGGGGGCTACTGTGCTGTGCGCTATGAATGGCAATGCCTTCAATAATGCATTCCCAGTACACACGTGACACTGTGGAATGAGGAATGTTAAATGCTTCAGAAAATAAGCCCTTGCCCAGCCTTCTGGCACCCACTATCATGTCTAGTTTGAAATCCAATAATTTGCGTCGCCTTACCATGAGCACGCTGCTCTGTAATCGTCCTCAATCACAAGATAACAGGTGTGGGCATTCCCCAACAGTCACCTGAGGTAACACCACTTCATAATAAATTTACATACTGCTATCCCATGACTTTTGGCATGTCAGTGTATAAGGTACATAATCTCACACCCCAGACCTGTGTTATCTTAACCTTTTTTGCCAAAAATGTTATTGGCCTACAATGGAGAGCTTGTCTTTCTTATTCCTGCTGGGTCTAGAAATAAAATTAAGAACTGAATATAGACATATACTGCATGTGGACCACTAGGACAATATACAATTGTAGAGACATGTATACAAGATTTGAGGTTCTTATGACCACTGAGCCTCTCTGGGATTTCAACAATGTTCCTAATCTATAGCCAAGATATGTTCTATACGTAATATATATAAAATGCTGATTTGTTATGTGCATAATATTTCTATGTTCAATGCCACTAACAGAATAACAGTTACATTTTATTAGCCTAAGGACTATCCATTAGCAGCAAAAATGCATGTCCTCTAGATAAATCCTTGAAAGAATATAAAATAAAAAAAAACGAAAAACTAATTAGTGTTCGGAATTGTTTTCAGAGACCTTGGATTTAACTTGCCACTTTTACTCAGAGCAATTACCAAGGGTGCCATACGGAAAATTGATTATCTCACTGTACAGCAGCAAATAATTATAACAAATGAGTCCGAGCGCTTCTCTTCAGGCATAATTTACCCAGGATCTATGAGTAGGTCTCGAAATGGTGAAGTAAACAATTTCATACAAAGATATTTAAGATTTATAGCATTGTACGGAATGAATGTTTAATATGGGTTTAATATCTGTGAAGTACAAAATAAAGATTTAATACCCCGGCTTAAACATATATATAACCTGGTTGTAATAGCCACCATTACCTGGAATTAAAAACATTTATCAGGCATTTATACCAGTCAATTTATTACAGAAATTAGTTTGTGCAAAAACAAAAAAAAAACATAATTACATTTATACTTACCTGAAACCCAGAACTGTAGTTACCATGTAGGCAAAAATAGACAGGTTCTTACTATTGCTCATCCTTTAACAGGGAATATGTGTTTATTATATTTGTATGTTACTATCTGTATAAATGTTCTGCAGCTCACTTGTCAGCTTTGTTGTATAGACTTAAAAGGATATGCAGAGTCATCTCATCATTAGAAGATTAGCAAGTTAAAGGGATGGGCCCATGTACAGCATTTCTCAAATATCCAGGGCTGTGGAGTTGACTACTTCATATATGACTCATGGTTCTTAACCCTTTCCAATCCAATTTGTATCCTGGTTTTCCTATGGGGGTTACTCTTTCTGCCATTATTCAACAGCACTATATGCTGGCTAAAGCCAGTACTGCATGAGGTGACACGTTGGATAAGCTTCGACAGCAGAGAGGCTGGCAGTATACAGTAAGAGAACCCTGCCTGATGTCTTTCAACATCGGAGCTGTACAGCCTTAAATTGTAATGTTTTCAGAGGTCAGACAGTGGATTGGAAAGGGTTACGTGATAAATTTACTGTATTAAAATGGTAACATCAGACTTTTCATTACCATTATGGTCAAATAATCAGGCTCTGAGGGTGCCTTCATAGTACTGTATCCTGGGGGACCTTATACACATTCATAACTTTCTGATTAGTGGGGTCTTGTCACTGAGACTCCTGCCAATCTTGAGAATGGGGTTCCTGTTCCTCTCCCCCCCCCCCCTCCCCCTCTTGCCCCATGCTGTGGGTTTACCGCACTTCCTGCAGTCAGGAGAGACTAAATGGAGGGCTGATCATGCAAGCACATCAGCACTTGATTCACTTTCAATGAGACAAGCGCATCTGCCTAGGTATTTCAGTCAGCCTCACTTAAAAGAATGGAGCACCAACCACACATACTTGACCAGTGCTCCATTTACAATGCCATCACTGCGGGGGAAGAAATGACCCCCGCAGTAACAGGCAGAACCGGACAAGGGAGCTCCGTTTTTTAGATCAGTGGCAGTCTTAGTGGTGAGATCCCCACCGTTTAGCAAGTTACCCCTTTTTCTGTAGATAGGGGATAACTAGTAAATGTTGTACAACCCCCAAAAAGTGCCCCCTGTTCAGTGCAGCTGCCTCAGAGGCTAATGCAGTGGTCAAGTGTTATTCATCATTCATGCAATCACAGCAAGTCATGCCCGTATGGATGGCGCTTGGGTGTTGAGGCCAGTGATCAGCTGCAACGGTCACAAGAATGATGAACGGACTGTGGCAGCTGCAAGAGCAGGACAGCTGTATGTGCCGGAGGCATCATTTAATGAGTTGTTCTGAGCTTTCTTTTTCCTATTTTAACCCAGTGCCTGCTCTTAGGAATTTATCGAAATCGCCCTGAAAGCCCATTTAAAGGGGTTGTCAAGTTGTAAGCTAGTAATGGCCTATCTGCAAGCTAAGTCATCAATAATAGATCAGCAGATATCTACCACCTGATCTGGGATACCTGGCACCCCTGCTGATCAGCTGTTCGTCAGGCCGGTGTACTTGTAAACTGAGCTGATTTCTGCAATGGCCAAGCTTACTACTACAGGCAAAGTTTCAATTGAAGTGAATGGAAACTTTGCTGTAATACCAAGCCTGGCCACTGTAGTGAGAAATGAGCTGTATGACAGCCTGGATGACAGTCTCTCCATTCTTCTATTGATGGCCTATCCCAAATCTAGATCCAATTCACAGCAAATAGAGTGGCAGCATCCTAGGCGTCTTTAGCAAAAAGTGACAATTTATTCCTCCATATAACTGCTACGTTTCGACCCTCTTGGGGTCTTTATCAAGCAAGAGGGTCGAAACGTAGCAGTTATATGAGGAATAAATTGTCACTTTTTTGCTAAAGACGCCTGGGATGCTGCCACTCTATTTGCTGTGAATTGGATCTACTATTTGGGGCTCTGACCCCTTCATTGTGGCGTGCATTCCGCAGACTTGGTAGTCTCTGGCTGACGGGTTTAAATATCCAGAAGTGTGCTGTGAGTTAATAGAAACGGATTGCTATCCCAAATCTAGGCCACTAATAGTTTAGAACTGGACAACCCCTTAAAGCCCTGTTCAGAGTAACAAAATCTATTCAAAAATATTTACTGCTTTTAAGTATCTGAGCCAAATTATAGCACTGAGCAAGAATTATAAAAGCTTTATGCCGCTTTCACACGTCCAAGAAAATCATGCGAGACGCACAAATCTCGTATTAATTCAAAGCCTATTCTTTTGAATGGAGTCCTATACATGAGCCTTTTTTGTCCTATCTTAGGGCGTTCCTTCTGAACGCCTCACTCATTGCTTTCAATGTGGCTGGCAAAAACATTGGATAGCCTGCGATGTGCACCTGTTATCAGGCAGTAGGCCATTCTAAAATAATAATGGAATATTTGGGAACTATTCCAAGTGATGCCTCTTCCCCTTTTGGTTATCTAAACTTGCATTGCATCACCTAGTACAGAATGACACGTAGCTGAGGAATGACTAGTGTAAACTGTTAGACGAGAAGTACTCTACGAAACACTGACTTGTGCTGCCTCCTACATGCCTTATTGTGTAATTACAAGATATACAAATAAGAACTAGCACCCATACAAAATGACAATGCATTTTAACTACATACCATAGAATGTATCAGGGCAAAACAAAACACGCTATTCAGTAAAGATGTATATCCTGCAATGGTTAAGGACTGCAGTTTGGAGATTTGACTTTGATATAAGTAAAGGACTCCTTAAGATAAGAGGTTGATCTGCACTCAGATGCTATAAAGCATATGGTTGCCATCATTTCCATATATTATGTGTGTTCAGGCTCCATTTACATCAGCATCATTTCAGTTCATCATGGAAAGAACAATGGCCGCCATGGACTTATCACGGGGTCTGTTGGCTCCTAGTGAGGGGTCCATTGTTTTACCGTTAAAAAGATAATTCTGTATGTGCTGTATTTCAAATCAAATGTTATGGACACAGATGTCAAAAACATTATAACATACTAGGGTCCATGTCTCTGACTGTCTTATTTTCAGGGAAACACAGTATGTATGCATGTTGTAAAGAAGATCCTAAGCAAATAGGAGTGACTCCTGCTCTACGGGGACCAGCCTGTCAATATATTACATATGATAACATTCAATTCAATGGCCAGCTTTTAATACTACTGTACATTCCCTTGAGGAAAATGAATGGCAAGTCTCTTATCTACCTTACAACTAATGCTTAGTTGGCTGAGGCAAGGAGTAATGAAGGTTCTAGTGAATGAGCAACCTCCCAATCAAAGTGAAAACTCCAAAGACAAGATATATAAAATTCAACTTCTGCTTTAATTGAATATTGACCCAGGAATAAAGACGCGTTTCAGGTCAAATCCATTTCCTGAGTTGTGATGGGAGTGTACACCATGCTAGCATGATAGATAACTTAGCAGTGTCCCCGCAGTAGACGACTAATGCTGGATTGAGACCAACTGCATGAACAATCATTCAAAAGAGCGAAACTGAATAATATCATTCAGTCCAAACGCAGCCAACAATGAATGAGAATAGTGCATACGCATCCGTTGTCTGGTTTCAGACGACAAAAACCAGCGCCAGATTGTGCACTTAAAACACAGATCATTCAGGAATGTGAAACACTGAATGAATGATTGCTGCACAAAGAACTACACGATTCTCAACAAGAACCATGCAGTCTAAACACACTGTATGAGCGCAAACAAGCTGGTGATGTTACTAGCTCGTTCGCTCAGGCGAATGAGAATCATGAGATTTTCATCCAGTGTAGAAAGGCAATAAGTTTTCCACCATGGCAAGAGCGGTGTACCATCCCACCACAACCGAGTAAGGGGTTCTAGTACCGTGAAGAGTCATTATCTCCGGGTCAATACTCAAAAAAAGGAGAAAAGATTCCATTATATATATATATATATATATATATATATATATATATATATATATATATAATATGGTTTTTCTCTCCGAAGTTTCACTTTGACCAAGAGGTTGCCCTATCACCAGAAAGTTCATCACTCCTATCCATTATTATCACACCCACCTTCCTATGCGGCACATTTCAAGATTGGTAGTACCCTTCACAATGATAATTATTTTCACATTTGTAAGAGCTCTGCACACCTTCTTTGCACCTATCTTTTAAAGCAAACTTCACATGGGCGAGCATGATATTGGGCCGTGAATCATGACCAGATATTGCGTTCGCCAACATGCGATATCCATGCGGGGCATTATTATGCCAAAATGGCCTCGCATCACTGTGGGAGAAGTTGCATTCCTCTGCTGTGGCAGCAGAGAATCACGAGTTTCTCCCATTGTTTTCAATGTAGAATTCTCCAATCGCGTTCACCTTGCACATAGTGCAATGTTGCCACCAGCTCCATTGAAAACAATGAGAGATGTGATACAAGAGCACACACACAACGATGGGGCATGCCAGGATTGGTTTCCCACATCACTCATGTGTATACCCCCATTCAAAAGAATGGGGTTCAAACTTGTGCACCTTGCAATGCACAAATCTCACCTGTATGAAGCTGGCTACATTCATACGGCCAAGTGCGATATTGGGCTGAGAAAGACCGCCTGAAATTGCACTTCTGAACGTGCATTTTCCTTAGGGGTGTGAGGCACTTTTCATGCAAACCGAGTGAAATTGCGATCTCCTGGCACTTGTTTCCTACCAGTTCAGAGGAGCAGCGTTTCCTATTTATTTCAATGGGAAACATCACATCACACTGCATGCAATATGTTTGACCGTCCCACGGAAAAAGAAATTAGCGATGCATTCCGCGGGACGTGAAAGGAAAATTAAAAACAAAAACACAAACATGTAACATTGAGGGAAAATATCGCGCATGTGTAGGACTCCACTCAAAATAATGGAGTTTGTGCATCTCAAAACGCACAGAACTCTCGGGATATTCGCACTTCTGTGAATGTAGCCTAAAGGGAGTTAAGACAAACCCCTCTGTAAGCTATAACCCCCCTCCTGATTTACTAAAGATTAAAATATTACATTCTTTTGGGAGTGGGACTCCTCTTTACCATTTTGAGGGAACCTAAGAATATTCTGTGCTCCAGGATTGTAAGGGTGGTGATTAGAGATGAGCGAGTATACTCGCTAAGGCACATTACTCGAGCGAGTAGTGCCTTAGCCGAGTATCTCCACGCTCGTCCCTAAAGATTCGGGGGCCGCCGCGGCTGACAAGTGAGTTGCGGCGGGGGGGGGGGGGGGGGGGGGGGGGGGGAGGGAATCTCCGCTCCGTTCCTCCCCGCCCCCGAATCTTTAGGGACGAGCAGGGAGATACTCGGCTAAGGCACATTACTCGGGCGAGTAGTGCCTTAGCGAGTATACTCGCTCATCTCTAGTGGGGATGTCTTCAGAGACTCACATTGGCTATAGGTTTGGTCTCAGAGCTCCCAGAACTGGACCATCACATAGTAATAACAGTCTTGTTCATGCAAAGAAAAGAACAGAACATAAAGCTTATATAGAGCACAATACATAAACAGAATTATTTTATTTTACAGTTCACACATTGAACAACCCCACTTAAAATTGTATCTAAAGCTTCAGTGCGAAACATGGCATGTAAAACATTGCAAGGTGGCATTCCGCAGCGTCCTCCAGCACCAGAACGTATCCACCATGCCAGTGCTGGAAAGGAGCCGCCAGACAAGGCCGCCTGATGCACCGTGATCGTTCAGCACTGAGAAGGATTAAGGCAGATGAAGAGAACACGACGACATAATCATCAATTCATCAGTCCAACATCATATGAAATATACCAAATGATAGTTAAGAGACCAGCCTCCTAATGCATTTCAAGTACAGTTAAAATGCAGTGAGTTTCCACAAGTGCTAAAAAGTCCAAGACTTTACAGTAATTATCATGGGTGGAAATGCAAATTTGATGCGATTGTACTCCCTCAGCAAAGGCCGACATGATTCGTTTTCATGATTTATTTAGGACAGACATACAAATGCAGCTGGAAATGGGTCAACTAAAGCGGAACATACAAGAAACAGAAATTTCTTTAACGAGCAGATGCCAAAATTAACCCAGGAGAACCCTGCTAATTAAAAAGAATTATGAACATAACAGAAATGCAAGAAGTTGAGCAGAGATTGAAAAAATGTTGTATTAAGCTACAAGGCCACCTCCAAAACGGCCATAAATGCTGCGGAAATTCACCAACTTTATAGCACAAACCATGTGGACAAAATGTAAAAAAAATCCCATCTACATGGAGTGGAAATAAGCCTAGTGTGAAGGTAGCCTAAAGCAGATAGATGAGTGTTAAGTCTTTCCTAAATAGAAGCCTATTAAAAAAAGGCATTTCCTCCAAATAAAAAAAAAAATATATTATTTTTGGTAAATCTAAAGTTTGAGAATTCCACCCTAATATTTTAATGTATTGATATCTGTCAAGTTTTCCCAGATATAACTGATTAAAAGGGACTTGCCACTCAACTTTTAAGAAGATTCTTGTACAGTAATTCCACCTTATTCATAGAGTTACTTTTCAAGTAGCTCTACATAAATAGCCCAATTTGCTATTCAGCAGTCTGGGAAAGAAGGGCAATTACCTATAAGGGAGCTATTGCAGCAGCCATAACTGTTTGCATCCACTTTTTCTAAGTAATATGACATTTAGCCATTCGTAACACCTATGAAACTGGACTATGGCACCCATAGATAGTCTGTTAGAATGCACTCCTGTATGCCTCCAATTTCATATTACTATGGAATCGGACAAATTATTGTGACATGCTCCATTGGATGCCATGTTACAGACATTCTCCCTAAGATACATTGCTTCTAGGAGTAAAATTAAACCAGCAATGCCATACCACATGGAGTGCCTGTTGTTCCATTGTACATAGGCACAGTGGCGGTGTACCTCCATATAGCATTCTGCCCAAAGCTCCGTTGTACAAGTTTCTAGGGGCACTAGAACAGTAAGCCCCCAAGTTATACTGAACCAAAGGGTGGTTGGCTGTATGAAACAGACCTTCCAGACTCATAGGAATCTTTAGCAAACTTGCAGAAGAATACGACTCAATAGCTTATATTCACCGGTAATTTTTTGTTTTCCTAAAAGAAGTGTACTATTGTCAGGAAGTGCCACTGGAATATCTACTGAATATTTGTGATGGAATTTTGAACACCACATTAAAAAAAAAAAAAAAAAAAAAAAGAGGGGGATGGGGAAAATAGAAAAAAAAAACACAAACATACTCAAAACCATTGTAACTGGGAAAAAAAGAAAAAAAAAAGTTATAGAAATTGTAATACAGCTGTAAAGGCTAATATAACATCTGAAAAGACTGGAGGGAATAACACCACAAAAATCTTTTATTTTTGCCATGAGGAATTCATATGGAGAAAAAGAAAATACTACAAAACTGACTTAATGCCAAAAAGAACAAACTTTTAAAAAGTAACATTTTTCAAAAGAAAGAAAAAAAAAAAAAAAAAAAAGAATTCATGCAAAAATTGAACTATTGACCCTGCATCAGTAAAGACTTCCCCCCCTCCCCAAACGGGAAACCGCAATAATTTAGCTGCATGATAATATATTGTATTTCGAGTTCCTTTCTAGATCAAGTACTGCAAAGGATTTAAATAAATTTAGAATGTGAAGCAGAAGCTGAAACCGCCAGAGTCAAATCAGGGCAAGAAATTTATTAAAAATAAAAGGAAAAAAAAAATATAGCAGAGCGTTTTTTTTTTCTCTTTTTTTCTTTTAGAGCTACATCTGTTTTAAATAAAATCATACCAATTTACAATAATTTCTTTAAAATCCCAAGCGCCTACAGAAAAGTGCATCCAGAACCAGCATAGATTTTAATAGTTTTGTTTCTTCTTAGCAGCTACATGATTAGTCTCGTTCCCTAGATAGCTTTACACTTTTTGAATGCAAAAAAGTGAGGCGGTCAACATTGACCGAAGAAAAAAAAAGTCAAAATGATAAAAAAAAGTTTGAAATAATTTACTTTCAGAACTTTAAATAAAACCAGAGACTGATTTCCTTTCAAAAAGTTCAGAGAAAAAAGGAAGTGAAAGGGTAAACCTGCATCTTAACTTCGGGAGGGAGGACTTGAGTATACTTTATTGTACAGGCACTGGCAGACGCAATTTTTCCTTTTATATTATTACACCCCACCTTATAAACATTAGGATTTATGCATTTCCTTAAATTTACTATTGAGGTACGAAGAATGGAAAAAAAAAAGTAAATACTGAGAAATAAAACCAAAAAAAAAATATTTCTTTTTTGCCTTCCTCAGAAAACTATGGCAAGATCGGTAGCAATGTTAACACAATAATAGATTTTGACAGTTTACATTGGCTGCTGTAATTCATTTTCCCCCCTGAGAACCAAAGATTACAGTTCTCATAGGTTTTGTGATAAAATGTTCATTTTTTTGTTTTTTTTCCCATTAGTTTTTTTTTTATTCTTTTTTTTATATTTAATATAACACAGTCAGTAGATTTTGCAAATGAATGAATATGTCTTGGCTAACAACTGGCACATCTTGCTGGTACCAAATGAAAGTCTTCTCGATGTTAAAAGAAAGAATCCGCTTGAATTCAGGACGTATGCGCCATGCCTTAGTGCAACAAATAGTGCGACACGCAATGGGATACTGACAAGAGAGCTGCATGGAAGTGAGGTCCTGACCAAGCGCCGGATGGGGATTTGTTCCTCGATGCGATAGTCTTGCCTTAACGCAGCCATAGTTTAAGACGCAGTGCATCAACTCCATTTAAATAGTATCTGAACAGACGTTTATCTCGCACAAAGCCAAGATTTTCATAAAGTTTCAAAGCAGATTTGTTTGTGATTTCTGTTTCCAGGACAACCTTTATAAAAATGAAGAAAAAAAAAAAAAAAAGACACAAAAGGTAATTAATATATCATTGGTGAATCCTCAATTGGACAATGTAATAAAATAAGGACATCATTTCTATAAAACAGGCATCAAAGCGTTCTGAATACTACTACAGGACTGAAACTAAATAATACCGCCACACACAGGGGCTAACCACAGAGTCTTATGTTTTATATATACGGACCTCTGAGGTGTGTGCCGGCCCGACCGCGGGTCTCTGGACCCAAACTTGGAGCATCATACACACACAATGATCAGAGTTTGGGTCTTGAGAACCCCTCATAAGTCCGAAGTAGAACGGATGCTACAAGAGACTGTGTGGTTAGCCCCTAAAGCAAGTTGCACAGCATAAAGCGAAATGCAATTGCGAATTGGTGCTCATTGATCATAGGGAGTTTGCTTGGGCACCCCTCAAATATCGGCCATGAGTTACCCAAGACCCTTTTTACACTCATCTTTTCTATACTATTAAAAAACAACACTCTTCCTCTGGGATCTGTGCCCGTTTTCCATCCAGTGTCAAGTTCACTGGGGCAGATTTACTAGCCCCATCTAATATTTGGATAACGTGAACTTAGATCAGAAACCTAAAGATGAGCAAATTTAGCACAGAGGCTCTTGCTGGTGAGACATCTTTAGGCTTTTTTGTCTCGCTTTAGATCTTCTATTGCTTGACTTAGTCTGTGTCAATGTGTGCCAAAATCTTGCCACAAACTAAATCACTCCATTTCCATCTAAGCCATACCCACTTGTTGAGCAAGCCACAAAAAGCTTTTAAGCCTAAAGGCCAATATCACATGAGTGATCGTGATATCGCCGGGAGAAAATTGCGGCAAAATTGCATATGTGCTCATGCGAGGGTCAGGGATGCTTTTTCTTGGAAAAAAATTGCGCATCGGGGCTGACTGTGATTTTCTTGCGCGATAGACAATAGGAGTTTCTAATGGTAAAACCGTATAGCACAAAAAAACCAAAAAACAAAACGGAAAAAAAAAACCTGCACGTTCGTGCACTGCAATGCCTTATAGGGAAACATGAGCGATAAAGAGCAAATCACAGAAAAATAGGGTAGGCAGCGATTTCTAAATCTTTCAACATCGCAGAGGTGAATGAAACCATTTAAAAGCACGGGTTTCCAAATTCTGCGTTTTCACTCGACTCGTGCGATTTTATCGCCTGTGTGAAAGAGGCCCAAGTCAGCACAGACACACATGTTGTGCGACAGCAAAAGATTTGCACTACAGAAACTCACAATCACAGACCGGTCGCAGTCGCATACTAATTCCAGTGAAGTAAGTTATGATAAAGTTGCTTACGACTTGCAACCAAATTCCAAAAGAGTTGGATTTTTTTCTGACTGTGCTGTCACATTAGGTGGCAGCATGACACGGTTGACAAACATTAAGGCCTCATGTCCACGGGGAAAATCAGGCCCGCCGCGGATTCTTCATGGAGAATCAGTAGCGGGTCCCTCCTACCCCGCGGACATGAGGCTAAAAAATAAGAATAAACTCACCTCTCAGGACGCTGCGGATCTTCCTTCCTTCGCGGCCGGATCTTCTTTCTTCGGCCCGGCGGATGTGCCCGGGCGCATGCGCGCGTCACGCTGCTGGCGTGCCGAGCACATCCGCCGGGCCGAAGACAGAAGATCCGGCCGCGAAGGAAGGAAGAACCGCAGCATCCGGAGAGGTGAGTGTTTAATTCTGGTACAGGAGTTCCGTGGATCCGGACGGCTTCCATAGGCTTCAATAGAAGCCTGCGGGAGCCATCCCCGCGGGAGACCCGCACGAAAATAGAGCATGTCGCGTTTTTTTCCCGCACGCGGATACGCGTTGCAGGGATAAAAATGACATCTGCAGGTATTAAACTACCTGCGGGTGTCTAATGCATCCCTATGGGGCGCGAATCCGCGTGCAGGAAAAACGATGCGGATTTTAAATTAGAATTATGCCGTGGACATGAGGCCTAAATGTGACATCGCAGTGCGGCTGCATTATAGCCTAACACACATATGTAGTGCAAACAGACAGAATTCTAGTGCATACAACGTAACTACGTGTCACTGAAATATACCCAATCAGAAGGTAACGCTTCAGTGCTTCAGTCACACAGCTACAAGGCAAGGTTTCCTACTCCTCTCGCCCCTGCAATCAGCTGTTACAGGAGGCCATGACTAGGCATACCCTTCCCTGCAGGGGAATTGGAGCCTTACAGCCAGTGTGGGAAACTATTGGGTCCCAATAGTCACCACAACCTCTCACCTGTCTTTACCCCAGAGACCAGACACTTTTTAGCAATCTTACCCATGTGGGCCCTACTTTATTTTCCTGAACTACTACAATAATTTTTGTTGCGTTCCCCCATTCCTGTCACAGACGGGAGCATATTTTTTTTTTTTACATTTTATTAGCAGTAATGTGTACGAAAAAGAAAAACGAAAATTTTATGTAATTATTGATTAATTATTTTCACATTCAATTAATAGGAATGGGCTCGCAATTTCATTTTGATATATACCGTTATAATCTAGGATTGCAGGGTGGATTTAGGTTGGGGGTCCATCTATAACATTTATTTTTAACATCTATGTCCCCCATGATGTTATGTGAGACATTCACACTTTTTTTTAAATTTCACACTTTTCCACTGTAGCCAGAACATCCATAGGCACCCCAGTTACAGGGTGAAACATCCCTCTAGTGTGACAGTAGTCACCATCAGAGCCAGTCAGGGATCTGCTAAAATCCTGCAGCGGGTCACAGGTAATCACGTGATCCTCAGGTCCCATTCAGCAAATGGCAGTGCTGCTTCTGTACTCTCTAAATAGAGCTCACTGAGCGCTGTGACGCCTGTAAAAGAGAAGGCAGAAGCTGTTAAACGCTTCTGCGTTCTCCTTTGCATCTTTGGCTGTGTCTGACAGCCAAGAACAGGACTGTTCCTGCTCGAGTGCAGGACCTTTATCCCATGCCCTATTTTTACTATAGTCAGGGATTAAAGTCCAGGATCAAGCACCATATATTTACAGCCCTTGGTCTTTAACAGATTAAAGAAGTTGTCCAATTGTAAACTATTGATGTGCCCATTAGCAGGATAGACCATAAGTAGTATATCAACAGGATCTGCCGCCCAGAACTCCTGCCAATCAGCTGTTCTGAGCCTGTATTCGTATTCTTGTGTACTGAACAGATTTCTGCAGTAAGCAGATAGCTCCGTTCCCACTGCAGTGGCCAGGCTTGGTATTACAGGCAAAGTTCAAATTGAACTAAATGGGTGTATTGCCAAGCCTGGCCACTGCAGTGCGAATGGAGCTGTCTGCTTCCTATGGAAATTAGCTCAGTGCATGAAGTCGGTGGACACCTGCTGGCCTACTACTGCTGAAGTTATATCTATACACACATACACAGTTTCCCAAGATATAAGACCCTCTCTCTTATTAATTTTTCCCCACAAGACACACTAGGTTTTATTATACTTACCTACCATAGGCTTGTCCAGGTCCCTCCAGCTGTCTCCAGAGCTCTGACGCAGTGCCACACTCTTCGGGCGCTCATACATCACCACTTCCTGGTTATGACAGTCAAAAATCCTGCCTCCAGGTAGCGATGGCTGTGATTGGTTCTCCGCTGCTCAGTCAATCAATGCAGCGCTCGATGAACCAAATCACAGCCATTGCGTTGTAGAGGCGGGATTTATGAATTGGCTGAGCGGCGTTCATCTCAGCGGATTCTCTACATCTTCAGCAGCGGCTTCTCACTCCACAGCAGACATGCTATTGTTTCCGGAGATGCAAAGACTCAACTGAGACAAACCAATCACAGCCATCGCTCCCTGAAGGCGGTATTTATGAATCCCGTAACCAGGAAGTGATGTATGAGCGGCCGATGAGTGTGGGAAGAGTGTCGGAGCTGTGGAGAGCAGTGTGAGGGACCTGGCCGAGCCTGCTAGGCAAGTATTTCTTTTTTTATGAAGTGTAACTAGAGCTTATATTTCAAGCCACCCCGAAAAATCAGGCTAGGGCTCATGTCCGGGGAAACACACACACACACGCACGCACGCACGCACGCACGCGCGCACGCAACGCCACTAGTAGTTTAAAAGTGGACAACTACTTTAAAGTGGTCTTCCTCCAGTGAAGATTGCTCACTTCTCCACAGGATGCCACTAATCAATAGGACAGGGTTGCCAGTTCCGACAGATGCCGTAGTATAGATATTCTCTCCAGAATTTATTCTAGGAGAGAAAACAAATCCATAACTTGGCACAAAGCAGAGCACCATATAGTGGCACGCAGAGTGCCTGCAGCGCCATACAGCCACAGGGAATTCATGGGCCATCATACAGCCTCCTGCTTGTACAAGGCCTCAACAGAATACTGTTTTCCATCATTTTCACCCATTAGATCATGCCAAAACAGATCCTCCTTGGTAGATTCTGAAATAACACATCTGTGAAGTGATCATGGGTTTGAGGGGCTCATTGTACACTTCTAATTAGTTTAAGTATAAAGCAAACCAAAAAAGGAAACGGAGAAAGTCATTAAATTACCTCATCACAATCCCCTTCAACCATGGCATAAATAGCTTTCTTAACCAAATTTGTACCTGCAAAGGAGAAAGAGAGATTCCTAGTAAATACTCTTTCAATGCAAAAACAGTGTTTCAAGAGATTGATGGATTGTAAAATGCAGTCTGTGCAGAACGACACTAGGATGTCCCATGCCTTCCCCATCAGAGGGGGTCTGCCCTTAGACCTACGCCAATTCCAAGAATGGAGGGGCCAAAGCTCCTTTGGCAGTTTCTCTGCAGTGTCCGTATCCTCTCAGGGCAAAGCTGCGAGGATGACCGAACCGCGTCCCCAACTGAGTGCGTCAGTCTATAGGAGCCTATACACTGAATGATTAGCACTCAAAAAAAATAATTGCTGGATTGTTCGAATGATAAACAATAATTCATTCACTTATCGTTCCTTTCATGCAGGCATAAAAATCATCATTGGCACGTTCACTAATTGTTTGGTTTAAAGACCGATCAGTCGTTTTCATTCACTGGTACAGAGAACGGGAACGACAATAATTTGCAAGCCAAAAAAATGACACTTCTACTTTAGCCTCCAACACGTCTCTGCCTATCCGCCCAAAATCCCACCAAGACCACTGCTGTCAAGCAAGAAGAGTTCTGACGTAATAATGTAGGATGTGATGGGAGCGTCAGCGTCGGATTGGTACGGCGAGGATACTGCTATTAGTCCAGACCAATACTCGCAGCTGTGGATTTTGCGTTGGATGCGCAGATGACCTGCAACAATATATATTATTGCACATTCACACTTACCCCTTGAAGTCAATGGGTCAAACCTGCAACAATACATGATTCACATGCAGTGGATTTACCCTTTAACCCCTTAAGGAAACAGCCCTCTTTCTCCACTCCCCACTTTAAAAAATCATATCTCCTATTCATCCATCAGCGTAGATGTATCTAGGCTTGTTTTGTTGCGGAACCAGTTGTCTTTTTAGTGATACTATGTAATGTACCACATAAATGTACTGTACAACTTTTAAGAGAATTCGAAGTGGAGGGAAATGAAAACAAAACAAAAAAAAAATTCCACCATCTTGGGGAAGGCCTTGTTTTTAGGATGTACACACTGCAGCAAAAGTGACACAATAACTTTATTCTGTGGGTCAGTACGATTGTGAAGATACAAGATTTACATAGGTTTTGTTTTTTCTGTACTAGTTTTAAGATATAAAATATCTTAGAACCACAATAAATGTATTTTTCGTTGATGTCGTTGTGTGAGGGTTCATTTTTTTGCGGGACGTCCTGTAGTTTCTGCTGGTACCATTCTGGAGTACATATGAATATTGCTTTTTATTACATTTTTTTTCTTGGAGACAGGGTGACCAAAAAAGTGCAAGGCTGGCAGTTATATTTTTTTTCCTCGATGATGTTCACCATGCGGGGTAAATAATAATAATGTGTTACTTTGATGAATCAGGCTTTTATGGATGCTGTAATATCCCCAAATATAATTTGGGCCTTTTCATTTAGTTTCCCTTTTGCTTTTTCATCCCTACTTTTCAATGGCTATAATTTTTTTTTTAAACATTTTTCTGTCAACATAGCAGTTTGAGGACTTTTTTACAGGACAAGCTCCATTTTTCAACAGTATTATTTAAAGCACAATGTATTAAGAAACTTTAAAATTTTAAGTGTGGTAAAGTAGAAAAAAAAAACCACAGTTGCACCATTGCGTTTTCTTTTTTTGGTCGTTTGTTTTTAAAGTAGACGAGGTGCCCCACCCCCCATAATGCAATTCTAGCATTAGCCATTTTTTTCCTACAACATTCACCATGTAGGATAAATGATACATTTTAACAGTTTGGACCTTTACAGATATGGCAATACCAATTATGCTTTTGGGTGTGTTTGTTTTTTTTATTTTTAAGATGAGAAATGGGAATGTTTTTAATTTTTAAAAATGTTATTTAATATCTTTCTTAGTCCCTATAAGGGGCTTGAACTTGTGATCGTTTGATCGCTTCCTCAACATACTGCAACACTTCAGCACACTGCATTTCTAATGATAGTTTATTAAGCCATGCCACATGCACTTGCCAACCCAGAGCCTATAGACGACCCCAAACAATTGCTGGCTGGCTGCTCTGATGCACTGTCAACTTTGACAGCAGCATCTAAACGGCTAACAACAGAGATCAGTGCTAGCTCTGTGCGCTGTCATTGTAAGTGGGTGTCAGCTGTGAAAAAACAGCCAGCACCTGCTGGGTATGGAGCATGGCAGGTCAATCTCTGTGATGAAGTATCCCAGTATGCAGAATTACATACACTTGTCTGCTACTGTATTTTGCTGCAGATCTGTGATGGTAAAATGCAGAGGTAAAGCCAAATTTGACCAACCCATACACAGAATACAAAGAGGAATAGGGAGAGGGCCACGTTGGGGTTCGACAAATTATAACTATGGGACTTGGAGACTCTTCATCTGTAGGGAGAAAAAGATAAATGGAAGTGACAAAAGCGGTCTTACCAATACCCTTTCTTCTATACTTTGAGTCCACCGCTAACATGGCTATATAACCTCTTCGGAACATCTTTTTGTGCATATCCAACTTGCAGACAATGGCACCGACACACTCCTCTTCTACCATAGCCTGGAAGACAAAGCACAATGCAAGATACTTACACAGGAGCGGCAACATACAAATGTTTGACAGGTAAGTGGAAGGCAACATAACGCTCCTCCTAAGGATGAAACCAAACTTTGGGTGGCACTTTTTATAGATTGACATTTTCATAAGGCCTGGAGAAGAAACCCCCGGAGGGTTAAAATGAGTATAACAAATATATATATCCTCACAGCAAAGCTTCGGAACAGAACCTGCTGTAAAAGGAGATACAAGATGTGAGGTGCCGGGCAGCTGAGTACCAGCCCTACAAAATGTGACATTTTAACCCTTTTCTGAAAACCATAACCCGATCCATTTACTATAATGCATGCCAAAAGTTGGCATAAAATGATAGCGGTAATTTACACCCCAGCTCAGAGTTGGCATAGACTTCAGTTTGTGGCTCTCGGATGGCAGAAGATGCATGAAATGTATTTAGGAGCCCCCCTAATACATTTTGCGTGGCACATGAAACGTCAGCTCCCTTTGTGTCCCAACTGTTTACCCTTTTAATGATCTACTTGATGCTGGTAATTACTTGAGAGTATCCAGTCTGAGCCCAACAGCTTGCACTCCAGTCTGATAGATTGTAGCTAGAAAGTGACTACAGTCCAGACAGATATTTCTTTCTGCTGCATGTTAAGGGACATTTGGAAAACCCCAATCACTTGCTCAGCAGCTGAAGATTTTTGGATCAGGACACTGAACAGGTCAGGGATACAGGCGGTTCTGATACCTGCTCCAAGGACCACAAGCCAACCGCACAGCTCTCTTCTAAGTGCCTACTTGACTGGCAGTAACAAATGCACCTCCATGTCTGCCCTCCATCCACAATTACCCATTTTCATAGGAACCGCTAAAACCCCTTTAGTGGCATGCGCGGGAAATCTCCGGTGCTTGCTGCACTGACCATGCAGTTAAACCCCGGAAGATTTCCGTGGACAGCTCTAGTGCTGAAATGCTGGCCAGGACACCATTATTGTGCCACTTTGAATTACTTCAGGAAAATCTCCGGGGCTTGCTGTGCTGATATGGTAATAATAAACCTGCCACTGAAGGGGTTAATGGAGCACTAACTTTCCAGACAAATTATGCTCATGTAATAGTCTGTGTGGGTCATCAATTCTGCAATATATTCAATAAAAATTATGCTTTACCACTGTAAGGCCCAATGTGCATGGGCGGATTTAATTTGCAGGGCACTCATGCAGAAGATCCGCAGTTCAAGACGCCCATAGGGAAGCATGGGTGTCTGCTCTTCAATTTACACATGCAGCTTTGTTTACCGGATTTCGCATGTGGAAAACAAATAGCAGCATGCTTCATTTTAGCGCAGATTCCTTCCATTGAAGTCAATGGATGCCGTCCGATCCGCGGCCCACCCGCAGTTGACACTGTGGACAGGTCGCGGATTCCGCGGGAAAGCAGGAGTTTAAAAACAACAAAAAACAGAAATACTGTATTGCGCAGATGGGTGGACATTCAGATACTGCCTCCTTGGCAAATGGATCAGAGACAATGCAGTGTAGCAAGGGCAGTCAGGGGAAAGAAGAACAAGACAGTGAACTACTGGCAGAATGGAAGGCTTACTACACGGCCCCCTGCCTCAAAGTGGATTGCAAACAGCAGAAAAAATGAGAAAGGCTACCTGAAAAATCAAGACACATGCTGTAGATTCTGAAATCAGCTGTGGATACACAGTCTATTACTAGTCCAATGGGGCAGATGTTGAGTTTTTGATGCGGAAATGAGGCAAACTCCACTTTAGAGAACCCCACGTGGCTGGACTTGTATTGTTTCATTTTAGACAGCAAGAGAAGAAAGCTTCTACTGCAGCAAAAGTGATAGAACATTAGATGGATTTCATTCTATTCCACCCCCCTCCCACCCACCTTTAACCCTTTCCAATCCATTTATTTTTTCTCACCCATTCTCCCCAGCTCCAAATAAGTTGGAGCTGGGGAGAATGGGTGAGAAAAAAAATACATTTTCTCTGCACCCTCCTGAACTGACAGAGTTCAGGATGGTGCAGGGAGGGACCTGCTTACCTGTCCGGCGTCTTCCGCATTCTCCTTCTGCCTCCCAGCTCGGCGATCATGTGACCGCTGGGGTCAGGTGGCACCTGGCGGTCACATGATCGCCGGGCCGGGAGACAGGAGAATGCGCAAGACGTCGGTCAGGTAAGCAGGTCCTCCCACAGTGCAGGCTCCCGGCTCGGCGTTCATGTGACCGCCGGGGGTCAGGTAACAACGGCGGTCACATGATCGCCGGCCGGAATCTATGCATTGCATAGCGCTAATTGAACGCTATATAATGTGTAAAGGAGAAGGCAGAAAGGGTTAAAAACCTTTTCTACCTTCTCCTCGGGGGTCCTCGATGAGGACCAGTGCAGGAGTGTATCTGCACCCGATGTGTCTGACGATCGGGTGCAGATCTTCTCCTGCACTGCAGTGTCGGGCCTGCCCCGACATCGGAGCTGTGGAGGGAAATTATAATGTCGGGGCAGGCCCGACATTGGACTGGAAAGGGTTCAAATGTATTAAGGCATCACAAACTTTTCCCTTGGAAGTGATGCCTTCAACTACATTCTACAATGCAGAAAACTTTCAAAGCGGGATTGTGAGCCAGACTGTCAGAGCGATGCTGTGCACTGCTTTCCATCTGCCTGGCAAGATGTACAAAAGTGACAAATGATAGCTGGATGTTTACTCCACCCTGCTCAAAGGCACCCTGCCCCGCACATCACGGAGCAGCGCTGGTGTATGTGGAATGCAACGGGAACAGACGAGAACTCTGCAGGCCTTGACAAGCTTGCCCCCAGAGTTGCATTACGTCATACTTAGCCGGCATGAATCACGGTAATTTATCTGCTACCATCTGTAAGGGGATCTCTTCTATAAAGAGCACATGTCCCATGCAGATGCCGGCTTTCATCCTTGTGTAATAACATTCCTTTATCCTACAGTCCTGGAGGTAGGAGCGCTCAGTATGTATGCTGCCGTTCTGGGAGTCCATGTCCTCCTGCCCTCCACTGACAAGAGTCAGGTTACTCTATAGCAATCCCAAACATGTGCCCCGCGGTCAGAGGTTGGGTGGGCGCTTCCCTCGCTACAATCCAACAAAAACAGATGACTAAAGAAAAAAAACGTAATGCTCATTACAAACATAGGGGAGCTTTTATTTCTTTACCCATGATGGGATCTATTTTGGCCTTCAGGATGTGGCAACTTTTTAAAAAAAAATTCCCTACCATTTCCCAGCAACAGGCGTATAATAGGTTCATTTTTGCAATATAGGCTATGTTTTTAGTTATACTATTTTGGGGTACATATGCGTTGAAAAACTTGATTTGAGGGATTTTTTTGTAGGGGGAGGGGGGTGGGACTGCTTTTACAGAGTTGACTGCGTGGTATAAGCAACATGTGAACTTTATTCTACAGGTCAGTACAATTACGGATATATAGCATCTAGATAGTCTTAGGTTTTTTTTTTACTTTAGCGCATTGAAACCACTTAAAAGGGTTTTCCCATGAAATACTATTGAGGACATCTGCATAGGTCATCAACAGTGGATTTACCGGGATCCACCACTCAGGATCCTGGGCAATCAACTGAGTGTACTCCTGCCGTCAGTGCCATTTCACACAGGGGTCGGAGCAGCAGCTTCAGCTCCCACCCAGATGTAGTGGCCAGAGCTTGTAACTGCAAGCGTGGCTCTCACTGATTTATCAGAAAACCCTTTAAAGTACATTAATAATATATTGCCCACTGACTGGCGCGCCTTTTTTTTTTTTTAAAAGGTATTTAGGGTACATTCAACTTTTTGATCACTTCACAGTTTAATTCTTGGAAGGCAAGGTAACAAAATAGAAAAAAAAATATGCAAGGGACCCCTGGTGATCCCAAGATCTGTGCACCCCAAATAATGCACAAGAACGCAGCATTGGTGCGCACCTGTGATCTTTACTTCTATGGGATAGAAGATTGACAAGGGCATTGACATCTCTCATTCCCATTAAAATTAATGAAGTAGTAATGACAAGTGCGTGCTACCGCGTCATTCTCATGGAGGATTCGGGGGGTGCACAGATCTCAGGATCACCAGGTCTCCCAGTGGCTGGACCTCCAGCGATCTGACCTTTATTCCCTATGCAGTGGATAGGAGAACAATATCACTAGTGGAAAAAAAGCCTTCAATACTTCATTGCTGGGCATTACTCAATGAGGCGGTAAGAGCTTATTCACAGGGCCATATTTGTGGTACACATGCTGTGTATTTCATGGGTAGAGCACTATTACAGACAATTAGGCTGCGCACACACAGGCGCTTTATCACACGGACCAATGGCCTGTAATCCTTCATGCAATGCCCACTGCCAGTGATGCAAGAAGCTAAGACTGGCTCCCTACGTGCCCCTTCCTGACGGGTGCTGGAGCCGCCTACACTGGGGGCTCTGTTCTAGGGTAGAAGTAGATATGAATGTTAGGGTGTAACTTCCAGAACCGTTTTCATATCATATTAGAGGGGTTGTCCATTTGCTGAACATTTTTTTTTTTCCTTTCATTATAGCCTTATGTCCAATGTCCACGGGCAAATTTGATTTGCGGAATGCATGCAGGAGTTCCATCCATAGAGAAGCATGGGCGTCCGCAAAGAGATTACAAGCATGCAGATTTGATTTGCGGTCCTTTTGGTCTGGAAAACAAGTCGCAGCATGCTCCATTTCTCCGCGGATCGCGCAGGGACGGCTTCCATCGCAGTCAATGGAAGCCGTCTGATCTGCGGCACACCTGCAGCCGACACTGCGGAAGAGCCGCGGATCCGCGGTAAAGCAGGAGATTTTAAAAAATTAAAAATGTACTGCGCATGTCCAACGGAGAACCCGGAAGTGGAGGGATCCGCGTGGACACCGCTGCTAGGGAGATGAGGTAAGCAGGGTTCACTGGCGGCGGGTACAGGCGGATTCTGTGCAGGATTCCCTGCAAGGAATTCGCATATGCCGTGGACATGAGGCCTTAAATATGTTAAATAGGAAAAGCAGTGGTACCTACCTGTCCTCTGCAATCCAACACTGCAGCCCCACAGTCCTTGTTGTTGAATGTATACCACCTGACCACTGCAGCCAATCAGAAGCCACAGTGGTGGGGTGCCGTTCTCCCAGCATACCACTTAGATGCTGGGATCCGTGATTCCAGGAAAACGGCACCTCACCGCTGTGACCTCTGTTTGGCTTTATCAGTCATGTGGTATCCGCTCTGCAGCAGGGGAGGACTGTGGGTTTGCAGCAGAGGACAGGGAAGTACAGTGGCTTGTGTTATTTTAACCCTTTCTAATCCAATGTCAGGCCTGCCCCGACATCATTTCCCTCCACAGCTCCGATGTCGGGACAGGTCGACACTGCAGTGCAGGAGTGCATCTGCACCCGATCATCAGACACATCGAGTGCAGATACACTCCTGCACTGATTCTCATCAAGGACCCCCAAGGAGAAAGCAGAAAGGGCTTTTAACCCTTTCTGCTTTCTCCTTTACACATTACATAGCGCTCAATTAGCGCTATGTAATGCACGGAGATTCTGCCCGGCGATCAGGTGACCGCCGGTTGTCACCTGACCCCAGCTGTTACATGATCGCCGGGCGGCTGAAGGGAGAATGCGGAAGTAATACTTCCGCATTCCCGCAATGGTGATGTGACCACCGCCACCCTCCTGAACTCTGTCAGATCAGGAGGGTGAAGAAGGAATTTATTTTCTCGCATCCATTCTCCCCAGCTCCAATTTATTTGGAGCTGGGGAGAATGGATGAGAAAAAATAAATGGACTAGAAAGGGTTAACACATTTGAGGCTATACTTAAGGTGCTGTCCAGTTGCAGGATGATGGCATATGGTTAGAATATATCACTACTGACTGCCTCGCACTCCACCAATCCCTAGAATGAAAGGGCTGCAGCACCATGTGCCGAGGGGATCACATTTGAATTTTCAACATCTTTGCTTGCTGGTAGTGTATGGAAACACTCTACATTCAATTGCTGGTCAACGGGTAAGAGTTGCTACGGGTCCCCTTAGATGAGCCAATTCTTGTATGTAACATGCCCGCTAGCTCGTTCTCTCAGGTGGCCCGTTTATACAGGCAGATACATAGTTGGCTCGTTCACACAAGAAACCGTTCAGTCTTTCGCAATCACCATATAAGCAAATGTGAAGGCCTGAAGGAGCGCTGGTTAAACGATAAGTGAACGGGCCAACCATGGGTTTTATGCCTAAAGAAAATGAACAACGGGCAAAAAGCGAGCGATTCTCATTTGCTGTTCAGTCATTGGCTCGAGTTTAGACTGAACGATCATCGTTTGCCTTCGCTCGTTCCATCTAAAAGGACCTTAATGCAAACGGAATTAAGTGGATGTTTAAAAGACACCTTCAGTGCCCATAATAATTGCCAAATTAACCCCTTCATGATCACGCTTAAAACGACCAAAGCAACACTTCAACCTCCACTTTTACAGTCGATGTAAGGACTTCTACCCACTAGCGTTTTTTTAATGCTGCGATATCGCTGCATTTTTTTTTTTTACTGCAAATGTCAATGGGACTTTCTAATGTTGAAGATAGCATCGTACAAAAATCACAAGTTTGCGCTTCTGCGATTTTTGTGTGATGCGATTTTAACATTAGAAAGTCCCATTGACATTTGCTGTAAAAAAAAAATAAAAATGCAGCGATATCGCAGCATTAAAAAAAAAAACACTAGTGGGTAGAAGTCCTAAAGCCAAACAAATCAGCGACACACATCTCTAATTCCTGACTGATTCTGCAGGTAATATAAGGGAGTCCTTACACCCCCATCCACACACAGGAGAAAAAGTGCTGTTAAATTTAACCCCTTAAGGACAAGGGCGTTCTGCTCCTAAAGGACCAGACACTTTAGGCATTTTACCCATGTGGTGGTTTTACTGCCCTATTGTTTTTGTTTTTTTAAATTTATTTATAGTTGTTTTGGACGTTTTTATATATACTTTGTATAGTTTTGGATTACAGGGCCCATATGGCGACTGGTTTGGTTGGCATTTGTTAATTTTCCTTATGTATATATTATTTTATTCTGTCATTTTTTTACCATCTGCGATGTCATATAAGACCTCTGGGGGGCACTCACATTGTAATTTTTTTACTTCACACTTTTCCGCTGTAGCATCCATAAAACCCCCAATTACAGGGAAAAATATCCCCCTGTAGTTCTAGTAGTCACTAACAGAGCTGATCTGGGTCTGCTAGGACCCTGCAGCACTGCTGTAAGAGGGGACACCCACACGATCATGTGATCGCTGGGTCACAGAGTGGAAGTAACACGTCTGCTTTCTCTCTTTAGTACATAGCACTTATTGACCACTATGCAACCTGGAAAGGAGAAGGCAGAAGCAGTTAAAAACTGCTTCTCCCTCCTCCCCCAGGTCCTCAGCTGTGTCTGACAGCCGAGGACCTGACCTGCTGCTGTTTGATTGCAGGAGCAGAAGCTTTAATTCTCTGCTGTACTTCTGCTATCGGACAGGCTTTACCCTTTCCAATCCACTGTCTGACCTCTCAAGACATTATGATTTAAGGCTGTACAGCTCCGATGTTGGAAGACGTCCGTCGGAGTTCTTACTGTATATTGCCAGCCTCTCTGCTGTTGGAGCCTATCCAACCTGTCACCTCATGCAGTACTGGCTTTAGCCAACAGATAGCGCCGTTGTATAATGGCAGAAAAAGAGTAAGCCCCCTAGGAAAACCAGGATACAAATTGGATTGGAAAGGGTTGAAGCCCAGGACCAAGCGCTGTATCTTTACCGTGCTTAGTCCTTAAAGGGTTAAAGTTCATGGCGCGTTCATTATTTTTACAGATGATGCGTACAAAACTCATGGATAAGCCTCAGCATATAGAAGTGAGGCTCATCCACATGTAGATCCGCAGGCACATTCGCAGCAGAACGTTATGTTGCAGCTTTGGATTTTGATTATGGATTCACGGCACACATGCAGGAACCAAGGTTTTCCGGGGTTTTTTTGTTGCCCCCATTCACTGACAGCAAACAGAGATCTCAAACTGCAGGGAACAAATAGTAAATATTTAAAAGCGCTTTATGTCACAGCAGAGGTCCAGTCGCACAAACGGGGTTTTGTTGATTCCCATTCATTCTACACCAATGAGATCTGCCCGAATTCATTAGGATCTGGAAGCAGATCAGACCTTGCTCATCAGTCAGGACGGTGGTGTGAACACGACCTAACCCCCCATAACACTGCGCTAATGTTCGAACAGTACAGTCATACAATCTCCAATGAGCAGAGTGCTAGAAGCGTTAATGGTCATGTGACTGCGTCCTCGCCCTCGCATAGGCTGCATTGGGGCAATGTGCTTTTGAGAAGTGTATGCCAGCAAGTGCCGGATGTGTTATAAATAAAGGGAACCCGCCACCTCCCCAGAGCAGTATAAACTAAGTTATGATGCTGTTAGGGGACGTGACGGGAAGCCGGGTGAAGCAGGGGTTTTTTTTTTTTCATACTCACCCATGATCCAGCGGTGTCGCCCTCTAAAAGGTTGGCGCACAGCACAGAAATCTGCCTCTTTTCAGAGTGCGCTCTCCTATACAAGTCTATGGGACTTTGAAAAGAGGCAGATTTCTGTGCTGTGCGCCAACATTTCAGAGGGGGACACCGCTGGATCGTGGGCGAGTATAAAAAAAAACAAAAAAAAAACAACTAACAGGACCATAACTTAGTTTATAGTGCTCTAGAGAGGCGACAGGTGGTAAATCCTATTACACCACCTGCCCCAACGATGGGTCCCATCGCACCCTACTTACATAATGGGGTCCGTAGGAGTTCCTGAAAGCAGTGTAAATGGAGCGAAGGGTATAATCCACACAGGCGATTTTCCCCATCTGATTTTCGGATCGAAAAAAAAAAAATTTAAAAATCTGTCCGAAATCTGACAGGACTAGAGAGTGTTGATTGCAAAATTAAGATTCTCATGGGCCCTTGGCAGAATTATCGTTGTGGAATTTGCAGCCAGACACCCACTGCAAATTCCGCAGCAACGTCTGTTCATAGACATGCCAGCCATGTTGAACGATTCTCCCCTGCCCACAATCGGAAATCAATTGCGATTTTCCGCTCAAGGGGGAGAATCGCAGCATGTTCTAACTTGTGCGTAAAATCGCACGGACGACTTCCATTGCAGTCAACGGAAGCCCTCTGTCCTGCGATACTTCCACTGTGAGTATAGCAAAAGTATTGCAGAAAAACCCGTCACCGCCCAGCGTAGGCGCGTCATGTGCTGCACTGCGCCGGCCGAGATACTCGCGACAGATCCGGACAGGTGAGTATAGGGTCTCTGGGGGCGCCGGGTCTGATTCCGCTGCGAGTTTTTGCAGTCGGAATCCAACCCGGCCGTCCGCATGAGGCCTTTTAGTTGCTCAAACAGTCCCAGTTAAAAAAAAAAAAAAAGACAAAACTCTCAATACGTCCTATTCTGCTATCACGGACCAAAATCAGACATGTAAGGTGCACGGCCTGCGGGTCTTCGGCTGGTGGCTTCACACGACCGGATTCCTATTGCGCAATCCGCATGCATTGAAAAGGTATGCACTTTTGCTTTTTCCTTCAAACTGGCAGAAACGAATTGCGTATTCCGCAAGAGAAGGAAAAAATAAGAGTTGCAGCATGCTCCATTTTGCTGCAGACAGCCTCCATTGAAGTCAACATTAACATTGCGGATGAGCTGTGGGAACCGCCTAGTGACGTCGCGGGAAATACAAAGATTTAAAAAAATCGGTACTGCGCATGACCGACGCAGAGTATCCGCAATACAGAAATAGTAGGTACGTAGGGTCGCCGGTTGGGGTCACAGACGGAATCCGCCGCGGGATCCCACATGTGAAACTGGCTCGGCCATGTGCAGCTGACCTTACACAGAAATGTGGCCCTGTGCTGCGCAATGCGAGCGGCGTCCGAGAACAGCAGGCGTAACTCACACACGTGGGGGTATATACCCAAACATTAAAAAAAAGGTTGCACAACATCAAGTCACCCAAAGGGCCCCAAACCTACAGTAGTCAGCAACCCTAAGAGGAGGAACAAGTAAGCCACTACCAGGCTCCGGCCATGCTAAATCAACTGAGGAAACTTCACAATGGCGACAGAAGTCCGTGGCTGAACAGTCGCACACAACTTCGGCCCTGTCAATGGGTAAAACCCATGTGCACACACACCAACCAACGCGTTTCCACTTGAAGTAGTCTCATACAACTTTTTCATACAGATCTGATCAGAACCGCGTCAGGAATTACGCAAGCGGGTTTTGCCCTTGACAGGACTGTATCCGCGTACGGATTGGCGGTGGAATAGCTGCGGATTTCTGTTGCAGTTTGAGGTGGAATCTGGGCAGAAAAATCCCCATGAGATCCCGCAGTGTGAACACAGCCTTAGGGTGGTTTCACAGGGGCGAGAAAGAAGAAAAGAAAAATAATCGTAGGTACAAAGATGCAATTTTGCCGCGAATTTCTCGTGCCAAAATCATGATTGCCCTGTGTGAAACTAGCCTTAGGGAGTCTAGTCCGTGCCCCATCGTGCCGCTGTTTACACCTGATGCTAATCAATCAACACTACTTTCCCGTTTCGGTGAGCTTATTAAACACAGCGACTAGTAAAGAAGTCCTCGCTTGTCACCTGCCTGGTGGCCGTGTTTACACGGAACAACCGCCGCCTACACTCCCTCTATGGAGCGGCTATACAAACAACGGTCATCCTACGTAAAACCGCGCTAACACCAGATTCTGTGGTCGCAATGCTAATGCCCGTCGCTGGAGACCATCAACAAGCTTGCTGACAAACAGACCTAAAAGGGACAGTTCAGATCTAGATGGGTGGCGAATCACCAGGACAAGTTGCGTAGACTGTGTGTTGCAAGGGATGCTGGGAGATTCCAGCTCTGAGAACTGCAGCATTGTGAATGGAGAATAAGTTGGAATCATTACATAGATTGTATGTATATGCCCAGCTGTGATGGGTACAGACTGCGGGGTCAAGACTGGCAGCAACTTGTGCCCAGCCTGTGTCTGTCTGGCAAAAGTCAGACGTGATTGGCAGGAGTCTGTGTCTAGTCTTTGCCCGGCTGGCAGGAGTCACATGTGACTGGCAGTGATCTATAGCCAGTCTGTACCCAGCTAGCAGGAGTCACACTTGGTTGGCTGCAACAAGTGCCAAGTCTGTACCTGGCTGGCAGCGCTCAAATGTGGCTGGCTGTGACCCGTAACAAGTCTGTACCCGTCTGACAGAAACCTGTGCCCAGTCTGTACCCAGCTGGTAGCAGTTAGATATGACTGGCCTTGACCTGTACACAGTCTGTACCCCGCTGGCAGCAACCCATGCCCAGTCTGTACCCAGCTGACGGTGGTCAGATGTGACTGGCAGTGACCTATGCCTATTCTGTGCCCGGCTGGTAGGAGCCACGTGTGACTGGCAGTGACCTATAGCCAGCATGTACCCAGGAGGAGTCACACGTGGTTGGCTGCGACCCGTGCCAAGTCTGTACCCGTCTGGCAGTGGTCAGATTGACAGGCAGTGACCCATGCCCAGTCTGTACCCGGCTGTCAGGAGTCACATGTGACTTGCAGTGACATTTAGCCACAGCCTGTACCCGGCAGGCAGGAGTCACATGTGACTGGCTGCGACCCGTGCCAAGTGTGCACCTAGCTGACAGCAACCTGTGCCCAGTCTGTACCCAGCTGGTAGGAGTCACATGTGGCTGGCCGTGCCAAGTCTGTACCCAAATGGGAGGCGTCACATGTGGCTGGCTGCCACCCCTGCCCAGTCTGTACCCAGCTGGCAGGAGTCACATGTGGCCAGCCGTGACCTGTACCCATCTGGCAGGGTCAGATGTGACTGGCAGCGACCTGTGCCAAGTCTGTACCCCACTGGCAGCCACCCATGCCCAGTCTGTACCCAGATGGTAGGAGTCAAATGCGGCTAGCCGTGACCCATACCCAGTGTGGCCCCGGCTGGCAGCGGTCACACATGACTGGCAGTGCCCCACTCACCAGGAAGCAGAGCTGCGGCCAGTTGTGGATGAAGTAGCGGTAGGTGTATATGGAGTAGGGCTCGGACAGGTCCTTGGTGATCAGTCTCATGATATCGGGCATTTGCAGCTCGGACTCGTAGCGCACGTATCGTATGGGGCCGTCGGCGGGGTGCAGGGAGCAGGCGGCCATGCGGGGCAGCAGCGCCTCGTCCTCCTCCCGCCGCTCCAGGCCGTTGGGGGCCGCAGTCCGTCCATCCCCGCGGAGCGGAGGGGGCAGCTTGCTCTTCAGGGCCTTGATGTGCCGCAGGTCGGGGCTGATGAGGCCGTTGAGCTGCTGCTGCTGGTGATGGCGGCGGTGGTGGTGGTGGCCGCTGCTGCGAACCGGCTCGTACCGACCTTCCTCCTCTTCCTCGCCGTCCTCCTGCTCGTCTCCCGGCGGCAGGGCGAGGCCGGCCCCGGGGTAGTGGGAGAGCACGCTAGGCCCAGACGGAGCGTCAGCCATCCTGGGGAGACAAAACGGCCGTTAGAGAGCAGCCCGGCCGCGCCGCATCCCACCGCCCGCCGCACCCGCAGCTCCGCTCACCCGCGGCCGTAAAGGGAAGCCGCCGCCGCCGGCACTCAGGACGCAGCGTTTCCGCCTCGCTTTTACGACACTTCCGGCAGTGCGGCTCCGGGGCCTCCGGGCGGAGGGGGCAGTGCCGGGCTGTCGGGGAGTCCCGCAGCAGGCGTACAGCCGGGCTCTGCGCTCCGTGGACGTGGGCGGCGGGGTGGAGGTTATCGTCCAATCTAGTCGGGCGACGGCAGTTATCTGACAGTGGTCGTGTGCTGGGCTGTGGAGGAGCTGCAGTGAGGCCCGGTCACACCGCGTATCTGCTGACCATATTCTGCCCGTATTTTTTACCGATGTAATACGGACCGCATAGAGGACCACGGAGACGTTTTTTCGTTCGCGTTAAAAAACACGTTACCGGCAGAAATTGCCGTTAGAGTAATTGGGATCGCGTAAATACGCAGAATATACGCGGTCACTGCGTTCCTTACGCACGTTGCCAGGAGACGGCGGGGAAAAGCATCAATTCCGTCTGTGAAAAAAATGCAGCGAATACAGATGCGAAAAACGTATAAACGCATCAAAAACACGTGCGCCGCGCACAGACCCGGTGAGAACGCTGCGCCGCTCGTGGACCGAAACCGCAGATGTTTGTGTGAATGGGGGTCAGTTCCATCTTACACTCACACGACCGTAACCCGCAGCGCGCCGCCCGCATGGCACACAGCAAGTACACAATGACATTGCCTACATGCTGCCCATCGCCATCTGGTATCTTGGCGTGTATGTGTTCGTAATACGCGCCAATGTAGAACAGGCTACGATTTTTCCTGGGTGCGTACGTCACGCACTTTGTCAAGTGGCAACACGGCCGCCTGTGGGGGATTGGTGGAGGGTGTTCTGCGTGCGGAATATGCTACGCAGACGGTTGTGCGAGCGCGGTCTGAGGCTGTAGTCACATGGGCAATCATTCTGCAACATTTGCGAACCACAAAAAAGAGTGAAATTGCGTGGAAGTAGAACGCATCGATTTGAAGGGCGGTGGTGGGCGGTGGTCACATCAGCGGTTTTTCACTCCGGTGGATAGTCCGTAAAGAACGCAGCATTCCATATTTGTCTGATTTTCTGGCAATAATTGCCCATTCAGATCAGAAGAAAACCAGAGTGCAGCCGCATGATGCGCGTGCGATCCGTTCTTAACGTATGTAACCATGGAGACCGCAGGAAATAGAACCAATAGGAGGAGATCCTGGACATTTGGGCACTTTTTTTTCAAGCACGTGAAAATTGCACCGTTTTTAGATGGATCGCAATGGCAGTCGTCGTGTGACGCATCCTGCATTCTAATGTGTAATTTTCATCCGTTTTGCACACATTTTTCGCACGCGGAAAAAAAATTCCTGCCTGTTTTTTTTTTTTTTGTATTTATGGTTTTCATGGTTATGTGCGTTAAAAACAGATCGTACTTGCATCATTCAAGTGTAATCCGGTTTTTTTTATGTAAATGTTTTTGGTTTTTTTTTCTGAAAATTACACAGAAAAATTGTCTATCACACGGACGAAAACACAGACAGCTGGGCGTTAGAGATGAGCGAACGTACTCGGTAAGGGTGATTTTGCAATCGAGCGCCGCGATTTTCGAGTACTTCACTACTCGGGTGAAAAGTACTCGGGTGCGCTGTGGGTGAGCGGGGGGTTGCAGCGGGGAGTGGGGGGGAGAGGAAGAGAGAGAGGGCTCCCCCCTGTTCCCCACTGCTACCCCCCCTCCCATCTGCAACCCCCCGCTCACCCACAGCGCACCCGAGTACTTTTCACCCGAGTAGTGAAGTACCCGAAAATCGCGGTGCTCGATTGCGAAATCGCCCTTACCAAGTACGTTCGCTCATCTCTACTGGGCGTACAACTAGATGGACCCATGCACACTCTGATATGACATGGGGACAAGAGATAAGGGGCTGCCAGGTTTGATGAATGCCGCTTTTCTCCGAGTGAACTAAGGTTTAAGCATACTGAGATCCAGCATAGCAGGTTGAGGGTTACTTTTGAGCTGCTCTTACACATAAAGAGGGACTCCACTTTGATTGATTACTTTGGACCACTCTCCCGGAAGCAACTATTAAATGGAGGTCCAGCTGTCCAACCCCTCCATGGTGAGGAGCTGCAGTATTACACAGTGACCATGTAACGTGGTCATGGTGAGTCCAACCAAGTGAGAGCATGTAGACAACCCGACACTGTTGAACTTCCCAGTCCAGAACTCAAGGACATCTGCACTGCAGCTCAGAAAGCAAATTATGGTTTGAGATTGGATGCAAATTATTCCTAAGAATGTGTCAACTTTTGTAGACTACTTTCAAACCTTCTGACTCTATATAATCAATGTTGAAACAGACTGCATCACAACACCCTCTAGGGCAGGGGTTGGACAGCTTTGCTCTCAGGACAGAACACGTTGCTATCATAATGGCAAGAAAAATTAATGAAGACATGCGGACACTTATAACCCTTAGAAATTGCCAAGAAAGTCAAGGTAGTAGCCAGTACAGTTTCCTAAGTCATCAAAAGGCACTTGGAAATTGACAGGAAGGCCACTACAAAATGAGATGACCAGTTTTTGGGCCAAGCAGCACTTCCAGTGGCCTACCGAAGAGTGGAAGAGGGTCTTAGGGACTGATCAGTGATCAATCAAAATTCGACAGCTTTGGTACGTCATGCAGATGATTGTTGAGTTTATGACACCAACTGTCAAACATGGAGGAGGAAGTGTGATGTATGGGGCTCTTTTGCTGGATCCAGAGTTGGCAACCCGCACACTGAGCAAAAAGGGCTAACACAGCATTTTGATATGCCTTGCAATACTTTCTGGTGTACATCTAGTTGGTCACAAGTTCATACTACAGCAAGGTAAAAGGTAAAGTCCCCTGCTGCAAGCACTGAGTCATGACTGACTCCTAGGGTGACATAACATCGTGGCATTTTCTCAGCAGACTGTTTTTTGCAGGGTGGTTTGCCATTGCTTACCCCAGTCATTTTTACCCTCAGCAAGCTGGCTACTCATTTTACCAACCTCGGAAGGATGGAAGGCTGAGTCAACCTTGAACTGGATACCCGAACCATTCAGGGATTAAACCCGCAACCTTCAGGTTGTGAGCGAGATTACAGCAAGACAATGATTCAAAACATACTTCTAGGTTATGTCAGAACTACTTACAAAGGCAAGAAAAAGCTAGTAGGCTTCAAAGAATGGAATGGCCTGCACAGTCTCCAGACGTAAACCCCATTGAGCTTGTTTGGGATGAACTGGACAGAAGGGTGAAGGCAAAGCAACCTGCAGCACATTTGTGGGAACTCCTACAACAATGTTGGGAAGAAATCTCTAAATAATATCTGAATGCAGTTGAAGAAAGAATGCCCCAATTGTGTAAAGCTGTTATATCTGCTAGAGGGGCTACTGTGAAAAGTCAAAATCGAGATTTAATTTGGTGAAAAAAGTGAATCCATTATTTGTATTCATCTTAACTCATTAATTCTACACCTTCCTTTCCAAAGTACAATTGAGACATTAAACTGTAAATATCAATACAAACTGGAAAAATTGAGTTGTTCTAAAACTTTTGACCGGTAGTGTACGCCCATAAGGCCATTTTCAGATGTACATATTTTAATTCAGTGTTTAGTCCTTGTTTTGCGCACCTTAATACGGAGCTAATGTAAATATCTAATGACATGGCCGTATTTTTTATAGCTGTTTTTAAAAAAAATGCAGCATGACATATTTTTGCCTCCGTATTGGTATTATTTTATATTGGGCTAATAAAGATCAGTATTTACCCAGTAGACGGATGCCGATCATAAATACCGATGACATACAGTGCAATGTTATCTGTAACACGTCCATGTTACAATACAATAATGTTATAGCAAAGAGTTGGACTATAAGACCCAGCATGACCTTCACACCTAATTCATGCATAGTAAGTCGCAGCCTATGAATACACATAGAGTGTATAAAAGATTCCGCTACGTGGTAATCCCCTCTATCCAGTATATACAGGCTATGTACAAGCATGGGCCTCATGCTGACATGTGCTTGGTGACTCATGGAGGAATGCTCAGGGATTGGCTACTTCTCTCCTACTCTGACAGCTGCTGCAGTAGGACTACATTTCCCTGAATCCTCTGGCTATGACATCACACATGACTCTCTGCTGCCCCCACTGGATAGCTAGAAAATGGCAAGAAATAGTATCAGATCTAAATGTACACGGAATGGCCCCTTAATAGACACATTTTCTCTTTCACAATTTGAGCTTCAATAAGTGGAAATTGGACACGTGACACCCGGATGCAGAAAAAAATCAAGTGAGCAAATCTTCCATGGGTCAATTTCAGTGTGAATCCACATTGGTCAATTTTCCCATTCTAATGTGAATGACTTCCTTTGAGGCATTGTCATCTATACTATTCTAGCCGGGACCAGTATTTCAAAAATAGCTTCACTTGTGGGGTTGTTAAGAGTATACACAGAATGGTGTGGTTGAAGAAAAACATCTTGTGGGTCCTGTGAATGTTACCAACTCACCGCTGAAAGAGGTCAGAAGAGAATATCAAGAATAGTTCTGTCCCATACAGGGACATAGAATAACCCCAAATAGCCCCTTTTTGTGCACTTCATTTTGCATAAGAAAAAAAAATTAGTAAAAAAAAATACAGAATTGTTCTGGTCGTGTCTGTAATAACCTGTACGATAGAATAAACTCATTATTTATCCTGCACTGGGAACAGTGGATGAAAATAAATAAGGCAGAGCCAAAATGCTTTTTTTCTCTCCAATATCCAACAAAACACAATAGGGCTGGGCTCACACGAATGGGTCAGATTCCTCTTGCGTATTGTCTGTGCAGATGAAAGCTCGCAAGCAGGTAGTGACATCAGAAGATCACAAAGTCGACTGCCCAGGCGAAAATATTCTCTCATTAAAAAAAAGCAATAAAGACTACAGCTCGTCACACCAAAAACAAGCCCTCACAGAGCTCCATCAAGCGAAAAATACAAATGAATGTTACGATGCCAAAAATAAATTATTATTTTTTTAAAGCCACAGAGAACGACCAGATACTTACTGATACAAGAGGGCAGACAACTGCATCCCCTCAACATGCAGGCTGCCAAACCACTAAACGAGGGAGCCAATTACAATTATAGGCAGTACCAATGTGGTTCACTTATTGAGGTGCAGTGCAGCCCGCCGAATTATCATTGCGTCATTAATAGGTTGCTGGTCTGCATGGTGAACTACATGTATCAGGATGGTCTGCCACTTTGTATCCACTCTGTGTGGGAGTGTACACCAAGCAGTCACTCCCCTCTATATTAAGAGGCTGTATGAGTGGCTGTCTCATCGGTGTCCAGCACAGGTGTAATTGGCTCCCTCATTTGGCAGGTTAGCCGCCTGCATGTTGAGGGGATGCAGCTATCTGCCCTCTTGTATCAGTAAGTATCTGGCTGTTCTCTGTGATAATTTAATTTTTATATTTTTCTCTCTGTGATGCATTTTTTTAAAAAAGGGTTTCTGTTGCGTTAAGGTAACTTTTGGTATTGTAGTTGTACCGACCTGATAAAACAGCTATCTCATTGGGGGGAGGAGAATATGATGAACTGGATGGACATATGTCTTTTTTCGATCTTACATACTATGTTATTATATTTATACCACATGGTGAATGCCGTTAAAAAAATCACAGAATTGTGTTTTTTTACCCTGTTCTTCCACATTTTTTAAAGTTATTCAATACACTAAATGTACCCCAGAATGGTACCAGTAAAACTACAGCTTGCCCTGCAACAAACAGGCCCTCATATGGCGATGCTGACAAGAATAAAAAAGTTATAGCTTTTGAAACATAGAGATAAAAAGTCTAAAAAATTTGACACATTCTTTAGGTTCCAATTTAGTTTGCATCCTCAAAGAGTTAACAGGGATGGAAATTGCCCATAGATCGATGCTGTTCTAAGAAAGAAAAAATCCTCCCGCACTTTTTTTTGGGGGGGGGGGGGGGGTATGACCAGACTAGCCCCATGGCACAAGTAGGGGGAAAAACAAGGTCCAGGCATGATGTATTTCAACATGTCCAATCCTTTGTCTCTGTGGGGCATGAGCCGCTTCCAGAGAACCCTGACAGCAGTTTATCCCCCTTTCCCAATTGTATAAACTTGCAGGAAAACCTAAGAAGGGGGTGCAGGGATAAACTAGTGTGCCTGTGACTCTGTGGGGCATGAGCTACTGCCAGACAAACCTGACAGCAGTTTGTCTCCCTCTTCCAATTGTATAAACTTGCATGAAAACCTAAGAAGGGGGTGCAGGGATAAACTAGTGTGGATCCCCTTCATTCTCAGGATGGTGGGGGGAACAGAAGATCTTTTATAAGATGGAAAAACCCCTCTAAGTGTATAAACATATTTCGTTATGCAGCATCAAGCAAGAAACTAGAGGGGGAAGGGACCTTGTTATTTGTATAGAGCCAACTTATTCTGCAGCGCTTTCAGGTAATTTGTTTATTGCCTCCTAGCAAGCATACTGACCTCGGAAGGATGGAAGGCTGAGTCAACCTTGAGCTGGCTACCTGAACCATGCAGGGATTGAACACGCAACCTTCAGGTCATGAGTGAGGGCTTAGGACTGCATTCTTGCTTTAATAAAAAAAGATCTGCAGAGAATTTCTGGACTAAAATCTTGTGAATACAAGTCACTGGTCTACATCAGAATAAGGCAGAAAAGTGGTAATTGAGGTTTAATACTGATAAATGTAACGCTATGGGCAGAGGAAATACCTGTCACCATTACACACTAAATGGGAAACCACTGGGAAACACTGACATGGAGAAGGACTTGGGGAATTTAGTTAACTGTAAGTTTAATTGGAGCAACCAGTATCAGGCAGCTGCTGCCAAGGCCAATCGGACCATGGGGTGCATCAGAAGAGGTCAAGGGGCACATGACGAGAACATTGTTCTTCCTCTTTACCTATCATTTTTTTTAGACCACACATGGAATATTGTGTACAGTTTTGGGAACCATTACTCAAGACGGACATATCAGAAATTGAGCGGGTACAAGGACTGGCAACTAAAATTAAGTTTACCATAAAGAGTAGTGAAGAAACACACAGAAGACTTCGTAACAACCCACCAAGAACTTTTCAAATAAGCAAGTCAAAGATTTGCTAAGAGTAAAGGTCTCCACAAGAAGTCACTGCCCCCCCCCCCCCCCCAGGCAGAAATGTAGAGTGAAATTAGAGTGAAAGAGCTATTCCCATCTCAGCAAGTTATACCTGATCCACATCATAGTGTATAACTTGCTGATCAGTGGGAGTTTGACCATTGTGCCCCCACTTATCCCGAGATTTTACTCCCAGATTGTCCTGAAGTGTGGGCAAAGGACGCAGCGCTGGAACTTGACTATTTCCGGTGGTCCCATTAAAATGATGGAGCAGAAGCGCACATTTAAAAGGGGACTTGATGTCTTTCTGGAGGGGAAGGATATTACAGGATATAAATCTTAGGTTATTTGTTAATCCGGGTATACAGGCAGGTAGGAACTATTAGGGGTTGATCCAGGGATTAGTCTGATTGCCATTAGAGAGTCGGGAAGGAATTTTTCACCCAAAAGGGCTAATTGGCTTCTGCTCTTGGGGTTTTTTGCCTTCCTCTGGATCAACAACACAGGAGGATAACAGGCTGGTCTAGATGGACGTTGTCTTCATTCAGCCTTACATACTATGTTACTATGTGCAGCCTCTGCTGCCCACACTTTGGGAAATGCCAGGACTGCAATCTCAGAATTGGTGGAGGTCCTGGGAAAGGGGATATCTTGCTGTGGTGGGAATACCCTTTGTGCTGTATCTAGTTAAAAATATACAATAGTTAATACTTGTGTGTTTCAGTATATCAGAAGGGAATTAAAAATTGGTCAGATGTTTGGTAATTGATGAAGTTTTACAAATTTGAATTCATGGTTTGTAACTAGACAACCCTTTTCACAATTCAACCAGCTTGATAATCAGCATTGCCCAGGGAAGATGACCCCTACCTCTTCTTCTGCCACACATTTCCTCTCCTTTCTGTTTTGGGCAATAGAGTTTTATCTAAATAGTGTCCCCTCTCCCCATGGAATCCATATGCGCTAAAGCGTCAACCCTTTTATTGTAAGGTTAAGGGCTCCTGTCCATGGGCGATAGTGCATTGCATTGCTCGCGGTTAAAATTTCCCTCGCGAGTAACGCAGTGCACGCTTTCCATAGCGTTGCATGTCGCCGTTCTCCGCGGTGAGCCTATCTGTCAGATAGGCTCACTGCTGAGACCTCTCAATGCTCCCCCTCATCCCCGCGGCGGAATATTGCTGGCGATATTCTGTCACGGCCGTGGACAGGGGGCCTAAGAATAATTCTTTTTGTTATCTTTTATCCACTTTAATACGCATTCTCAACAACAAACACTAGAGGGCAGTGCTGCATAGGGATTTCATTGAAAACTAAAGATTAAAATAGAATTTGTAAGTCTTACAATTTTCTCTTTTAATCTTTTTATTATACATCAGGACCTTTGTATCAGCAAAACACCATGGATAAGACATGTGCAAAAACTTAAGGTCATTTACTAATCACAATGTAAAAAAAGGAATAGAAGACATTTCTAGTGCAACACTGGGTCTTATTTACTAATACTGCTTGAAAGACAGTGCAAACATAAGGCCCTTTTACATGGAATGATTATCGTTCAAAAAAACATTAAAACAAGTGAAAGTAAATAACAATTGTTCTGTCTAAACGCAGCCAATGATGAATAATTAGCGCTTTCTTTTCATTCATTGTTCATTTCATGCAGGGCCAGAAATCATTGTTGACTTGCTCACTTTTTGATCAGTTTAAACAGCGCTTGTTCAGTCCTTCTCATTCACTTATACATCGAATGTGGGCATCTGAACGATGTCATGTTTAAACGAGCCAACAATGTACTTGCCTGTATAAACTGGCTGCCCGAGCGAACTCCGACGTCATTTGCGCATTCAAATGAGAAATTGGCTCGTCTAAACGGATCCTTATATTACACAGCCTTAAAATGTGCCAGATTTATCACAATAGCTTTGCTGAATGGTAAGTTTGTCAGATTTTAAGACTGTCTAGTTTAATACTGCATTTAGACTGGATGATTATCACTCCAAAGAGTGGAGCTGAGTAATAATCATTCAGTTTAAACACGAGTCAACGACGAACAAGAATCGTGAGGTTCGTCATTCAGTTTGAGCTGACATAAAAATCAGTGACGGCTCGTTCACTCAGTGGGCAGTTTACACACTGATTGTTCAGTGTGTTAGCACAATGTAGCGCTATATGTATATTCTTGCTGTTACATACTAAGTGTTAATTCGAGCTGCTTGGAGAGTCACAGGTCACAAACACTGATTTGTGTAAATCGCAAATAATTCTGCTTATTTGTCCAACAGCCAAAGAATTTATAGTCTTTTAAGACAAATACATTGAAGTCAGGTGACCAAAAGTCACCTGATTTAACATATGCATAACTTGTTACGCCTTTTTGCTCGTACAGTGACGTCTGTCTTTTGGTCACCTGGTCACGCACTATCTGAGATCATTAATTGGTAATCTATAAGTTCTCCTACTAAGTCAAAGTTTAAATGTATAGAAGATCAAAAAAAAATAAAAACAGACAATAAAAAGTTCTATTTGCTAATACATTTCTAAGACAAAGTCCATATCTAATCAGCTTTCTGGCTAAACATTTGTGTGAGCAAAAGGTCATTTTCAGCATTTGCTTATTCTTCAGGCCTTGTAATCTTCTGAACAAAATACGTGTGTCATGTAAGAAGATTGAGGCAAAGGAAGGGAAGCAAGATGGTTTTCCACAGACACTATAATCTCTCTCACAAATTCCCCCTTTTGCGACTATTTCCTCATGTCACACCGTCCCACGGTTAGTATGATATCCATTATCATTCCTGAAACTTGGGCTCAACGCTAAGGAACATGTTGCCTTACCTAACCCTAGGAAGATGGACAGTCTGAAGAATCATCCATGATCCTCCCAATTACACCCATGTAGTGTGGCCATATCCCATCCATAAAGACTTCATTCTAATCCTTGGTCTGAAGGTAGAAGACTCATGTATTCGAGATATGGGTATAGATATGACATGAGAAAATACGAACCAACTGTCTAGTTGTATCCGGGTCGGATTTCTCTTAGTAACTTTCGAGTTGCGATCTTGTGTGTGCTTGCCCTAAAATTATAGTCAGGTTTTTGATGCATGAAATGACCTAAGTGTGATAAAATACAAAACATACTGACGTACATGTCACTCTTGGGCAGCTGTAAAATACTCTAACACTATTGTATGTTGGTTAGTAACTATAAACACTTAAGCTTGAATTGCATTAGTTTGATTAACCAGTCCCAATACTGTGAAAATCTGATCTAAATAGTCTGTAGCTTCCACTTGCTTATCCCTCATCTGTTGTATGAATGGACAAATAACCCATTAGCCATGCCCATAGACACTACCTAAAGCTTACCATTTGGCCTTGGCCAATTATCCGCAGCTCTCTTGATGAGTGTGTGTTGAGGGCTTACCGTTTATGATAGGCCATCACATTGTAAAACAAGGGTGGCAGGTGTATGTCTAACAAGGGTACAAAGGCCTGTATGCTTAAGAAGTAACTATTTGTTCTCCACAGTGAAGGGTATAGACACAAAGGCGTAGTGGAGGACACTATAGGGGTATAAATACATATTCAACAATTTTTCAGTTTTCCTGCACCATCAAGTGCTACAACCAGTACTTCATGATTTTTAACCATCTCATTGTTCTAGTCATCTTTGAACACATTATTGAGTCTGTGTATGTACGGCAGGACATAACAACAGTAACAAGAGTCTTGTTCTGGTTCAGGAGTGAGGACTCTCTTGCAGCGGCCGGCATGTTTTCAGTTGTGTTTTCCTTCCAATTTGACTGAAATGGCAGTTGTCAACTAGATCTAGTGTGGACCATCAAATCTCGGTTACAAACTTGTTCTGATATGTCCTTTTAGGGCAACCCAGTCACCTGAAAGTAAAACTATTTGACCCCTCTTTCGAGTCTAGATCTGGAATCAAGGTAAATACACGTTTATGAGTGACAGTTAACTCCTGATATAAAGCAGTCATGTGGAAAGTGAGGTCCACATGCTCAACCAGGAGAAAGTAAGTCCTGTTACAGGGGCCCTATCAAACAATATCTTCATAGGGACTCAACTTAGTCGTATGATTAGGTGTGGTTCTGACTGAGTAGGGGGCTAATAAATTGTGTACCTTTATTTTCTATGACTTCTGGAACACTATATATGCAAATTACTTTATTTAACAATTTCTTAGCTGTTGTCTTGGCATTGGCATTTTTATTTTATTTTACAAGCCACGTCTCCAGCTTACGTGAGAAAAGGTCTATGCAAACCAACATAAACTCCCAGACACCTATCTGTTGTAGCTGTATCTTGTCAATCTGCATTCGCTGGAATAGGTAGTCTGGCCTTGAAGTAATAGTAAGGAGGTACTTTGACAATTGTGCCTGGGTTTGGCGCAAGCCATGCATCCCTGCACAAACCTGGTCACAGCATTGTTGAATCCTGAGGCAAGCTACCTGTTTGGGGAGAGCTAAAGCCTTGTACAACAGAGACACTGGAAAGAGACTTCTGCATTCTAGATTGGTTTACCTGATGATCCAACAAAACTTCTACTGTGCCACAAGGGTGCAAAATTGAATGCGATTTCAAAAGCGTACCTCGAATCGGTGCAGTTATTAACAGTCTTACCTTTAGCCAGTCTACACACTTCAGCAAGTGCCATCAACTCCAGCCTCCTGAGTAGAGTTCCAGGAAGAGAGTGATTTTTTTTACAATTACCGAGTCACAGCCTATTTTTCTTGCCCGTTCTCACAGTACCTGGTGCAATCTACAAAAAACTCAAAATCTACATTGGCAATGGGAGTTTAAATAACATTTTCAAGACCCCTAGAAATTCAATGTCAAGGTCTGCCCTTACTTGCCCCTTTTCCAAATTCAGTGGAAGTAATGAAGCTGTAGAACTATTTTGATTATGCTGTAAGGGTGCTACTAGGGTGGTCTCATATTTAGTAAGTCTGGCAGCTGAAGGATGCTTAGTTTGTTCTCTATACAGTATTTTCGTGACCGCATGAGGCACTATGACAGTAAAGGGCCCCATAACTCCTCTAGTATCTGTGTATTTGATGTGGTTACATGTATCTTTAGTTCCATAGTAGAAAACTGTTCAGCTTGTTTAAAGCTGTTAAAATTATTATTAAAATTTCCTCATTATCCAAACTTTCTGTAAAGTGTTGTTTTATTGTTTTAAACCTGTGTAGAGATGAGCGAGCGTACTCGTCCGAGCTTGATGCTCGTTCGAGTATTAGGGTGTTCGAGATGCTCGTTACTCGAGACAAGCACCACGCGATGTTCGAGTTACTTTCACTTTCATTTCTGAGACATTTGCGCGCTTTTCTGGCCAATAGAAAGACAGGGAAGGCATTACAACTTCCTCCTGTGATGTTCCAGCCCTATACCACCCCCCTGCAGTGAGTGGCTGGGGAGATCAGATGACACCCGAGTATATAAATCTGCCCCGCCCGCGGCTCGCCACAGATGCATTCTGACATAGATCAGGGAAAGTGCTGCTGATGCTGCTGCTGCTATAGGGAGAGTGTTAGGTGTAATATTAGGCTTCAAGAACCCCAACGGTCCTTCTTAGGGCCACATCTGACTGTGTGCAGTACTGTTGAGGCTGCTTTTAGCAGTGTTGCACATTTTTGTTTTTTGTATATCGGGCGTGCAGAGCATTGCGTCCTCAGTCTGCAGTCATTGTACATAGTATAGGGCCAGTACTGGTGAGGCAGGGACAGTGGGAAAGGTGAAAGAGATATACTGTCTATATAGGCAGTGGGCTTTTTCAAACAAATTTGGGAAAAATACTATCTTTGGGTCGCCTGTGACCGTCTTGAGTGTACTGCGTCTCTACTGGGGGTAGTAGTCCTAATTATTACGCAGCTAAGTGTTACAGCAGGCTTGCGCAAAATTGTTTCCTGGCTCTGCGTTGCCCGTTACATCACCGCCGTCATCCCGTCCAGAGGGAAACAGTCTGCAGTAATTTTACATAGTATATGGACAGTACTGGTGAGGCAGGGACAGTGGGAAAGGTGAAAGAGATATACTGTCTATATAGGCAGTGGGCTTTTTCAAACAAATTTGGGAAAAATACTATCTTTGGGTCGCCTGTGACCGTCTTGAGTGTACTGCGTCTCTACTGGGGGTAGCAGTCCTAATTATTACGCAGCTAAGTGTTACAGCAGGCTTGCGCAAAATTGTTCCCTGGCTCTGCATTGCCCGTTACATCACCGCCGTCATCCCGTCCAGAGGGAAACAGTCTGCAGTAATTTTACATAGTATAGGGCCAGTACTGGTGAGGCAGGGACAGTGGGAAAGGTGAAAGAGATATACTGTCTATATAGGCAGTGGGCTTTTTCAAACAAATTTGGGAAAAATACTATCTTTGGGCTGCCTGTGACCGTCTTGAGTGTACTGCGTCTCTGCTGGGGGTAGTAGTCCTAATTAATACGCAGCTAAGTGTTACAGCAGGCTTGCGCAAAATTGTTTCCTGGCTCTGCGTTGCCCGTTACTCTCTACCGGAGGAGGTGGTGATGGCAAAATCCATAGAGGAGTTTAAAAGGGGACTTGATGTCTTTCTGAAGAAGGATATTACAGGATATAAATTTTAGGTTAAGTGTCAATCCTGGTATATAGGCAGGTAGGAACTATTAGGGGTTGATCCGGGGAACAGTCTGATTGCCATTAGGGAGTCGGGAAGGAATTTTTTCCCCAAAAGGGCTAATTGACTTCTGGCCTTGGGGTTTTTTGCCTTCCCCTGGATCAACACAGTAGGATAGACAGGCTGGACTAGATGGACAATGTCTTCATTCGGCCTTACATGCTATGTTACTATGTTACTATGTTACATCACCGCCGTCATCCCGTCCAGAGGGAAACAGTATACATATATACACTGCCTACAGTATCTGTCTGCTGTCTCAGCTCAGCCTTTAAAAAAATAGAAGCAAAATACTTAAGGCCTACTAGTGGCCTTTGGACACTTGACTGCTTCTGCGCTGTGAATTCCACTAGCTCAGTCATACGCACCTACTTCTCACTACAGGCTTGCGCAAAATTCTTTCCTGTCTCTGCTGTGCGTTCCGTAAGCGAAGTCAGCCTCCAACCACAGGCCAATAAGCGGCACATTTAATTACAGTGTTCTGTTTCTGCACTACTAGTAATACACCATGCTGAGGGGTAGGGGTAGGCCTAGAGGACGTGGACGCGGGCGAGGACGCGAAGGCCCAAGTCAGGGTGTGGGCACAGGCCGAGCTCCTGATCCAGGTGTATCGCAGCCGACTGCTGCGGGATTAGGAGAGAGGCACGTTTCTGGCGTCCGCAGATTAATCTCACAATTAATGGGTCCACGTGGTAGACCTTTATTAGAAAATGAGCAGTGTGAGCAGGTCCTGTCGTGGATGGCAGAAAGTACATCCAGCAATTTATCGACCACCCAGAGTTCTACGCCGTCCACTGCTGCAACTCTGAATCCTCTGGCTGCTGCTCCTCCTTCCTCCCAGCCTCCTCACTCCATTACAATGACACATTCTAAGGAGCAGGCAGACTCCCAGGAACTGTTCTCGGGCCCCTGCCCAGAATGGGCAGCAATGGTTCCTCTCCCACCGGAGGAGTTTGTCGTGACCGATGCCCAACCTTTGGAAAGTTCCCAGGGTCCGGGGGATGAGGCTGGGGACTTCCAGCAACTGTCTCAAGAGCTTTCAGTGGGTGAGGAGGACGACGACGAGACACAGTTGTCTATCACTCAGGTAGTAGTAATTGCAGTAAGTCCGAGGGAGGAGCACACAGAGGATTCGGAGGAAGAGCAGCAGGACGATGAGTTGACTGACCCAACCTGGTTTGCTAAGCCTACTGAGGACAGGTCTTCAGAGGGAGAGGCAAATGCAGCAGCAGGGCAGGTTGGAAGAGGCAGTGCGGTGGCCAGGGGTAGAGGCAGTTTTTCACTGAGAGTGCAGATGACCGACGAACTGTGGTGTGCAAGGTTTGTCGCGCCAAGATCAGCTGTGGAGCCACCACCACCAGCCTCACCACCACCAGCATGCGCAGACGTATGGTGGCCAAGCACCCCACAAGGTGGGACGAAGGCCGTTCACCGCCTTCGGTTTGCACCACTGCCTCTCCCCCTGTGCCCCAACCTGCCACTGAGATCCAACCCCCCTCTCAGGACACAGGCACAACCGTCTCCTGGCCTTCACCCACACCCTCACCTCCGCTGTCCTCGGCCCCATCCAGCAATGTCTCTCAGCGCACCGTCCAGCCGTCGCTAGCGCAAGTGTTTGAGCGCAAGCGCAAGTACGCAGCCACGCACCCGCACGCTCAAGCGTTAAACCTGCACATTGCCAAATTTATCAGCCTGGAGATGCTGCCGTATAGGCTTGTGGAAACGGAGGCTTTCAAAAACATGATGGCGGCGGCGGCCCCACACTACTCGGTTCCCAGTCGCCACTACTTTTCCCGATGTGCCGTCCCAGCCCTGCACGACCACGTCTCCCGCAACATTGTACGCGCCCTCACCAACGCGGTTACTGCCAAGGTCCACTTAACAACGGACACGTGGACAAGCACAGGCGGGCAGGGCCACTATATCTCCCTGATGGCACATTGGGTGAATTTAGTGGAGGCTGGGACCGAGTCAGAGCCTGGGACCGCTCACGTCCTACCCACCCCCAGAATTGCGGGCCCCAACTCGGTGCTGGTATCTGCGGCGGTGTATGCTTCCTCCACTAAACCACCCTCCTCCTCCTCCTACGCAACCTCTGTCTCGCAATCAAGATGTGTCAGCAGCAGCACTTCGCCAGCAGTCGGTGTCGCGCGGCGTGGCAGCACAGCGGTAGCCAAGCATCAGCAGGCCGTGCTGAAACTACTCAGCTTAGGAGAGAAGAGGCACACAGCCCACGAACTGCTGCAGGGTGGTTCAGCGCTTTCTGAAAAGCTACCCACGCTTGTCAGACCTGCTCGGAAAGGTGCGCCGGCTCAGCGCACATTTCCGCAAGTCCAAGACGGACGCTGCCATCCTGCGCACCCTGCAACATCGGTTTAATCTGCCAGTGCACCGATTGCTGTGCGACGTACCCACACGGTGGAACTCTACGCCCCACATGTTGACCAGGCTCTATGAGCAGCGTAGAGCTATAGTGGAATACCAACTCCAACATGGGCGGCGTAGTGGGAGTCAGCCGCCTCAATTCTTTACAGAAGAGTGGGCCTGGTTGGCAGACATCTGCCAGGTCCTTGGAAACTTTGAGGAGTCTACCCAGATGGTGAGCGGCGATGCTGCAATCATTAGCGTCACCATTCCTCTGCTATGCCTCTTGAGAAGTTTCCTGCAAAGCATAAAGGCAGACGCTTTGCGCTCGGAAACGGAGGCGGGGGAAGACAGTATGTCGCTGGATAGTCAGAGCACCCTCATGTCTATATCTCAGCGCGTTGAGGAGGAGGAGGGGGAGGAGCATGAGGAGGAGGGGGAAGAGACAGCTTGGCCCACTGCTGAGGGTACCCATGCTGCTTGCCTGTCATCCTTTCAGCGTGTATGGCCTGAGGAGGAGGATCCTGAAAGTGATCTTCCGAGTGAGGACAGCCATGTGTTGCGTACAGGTACCCTGGCACACATGGATGACTTCATGTTAGGATGCCTTTCTCGTGACCCTCGCGTTACACGCATTCTGGCCACTACGGATTACTGGGTGTACACACTGCTCGACCCATGGTATAAGGAGAACCTTTCCACTCTCATACCCGAAGAGGAAAGGGGTTCGAGAGTGATGCTATACCACAGGACCCTGGCGGACAAACTGATGGTAAAATTCCCATCCGACAGCGCTAGTGGCAGAAGGCGCAGTTCCGAGGGCCAGGTAGCAGGGGAGGCGCGGAGATCAGGCAGCATGTACAGCACAGGCAGGGGAACACTATCCAAGGCCTTTGACAGCTTTATGGCTCCCCAGCAAGACTGTGTCACCGCTCCCCAGTCAAGGCTGAGTCGGCGGGAGCACTGTAAAAGGATGGTGAGGGAGTACGTAGCGGATCGCACGACCGTCCTCCGTGACGCCTCTGCCCCCTACAACTACTGGGTGTCGAAGCTGGACACATGGCCTGAACTCGCGCTGTATGCCCTGGAGGTGCTTGCTTGTCCTGCGGCTAGCGTCTTGTCAGAGAGGGTGTTTAGTGCGGCTGGGGGAATAATCACGGATAAGCGTACCCGCCTGTCAACCGACAGTGCCGACAGGCTTACAATCATAAAGATGAACAAAGCCTGGATTTCCCCAGAGTTCTCTTCTCCACCAGCGGACAGCAGCGATACCTAAACAATACGTAGGCTGCACCCGCGGATGGAAGCATCGTTCTCTATCACCATAAAAAACGGGGACCTTTTATCTTCATCAATCTGTGTATTATATTCATCCTCCTCCTCCTGCTCCTCCTCCTGAGACCTCATGTAATCACGCCGAACGGGCAATTTTTCTTAGGCCCACAAGGCTCAGTCATATAACTTTTGTAAACACTGTTTATACGTTTCAATTCTCAATTCAATAAACCGTTGAAACTTGCACCTGAACCAATTTTTATTTTAACTGGGCTGCCTACAGGCCTAGTTACAAATTAAGCAACATTAACCAAAGCGATTAATGGGTTTCACCTGCCCTCTTGGTTGGGCATGGGCAATTTTTCTGAAGTACATTTGTACTGTTGGTACACCAATTTTTTTGGGCCCTCGCCTACATTGTAATCCTAGTAATTTTTAGCCCACCTGCATTAAAGCTGACGTTACCTCAGCTGTGCTGGGCACTGCAATGGGATATATTTATGTACCGCCAGTGGGTTCCAGGGAGCCACCCATGCTGTCGGTCCACACGGAGTTGTAACTCCATGTGTCCACTTCTAAAGAACCCCAGTCAGACTGGGGCATGCAGTGTGGGCTGAAGCCCACCTGCATTAAACCTGACGTTACCTCAGCTGTGATGGGAACTGCAATGGGATATATTTATGTACCGCCGGTGGGTTCCAGGGAGCCACCCATGCTGTGAGTCCACAGGGACTTGACATTAGGAATTTGTACCTGCCAGTGTCTATGTATTAAAAACCCCGGTCAGACTGGGGCATGCAGTGTGGGCCGAAGACCACCTGCATTTAATCGGACGTTACCTCAGCTGTGATGGACAATGCAATGGGATATATTTATGTACCACCGGTGGCTTCCTGGGACCCACCCATGCTGTCGGTCCACACGGAGTTGTAACTCCATGTGTCCACTTCTAAAGAACCCCAGTCAGACTGGGGCATGCAGTGTGGGCCGAAGCCCACCTGCATTAAACCTGACGTTACCTCAGCTGTGATGGGAACTGCAATGGGATATATTTATGTACCGCCGGTGGGTTCCAGGGAGCCACCCATGCTGTGGGTCCACAGGGACTTGACATTAGGGATTTGTACCTGTCAGTGTCTATGTATTAAAAACCCCCGGTCAGACTGGGGCATGCAGTGTGGCCGAAGACCACCTGCATTTAATCGGACGTTATCTCAGCTGTGATGGACAATGCAATGGGATATATTTATGTACCACCGGTGGCTTCCTGGGACCCACCCATGCTGTCGGTCCACACGGAGTTGTAACTCCATGTGTCCACTTCTAAAGAACCCCAGTCTGACTGGGGCATGCAGTGTGGGCCGAAGCCCACCTGCATTAAACCTGACGTTACCTCAGCTGTCATGGGCAATGCAATGGGATATATTTATGTACCGCCGGTGGGTTCCAGGGAGCCACTCATGCTGTGTGTCACCAGGGACTTGACATTAGGAATTTTTACCTGCCAGTGTCTATGTATTAAAAACCCCAGTCTGACTGGGGCATGCAGTGTGGACCGAAGCCCACTTGCATTAAACCTGACGTTACCTCAGCTGTGATGGGCAATGCAATGGGATATATTTATGTACCGCCGGTGGGTTCCAGGGAGCCACCCATGCTGTCGGTCCACACAGAGTTGTAACTGCATGTGTCCGCTTCTAAAGGACCCCAGTCAGACTGGGGCATGCAGTGTGGGCTGAAGCCCACCTGCATTAAACCTGACGTTACCTCAGCTGTGATGGGAACTGCAATGGGATATATTTATGTACCGCCGGTGGGTTCCAGGGAGCCACCCATGCTGTGAGTCCACAGGGACTTGACATTAGGAATTTGTACCTGCCAGTGTCTATGTATTAAAAACCCCGGTCAGACTATGGCATGCAGTGTGGGCCGAAGACCACCTGCATTTAATCGGACGTTACCTCAGCTGTGATGGACAATGCAATGGGATATATTTATGTACCACCGGTGGCTTCCTGGGACCCACCCATGCTGTCGGTCCACACGGAGTTGTAACTCCATGTGTCCACTTCTAAAGAACCCCAGTCAGACTGGGGCATGCAGTGTGGGCCGAAGCCCACCTGCATTAAACCTGACGTTACCTCAGCTGTGATGGGAACTGCAATGGGATATATTTATGTACCGCTGGTGGGTTCCAGGGAGCCACCCATGCTGTGGGTCCACAGGGACTTGACATTAGGGATTTGTACCTGTCAGTGTCTATGTATTAAAAACCCCCGGTCAGACTGGGGCATGCAGTGTGGCCGAAGACCACCTGCATTTAATCGGACGTTACCTCAGCTGTGATGGACAATGCAATGGGATATATTTATGTACCACCGGTGGCTTCCTGGGACCCACCCATGCTGTCGGTCCACACGGAGTTGTAACTCTATGTGTCCACTTCTAAAGAACCCCAGTCTGACTGGGGCATGCAGTGTGGGCCGAAGCCCACCTGCATTAAACCTGACGTTACCTCAGCTGTGATGGGCAATGCAATGGGATATATTTATGTACCGCCGGTGGGTTCCAGGGAGCCACTCATGCTGTGTGTCACCAGGGACTTGACATTAGGAATTTTTACCTGCCAGTGTCTATGTATTAAAAACCCCAGTCTGACTGGGGCATGCAGTGTGGACCGAAGCCCACTTGCATTAAACCTGACGTTACCTCAGCTGTGATGGGCAATGCAATGGGATATATTTATGTACCGCCGGTGGGTTCCAGGGAGCCACCCATGCTGTCGGTCCACACGGAGTTGTAACTGCATGTGTCCACTTCTAAAGAACCCCAGTCAGACTGGGGCATGCAGTGTGGGCCAAAGACCACCTGCATTTAATCGGACGTTACCTCAGCTGTGATGGGCAATGCAATGGGATATATTTATATACCGCCGGTGGCTTCCTGGGACCCACCCATGCTGTCGGTCCACACGGAGTTGTAACTCCATGTGTCCACTTCTAAAGAACCCCAGTCTGACTGGGGCATGCAGTGTGGGCCGAAGCCCACCTGCATTAAACCTGACGTTACCTCAGCTGTGCTGGGCACTGCAATGGGATACATTTATGTACAACCGGTGGGTTCCAGGGAGCCACCCATGCTGTGGGTGCACACGGAATTCCCATTGCGGAGTTGTACCTGCCTGTGACTATTTATAAAAAACCCCGGTCTGACTGGGGCATGCAGACACCTTGACAGAATGAATAGTGTGTGGCACATGGGTTCCCCATTGCTATGCCCACGTTTGCAGCTCCTGATGGAGGTGGCACAGGATTGGATTTCTCATTGTTTCTGTACAGCATTATGGGCTATCGCCCCACCCCTTTTAAAGAGGGTCACTGCCTGGCCGTGCCAACCCTCTGCAGTGTGTGCCTGCGGTTCCTCCTCATATCAGACGAACTTATAAATAGACATGAGGGTGGTGTGGCTATGAGGCCAGCGTGTGGCATGAGGGCAGCTGAAGGCTGCGCAGGGACACTTTGGTGTGCGCTGTGGACACTGGGTCGTGCGGGGGGGTTGGGCAGCATGTAACCCAGAAGTGGCAGCGGAGTGTCATGCAGGCAGTGATTGTGCTTTGTTGGAGGTAGTGTGGTGCTTAGCTAAGGTATGCCTTGCTAATGACGGTTTTTCAGAAGTAAAAATTGTTGGGAGGGGGGGGCACTCTTGCCGCTATTGTGGCTTAATAGTGGGACCTGGGAGCTTGAGATGCAGCCCAACATGTAGCCCCTCGCCTGCCCTATCTGTTGCTGTGTCGTTCCCATCACTTTCTTGAATTGCCCAGATTTTCACAAATGAAAACCTTAGCGAGCATCGGCGATATACAAAAATGCTCGAGTCGCCCATTGACTTCAATGGGGTTCGTTACTCGAAACGAACCCTCGAGCATCGCAAAAATTTCATCTCGAGTAACGAGCACCCGAGCATTTTGGTGCTCGCTCATCTCTAAACCTGTGTGAAGTTATTCCATAAACGGCATCATATTCCTCACCTGCCTCCCATTTCAGATACACAGACCAAAGGCAGGACATGTGGAATTCTTCCACAATTAGAGAGACAGAAGGTCAGGGCAAGTGGTAATCAGGCAAACTGTGGTCAAATAACAAACCAAGATCAGGATAGGAAAAGACGAGAAAGCTAGGTGAACAGGCAAAGGTTCAAATCAAAAATCAGACAGAAATCAGTGACAAACACCCTATTGCTCAGGCATCCTCCAGTGGGATAAAGTGCCTTAAAGGGGTTCAGTCATTAAAAAAAAAATTCTATACTTACCTATTTCCCCCCAAGGCAGTCTACTTACTGTATCTTTTCCTTGCTGGTCTTCTCCTGTCTCCTGCAGTCCCCTGGGTCACTTCACCTCCAGCTGGCTGATTCTTCTGCTTCCTGTGATGTTTCGTACATTCACAGGCATTCTTCTTCCTGCCCGGCAATGTACACTACGTCACTAGTTCACAGCCCAGCATGGAGTGACGAGCAATTGCGGAGACTGCTCATGCCCACTGTCTCTGCAATAGATCAGCATTCCTTCCTAGCCAGTGAGTTACGTCACAGGGAAGTGATCTTCACTGACGTGCAGGAAGAAGAATGCGAGGAATGCATGCTGCATAACAAGCCGGCTGGCCGGAAGTGAGGTGACCCGTGGGGACTGGACAAAATCAGCAAGGAGAAGATGTCTTAAGGAGTTTGTCTGGGGAAGAATAGGTGAATATAGAATTTTTTTTTTATGACAAAACCTCTTTAAGTAACCTGAGGACAATCCGGATTGGCTGGCGACAGAAAGCTGGATAAACACAGTAGTCCCTTGAGAAGCCGATTAGCCATGCGCACACCCTATGGGCAGCCCTGAAAATGATATGCATGGTGTGATGTCTCCTGCACAGACTCCGGAAGAAATGCTTATGACTGTGAGCAGCGGGAGAAAAAGGTAGGGAAAACCGCCGGCCATGGCCTGAAGCTATAACAGACTGTCTTAATTCAACATATTTTTATTCTGGATCATAAAATGGATGCAGTCATAGAAGAAACCTTGTGGCAATCTGGACCTGGAATTGACTAGATACCTAATTAGTGATCCAAGCTGACCAGCATGATATAGAACATGTATGAAGCTTTGACTCGTGATGAAAGTTACCTGTGGGTAAAAATAGAATTTCATAATAGTCTGACTACCACTTGTTTTGCATGCATGCATTTTGATAGTCATTAAAAACTTTTCGCTGTGTTCATCAGTTATCCAAACCTTATATTTTCTCAGATTATATTTATTCCTTTATAGAATGCAAGTTTCGGAGTTCAAACAATATGATTTACAGAAAAGTTGCACAGCATCAACCTATATTGTGTAATAGCCCATCTACCCCCAGGAAAATCATAGTGTTCCAATTATTGTTTGTGGATTCGTTAATAAAGCTTATTAATTTGAGTAACTTTACACTTTGGCTTCCTATTTATCTGGGCACAGTATACAGTACAAAGTATTTAAGTCACAAAACTTGTCCATAAAATCTATAAAAACGCGATTGACAAAACCAACCCACGACCAACTGAGGGAAGCAATTACTAGTCCAGCTATCCTCTAAATTTCAGTTAGTTCAGCTTGTTTGGTTACCTTATTTGGAAAATAGTCCAATTAAAAACACATGAAACTTGTCAAATAAAGACACATTTATTTATGTATAAGAATATGCATTTCTTATGTTAAAGCACAGCCTGTAATAGTCTATAAAGTAGACATATATCAAAATAGCTAAGCAATCGAGCAAAAAACAATAAAAAGTTGGATTTTTTAAGACTTTGTTGCATCCCCTTTTTGTAGAAAGACTTCTAGACAAGAAAATCAAGTTTACTAGTGCTTGGCATTCCTCTGGGGTGGTTGAATCCCAAATTTGCTGAATCTTTGCCTTTAATCCGTCCTTGGTGCTGCATGGATTTTTACGCAGCTCCCGCTTCATCTTTCCCCTTAAGGACTCAATTGGCGACAACTCAAGGCTGCTTGCAGGCCAGGGAAGTGTGGGGATCCCATTTTGAGCCAACCAGGCTTTAGTTGACTTAGCTGTATGACTTCACTCTCCATCTTGTTGGAAAATTAATTCTCCATCATTAGTCTGAAGCTTCGGAATAGAGGGCAAAAGATGTTCAGCCAAAATGTTTTGGTACATGGGAACATTGATAGTACTCAGTATGAAGTGGAGACTGCCAATGCCTTTAGGTGTCATGCATCCCACACCAGTACAGAAGCTTGAAACGTCTCTGTCCGAGTTAGGCAGTCTGAGTGAAAGGCTTCTTCAGAAGTTTGGATCACTTGTTTGCACTCATCGCCAATGCAAAGCTCAAACCTGAACTCGTCACTCCATATTATCATATTCCACTTATGAGGCACCCTGTTTTGGCGCTCCTGAGCCCACACCAGACGTTTCTCTTTTTGCAGGCTTGAAGAAGTGGTTTTTCCTTTGCCTTTTAGAAGCCAAAGCCTAGTCTGCATATGGCTCTATTGCATATTAGGTTACTTAAATTCTTGCCAGTAACAGAATTCAATTGCATTGAAATTGCAGCAGCTGATGCTCGCTGATTCTTCTTGACAATTCTATGCAACGCTTTTCTGTCTTTGGCAGAACTTTTTCACGTGAGGCTCATTTTCTTCTGTTTTTGAAATGATACCTTGAACTATCAAGTGAGGTATATCCAATGTTTTGGAAATCAAATATTGGCTTTTCCTTTTTATGCTATTTTATAATTTACAATGATTTTACAATGATGCATGTATTTAAAACAAATGGTAATATGAAAAGCAGTAGTATAGCCTGCTGGACAAAGCATAAAAGTTCATCTGCTTTTGACAAGTGGCTTCCAGCATAAAAGAAGCACACACATAATACATAATACACACATACATAATCATGTCCAGTTATGCGCTCAACATAACAACAATGATTTTTGCCATTCTTCTCTGTAGATCCTCTCAAGCTCTGTTAGGTTGGATGGGGCCCGTCTGTGGACGCCATTTTCAGGTTAAGAGATGTTCGTTTGGGTTCAAGTCAGGGCCCTGACTGGGGCATTCAAGGACATTCACAAAGTTGTCCCTAAGCCACTCCTGTGTTTTCTTGGCTGTCTGCTTATGGTCATTGTTATATAATGGCTGTAATTCCAAGATAGATAACCCACAGCACTCCAGAGTATGCACTTTAGTGCAGAGGTATTTCTTTAATGCAAAGCTACCAAAGGGACCATGGACCTCCAGAGCATTGGGGTTGATGTACTTCTGATATAGAGTGTAGATCTCTGCAGTCTTTGGTGAGAAGCCTAGGAAGCCAGCAATGTTTTTAGCAAGCTCCTTAGTGGCTCTTCTCAGGTGGTGCAGCCCTTAAGAAGAGGAGTTCTCACAAGCAGCTGAAGAGATCTACACTCTATATCGGAAGCACATCAACCCCAATGCTATATCCAGCATATTTCTAAAGAAAGGGGCTGCATCCCCGAAATGCGTTAAATGCGCTGGTTATTGATCAATAAAGAGAAATCGGGTTAATTTTCCTAGTCTAAAAGAGCCTACAGCCCACCGTCTTCTCTTTTTCTGTACTTCACAAGGGAAATGCGAGGCCCCCAAAACTACATACCAAGTGTCACAACAAAGGGTCTCAATAATTGTGTCAATGCAAAAGGTTCGTTTTCATTCTTGAAAAAAAATTCTAAAGTTTTTGAACATTTTGCTTTCACTTTGTCATTATGGGGTATTGAGTGCAGAATGATAGGGGGGAAACTTGAATTTCTTTTTAATTTGCACAAGCCCACAACATAACAAAATACAAGCAAAGTGAAAGGGTCTGAAGACTTTCTGGATCCTCAAAAATAAACCAACAACTCAACATTCTTCATTGCTCAGACGCTGTCCTGCCCTCTTCCCCTTCAGTGGTAGAACCACATTACCACATTTATGTCTTCATCTTATCCGGCTGTCCTCGCTTTTACCCCTCCATAGACTAGACTTTTTTTTCCTCCAAATACATAGTCTAGTGATTTTGAAACTGAGAGTCAGAGCAGTAGATGCCATGCAGTTGCACCGATCTCTAAATTAGCAACATAACAGGCTCCTTTAGTGATTATTTTAATGTTCCCCTGGGTATGAAGACAAATCCTAAGGTATTTTTTCAATGTTGGCAGTAGAGTTACACTTATAATCTTCCTCTTTCTGTTTTCTACCTAGTAATCTGCTTCTTGCAGCGGCTACAGCCACTAACTGGTTAATTCCCCCTCCTGCTCTGACTGCTCTCTCTGATAACTCCAGCTTGTTTTCAACCCCTGCCTCAATGTAGAGGGTTCAGGGAGATGCCAAAGGGAGCGATGAAGGGGGAAAAGAACAGGGAGCATGTTTCAATGATTTTCGATCCGCATAGTCAAATTTTAAGCCTCTTTGACTCCTTTATATTTGATGGAGACCTCTCCTGTCTGGGGATTTCGGAAATCAACATTTTCTTTTCTGTTCTGCCACCAATTTTGAACATTTTTGCTGAATCAACAGCAAAACGTGTCTCTCTATTCTTTCTTTGCCACAAATAGTTAAAATATGAAATATATCACATGAATAAAAAATTTGACAAAATTCCCCTCTTCGCGTCCTAAAGCCGTACTTATACCGGCGAGACATACGAAACTCACACAAAAATAGAACCCATTATTTGCAATAGATCTATTTACATAGGCGACTTCTCTCTTGCAACAATGCTGCGAGACGGAGAAATTTCAGCATGTTCTCTTTTTTTTCTGCGAGTTTGCAGAAATATCACCCATTATTTTCAGAGTGTGAAAAAAAATCACATCGCACCCACACTGCACTTGCATGTACATGTGAGTTTCATGCAAGTGTGATGAGATTTTTAATTTTACCAAATGAACATACCCATGATTTCAACGCATGTGAAAGACGTGTTTGCAAATCGCTTGTTTAGTAATACAATGTGAGTTTCTTGCAAAATTTATCACAATGTATGCAAAAGCGCAATATTGGTTTCAAGTTTTTCGGACCGCTATTGCAATCACCCATGTAAATACCCCCCTTATGGCTTATTCACACGTCCGTATATCGGCTGGGTTTTCACGCCCGGCCGATATATGGTGTCCCTTTTTGCAGGGGGGGGGGGGGGGAGACGGGCCGGGAGCAGTGCACTGAGCTCCAGACCCCTCTCCGCCCTTTCTCCGACCCCTTTCCGCCCCTCGACACTATTTGCAAAAAAAACCCACTTAAAACAAGACAAATTGTATTTTTCTGTATCTTTTAGAAAACACAGACTGCACACAGATAACCTCTATCTCTAGTTTTATATCTCCCTATTGACTTGAATGTCAGTAAAACAGATCAGAATAGTGCATATGATGAGTTTTGTGATGCAACGCTTGTCGGCATTTAAAAATTCGTTAGTGTGTCTTGCACCATAGAATAATATTTGTCTATATGCTGTTCGTATGTTGTCTGTTTTTTCAGCAGACTACACACAGTTGAAAAAAATGCTAGCGTGCCGGAAGACTTATGCAAAGCGTTAAACATCAGTCTATAAACCAAACCACCATATTTAAATAAATTTCTGTAGTGGTCTACCAGGACTCAAATATAAGGATAGGTAATCAATATCAGATTAGTAAAAGACTGACTCTCAGCAACCCCAACCTGAGCTGCACAAAGGCAGTGTGACCAATGTACTTGACATCATAGGCCAATGAAGAAGCCACAGCACTCACCTGAATGCCTTGGACCTTTTAGACAACTGATTGACAGGAATTCCAGGATTTGGACCCCCACTAAGTTTATATTGATGACTAAGGAAAATGCATCAATATTTGAGTCCTGGCAAAGCCCTTTAAAGATTCAGGTTTGGTCAACATTTTTCCTTAAGTATATCTCTTGCCATCTATATCTGGGTTCTTTAGCCTGGTCATCATATTCTATGCCTGCAATTTCAGTAATTTTCTCTATCGGTCATGTTGGTGTTTTGTTTCCTTATTTACTGAAAAACCAATAAAAACCATTGTTAACCTGATAAGGGAGAAGTGTAAGGGCCCATTTACACACAAAGATGATCGCTCAAAAGATGGCTTTTGAGCGATCATTTCGCATAAACTACTAATTGGTACTAATGCCAATTAGTAGCTTATTAATGCCTGTGAGCCATGGGGAGCTATATTCAAAGAACAGCGGGTGGTCTGTTCTCTGAATACATTCCCTTTGTTCTGCCAGGGGGCTGACAGCTGAATGTTATCAGTGCTCCCTGCAGAGAACACAGCATGAAGTCTCTGCTATCAGCTCTTCTTTCCCAAACGATGGATTTTATGCTGAACATAAAATCATCGTTCAGCAGCAAAGTGAAAGATGGGCACATTTACATGTAATGATTATCGCTCAAAAGATGGCTTTTGAATGAATTTTAAGCGATAATCGTTGTGTGGAAAAGGGCCATAAGAAATATGTGGACTGGACATCTGATCTCACAAAATGGCTCAGATGTTTAACACATACATTAAAAAGTCTCATGATATTTAGGACCAGGTATGAGAGATCTTCTATATACACAATTCAAAATATTGCAAATATTTTCTGCAAATGTCTCACACAGTGTCAGAAAAACATAAGAATCGTCTCAAACTGCTTAAACATATGCAGCATTTTTAAAGCCCGGATTATGCACTTTTTATACACAAGCTCCTGAGTGTATAAGCACTACAGCCACCTCTAAAATTGACCTCCCATAAATGAATGCATTTCGCTTTTGTCTAATGGCTGGCAGCTTATAATAAGGGCATGTACAATAGTGATAGAACTGTAATAGACTCTGACAGAGACATTTTGGGGAGTTTGCTGCTTTCAGACACTGTAGGAAATCAATGGCTTTTGTTTTCCTGTACTAATTTGAAATAGTCTGTTAAAAACATGGCCTCATAGAGCCTTATTAAGTGTAGCATAAAGGGCATAGGAGGCCAGGAAATCAAAAGAACCCTGCATGGACAGTTTACGTATTTTTCTTCTATTTGTCAAATTGAATGGAAGTTATCAGCTGGTACTATAGTTGTGTTCCACAAACATAATTACTCTCATTCACTTGTACAGTAATATTACCAAATATAAATACTGAGAAATCAGCTTTGTCTTCTTCTATGATCTGGCAAGAACTTAGAGGTTGAAAGGGTAAGTGTAGGATGTCCAGATAGTCTTTAATAAGATTCTCTAGTTTAGGAAGAATGCTGGCATGGTAGTACTTTGCAGAAGAGTTAAGCCCTGTAAATTTCATTGGGAAGTATTCTTCATCTTCCTGTCCCGACTCCACAAAAGGACACAATACTGAAAATTGAGATGGAACACATGTATTTGGTTCTCAAAGTGCCTTATGTTCATATTAGGCGTCAACATCTGAATACCGCTTATTTTTGCCTTTCAGTTTCCATAATTCACCATTGTAGGAAGATCTTGCAGAAAGAAATTTATCTTGAAGATTGTATGCTTCAAGTTGGGAAGAACTCTTCGGAACTTTTTGTATAAAGAAGAGGGTTGAGGAGAGCTAGCCAGGCTGAAATGGTCTAAATTAATGGAGGACGACTCCAGGGATGGCTCTTTGCGGTTATGGACTATAGTATTGCTCACAATGATATGTGTCATCCAGCAGCCAAAGAAGGGAAAAATAACCAGAAAAAAGCAAAATGTTCCATTATATTCTCTTCCTGGGGTATTCTATATGGCAAAAATACCTTGTTTGTTGCATTGGGGACACACAGAATTTGGAGACATGAGGTGTATGGATAGCTTTCTTCAGTGTCAGGGTCAGCTATGATTTTGTTGACATTCATAGGAGACATTTTGTCCATAAAAGTGAAGTTTATATTTTTTCACAACTCTGACTCAATGTTGAAAATGCATCTGACATTATCTTGTGCTACTTGTACAATGGGGATGTAACAAAATACTAGGGCACATGATGGCACCAAGAAAGAATAGAAAATTATAAAGCCTATGTGTAGCACTGAGTGGGGAGGGTTTACACGGAACAAGAAGCCAGCGATCCAGCAATAGTTTTTTTGCTGACTGAAAGTCAGCTATAAAGACATGCAAACAAATAGTGAGCGTTTTTTTTTGCATTTGCACAGAACGATTATTGCTCAAATCCATTCGTTTCAACAAATTTTGGGTGATAATTGTTATGTGTAAATGGGCCATTGGGAGACAGTGATCATGCTATCCTTGAATTTTGGATAACAAGGGGAGAAAGACCTGAGAAGACTCAGAATTTAATGTTGGATTTCAGAAAGGCAGACTTTAACCCCTTATTGACGCGGCCCTTTTTGTTTTCCATTTTTATTTTTTCCTCCCCTGTTTTAAAAAATCGTAACTCCTTTATTTATCCATTGCTGTCGCTGCATCAGGGCTTGTTTTTTGCGGTTGTATTTTTCAATTGTACTATTTAAAGTTCCATATAATGTACTGAAAAACTTTTTAAAAATTCTAAGTGGAGTAAAATAAAAAAAAAATGACATTCTGCCATCTTTCCGTGACACTTGTTTCTGCGGCGCACAAACTGCAACAAAAATGACATGATAACTTTATTCTATGGGTCAGTACGATTACTACGATACCAAATTTGTACAGTTTTTTTTTGCTGTACTATTTTAATTTTTTTTTAAAGACATTTCATTTTTAAAAATTATTTTCTGCCAGCATTTTCAGCGCGCAATAACTTTTTTATTTTTCCGCCGACGTAATTTTGCGAGGGCTCATTTTTTGTGAGACATCCTGTAATTTACGTTTGTACCATTTTGAAATACATATGACATTTTGATCACTTTTTATTGCTTTTTTTCTGGGAGACAGGGTGACAGAAAAATTGCATTTCTGGCGGGTTTTTTTTACTTTTTCCAGATGACGTTCACCGTGCGGGGTAAATAATGCACTACTTTGATAGATAGGACTTTTACGGACGCAGCGATATCAATATATATTTTTGTTTTATTACTTACCGTATATACTCGGGTATAAGCCGACCCGGGTATAAGCCGAGGCACCTAATTTTACCACAAAAAACTGGGAAAACTAGGTGCCTCGAGTATAAGCTTAGCTAGACTAGTTAAAAAAAAACAAAAATGCAATATTCAACTCCCAGCTGGTGTCTGTGTCCCCGGCGCGATGGTCTCCCCAGTGGTACGGCAAGCTGCTATGTAATTCTCCCCGCTGCCATCTCTCTGCTCGGCTTTGAATTTCCCCGTGATAAGCAAGTAAGCGCTGTGATTGGATCAAGCAACAACCAATCACAGTCGGCGCTCGATGAACCAATCACAGCCATTCAGTGATGTCATTCACTGAATGGCTGTGAATGATCGGGCGGCAACTGTGATTGGCTGGCGTTCGAACCAATCACAGAACTTACTTACACAGCGCTGACGGCGGGGGAATTGAAAGCCAAGCAGGGAGATAAAAACAGGGAGAATGCTCAAGCAGCTTGCCACACCACCGAGAAGACCATCGCGCCGGGGACACAGACGCCAGCTGGGAGGTGAGTATTGCATTTTTTTTTACCTACTCCCTCACTCGAGTATAAGCCAAGGGGGGGCTTTTTCAGCATAAAAAATGTGCTGAAAAAGTCAAGCTTATACCCGAGTATATACAGTAGATAATTTTATTATAGATATGGCAAAAGGGGGGTGATTTAAACTTTTATTACTTTTTTTTTTTTTTTACAATCAATAAAATTTTATTGATCTAATTTTTACTTTTTTCTTTAGTCCTCCTAAGGGACTACAACATGTGATGCTTTGATCACTTCTGCAGTATGATGTAATGCTACAGCATTACATCACACTGCATTCTGACAGGCAGCCTATCAAGCCGTCCCCACGGGGACGGCTTGATAGTCAGTCTGCCAAGACAGCCCTGGGGCCTTTCAGAAGGTCCCCGGCTGCCATGACACCTGTACAGCTCCCTGTGATCTCACCATGGGGAGGCCGTACGAGACCCCCGAACGATGTTTTAAATGCCACTGTCAGAATTGACAGCAGCATTTCAAGGGTTAATAGCTGCAATCAGCTATTGCCCGCGGGTGTCAGCTGTAATAAACAGCTGACACCCACGCTGTATGAAGAGAGGTCGCCCGCGTTCTCACTTCATACATAGCCCGACACTGCAGGACGTAAATGTACGTCCTGGAGTGGGAAAGGGTTAATGGACTCAGAAAGGGAGTAGGAAGAATCCAATGGCTGGATGTTCTTAAGCAAAGAAATTTCCAAGGATAGGAAATTTGGCGGAGTGAGATTTTCAAAAGCACAATCGTTAACAATCCCTAAAAGAAGAAAGAATGGGAAGCATTTAAAGAGACCAGCATGGAGGAGCACAGAACTTGCACACATTAAAAGTGAAGAAAAATATGTTTAGCAAATTGAAACAAAGGGGCATATCTAAAGAAGAATATAATGCGCTCTCTTGCTCCTCTACTTTCCTTTTTTACTTTTTTATGTTTGTTCTTTTTTCTATTCTTCTAATAGCAAGGTTCTCAGTTGTATTAATTAGCTGTATATTTTTACCTGGCCTTTCACTTCCCTTCCGATATTGCACTAGTTTAAAGCTCTCCTGATGAGTGAAGCCAGGCACCTGCCAGATATATCCTTATCTGTCTTTGTAAGGTGCAACTGTCTCTAGCAAGGAGTCTATCAGTTGCACACCATTAATGCGCCATATACAAAATGCGCATGATTGGTGCGGCCGACAGTGTGTGGTTGTGGGAGGAGGAGAGAAGGAGAGTAGAGGAGGGGAAGCCGATGCAGTACATGCAGCGGAGACAGCAGGTCAGCTCTCGAAGAGGGAAGGGCTGTTACCTGGGGAAACAACAGCCAATATCAGGCTGCAGACTCCTGCGGCATGTGCTCCTCCCACTGAGAGACTGCAGTTGTGATTGCTCAGTGCACTGCCTGCTGCATGATTGGTCCAGGTGCCAGTACACTGGGAGCGGAGGACGAGTACATGTTGTGCAACAAGGTATGTACCACATGTAATTTTGTATGTATAGCTGGTATAACTTATACTAGCTGTACATATTGTGGCAAGCGGGGTTCACTTGCCTGCAGATCGCTGACCTCAGGAGACTTGCAGCTCTTTTAGATCTGGTGCCTGCCAGCATTTATTTTCGAGCACAGAAAACATGTACAGCCTATCACATAGTCCATATTCCACACCCCACCTGAGTGTGAGTTTAAGTTCATCTTCCCTGTCAAACTCAAGGCCTTACAGTACAGGGTATGAGTCAAGGGTTGTCGTCTCTGTCCAACTCAGGCCTTTGCTAGTTGACCTTCGACCTCCAGCCTGCAGCACCTCAACTCTGCTGAGCTGTCACTTCCCCTCTGAGTGTGGCAAGAACTGATCTTTTCATCTTACTTCCTGCCACACCCACAGTGTTAACTTTCTCTCCAGTACCAAAATTCTTGTCCTTTACAGGCCCTATGTACTGCACTGCTACAATATATCATTATATACAGAAGATATCCAGGTTATACCAGCATGTTCCATATCACTATATACAGGGGGATGTACATCCTGTATATAGTGATATGGAGCATGCTGGTATAGTCTGGATATCTCCTGTATCTAATTATATATGCACTACTGGTATAAGCTATACACCCCCTGCATGTAGTGATATTGACCATGCAGGTATACCCAGATATATCATTATATACAGGAGATGTATTACATATACCAGCTGTACATCAACCTACTAATGCCAATTGAACATGAGTATGTGTGTGGGTGCTTCTCATGCTCCGCCTCTGATGACAAAAACATGACATTATCGCAGGTCCTACAGCATATATAAAACACAGAGCCTGACTGACAGAAGAAGAACAAAGTTAGGGCTCTTCGAAGTTGAGGACAAAAATAACAAAATGACAATACAACTAAGCCGTTATTATCTCATATTAACATTATTAGCATTATTAGCATAATTGTCATTTTAGCATTCCTGACAGGAGACACCGATCTACCGCCACCACAGAGATCTGGCGGGCTGAAGGACCTGTGGTGATGTCACTTCCACGGGACCAGCGCTGCTGTGAGAGGAGCCATTCTGGAGTTTGGTAGAAAGTACTGTACACTGGATAAGCACCAACCCAAAGAGCCGCCTACAGAGCCGGATAGCAGCTACCAGGACCTGTGATGATGTCACCATCATGTAATCCCCTGTGTGGGTGGAGTCAGGGATCACATGACCAGGGGCTGATTACTGTATCCAGGAGTCTGCTGTGCTGGTTGACATCCCTGCTGGTTGAGCTGAAGAGATCAGGATGTAGCAGAGCTGTGTGTGGTAATCAGGATGGATGTAGTAGAGCTGTGTGTGTGATGCCTGCGATGGATGTGGATGTAGCACAGCTGCGTGTGTGATGTGTAATTGAATTCAATGAATGGCCAAGCGCTGTCTGTGATTGGCTGAGCACTGTGACCAATCACAGACAGTGCTCAGCTGTCATTCAATGAATGATTGAGCGCTGCCTGTGATTGGCTTAGCACTCAGCCAATCAGATACAGCCCTTTCAGCAGGTGGGGATTTTAAATCCCCGCCTGCTGAAAGAGATCAGTGAAGTGACGGGACCCAAGCTGCTAGACGCGCCTGAGCCCCGGCAGCGGTGGAGAGGTGAGTATTTATTTATTTACACCAGATAGGAATAATTTTCAGGGAAGGGCTTATATTTAAAACCCTTCCCTGAAACTTACTGCAGGGGTGGGAGCATCGCGATCCTATGCCACAGCTGTCGCAGCTGGGACAGCTGTGGCAGGGGATTCTTTACTCCCTGTGGGGATGAAGAAATCCTCTGACACAGCTGTAGCAGCTGTGACAGCTGTGGCAGGGAATTCTTTACTCCACGTGGGGAGTCCCCTTGTCACTGAACACTGTGACAGTGCTGTCACAGTGTTCAGTGAAAAGGGGACCCCCACTGGGGAATATTGACACACACTATGGTGCACGCATGTCCTATGTTTTGCAGGTACGTGCATTTGCACGCCTCTACAACACGAACATGTGAACACACCATAGGGAACCAATGGTTTTAATAGACTCGTAGTTTTGTGCGCAGCTCGTTTGAAAGCAGCTCAAGGCCACTCTAACACATGGCGGCGGCAAAATGCCACGATTTTGATTGCAGCATTTTGCCACAATTTTTATCTGCATTTTCAAATGCAAGTTACTGCATTCAACAACGCCTTTTAATGTACCCCATCATTGTGATAGGTGATGAGATACGTTAAAAAGCGTGAAAACATGCCACAATAGAGCAGGTGGCACTCAAAAACGCTGTGTTCGAGCGCAGCTTTGTAATGCCCCACTGAAATCAATGGGAGCGCTGTACGTGTTCCAAATGCCACGGTAATCACTGTGAAAAGCACATGTGTGAGAGTGGCCTAAGGGGCTACAAACAAATTTTCATGTAGTCCAGCAGATGAGTCATTTTTGGAAAGCTTATGCCAAGCAGCTAGATCATTTATGCAAATTTATTTTGCAGCTTTATGAAGCACGATTTAGCTTTGGGTACCGATACAGGGGAGTGGGGTGGGCCTGAGCTAAACTTTTGCACCTGGGCCCCTGAGCCTTTAGTTAGGCCTCTGGAGTCCATCATATAGGTAATTCACTCAATGGTCTAGAAATCCAAATCCTTGCTGACTGCAACCTCACAGTAGCCAGTTGTTCACCTCTAGAATCCTGTTCCATCTTTTTTTTATTCCATGGCTATCCACTGGGAGAATGGATGAGAAAACTACCTGTGACTTCACTTTCCTGCCAATGTCTTCAAAGTCTCTGCAGATAGTTGCAAGGTCCTTTTTTGTGGTGTCATTTGTCCCTACATGTATTAGTAGGAATGGGTGGAGTTTAGAGATTAGCGAGCACCAAAATGCTCGGGTGCTCGTTACTCGGGACGAAAATTTTGCGATGCTCGAGGGTTCGTTTCGAATAACGAACCCCATTGAAGTCAATGGGCGACCCGAGCATTTTTGTATATCGCCGATGCTCGCTAAGGTTTCCATTTGTGAAAATCTGGGCAATTCAAGAAAGTGATGGGAATGACACAGCAACGGATAGGGCAGGCGAGGGGCTACATGTTGGGCTGCATCTCAAGTTCCCAGGTCCCACTATTAAGCCACAATAGCGGCAAGAGTGGGCCGGGGGGGGGGGGCCCAGCCGCACTAAACACCCTCTCTGACAAGACGCTAGCCGCAGGACAAGCAAGCACCTCCAGGGCATACAGCGCGAGTTCAGGCCACGTGTCCAGCTTTGACACCCAGTAGTTGTAGGGGGCAGAGGCGTCACCGAGGACGGTCGTGCGATCGGCTACGTACTCCCTCACCATCCTTTTACAGTGCTCCCGCCAACTCAGCCTTGACTGGGGAGCGGTGACACAGTCTTGCTGGGGAACCATAAAGCTGGCAAAGGCCTTGGAGAATGTTCCCCTGCCTGCGCTGTACATGCTGCCTGATCTCTGCGCCTCCCCTGCTACCTGGCCCTCGGAAATGCGCCTTCTGCCACTAGCGCTGTCGGATGGGAATTTTACCATCAGCTTGTCCGCCAGGGTCCTGTGGTATAGCAACACTCTCGAACCCCTTTCCTCTTTGGGAATGAGAGTGGAAAGGTTCTCCTTATACCGTGGGTCGAGCAGTGTGTACACCCAGTAATCCGTAGTGGCCAGGATGCGTGTAACGCGAGGGCCACGAGAAAGGCATCCTAACATGAAGTTAGCCATGTGTGCCAGGGTACCTGTACGCAACACATGGCTGTCCTCACGAGGAAGATCACTTTCAGGATCCTCCTCCTCCTCCGGCCATACACGCTGAAAGGATGACAGGCAAGCAGCATGGGTACCCTCAGCAGTGGGCCAAGCTGTCTCTTCCCCCTCCTCCTCATGCTCCTCCCCCTCCTCCTCCTCCTCAACGCGCTGAGATATAGACATGAGGGTGCTCTGACTATCCAGCGACATACTGTCTTCCCCCGCCTCCGTTTCCGAGTGCAAAGCGTCTGCGTTTATGCTTTGCAGGGAACTTCTCAAGAGGCATGGCAGAGGAATGGTGACGCTAATGATTGCAGCATCCCCGCTCACCATCTGGGTAGACTCCTCAAAGTTTCCAAGGACCTGGCAGATGGCTGCCAACCAGGCCCACTCTTCTGTAAAGGATTGAGGAGGCTGACTCCCACTACGCCGCCCATGTTGGAGTTGGCATTCCACTATAGCTCTACGCTGCTCATAGAGTCTGGCCAACATGTGGAGCGTAGAGTTCCATCGTGTGGGCACGTCGCACAGCAATCGGTGCACTGGCAGATTAAACCGATGTTGCAGGGTCCGCAGGGTGGCAGCGTCCGTCTTGGAGTTGCGGAAATGTGCGCTGACCCGGCGCACCTTTCCGAGCAGGTATGACAAGTGTGGGTAGCTTTTCAGAAAGCGCTGAACCACCAAATTAAAGACATGGGCCAGGCATGGCACGTGCGTGAGGCTGCCGAGCTACAGAGCCGCCACCAGGTTACGGCCGTTGTCACACACGACCATGCCCGGTTGGAGGCTCAGCGGCGAAAGCTCTGTCAGACCCTGCAGCAGTTCGTGGGCCGTGTGCCTCTTCTCTCCTAAGCTGAGTAGTTTCAGCACGGCCTGCTGACGCTTGCCCACCGCTGTGCTGCCACGCCGCGCGACAGCGACTGCTGGCGACGTGCTGCTGCTGACACATCTTGATTGTGAGACAGAGGTTGCGTTGGAGGAGTAGGGTGGTTTAGTGGAGGAAGCATACACCGCCGCAGATACCAGCACCGAGCTGGGGTCCGCAATTCTGGGGGTGGGTAGGACGTGAGCGGTCCCAGGCTCTGACTCGGTCCCAGCCTCCACTAAATTCACCCAATGTGAAGGGAGATGTAGTGGCCCTGCCCGCCTGTGCTTGTCCACGTGTCCGTTGTTAAGTGGACCTTGGCAGTAACCGCGTTGGTGAGGGCGCGTACAATGTTGCGGGAGACGTGGTCGTGCAGGGCTGGGACGGCACATCGGGAAAAGTAGTGGCAACTGGGAACCGAGTAGCGCGGGGCCGCCGCCGCCATCATGCTTTTGAAAGCCTCCGTTTCCACAAGCCTATACGGCAGCATCTCCAGGCTGATCAATTTGGCAATGTGCAGGTTTAACGCTTGAGCGTGCGGGTGCATGGCAGCGTACTTGCGCTTGCGCTCAAACAGTGGCGCTAGCGATGTCTGGACGCTGCGCTGAGAGACATTGCTGGATGGGGCTGAGGACAGAAACAGAACGCTGTAATTAAATGTGCCACTTATTGGCCTGTGGTTGGAGGCTGACTTCGCTTACGGAACGCACAGCAGAGCCAGGAAATAATTTTGCGCAAGCCTGCTGTAACACTTAGCTGGCTGCATATGAATTAGGACAACTACCCCCAGCACAGACCCAGTACACTGAGGACGGTCACAGGCAGCCCAAATAGATTTTTTTTCCCAAATGTTTTTGGAAAGGCCCACTGCCTATATACACTGTATATGTCTTCTCTCTCTGCGTCACCACTACTGGCCCTGGAGTATGTAAAATAACTGCAAACTGTTGCACTGTGGACTGGAATACAGCTGTGATGTAACAGTCAACACAGAGCCAGGAAATAATTTTGCGCAAGCCTGCTGTAACACTTAGCTGGCTGCGTATGAATTAGGAGGACAACTACACCCAGCACAGACCCAGTACACTGAGGACAGTCACAGGCAGCCCAAATAGATTTTTTTTCCCAAATGTTTTTGGAAAGGCCCACTGCCTATATACACTGTATATGTCTTCTCTCTCTGCGTCACCACTACTGGCCCTGGAGTATGTAAAATAACTGCAAACTGTTGCACTGTGGACTGGAATACAGCGGTGATGTAACAGTCAACACAGAGCCAGGAAATAATTTTGCGCAAGCCTGCTGTAACACTTAGCTGGCTGCGTATGAATTAGGAGGACAACTACACCCAGCACAGACCCAGTACACTGAGGACAGTCACAGGCAGCCCAAATAGATTTTTTTTCCCAAATGTTTTTGGAAAGGCCCACTGCCTATATTCAATAAATATGTCTTCTGTCCCTGCCTCACCACCACTACTGGCCCTGGACTATGTATAATTACTGCAGGGCGCAATGCTCTGCACGGCCGATATACAAAAAAAAAAAAGTGCAACACTGCAAAAAGCAGCCTCCACACTACTGCACACGGTTAGATGTGGCCCTAAGAAGGACCGTTGGGGTTCTTGAAGCCTAAAATACTCCTAACACTCTCCCTATAGCAACTCCAGCAAGACAGCACTTTCCCTGATCTCTGTCAGAACGCATCTGTGGCGAGTCGTGGGAGGGGCTGATTTATATACTCCGGTGACACCTGATCTCGCCAGCCACTCACTGCAGGGGGGTGGTATAGGGCTTGAACGTCGCAGGGGGAAGTTGTAATGCCTTCCCTGTCTTTCTATTGGCCAGAAAAGCGCGCTAACGTCTCAGAGATGAAAGTGAAAGTAACTCGAACATCGCATGGTGCTCGTTTCGAATAACGAGCATCTCGAATAGCTAATACTCGAACGAGTATCAAGCTCGGACGAGTACATTCGCTCATCTCTAGTGGTGTTCTGTAGGACTGAAGAGTCTTTGATTTGTGCACCTGGAAGACAGCACACCTCTCGTGAGGTTATGTCAGGTCTGCAATCAACTGTCTCTGTTCCCTTCAACAGGGATTCCCCCACAAATACTACTCTTCTTTTCTTCTTAACAACACTTTATTTCCATCCAAGAGGTTCCTGCATGCTTACAAGACTGTTCTTTGTGGGCAAAGTCATTTCTTGATGTAGCTCTTCATTGTTCTCCTGTGTGAAAGCCTGGTACTGGTTCCTGAGCAGTATGGGTGCTGGCTGATTTCTGCTTCTTTGGGTCACATGCTTCCATTCCTCTGCTTCTGCATGTACACTGAAAATGTATTTTCCTTCAACATTCTGAAGAGTTACTTGTGCTCTATCAAGGAAATCCTAATCCTCCTTAATGAATTTCAATGTAGCTATTCTCTCCTGAAGACTTTGCACCTTTTCCTTCCAAGAGAGACACAAACCTGAATTTCTGGCAGTTGAAATTTGGCTTTTCCTCTGGTAGATCTGTAAACATATACTGTAGCATATGTTGCAGCTCACCATATGGCTATTCTCCCATTCCATGTTGCACATAGTCAGTTGATGTCCACTTCCAAACTTCTAATAGTCAGGCCCACGGTCTGGCGATGTCCTCTGATTAGCTAGATTCTGGCTAAACCCAGTGATAATCCCACTCACAGCGACTCTTCAGTCTTACCAGAATGCACTGGGAATATGCAAATTAACTTCCTGGCGCTCCAATCTCTGGTTAGGCCTCCCAGCATGCCCCTGAGGTTCTCAGCAGTATATCACTCAGTAAATTGGAAAGGTTTGCATGTCTAGATTCAAAACAATAATTGTTTTGCAGTTGGTAAAAAACATCTTTGCTCCTCTTTCTAAGTCTTTCAGTATCAATCCTATCTACATTTAAGTAAAGTTTTAGTTGGTCAATGAGCATTGGGATAGAGGGGAACTCTTAACATAACCAAGGGTTGAGAATCTTTTAACTATCTGTAGCATAATATAAATTACCCCCTGCAGCTCACCACTAGTACTGTAGTCATAGTCAGAGGTCTTGTATAATGGAATAGCAAGGTTTGTTGGATCAGTGGGTATTGATATATATATGACAACCCTATCCCAATACGATTGAACCTGTATACAATTCCATATTCTATGCCATAAGTCAGTTAAAGGAGCTTTATACTTGGGACAAGTGGTGCAACAGTCCACATTCTTGAGAGATGGCATTATGTTGGAACCATATATGGTCCTGTGCATAAGTTTCAAGTAAGATTCCCTCCATCTTTCATTTATCATGTTTTTCCTAACGTGCTCTCATCCCCTCCATGATTTTATCAAAAATGTTCAGACCTTGGGTGATGTCTTGCCAGTCCTTAAACATAAATTTGGGTGACAGGTTTACAAAGTGACCTCAGAGGGTCTGATAAAGGTTTGATATAGTGAAACCAGTCAACGCAAACCCCAAAATATTGTCAGAAGAGATTCTAATGACCTCCCTATCAAGGTTTTTCAAACTGGCTTGACAGAGAAAAGAGATTTGTTAAGAGAAAAAGTGGTGGCAACTGGATAAAGAATATTTTTCCTTAATTTCAGAAGAGAGGAGCCATTTCTGTCTCTCTATACACTGAACAATCACTGCGTTAGGAACAGATAGAACGTGACATCTTGTAATCAATAACGTAGTACCACATGATGGCCACATCACGATCTGCTCTCAGATAATGCGCTATCCTCCCGTCTGCGCAGCAGAAGGCAACATTCGGTAACTACAGCATAACTATAGGTAACTATAGTGACTTGAGTGACTTTCACTGCTGGGAGACTGTTGGTGCCCGGAGGTGTGCTGCCAGTATTTCTGAAATAGTTGCACTTGATGGCTGTTCCCAAACCGCAGTATCAAGAGTATACTAAGACTGGTTGAATCATGAACAGATATCCGACAGAAGACAATACAGTGGCAGCCATGTGGGGTTGATACTAGAGGTGGGCGATGGGTGACATATGTGATATCTCAACAACAACGTACCACAGTGGACCAACTGGCCTAGCAGTATGCCAACAGGACATTAGACAGATTTCCACAATGACTATACAGTGTACCTTGGGTTCAATAGCTGAAGACAGACAAGGATGCCCCTGATGACCCGGAATCATTGCTAATAACTCCTTGCATGGCTTAGGTTAGATGTCAATGCACTTTGGATGCATGGCAGAAGGTTGTCTGGAGGGACAGGTCCCATTTCCTGCTGAACCACACAGATGGCTGGCTCTACATCTGGCGTAAACATCATAAAGTCAGGAGTGCACCCTTGGGGCTCAACAGCCCGGTGGTGGAAGTGTCATGGTCTGGGGAGCATTTTCTGGCATGGCCTAGGACTGTTGATCATTATAGAACAGTCCTTGAATGTTGACCACAAGAAAGACCTGTTAGCTGAAGGTGAAGGCAAATCTAAGGTTGGTCATTTTGATTTTCCAGAGTACTAGGTGTGTATCTGATGAGCTATTCACTGCATAGACTGACTCCTCTACTGCCAGTTGCATCAAGATTGTCACTTGAGGAGCATTCACATAGCATTATTGTACACACTGTGTGATTCCTCTCAGGGGTTCTGTGATAGCTGAAAACAGCGCGTGATAGAAAACGGAAACAAAAGGAGCTACTCACTAATATTGTGAATCAGACACCTCTTTGGCGTCCAATAAACAAGGTTCATGTTTTTTCAGTTATATTTGGAGTATAGAATAGGATAGTCGACTATGTTATTCTATTCTGAAAATATAGCTGAAACAAACAGAAACATAATTAACCCCTTAGTGACAACCCCATAGACTTTTTACGACCTGCTTTAGAGGGCTTTAATCCTCAGGGCTGTAAAAACATGGTCACCCTGAGGATTAAAGCCATGTGGACAAAATAGTTAAAGATTCAGCTCCCCTCATGGATCTGATCCATGAGGGAAGCTAAATCGTTAACGTTTTTTGTAGCTGAAAATAGGCACCCCCATCCTCCACGATGTTCCGCGACAATCTGGTCCTCCAGGGCCTGACGCCGGTCTTCTGCGCATGCACGCCAGACGTCATTACATCAGCCGCATGTGCAGAAGGCTGGGAGGCCCAGCAAATCTGAAATCTCCTGGCTCCCAGCTACTAAAGGTAGCAGAGAAGCAGGAGAGATCACCGGGGACCACAGTAACCGGTCCCCGGGCACGTGAACGCCATTATCCATTGGATGTCTCGCAGTGATCCATGATGTTATCCGTGATGTCTTGCGTCGATCTGGGCCCGATGTGGCGCGCATGCGCTGAAGGCCCGGAGAGCCCGGCAAATTTAAAATCTCCCTGCACCTGGCTGTCACAGATAGCCGAGTGCAGGGAGATGTTACCGGGGACTGCTACATGCAGTTCCCGGTCACATGATCACTGTTATCCACTGGTTAAAAAGTTAAAGTTTCATCTCCCCTTACAGATCGTATCCGTGAGGGGAGATGAAATTACATACCTAAGGTCCTCAGATTTGTCCCCTGATCTGATTTTTATCCGCGGACCTTTTCCCAGCTTCGACGCATGCGCCCGTCAACAAGATGGTGGACGCATGCGCAAAAGTCAAGAATTGTCTGGTAAATTTAAAATCTCCCTGCTCCTGACAACAAAAGGAAGCTGAGAGTCTGGAGATGTCACAGTGTGCCACGCGGTATGTGGTTCCTGGTCACGTGATCACCGTTATCCAACGGATAATGGCGATCACGAAAAAGTTACAAAAAAAAGTTGAAGTTTCATCTCCCCTCACCAATGCGATCGGTAAAAGGAGATAAACCACCTTACCGGAGGCCTCTGCATTTGAACTCTGACGCGATCATCCTTCACCGCCTTCTGTGCATACACCCGCTGGCAATATGCCGGACACATGTGCAGGAGCCAGGGAGGGCCCAGGAAATTTAAAATCTCCTTGCTCCCAGCTACCAAAAGTAGCCAATAGCCTGGAGCAGTGACCAGAGGCCTCGCTGAGCAGTCCCCGGTCACGTGATAAAAAGGTAGCAATCTACCAGTTAGGCCGGTATCACACGACCGGATAGAAATTGCGGATTCTACATGCGTTTGATCTGTGGTAATATGCAGATCAATCAAATGCATGGGATTACACAATTCCGCTCACGTTAGCGGATCAGAATTACGTAATCGATTTGCAGAAAACAGAACACAGCAGGTTCTATTTTACAGTGGATATCGGTGACATAGAGCCCATTGTGCTCCATGGATATGGACATACCCGCAGCCCATATGCAACTACATTGTGTGCGGGCTGCCTTTGCAATCTTGGCTTGGTGTAGGAAAACAAAGTGTTCCTCAAAATGCTGATAATCAATGTTAAATTTGTACGTCTCCTAAATGGTTAAAAAAAACTTAAGTTTTTCAAGTGTACATAGAGAAAAAAGTAAATAGATGGAAATGTATATCTTAGCAAAAATTTGTACATATTTGAGATATTGCAATTGAAAATTTTGGCGCTTTTAATAAATATACACAAATTCTGAAAACTCCTTATTAAGTAAGTGATTTCTCTTTTTTTTACAGTTGTATTCACATATAATTATCGTTTTTGCTCCACGGTTTTATCTGTGGTTATTGTGTCTCCATTTTAGCCTGCTTGGTACAGACCAGTCAGATCACACCATAAAAAATTATAATAATTATCACACTAAGATCTGGCTTTATACTTGACAGGTACATCCTTGCAATTTCTGCATCCTTTTCTATGCTGCACAACTGTCCAGGATAAACTAACTGCATGAATTTTTGCACTGGGCGCTACCATCTTGGGTGGAGCACAGCCAGCATCATCAGAGTATGCTCTGTGGAATGTGATCCACTAATAGTGGACAGCTAGAGAATTGTTAGGTCTGTCAGACGTGGGCGTCGTTCTCTGAATCTGTGATTTCCTTTTTTCCAGCATATCTATGGCTAAATTGGTTCTGCGTCTTCCACCCAGCTGCAGATTGTTTGTCATCTCTTCACCACTATATAGAGGCCTCAGACCTGAAAGCCTCTGCTGCAGTGTTGGTGTATGAGTCCTCTCATATATGCACGTGTCACAGCTGCTCCTGTTGCTCCTTTGTTCGCAGTTGGTGCTTGGTCTTCAGACTGCTCAGTACTTTCAGCTTGGCCCTGAACTTGCTCACTCTTTGGTTCTGCAGACGGCGTGGTGGTATCCAACTTCCTGGTGACCAGTCCTGACACGGTTAATCAGGTTCTTGCGCAGGGCCGCCCTTGTCAGGGCAAATTCTCTGCTGTTGATAGGCAGGGACTTTCCATCTCCTGCTTCCAGCATAGGGCTAGATCCCCTGGACACCAGCATTTGCGTTTCCAGAGTCGGCTGTCTGCCCTGTCGGCCTGCTCATCTACTGGTTGGGCGACACAGTAGATCCACATTAAATCCCTAACAAGAATGTGCTCGAGAGATGCTCTTGACATCAAGGAACAGCTAAAGCATGTGTTCTACACTCTGAACATGCTCAGAAAGTACAAATGAATATGCCTAAAGACAACCTGTTTCAAAATGCAGTCAGCTGTGGCTTTTGACACCCCTAACAAATAGCTGATTTTGGCCAGAGAAAGCCGTGACTGCTAGACATTTGTTGCCATGCCAGGGGTTATGTAGTATTACATGGTGGCCATTCAGATGAAGGTGCTCTTAAAGAGTGAGTCTCCAAATTGGCTCATAGATGAGGCTCTCTAACATAGGACCCCTGTGATGTTCACATGTCCTAATAGAGCATATGGACCTGGGTTATCTTTATGAGACAACAGCTTTAATAGATGATAGTTGTGGTTGAATTTTGATATTCAAATGCTATTTATTTGCAATGGAACCTTTTGCTCTTTTTAATCTATGCAGCTCCAGCTGTGACAAAGAAATGTTCAATCCTGTGCACAGTGTGTGCAAGTGTGCCAGCATGCCAAGACATGTCCACGTCACGTGAAGTTGGACATTGTTAGTGTGTTTGTACGCATACCTCACAATGCGCCTCAATGACCCAGGACATAATGTTCTGTGTCTAGACTTCACACTCGCTTGCCATATGGGGCTTGCTGGCAGTAGAACATTGTGTCTCGACCTCCATGGATCGTTTTTTGTTTTTATGTTGTAACTTTTTTTCCCCTAGTAACACGGGGAACAAGAAAAATATTTTGAATAAATATCTTAAGCTCGTCATACACATCAGATCTGAAGTAGCACGATTGCCTGATTATCCTATGTGTATGCAAGGCTTGTTTTAAATAAAATGGGGCACTGGGAAGCAAGTAAGACATGGCTCCTCCATTACCTTTGTTAGTTGCTTTCATAGCTTCTTCACAAACATGTAAACAAACATACATTTTTACCCAATGTATACACCAGAATATTGCCATAAAATGCCAACTAATACTTTATACAGTCCAGACAATAAGCTATCCCAAAAACAGGAGGGTTGCTTCAACCCCCGTAATGATGTCAGAATGAATGGAGTGCTAGCTGAGTATGCGCAGCTGCTGCTCCATTCATTTCAATGGGACAGACGGAAAGTACTTGCAGCTCGGCTATTTCCAACAGTCCCATTGAAAATGAATGAAGCAACAGTGTGCTTGTGCAATGGTCACTCCATTCAGTCTCCTTTTCACTGCAGAGTGCAGTAAGACCAAAGTGTGGAGGGCATTCTAGGGATCGTGCGGGTCTCAGTTGTGAGACCCTCACAGATCAGTAAGTTATTCCCTATCCTGTGGATAGGGAATAACTTACGATTCCTGAACGCTTTAACTTGTATGGCTAGTTTGAGGAGGTCCCACAGTGGAGGTGGATTAAGAGACGGAGCACACATTGCAGTAAATAGAACAATCTTTCCTTGGCAGCTGAATCAGTACTGTCACTTTAACTTGGCAAACGGTTTCAGAACATCGAAACACAGTTTCAATACTTTTGCAATGCTGGCTTTACTATGTAGCAACAATGGCTCTTTAGCCCATGCAGGAACAAGTCTGACTCTGTTCATATATTTACAGTCTTTTAGTTACTTTGCAGGCCTGGCGTCACCCCGTGACACTCCACTCTCAACAGTTCACAATAGTACGCACTTATAGTCTCTTAATGGCAGACTTTTGCTCAGCAATACAGCAGGTCCATAACTGCAGATCCAACAGCTACAAGGGTCTAACTCATCGGGCACTTTCAGCTTCAAAAAGGAGGCTCCAGGGTACACAACTTTAGGCTACACCCAACCTCTACTCAGCAGGCTTCCAGAGATTCTTTAGTGGCTCATGACTCACACCTAACTTTGCTCCAACCTTGTGCACCTGTTGTTCACTCCACCAAGGACCAGGCTGTTTTGTACCTTAAAGGGGTTGTCCCGCGCCGAAACGTTTTTTTTTTTTTTTCAATAGCCCCCCCCCGTTCGGCGCGAGACAAACCCGATGCAGGGGTTTAAAAAAAAAAAAAAACGGATAGTACTTACCCGAATCCCCGCGCTCCGGTGACTTCTTACTTACCTTGCGAAGATGGCCGCCGGGATCTTCACCCTCGGTGGACCGCAGGTCTTCTGTGCGGTCCATTGCCGATTCCAGCCTCCTGATTGGCTGGAATCGGCACACGTGACGGGGCGGAGCTACGAGGAGCAGCTCTCTGGCACGAGCGGCCCCATTCAGAAGGGAGAAGACCGGACTGCGCAAGCGCGTCTAATCGGGCGATTAGACGCTGAAAATTAGACGGCACCATGGAGACGAGGACGCTAGCAACGGAACAGGTAAGTGAATAACTTCTGTATGGCTCATAATTAATGCACAATGACATTACAAAGTGCATTAATATGGCCATACAGAAGTGTATACCCCAACTTTGTTTCGCGGGACAACCCCTTTAAGGACCAGTCACGTTTTAGGGATTTTACACCATGTGGTGGTTTTAATGCCCTATTTTTTTTCCTCCAGTTATCAAAATTATTTTTGCTATGTCTTTTTTTCTGTGACATGTAGGGCTATTTTTTAAATATCTTTTTCACTGACTTTTTTTCCATTTCTTTGTTTTATTGGGGCTTAAAATCTAAAAAGAAAGATATGTTTAACATTTATAGTAATTTTCTTTAATATATTCACACTAAAATAAAATATAGGAATGGGTTCCTCCTTTTGTTTTGGACGTTTTGATATATAATATGTATAGTTTTTGATTACAGGGTGCATACAGCGACAGTTTTGGTTGACGTCATATAGAATCTAAGGGGGACATTCATATGTTTGTTTGTTTTATTTTATTTGACTCTTTCCCACTGTAGCTGGGGCATCCATAGGAGCCTCAGTTACAGGGAAAACATCTCCTGTAGTGATAGTAGTCACTGGCAGAGCTGATCGGGGTCTGCTGGGACCCTGTAGCTCTGTGGTGTCTGGGGATCCCGGCAGCAGACTTCCGTAGTGGCAGAAAGATTTTCACTCTTTAGTACATAGTGCTCATTGAGCACTATGTACTAGAGAAAGGAGAAGGCAGAAAGAGTTAAAAACCATTCCTGCCTTCTCCCACGGGTTCTCAGCTGTGACTAACAGCTGACAACCCAACATGCTTCTGATTTATTGCAGAAGCAGGGGCTTTAATCCCCCCCACTGTATTTTTACGATTGGCTGGGTTTAACCCTTTCCAATCCATCTATTTTTTCCTGGGGAGAATGGGTGAGAAAAAAAATACATTTCCCTGCACCCTCCTGAACTGACAGAGTTCAGGAGGGTGCAGGTGCTCACTGCACCGTGGAGGGACCTGCTTACCTGTCCAGCGTCTTCCGCATTCTCCTTCTGCCTCCCGGCTCGGCGATCATGTGACTGCTGGGGTCAGGTGGCACCTGGCGGTCACATGATCGCCGGGCCGGGAGACAGAAGGAGAATGCGCAATACGCCGGTCAGGTAAGCAGGTCCTCCCACAGTGCAGGCTCCCGGCTCGGCGTTCATGTGACTGCCAGGGGTCAGGTAACACCGGCGGTCACATGATTGCCAGCCGGAATCTCTATGCATTGCATAGTGCTAATTGAGCGCTATGTAATGTGTAAAGGAGAAGGCAGAAAGGGTTAAAAACCCTTTCTGCCTTCTCCTCGGGGGTCCTCGATGAGGACCATTGCAGGAGTGTATCTGCACCCGATGTGTCTGACGATCAGGTGCAGATGCACTCTTGCACTGCAGTGTCGGGCCTGCCCCGACATCGGAGCTATGGAGGGAAATGATGATGTCGGGGCAGGCCCGACATTGGACTGGAAAGGGTTAAAGCCCAGGACCAAGTGAAGTAAATTTACTGTGCTTGGTCCTAAATGGGTTAAAGGAGTGCTAATTGATACTCATTACAGGCGATTTATCTGTTAGTGTAAAAAAAGAAGCTCCCACTCAACTTGCTATAACTGTTACGTCTGCAAAGGATGTGCCGGACCAACACCTGCAGACTTCAATAATTGCTCACAGTGTGGCAGCCAAAACAAACCAACAAATAATAAATGGAAAGTCTCTCCCTAAATATGTAATGAACGAGGGAGAGGGCCCTGCCTAACACGGCAGACTGATTGCGTCAATAGATGCGGGCCTGCACTCGTTCCTGAGACTTAACTAACCCTACTTGGCCAAACTGATAAAGGACAAAACAAAGTAAAACACAGCATGTAGCTTTGGTAGAATAAGCCGCAGCACACTGAGATGTCTGTGGTAAGGAACAGTAGACACCACGCTGTCCATGGGAGCCCCTAACTGCCAGCTCAGACAGTGAGCAACTGGCAATTTACAGCACCTTAGCTTCCTATCCATCGCAGCTAAATAGCCAGCTAATGGCCCACAGATGTCAGCACGTTGCGTCACACCTAAAAAGCTAGAAGGTGCAGGACCATGTCTAAAACCTGCAGCGATCCCAGCACTGCTGCAACGATAAGAAGTCCACAGCTGACTCCTAGATTCCAAAGATGTATTTATTATCTCTGAACTCACTTTCGCAGTAAAGCAAGCAAGCAGTCCATGCTTTGTATACTAATGAAGCATCTAGGAGTCCTGCTGTACTACGTCCCTGAGCTTAGGAGTCCGAGGGATGCATTATGATGATGCAGAGCACCAATATTTGCCAGCTTACCACAGATGAGTGAAAAGTGAGGTCAGAGATAAGAATAACATCTCTGGAATCTGTGTCTTGTCAGCCACCTACACATTATAGTACTTCAGGGTAGGTTTTCATGATGACAGTGTCTCATTAAGAAATATGCAATACAATAGATTTTTGCCATTTCTCTGTCTCTATGGAAAAGTCCATGTAGTTCTTTGCCCTTTTAAACACTGAAATGCACAATTTCCGAGCAGCACAGGCGTATACGGGTGTATGCAATGTAGCAGTGTGAAATTCGGGATAATGGCAACTTACAGAAGATGGTTAGAAGCCGAGTCGACCATAAATACATCTGAAGCCCATAGTAAAAACAATGAGATTACAAACACACCTACCACCTTCAATTACCATAAGAGCAACAATTACAAGGTCGTACTCCTACAGTCACCCTGCCGTGAAAATGAGAGGAAAATGTTCCATTAGCTTAATGAAGAGAGCGTGAGGAAGCTCAGAGTAACATTTTATCTGTATTAGCCCCTGTGGAGTAGGTCGGGCCAGATGAAGGGTAACAATTAAACGTCCCACAATTAACCCCTATGATGTTTCAATCATTTACCTGATGAGAAAATAAAAGAGAGCAACCATAAAAGTTTCACATTCTTCCTTGTTGTAGTAGGTTTCCATTCATGCCAGCCTATTTGCCGTACATGTTTAAAGATATGTCATCGTATATAACAGCTATATTGTAATCAGTAGTGGATTATAATAATGGAGTTTGGGTCAGTGGTCTTTAGACATAACAGCATGCCTTGATAGCAGTTTGTTATCTGTAGACAACTGATAACTTCAGCATGCACATATAAAATACACATACAGTACATATGCCCATCTTACCTGAATGTTGTACAGCCATGAAATGCTATATAGTACTTCTATATAATGGCCACACTAAACTGCCATTCAGTGCCCAAATATGTCTGCTATTCAGAGGTCATTACTAGTGTTCAGCGAACTGCACCAGTAGAACCCTGTTTCAGGTTGAATTTTGCTAAATGTTTGGTTCAGCATGAACCCGAACAGAGCTTTTCGCAAAGTTCTAGCCAAAACAGGGTTCTACTGGTGCAATTTGCTCAACACTAGTCCTGAACACTGGTGCTTAATGGTACCTCTATATGGGGCAATTATCACCCGATTTCTCCCTGGAAACAGCAAATTTGGGTGATAGTATACTTCTGGTAACTATGATTAGAGGCAGGTGGCCATTACTATCATGAGCTGCTCCACCTCAATTCATTGAATGACTATCGCTCACGTGTAAAGCACAAGAGTCTTATTGGGCGATAGCCCATGGGATGGCTATCGGGTGCTTTGCGCCTGACTGTCATCTTGTGTACAGGTACCTTAACATTGTCTATAAAACATAAAAACCTTCTACAACACTCCCAGGGTGTTATAGAGGGCTTCTATGGCCCTTAGACAATGTTATATACCAGTTTTAGGGATTTGGTGAACTTTTGGTTCAGTTTGAACTAATGCGGACAGAAGAACAAAGCCAATGAAAATAAGTAAATTATGCGCTGCCTGCCACAATATACCTATACCCGGGCAACAGAGGCTCAATAAGGCCTCCGACACACTTGCCATGTGTCCGAGTTGTGGCCGAGTTTTTTCACGTGGACCACAAACAACAGTGTGCATAGCCCCATGGGATGTGCTGTTTGTGAATTTACACAGACAGTACACAGCGCCAAATATTCGAGTATTGCAGAGAACTGGAGGGAGGCTTCGAGATTTGCATTAATTTTTAATTGACTGTTTATGTTGTTTAAATAGGTTATCTTGTTTAGAAAACCAACACAGTAGTCCCTTAACTGTAGCCTCCATCAATTGGCCAAACTGGTGATCAGATACAAAGACCCAGCAAAGTCATGTGTTACGTGGAGAGACTATTGATTTCAATGTCCACCATCCGATGCTTCATTTCCCCCGTAGTGGCGCAGATTTTCTCATTCTAAAGTGCTAAATCTATGTGTGAATCCACAGTATAGGAAAGTGAAATTCTGCCCAAGAAGTCCATGGATTTTGAGGCAGAATCCACATGGAAAAATCTGACTCAGATTTCATTATGTGAGCATAGCCTTATTTTCAGTGTGCCTTTTTAACAAAAAGGATTGTTGAGAGTAGACTCCTTTAATGGGAACCAGTCACTCCTATAATTACCATAAACTAAGTTATGGTGCTTATAGGACAGGAGATGGGAGCTAGCATGCTGTCTATCAGTATGACCCTTTTCATTCAGTCCATGCATGCACACTCCCACAGACAACAATGGAGTGCGCGCGCATGCACAGGCTGAAAAGGAAAAGGGTCATACTGATAGACGGAGCACAGAACTTCCTAGGGTGACAGCGCAAGAAAAAATTTCAACCTTGGACTCGGACAGAACTATCCTACAAGCACCATAACTTAGTTTATGGTGCATATAGGAGCTGACTGGTTCCCTGAAGAAGCATCCCTCATCATGCTAAAAATATGTCCAAAAATGTCATTTAAAATAGCACTCCAGTGGTCAACTGCCCTATATACAGTACCTGCCAGCAAAGTGCACAGTGCACTATGCTCCTTTTTCTGTAAGATGCTTTGTGCCAGAATAGACGCAGAAGGGAGGCAGAACGTAAGCCTTTACATTAAACTTGATAAGACGGGGGAGGGGACAGTGCTCCCAAGTCTGGTTTTTGCATTATCTCAGTATTTCTGTCCTACGGTGTTGTCTGGCCCAACTACTTCAACCAGTAATTTTTTATTTTTTTACTTCTTTTTTTAAATCCAATGAATTTGCAGCAATATATTTCAGCTCTACCACCATTTCTATATAAGTTAGCAAATTATTATTATTATAAAAAGGCACTGCAATTTATTTTTACCTTACTGGTTAAATTAACATTCATTTGTTAGGGTCGCATAGAAGTATACATTATTTTACCCACTGTGTGTTCAAAGTCGTCTTGTCATAGCAACAGCATGCCAGCGTGAAAAAGCTTTTTCACAAATAGGCAAATACATGTCTTTTGTGAATTAAAAGGTGTAATTATATCAGCTTCAATACATTCGAGAGTAAAGAGCTAAAAATAAGCGAATTGGAAATGTTAGAAAATATTGAAAATTAAAAAGTACAAAATAACGTATCATTTAATTTGAGCATATGCACAGACACAAAGAAATGGAGCGTGCAGGACTTTCAATTGTCTCCTATTATTTCCTAGCGGCTATTATTTGTATTAGCTGGCTTGTAAATGAAGGAAGAGAGATAAAAGGCAGATATTTCATTGTCTGAGACCACTTGATCACGCTGCAGTCTAGAATTTGGCCGACCGCTTGTAAAGTCTAACTGTGCCAAATTTTGGATTTCTTTAATTATTAGGCTGTTAAAGGGCCATTGCCATTAAAAAGCAATTTCACATTATTTAGTCAAATGTTCTCCACATGGAAATCTTTTACTTATTTTGAAAACACTGAGGCAGATTTATTAATGCACTTGTCTGGTGTAAATACATTAAAAAATATAGTGTTCGGCCCTAATGTTATACTTGAAGCGGCCCTCCAGTTTCGGGGCAAAATTCTTCCCAGAACTCAAGGGAGAGGAGGGTATATTACTTGCAATTGTTCATCCCTCCAATCCACTGGTTTTGGGCCCCGTTTTAAGATATATAGGATGGTTGAAGCAATTGTCTAAATACCTAATGCACACTGCTCTCTAATTGGCCAATGTTGATCATGTAAGCAAAGGATAGGTGGAGCACATTCGTTGTCTAGCACTACCAATACTGTATGGGGATTAGGTAGCCTGAAGATTGCATTAGCCATCTTAGAAGGCCATAAACAGAACCTGGAACCAGCAGATTGGAGGTACGACAGATAAGGACTATGGCGGGTAATATACCGCCCTGTTCCCCCTGGTCCTGGGACTGTCCTGAGATCAGAAGGTCCCTTTAAGTAGCCCTGTACGACTTTTTTAATGTCTTGGAAAAAGTGAGTCTAGCTTCTACTTAGAAAACTCTGTGTTCCTTTTGGCCTATGCCAGATACATGAGCCCTGATGATGAAACTGGCTCACAATCAGCATTGGACTTAAGTTCCTTGGGCCCCCCAGAGAAAATGACCTAAATTACCCAACCTTGATTTATACAGAACTGTTTTTGAAACATTGCACACACAAGCCATATCATCAATAAGGTCTAACAGAGTATTTGGGTTATCCCAGAAAAACTAGACCATAATAATAAGTGAATGGCTTTAAAGTCAGCTCCAAATGGACTGGATATTTTTGGAACTTTGGGTTCGATTAATGTGTTACAGCCTGGCTTGCCAGAAGATCCTCATACTCTGGGCAGCAGTCCAACCTTGCCCATTCTGCTCTGGAGGAGAGACTAGAGCACCATTTCTATAGTAAATTAATATTACTACATCTCCCCCAATTTTTTAAAGTAAAGCATTTAAACTTTGCATTCTTATATCAAGTACCTAAAGTTGCCTAATATCCATTCTTACTTTTGTTATGGTCATATACCAGAACATAGATTCTCTAAGTTGCAAGCTGTCTGACGCTATCTAGGACTTGACTGAGGTACACAGTCTAAGGACTTCCATGCTTTCCACCCATAACCCCTGCAGGAAGGTGTGGACCTTGCTGTAGGAGGATTCCAAAGTCACAGGCCCCAGAATAGTCACAGATTGGAAAAAATAGTGCTGAAAGAGCAGTGGTGTCGTCCGGAGCAGAGACAAGTCAACAGGAGATTAGAGATGAGCGAGCATACTCACTAAGGACAATTACTTGAGCGAGCATTGTCCTTAGCGAGTACCTGCCTGCTCAGAAGAAAAGATTTGGCCGCCTGCAGGGGGTGGGGAGCGGCGGGGAGATCTCTCTCTCCCTCTTTCCCCCCCGCTCTCTCCTGCTCACTCCCACAACTCACCGCTCACCCGCGCCGGCACCCAAGTCTTTTCTTCCGAGCGGGCAGGTACTCGCTAAGAACAATACTCGCTCGAGTAATTGTCCTTAGCAAGTATGCTCGCTCATCTCTACAGGAGATCAATCAGAATATGATAAGCCAGATGATAAACCAAGAATGTAGTCAGCGCAAAGCCGGGAATCAGACAACAGGTGCTATGCAGACAAAAGCAAAGCACAATGCTGAGGTCAGGGTCAGAATCAAACACAGTAGTTAATAGAAATGCAAGGAACAAGAGCCAGGGAAGGAATTAGCCTTAAGAAAAACAGGTTTTGTGTAATCTTTGGACACCATTGTCTTAGCCTAACATCACTGTGTATCCAGACCAGCAGAGGCACAGCCCAAATCAGCAGGGCCACAGTGAAGACCATCAGCTGAAGCAGGAGAATGCATCTGATTGCCTAGCGCATAGACAAGGCCATCAGCATGAACCATGGCAACCCGATAGAACATGGTGCCAGACATGGGCAAGGCAAGAAAACCTTTTTTAGGCAATAACTATGTAAAGATTGGCCAATAGGGAGGTGCTTCCCCTAGCTGGCCAATCAGCCATAATTAGTATATATTTAATTCTGCCCTGCCCCTGCATGAGTGCCAGTTATTTTGCTGTCTGCATGCATACTCTATGGCCATTTGTCTGTCTGGTGTTGTCTGTGTTTGGTCTAAGTCCTGTCTTGTTGGTGCCACCTGTCTGATGGTGATCGGTGCCAGAGTCTAGTTCTGTTTGTTTCCTTCGTCTGATGGGGGTCGGACGTTTAAAGTATATGTCCTGTCTTAATCCTATTCATGCCTGAATCACCTTCGTCTGTTGGCGTGCGGATGTCTCAACCATGTCTTGTTTGTTGTGTTTGGTGTGCATGTGGAGTACAAGATGTGGGACAACCCCTATTGGGACAATCACCCTACTTGTAGCCAAGATCCTCCAAGCCAATATTGGTTAGGGATAGCATTCCCATTTATGTCTTTTGGTGCATTCCTTGTTTGGTGATGTTATATGTGTATATGTCAGTGCATTATGGATATGATCGCGTCATGGTTTGACGTGTTGGTAATGTTCATGGAGGGCATCATAGTTGCGCCCTGCATGACCATAACATTACAATTACATAAGAACACATTTAGAGGGCTTACAGTTCTGTAAACAAATCTATGGGGTAGAGGTAATGGATTTGTTTAGCCTTTGACCTATTAGTAAATGTGAATCACTAATGAATCTACAAGAGGCTCTGTGTTGAAGGAACACTGTTGAAATCCAGTAGGACCACGATGAAAACTTTTTAAAGGGGCGTCTCATCACAGACAATATGAGAAGTGTCACTAGGTGCTTATTTACCCTGCATAGGCTACTACAAGGCATATATAGCATCACATGTAATATATGATCAGACCACATCCAAGAGAGCGAGAACCACTGTTTATTAGCATGGCTCTACTTTGACCCACAGAGCATGGTACCCCCTTTATGACATTCATGTACCCTAAAAGAGCATAGGGAAAGGCACAGTTGACATAAGACAGCCCCTTTAAGCAAAATATACCCAACAGGCTTATTATTTTATATATTATGTATCATTTTTTACAAAAACATACAACACAAGCTCTTTAATTGAGACACAAAAAGATCTAAACTGAAATGTAACAGGTGGGCAGAAAAAAGATGAAATTGCTGCTAATATCATATCCTAAACACTTAAATAAATGAAACCGACTCTTGATCTTTATAATGAGCCTCTTGTTAACAGAAAGGGAAAAAAATCCCCAAGAGCTTTCCTCGCCTCTGACTCTCAGCGGGGACCTGTGGAGCTGTCACAACGTGGTGCTGAAAGAATTCTTCAACAGCAATTTGCTCTCCAAGGCTTTGTGATCCGACTGTTACGGAGTCGTGTAAAAGGAGATATTTCTTTTAATTTGGCTGAGTAATTCTCCCTGTTGTAGTCATCTTCAGTTTCCCTCGTAGTTCACAGAGCCAATTAAGTGAATCACGAGCGCTAGCAGCAGCCTGAGCATATGACCAATACTTTACCCACACAACTGGTGACAATGTGAAACAGGAGCACAGCAGAGACCCTCACGGCTGCTGAGATCAAATTATGTCATTAACGAGGCAAAACTTACACACTAATTGATTTTAATGAATACGATGTTGCCATATTTTTGCATTAGGTGTCTACAGAGGAGAAGCAAATTGCCCATTCCCCGGTTATGCTTCAACTTTCTTCATGCATTATATTGCATATTTCTATTTAAGGTGGTTTAGGAGTTGGTGATAATATTCCCAGTAAGATCTCTAGTAGATATGTAGGGTTGGCTTCACGCAGGCTGCAAACGCTACAGAATTTGCTGCAGAAATTCAGCAATGATTACAGTACAAGCCATGTGGAGGAGATGTCAGTATTGTCCTTCACATGGAGCCGAAATATTTCCACACCAAATCCACGTTTTTGAAAAAATGCAGCATGCCTATTTATTCTGCGGACTTATGCCTCGGTTTACAAGGGTGAAAACCAGCAGCAGATCTGCAACAAAAACTGTGGCAAAACCTGCACCATTTAGGTACGGACTTTGCCCCCTCATTTGTGGTGTATTTGCTGCAAGTTTTCCTCTGCAAAAGCCCTCAGCGGATGTGCCTGATCTGAAGGCACCCAAATGTGTCTTCAGTTCTAGGATATGTTAAAGATTAACACCTAATACTTTTAGTGGATAGGACTCCAAAGGGGTTAATAGTATTATCTGCAGTGATCTAAGGCAGTAAAGCCTGTATATAGACTTATTGTGAAAAAAAAGAATCAAACCCCCAGCAGGAGTTATTGGAATCGAATGAAGCTTTCTTTGTGTGATTGTAAATTTGATATAAGCGATTACAATATCAGAGCAAAAGGAGAATTTATTGTTGAAAACTGAACACATGAAGGGAGGCTCTAGTACCCTGTTGTACTGGCTCTAGCTTGGATACAAGATGTGATATGGGCGGGCATGGAAGCTCTAGTACCCTGTTGTATCGCCTCTAGCTTGGATACAATATGTGATATGGGTGGGCATGGAGGCTCTAGTACCCTGTTGTATTGCCTCCAGCTTGGATACAAGATGTGATACAGGCAGGCATGGAGGCTCTAGTACCCTGTTGTACCGCCTCTAGCTTGAATACAAGATGTGATATAGGCAGCATGGAGGCATATAGGTTCTGTATGGTATCCTGTGACATATTGGTCCACATTTGCTGTAACTGAGCCTCTAGATCATGCAAACTCATCCCAGATAGCCCCATACATGTTCTATTGGCGGTAAATCTGGCGACCAGTTAGGCCATGGAAGTGTGACAATGTTGTGGGGACATTCCTGTGACCCCCTTGCTGTCTGCGGCCAAGCATTATCCTGCTGGAAAATATCTCTTGGAAGCCGCCATGAGAGGAACACATTTGGCTGCAGGATGTCCTGAACATATCGCTGAGCTGTCATTGTCTCTCGTACCACTACTAGGGGTGACCGACTGTCGTATGCTATGGCCCCCCCAGACCATGACACCAGCAGGGGGCAGTGTGCCGCTCCACAGTAAAGACAGGATTGAGGCGCGCACCCCTAGGGCTTCAGACATGAACATGGTCATCATTAGTGCTCAAACTAAACCTGAATTTGTTGCTTAAGACAACCCTGGTTCCACTCTGTAGCAGCAGAGTTTCGTCGCTCATGGCACGACTGTAAATGGAGATGATAGTGGATTTGTTTCAAAGGCAGTATATATAATGGATGCTGTGAGACCAAATGTCTTTCAGCCAAGCACCTGGAAATGGTTCTGGCAAACACAGGGGTGTAACACTGGTGCCATCTGTCTCTGAATGGTGGACAACCAAACAGTTGAGGCAGCTCGTGCTTGTCGGACGATTAGATGATCCTCTCTACTTATGATTTGTCGAGGGCGTCCTGAGCCCGGTCACCTTATATGCCCTCATGCATCCACTGGCCCCAACATCTCCTAACAGTATGATCATAATAGTCCAGGTGGCGAGCAATTCATTGATATGACCATCCAGCTTCTCACATTCCAATAGTGCGCCCCCTCTAACACTCTGTTGACTGAGTGAAATCCCTACGATGGCATATCTAGTGGTCAACGAGCTCTACACAAGCAGAAGAAGAGGTCACTACTGCAAGTAGCCTCTGAAAGCCCTTTTATAGGCCAAGGATGGAACCACTTTTAGGGCCTCGGGTGGTAAGGTGGTTCATCTAATCACACCACAACGCTAATCATTGGTATATCTGCCTGAAATGGAACTGCATGACGAGTTTTGCAGCAAAACAACTAATTCTTCTAAGCGCTTGATGTTTTTTTTTTCTTTACAAAGAGTGTACATATAAAGTTTATCTAAATACATCAAAGTTCTGATCCACATCCCACATTTCACCTAATGGCCTTTAACACACAAAGAGTTAAATGACCATTTTCTTTCTGTCAGAAGCTGCAAACTAGAGGTGCTAACTGAACTCCGATGTAGCGTTCACTTTTCCTCTTTAACCCCAAGTTTATCATAGTGTCAGTGATTGCAGAAGTATAGACTGTAATGAAATTCTATAGTGAATCATTTCTACTGGACAATACACTCATGTTTCCTGATGTTCCAGTGGAATATCTGTGAAATTATATTGCATCTGTGTCAACACATACCACATGCTGGAACTTGCAAATCTACGTCAAGTCTATTGATAAGACCCTGTGTATAACTGTATGTATTGCACATGTAATACTCTTTATGGTTCTACTGAACCAAACTTTGGGTATCATATGGATACATAGAGCTAAATGCTTGGCTCAGTAGAATCCCAGCAGGGAGTCAGGGTGTCCTGTTGAGAGGTATCACACCATACTTGTTGCAGGTTACCTGTTGTTGCTTTGGGCTGGTCCTGAAGTGATTTGGCTATGCCATATGGTAATGTGGTCTGTCATGAGGGGCATGATACTAAAGGTGTTGTCCGAGTTTTCTTTTAACATATTTGCGCCCCCTGCCTCAAACTCTATGTTGGCATTAGACTTACTGTGGCACTGTTACAGCACTCTGCTGCTATGGCATCTGACCAAGGATGTCTCATAAACAGGGCACATGGGCTTCTAATGTAGAAGCCCCGGCCTGTTTGGCACTGTTGACTGCAGCGGTCACTTGGGTAAACAATCATCGCTTTATTATTGGTAGTAATACACAAATAAGGCCACTAGAGGGCAGAAAATAGTTTAGCTAAGTGAGCATTTCAAAGAAATAGTCCATAATTAAAGTGAAAATGTAAGCTCTGGAACATGAGTCATTGGCAATAAATTGTATTTTAAATCTTGTCATATAAATACGTTAGTATATGTTGATATTCTATACTGCATGTGTGCCAGGAGTAAATATAATCCACATCGTAAAGCAGAGACCGATGCTTTACCCTTAGAACTACAGTTAGAGATTCACTGCTTCCAAGACCCAGAGGAGTTTTTACTCTATTTCCTCTGCATAGGAAAGTATGAAGATGGCAGTCTCTTACCCAGAGAACACTACATCACAATACAGGTGTAGTCAAAAAGATAGATCCAGCGCGATATATCAGTACTGGTGTCCTAGATTGAAATAACAATAAAGCATTTGAACAGAAAGGCATGGATGTACTACATGATGGTATGGCAAATGGGCCCCTGTAACATGGGTTTCAATTTTGTGTTGTGGCCCCTGTGAGAGAAAGCAATTGCAAAGTTGAATAGTAGCACGTGGGAATCAGAACTCCGCTTACTGAGTCTCTCTGAGTGCCAGGGACCGCCGCTATTACTGAAAGAAGGAAACTTAAGTTCTGGTAGTCCAGCCTATGTGAAAGTATACTTAAAGGAGGCCCAACGCAGTTCAGGACCTAAATCTCCTGCAGACAGCAGATGATCATAGCAGGAGGAGATCATTTCAAGTACGCTTTTGCATACGTTCACTTACATCAGTCATAGGGGAGGTCCCTGGCACTTACAGAGATGGGGTAAGTGGATTTCTTCTTTTCACATACTACTTTTCAAGTTTGCAATTGGATTTTAAGCTCTCTCTTAGGCCTTAGTCAGACGGGCGTTTTAAGCCGCGATTTGCGCATGCGCATGCGTCCGGCGATTTTATAAAACCATTGCTTTGCAATGGTATCGGACACATGAGCGCTTTTTATGCGCTCGTCCGATAAATTATAGAACAGAAATCGCAGATCGCACCTATCTGCGATCTGCGATTCCTGTTCTCTTCTCTATATGCGCTCAATGGGGCCGGCGGCAGCAGCGCCGACCCCATTGAGAACATATAGAAGACAAATCATTCTTCTCTGCCACAGCTGTAACAGCTGTGACAGAGAAGAACGATGTTTGCCCATTGAATTCAATGGAGCCGGCAATACAGCCGCTCCATTGAAAGCAATGGGCTGCCGGCGTGAATTGTCGGGAAGGGCTTAAATATATAAGCCCTTCCCTGCAATTCATCCTAAAATGTGTTAAAATAAAAAAAAATTGTATACTCACCTTTCCGCTGCAGCCGGAGTCCAGCCGCAGCCGCTGTCAGTTCTCCTGAACTGCTTCTCGGCACTATTCAGCCGGCGGGGCTTTAAAATCCCCGCCTGCTGAATGATCTGCCTCTGATTGGTCACAGCCCTGACCAATCAGAGGCAGGTTTCACTCACACACCCATTCATGAATTCATGAATAGGTGAGTGACTGCTGCCTCTCAGCGCTGAGCCAATCAGGGGCAGGTCTGACTCACATCCATTCATGAATTCATTAATGGGTGTGAGTGAGACATGCCTCTGATTGGCTCAGCGCTGAGCCAATCGGGGGGCAGGTCTGACTCACACCCCCTTCACACCCACTGCAGGACGGCCGCGCGGAGCTCCGGCTGCCGGGAGAAGGTGAGTATATATATATATTTTATTTTTACACATTTTAGGATGAATTGCAGAGAAGGGCTTATATATTTAAGCCCTTCCCGACAATTCATCCCGGGCTCGCCCGCAGCGCATTGCTTTAAATGGAGCCGGCTCTATTGCCGTCTCCATTGAATGCAATGCGCTGGACAGCTCCGGCCCGTTTCTAATGAAACGCGGCTAGGAGCAGATTTTCGGGCGATTTGCGCGCACCGGTCACGCGATTTGAGGATGCGCATCCGTCATGCGATCCGCAAATCGCGTGAAAAAACGCCCGTGTGACTAAGGCCTCACAGGGTCAAAACACAAAATTGAAATTCATATTTTGGGGGCCCCAAGGGGCCTGTGCGCCATACCACCTATTGGACTAGTACTATTTAAAAGGTATTGCCATTCAAAATACATATCCTCCCATTCCTAGTCTTTTGCTGTTGTTTTGAACAGATGTTCATGACATTCAGACACTTTCCATGACAACATGGGCCAGTACAATTTTTTGTTTGACACAAAGTTCTCACAACTACTCGTTACTAAGAGCCGGTCCAGTACGAGGGGTTGGCAGCCACCTAAGGTACAATTGAGGAGTAGGCACAATTTATGTATTTAAAAAAAGAGCAAAGAACACTTTGCCTTTAAATTTACTTATAAAATACATGTTCTGCACGAATAACATCCATGTTACTGGATAAATCAGGGATGATAGCTGGCAGGGGAATAATTATCCATCTGACATCTGTCATGCTGAATGTCTTTCTTTGACCTCTAAATATGATTGAAGGTGGAAGGCATTGGTAACCTAGGACACATGCCTTATAGAAGTCCATGGTCCACAGTGTTTATAAGCAGATTCTAGTAAGTTGGAATGATGTAAAGTTAACCAGAGGCACACATAATTTAGCTGAAACAAATGATAATAAGTACTCCATATACATAAATTGTGTTCCCAATGTAAAAAACAATGATCATTTCCAATTGATGAAAACTCTTTCTATTGATGGAACAGTACTTCTCCATGGTCAGACACTGGTCACCATCTGGAAATACAAATATTGGGCACCAATAGTTTGTCTCATCTCTGCATTAAAGCATAGAATTGAATTAAAAGGAGAATTCTACCCCAAACATTTGTCTAATTATTGATCTGTTTCCCTTTAAATTGGATTTAAAGGTAGTTGTTAGGTCTGGCAGACGTGGGCATCGTGCCATGAATCTGTCATTGTCTTTTTGCCAACACTGTCACGGTTAAATTGGTTCTGCCTCTTCCACCCAGCTGCAGATTGGTGGTCATCTCTTCACCACTATATAGAGGCCTCAGACCTGATAGCCCCTGCTGCAGTGTTGGTGTATGAACCCTCATATATGCACGTGTTGCAGCTGCTCCTGTTTGTTCCTGTGTTTGCAGTTTATGCTTTGTCTTTAGTTTGTTCGAGTACTTCCAGCCTGGTCCTGAACTTGCTTACTCCTTGGTTCTGCAGTCGGTGTGGTGTTATACAACTTCCTGGTGATCAGTCCTGACAGGGTTAATCAGCACCTAGGTTCCCGCGCAGAGCCGCCCTTGTCAGGGTAAATTCTCTGCTGTTAATAGGCAAGGACTTTCCATCTCCTGCTTCCAGCATAGGGCTAGATCCCCTGGCTTGCATTCCAAGTCACGCCTTCCAGCGGTGAGTATCTGGGTTTCCAGAGTCCGCTGTCTGCCCTGTCAGTCTGTTCCATCTACTGGTTGGGCGACACATTGGATCCACATCAAATCTCTAACAGTAGTGACATTATTTCTATATTTATCAAATGTCACTTATCAAACTACTTGGGGTGGAGACAAATGTGCCATTTGGCTAATGGAAGCTACCAAAGAATACACTGACATATAGGTATGAGTCTGGTGTAACCAATGACAGGAGTGCTACTCCTACCCTCCTCATAGTGATTGATGGACCGACATGTATGCAGATAAGCAGCAGCCAGCTGTCAATCACAACAAAGGGGGTTTGCTCCTATCACCCAAAAGGCATAATATCTTTGGCTAAAGGAAAGCCAACCTGTTCCCATACTATGCTGCCCTTACATACTGTAGTATATTCAGATGGCAGATTTGCTTTCACACTTCCATATCTCTACCCAACTAAGCCAGTAGGACTAGGTGCTTTTCTCCTTTTCATGACCCTTATGTATGGAACTAAGGTTCTTGCACACATACTTACCACCCATTAAAGGGATACTCTGGGACTTGTACCCCATGTACTATTCAGGAACCATCGTCAGGATAGGTGATCAAAGTTGATTGGTGGGGGTCCATTGCTCAGGACCCTCCCCACCCTTGACGATTAGCTGATCTCAGCCGAATGTGCAATAGAAGGTATAGCTCCCATGGAAGTCAAAAGTACAATGAGGTAAACGTCGAGGAATACCCCTTTAAATAAGGATTGCATCCAAACTTGGCTAGACCCCCTTTCTCCAGGGGCCCCACACCCACAGTAGTAGTATGATCTGCCTTCATGGTACATACATCGTTGGAGACAGCTTGTATTATGAATGTATCACAATGTGAGAACTCAAAGCAGTCTCCGTCCCTTTTTCCATAGTCAGAAACAAACTTCATTACCTATTCCATTGACTTCCTAACTTAGCTGAAAAGATTTTGACTGCTTTGAATGCTGAAAATAGATTACATTCCTGGCCCATGCTTAAAAAGGTTATAGAGAATAGGCGCACACCCTACTAGTATTCTAGTGATCTCCCTAATCTCAGATGCACTTTGTCAGAACGAGGTAACTGGTAGTTAGGAGAAATAGCCTAGATCAAAGAGGGGATTAATCACCAACTGAATCCACACTGAATAAACCTGTCATTCAAGAAAATTATTTCTACTGAACTTAGAGAAGGATTGAAGGAATTTGCATAACAGGGACCAACATACTCCAGCCAGGTTAAAAGGTTCCAAATTCATCCCGTGTTTAGCTCTTGCCATCTTTTCTTTTCAGTGGCCGTGTACAATGGCTCTTAATCTGATAATACTGCTAACTATCTAAATGGTGTCAGTACAGGCAAGTATTGCAAAAAGTTTGGATGAGAGATGGATCAATTTCACTTTACCATCGCCTAAATCAGATTTGTTCGAATTTAAAATGTAATCCTCAGGAAAAGTCCTCTAAACCCCCAAGGATTGTTTATTAACACCCGTAGTGACCTTTTTGTCTTAAATTAGTGATTAGCTGGCATGTTACAACTGCACGTTTCCTTTTTATCTTTGCATCAAGGTCAAGACCATTGCTAGATTTTCAGTTTAAAGTGTTTAATGAGGTTGTATGAGATTAAAAAAAAAAAACAGGCTGCTTTCTTTTAGAAACAGCACCACTCTGGTCAATAGGCTGGGTCTGGTACTGCAATTCAGCCCCAATCAAGTGAATTGTGTACATTTTCGGGGTGGGGTTATCATTAACTATTTGTACTACACTACATTAACTACAGCAAAGTGGTAGGTGTTGTCCTAGTTAAAAAAAGGCAATACCATACTAGAGTATTCTGCATTGATGAAACCGGCTTCTTTGTTTAGAACCCCTCTATTTACTGGAGTGGAGAGTGGTCTCAAAGAGAATCTCTCTGTCTCTGGAGGACCCAACATGTCTTACTTTACATGAACAGCCCATTGATTTAAATGGGAATTGTATAATACGTTTTTTTCCTCATGTGGTGACGAGGGGAATTCAATACTTACTGCCAGGTTCCCCCACAGTTTTCTACGGATCCCAGCAGTGGGACTCCTTAAAATCTGCCTATCTTTGTGGAACTCTTCTCCCAAAAAGATTGTCAAAAATGGACATCCCCTTTAAGTTAGCCAAAATGGCCGATTTTCACTGTTTCTACCAATCACTGTTCATTTCTTAACCATCTTAATTAATACTATGGTTTTCTAATTTGTGTGTTTTGTACACCTCCTCTCCGCTTCATCTAAATGTTCTTTGTATTGTTGTGTTTCCGATATTAATGGCTAAGAGAACAGTTGGATGACTGATTCTTTATTTGCATGTCAGTCATCCGATACCTCATATCTATGGTCAGCTTTAATCTTTTTCCTAGAAAATAAAGCCTTCTGCTTTATTTTACCATAACCCTTATTAGGGCACATATTATCTTAGATTTATCCATGATAACATACTACATAGCTCGAGGAGTCTTGCTTTTGGAACACGATTAAGGATGAATTCACATATGGTGTAAAAATCTGCCACAAACATATCTGTACCAAAATCTGCATGTCTTACATGCAAATTTGCCATGGAAATGCTACAGATTCTGCTCTTTGCAATACTGGGGGCATAATTCACAGCAATTTTGCACCAATTCTGCTGCAAATTTGCACCAAAATCCACATGAAAGACATGCAGATTTTGGTGGGGGATTTGTTCATCATTGATTTTTACACCACCTGTTGACCAGTTTAGACAATCCCTTAACATATACCAGGTTTCCCAATCATAAGCTGTTATCATTGGAGAAGCCATCAGGAGCTAATTGCTAACCCAATAGTTTGAAATGAACCATTAACACTGCATCCATTCAAATAAATGGACTGCCATGTTAGTCAAAGACAAGCCAGATCCTCAAAAGGGAGAGACACTCTACAACAGCTTTCCATTATGGTTAAGGAACGGGTCACGAGCAGAAGAGTGTCCTCTGTTATATCCAGTTGCCCTAATAAGGCATAAAGTTGTGTAAAGCAAATAAGAGAATTGGAAATAACCTTAGTATCATAAAATCCGCTGAAAATAGTGGAGGTATTTGTATGATGAGTATGTTGTAAGGTAATCCAGGATTCAAAGCTAAAAAAGGCTAAAAAGCTAAAGCATTTGAATAGTGAATAGCTAGCACGACCATGTTGGATTTGTACCAACACAATATCACATGCTGATTTTTAAAAATTTTCTAGGGAAATTTTATGTTCGGTTGCCATTTTTGTCTCTCCAGTATAAAGCTGGGCAAGATAATCGAAAGCTGGAGAGGAAAGGTGCTGTGAAGACCCCCCTCCTTTCTGGAAATTGCTTGGGGTCTTGACATTCGAACCCACAGTGATACTCTTTTGGACCAATTTCCGCGCTTTCAGTGATTGCATAATGCTGACTAAAATTACTAATATTTCATGAATTCAATAAAAAGTTCAAAAATACCTTGCAATTAATAATCTTTACAAATTATACATGAAAGACACTGACGGCTGTCGACCCTTAACAAACACTCCATGGATCACCTGTGAAACTAACTTGTTTAACCCTTGTACGAATGCACCTGCTTAAAGCACATTCTTCAAAGTCCACTATCCTTGCATTAAACCCAACATACAGGTTTCATTGCACTATCAATACACCCCAATACAAATGAAAGGCTGACACCATTCAGGCCTTCAAAGGAAACTCTTAGACACAGTGAAGACTCAAAGCATCTTTCAAGTTAAATATATGCAAAGAAACACTATCAAAGAAAATTAATAAAATCCATATTGAGATCATTTTATAAAAAAATGATTGAAGTTTTAACCCAAGAAAGGACTCTCTTATTTTCATATAGCTTAGTATAAGAACTTGTCAATCACGATTAAGGGACTGGAATCGGAATCCCTTTGAAATGCAGCTGTTTCTTCTTTAATTGTGGCAGTGGACTCCAAAGAAAAGAAAGGTCTGGACTTAAAGATGAGCAAGGAATACAAACTAGCTCGGGATTAGCAGTGGAGTGCAAAGGTCGCTAATTACACTAAGGCGTTCCCAGACACAGGGAGAACATTAAACAGGTCATCTACCAAACTGGGGAAACAGACCTTGTCTTCAAAAATGTATCTTCAAGTGACAGATTTTTTTGACAAAATCAAAAGCTTTTTTTTTCAGCAGGGTGAGATGAACAATGGGTAAAAAGGGTATTTTCTAGCACAGTGGACAGTAGAAGAAGTGAAGAAGTTCTTGAAGATGGCACCAGACTATTGTTCTAGCTGTAGGCAAGAAAGGAAGATACCCTACATGAGTCAAGGATTGCTTCATTCTATTTCAAATGCTCAACACATTTTGATTAAAAAAAACGCATGGAATCTATTGGCTTTATTAGTAGAGAGGTCCAACTAGCTGTGTTTTAAATTAAAAATGTGGCCAAGGGAAAAAAATCCATCAGTCTTGATGTTTTCTGATAAATCTGACAGGAGGTGCCATAGTGAAAATCAGTCTTAGAACTCTAGCAGGGTCCTGTGCTATACTAACCTTTATTAAGATTGCTACTTGTCGCCCGCTGAACCAGAGAGATGAAAGAAAAATGATTTTTTTAAAAAAATTTGAATACATGATTTCATATAGATTTAAACTAAAGTGAATCAATTGACCACCATAACAGCCATCACAAAGCTTGTCACCCAACTTTCCCAGAGTGATAGTGGTTTGGGGTTGATATACCGTCTCTTTTTAGTATAATTAGGGAAATTCAAAACCTAAAGAAGCGGGATGACAATTCAGTGGTTCAGTGCCACCTACATTTCCCAGAAACAAAAGGTAATGTAGAAATGGGTAAAGGGAATTTTTAATAACTTCAAGACCAACGCAAGGACATTTTTTTTTTCTTTTAAGGCCATGTGTTCAATGGAGGAGCAAAATATATAATAAATAAATAGATCAATCTATAAGGGGTTCTATATGGTTTTCATGCAGAGTGTAACGAGACAACTAACTTTTTGTGTTTTCCTAGATAAACATAACTTTCATAAAAGAAAAAGCACCTTCCACAGATTTTTGGGAAATTTCATAGGTGGCAACTATTTATCTGTGGTGATGTTCCTTATGTAATGTTATAGTCTACGTCTTCGAATGGAAACCTCAGACACAATCACTACTTTATAGACGAAGTCCATGGTCCACCAAGAAGAAACCAAACTACTAGATTGCAGAAAGTTCTTATAGATAAAGTGATATACAAAATTGAGCTGATCTAAATGATACCAAAGAACTCATATGCATAAGTTGTGTTTCCATTGTGACAACGATAATCATTTCCAGTGGGTCAAAACTAGAGTTGAGCGAATGTACTCTGTTGAACTTGATGCTCGTTCGAGTATTAGCGTACTTGATGGTGCTCGTTACGTGCCTGTTTTGGCCCCTCCCCCGCTGCAGCGCGCACGTCAATGGCAAATTTTTGGGGAGGGGAGAGGCGAGAGAGGGAGCTCTCGAATTTTATGAAAAGCATTTGGGTGCTTGCTCATCTCTAGTCAAAACCCTTTTCATTGGTGGAACAGCAATTCTTGGTGGTCAGATACTAGTTACCATCTAGAAATGTAAATATGCAATTATACAGCCTCCTAATATTTAAATACATGGGATGATATAAAATAATGAGATAAAGTGTTTTTATTGGTCATTAAATTTCATTATTTACAAATATAATCACTGTTGGCCATTAATCAAAGATAGATCTGCATACGATAGGTGCTGGAGCCTTGGAGTTCCATATGTAGTAGTCTGCTGCGATTAGCTCCCGTGCTGTAAGGCAAGAAAACAATGAGAGATGGTACAGGTGGGGATGCAAAGTAAACCTCCATTATCCTGTCCCTCAACCCCAACTACTGAAGATAGTTCAAACAGCTAGAATATATAAACAGACTGTAAGGGTCTAAAACCTACAATTATTATAGAGAATGTTTTATTAGAAAATATATTATTTTCTGATGATGCATTCATTTTAATATGTTACTCAAATCACTTGTTTGCTAAACAAAAAAATTGCAAAAATTCTTTTTACTATCTACATAAGAAAACATACTGAAATATTACAGTTTTCACACTGGCTACTAGAACAGTGACAATAAGCTTCTTGTTTCTGTAGCTCACTTGACAGCTTTGGTGTGTAGACTGCAAAAAATGACCAGAGTCATTTCATTATCAGTAGAACGTTAACAATAGCTATACTGTACTGCTGACAAGATACATTATACACAGATAAGGCTCTATATGTGCCTTGGTTTATGGGGTTGGGGGCTGTATGCCATCACTTCCTGGAGACTAGTATAATTGGACATTTCTTTGTCTATCAACTTCAGTTCATTTCAGCTGCCATAAAGCACTCACATCGTGCTGAACTGTCTCTACTGAAAGTGTGTGTTTTCAATATAGCCACCCATAATTTAAAAAAATTATGGCATGCTCCCTATAAAATGCCTTTGGCTGCACTTGTACATAAAGCACGTAGATATTCACAGAAGAAATGGTGAACCACCAAGAGTGAATATAAAATGACACTTACAGTTTATAATTTTTGGCTTTGCTGTTGAGAAGACTTGGACAGAGTGCTGGTCGGTATAACATCCCGTAAGACTGTAGTCAGGAATTCTAAATGAAAGCTATGGACACAAAATGAAGCTTCAGCAACACAAACTTTCAGATATGAACTTATACAATGACTATCATGTTCATTTTAGAAATTTATGTTAAACGTTCAATTTTTTTACATGATGTTTTTGGTATTACAGCTTAGTCCCATCCTCTTCAATAGGACAAAACTGTTCTGAGCTGTAAAACCAGACACAGCCGCTACTAAAAGTGCAAGGCTATGTCCGGTGACCAATGAAGGGGATGAGGTACTTGTTGGAGCATTATGGCCCCTTTAAACAGACTTAGAGGTCAGACCCCACGATCTAATATTGATGGCCATTCCTAAGGAGAGGCCTTCAATTTTAAAGTCCCAGATAACGCTTATAATAAAGACAATTTCTCAACTCACTTTCACATAAGCAGTGTTTCCAACACAAATGGGGTCCACTGGGTCATTGGGGTGTTGCTCCGAGCTGAAGGTCACAATTCCTGACAGAGAAATCTCTAAAGATTTTGGAAACTTCTGACCTACAGATTATTGGAAAAAAAAGGAACATACATTTAACCCTCACACATCAGTAGGGCTATACCTCTGATGAGCCTGCAACAAAAATGAAACTCCAACTAGCCTCCTATCTTTATCTATGTTACTATTAGGCCTTTTGCTTAGCAGCATACAAGGGAAGCTAAAGGCCCTCTACTTAAAGGAGATGTCTGGTTTAGAAAACACATTTTTTTAGGAAATTGTAAGTTCGCCAGAAGCTCCCTATACAGGACCCTCAACTGTTAGCTAGAGAAGAAAGTAGTTATAAAATGTCTCTGGAGGACCCAGCCTTCGGATTTCAATGGGGATTGTGTAATGCTTTATTTCACCTTTGGAGGCACTGTGGAAAAAGTCCTCACAGATTACAACTGATGAGTGGGGACACTTCTAACAAATAGGTATTGTCAATCCTTCCGATATGGCCCTGCCAGTCTTTGGTGTTTAAGAAATTGGTGCAATGGTGTTTAACATGTGCGTGTTTGCAAATGTTTAAGGAGTTTTAAAAAAATAAATACAAATAAATAAAAGTCATTTAGTGGTGAAATAAAAAAAAAAGGTCACTTTGTACCATAAACCTCGCCTATGCTTTTCAGTTCTCTGAATGCAACCATCAGTGTAAAGAAATAATGTTTTGTTATGTCAGTTGTTGAAATGTTTTTGTTTCGTACCCATGGCATCTGAGGACATTTTCGATTACTAGCTTTTTGGTTATAATGCCAGATTTATATATTTTGGCTTATGTTATACTTTATTTGATATATTTTGCACTGAAATGAACCAGACCATATAATATTTTGCCATTAGAACACTTACCTATCACCCAAACTAGAAGACTCTTTTCTCTCGATAATTCAAGTTGCCCATGATTTACTTTGTATTCAAAATGCTTTATGTGACCTCTGTAATACACAACAGCACTGACAGATTAAGCGAGTTACACTATAATATAGCAGCACTTTAGCTTATTTTAGCCCCATTCTATTTTTCTCCAAGTACCCATTATATGGCATTTTTTTTGACAAAAAAAGAAAAAAAATTGACTGTTACATATTTTCATGATCCAATCGATCTATGTATGTGTAACATTTTACTATTTCAGCATTTTGAGAAAAGTAATAAAATAAACTCTCCAAATGACTGATAAACCCCCCCCCCCAAATCTCAATTGTTCTATAGTTCTATCTAGATGTATTGTTATTATATATGTGAGGGATGCATAATATTCTAAAAACCTGATATACTATCTTATAGATATACTGGTAAAAAAAGTACAAAATAAAATAACTGAAAGCATGCTTTAATGAATTAATATATATACACACATATATATATATATATATATAGATAGATAGATAGATATCCTTACCATTATTATAGAATTAAAAATACTACTTTCTTTGTAAGTAAAAAAATTGCTTAAAATAAACCGTATTTTCCGAAAAGGAAGACAAATAACACAATAAAGACAGCATAAATAAAATGGAATATATATATATATATATATATATATATATATATATATATATATATATATATATATATATATATATATATATATAATTAAAAACAAAAATGTGAACATGGAGTAAAAATGTGAATTAATGAAACTTTAAAAAAAAATGTAATTTTTATGACAGCTTTAAATAATAATAATAAAGACTTAAAGAGATTTTTTACATTTACATTTTTATTGTATATCTTATATGTATATCTATTCTATTTTGAAAATTACATTTACAGTACATAATGGGAATTTAGTCAAGGCATATGTGATAAACATTTTATTTACTCAATATAAGAAAAAAAATCTTACTTGTTGAAAAATGGTATTTGTGCTTCACAGTAATCAAATCCATTCTTTACGCTCTCGTGAAGCTTAAGTTTAACCGATATTTGTATCTGATGTCCATCTTCAGTCAACTGGTAAAAACCTAAAATTGGTGGTACGGGTACCTGTGATAATAAAAACAAAAAATATTACAAAAAATAAGAAAAAAAACCCATGAAATAAAAAAGCGTAATTTGCACAGCCTTTTTTGCAACCATATGAAGCCCACATCTGTAGAATCATATGACCATATAAGTCTTGCATTTACTGTACTAATATAAATACGACATTCTGGGTACAAACTATTTTTCGGAATAAAACAAGAGCGCTGTAAATCAAGGCTCCTAGTTCCCTAATTACCTGCGATGTGTAGTAACACAATTGGAACAAATCAAAGGGAGGAATGAATGGAAATTTGTACGGCCCGTTGAAAGCAGAATCGTCTGTCGCAGCCACACTGCTTGAGATCAGCATGGAAGAGTCAATGGAAGTCACACAGGGATGGACCAGGATATCCTGAAGGGGGGAGCCATTGGCAGGAAGATTCAAGCCGACTATTACATTTGGGCTGATTGTTTCCAAATTACACTTTGGGAAGAAGAAAAAAAAATGATGACGTTAATTAGATCTGTTTAAATGCTCAAACCAAGGCTTTTAATCCACACGTTCACTTACTCAGCACAAGCTTCCAATGACCCCCTGTGGGATTTGTGCATTAAATCAATCAAATGTACCTTTTGCATAATAAAAAATAATAATAATGATTTACATAGGTCCGTACATGCTAATAAGTCCTTGAGCCACTTTAGGTTGACTGCAATCAAAGAGTCATTATTTTAGGTAGTGCTGAATAAGTTGGTCCCTTGGAGCTAATGTTGCTTGTACAATGATAAACAAAAGAGAAAACGGCAGGAGAAGAGCTGAAATGACTCGAGCTCCCACCATGTTCATTGACCACCACCTGCATAAACATCTGCCTGCCCTTCACTGGCTTCAGATTCGACTGCCCACTGCACCGATTTCTAAATGTACTTAATAAATGGCAACTATGAGCAAACTGTGTAAACAGGCTACTGCAAAAGACTGCTGCTAGCACTTGGGGATATGATAAAAATCACTTCATTTTGTCTGATTTTAGGCTAATCTCTGCAGCTATTTCTAAGGATTTGACTAGAACATTTTCAGACTGTACAAAAATTCCTTCTGGGACCTTCCTAAAAAAAAAAGAACATATCATGAGCCATGGGTGTGAGCTGTACAGAATAGCATGTATTTAGAAATCAAGCACAAAGATTGTGTTTTTTTGTCATTTACTGTCTTCTTATTAAAGTGGTCAAAGAAATAGAAAAAAAAAATTACATTTTCCCAGAAATATTGCGGCTCATGGCAATGGGCTGTGCCCGGTATTACTGATCAGCCTCATTAACTTGGTGATATGGGAGAAAGTAAGCAAACCCTGTTTAATTCCAAGTGACCGCCTTAAAGTGACCTTCTGGTTTCAGGACAAAGTTCTGTCCAGGGGTAGTAGGAGTTGGGGGTATATTAGCTACAGTTGCTCCTCTCTCCGATTGGCCAGTTCTGGGACCCATTTTCGGCCAACCAAGATGCAGTAATTTTTTTAACTAGCTAATGCACACCATACACTGCGTCAGCTATCTCGGAAGGCTGAAAATGGGACAGTGATGCCAGAGAAGAACAATTGCAGGTAATATACCCCCTTTATATCCGATCCTGGGACACAATTTTGGAGAATAACTGTAATACGTCCAAATAAGCAGAGCTGTGTAGAGGAAGGCTGTATGGCGGCACACAAAGGTCTTTTATTTTATCATGAAATAACAATTCTGATTCATCGGCTCCTATAATTCTGCATTGTATCGTTCCCATTATTCCTTCTTAATTGACAACAGGGTGTGACCAGTTGGGGATGTGCCCCTACAGAGTCTGACACTCAGTGCTGTTTGTATCAGACTGTATATGGTCATATCAAGGAGAAAGGTAACACTCAGTTGTCATCTCATTCTCATGTATAGAGCAAAAATATGTTTGGGGGCTTAAAAAAATATGCAAAAAACAACATAAGTCATATAGTTAAAGGGGTTGTACCAAGATTATAAGTTAATCGCAGAGGCAGAAATATGTCTATATATTTAGTATGGAAGCCCTTCACAGATATAGACGAACTAAAAATATTTTAGTTAATTAAATCCTTGTTAAAATCTAAGACGTGGGCTAACAAACAACACAAAAAAACACAAATCACAAAGTGACAAAGTTAGAGTGGTTTAGGGATAGGCAGTCAAGGTAAAACCACTGCACCCTCAAGACTAGATACCGTATTTTCCGGACTATAAGGCGCACATAAAATTCTGAGAATTTCTCAGAAATAGAAAGTGCGCCTTATAATCCGGTGCGCCTTATATATGAACCCGACAGTAAAGAAAGGGGTTCATACAGGATCCTTTACCTCTATCGTAGGCGGCATACCACAGCACACACCATGCTCCCCCCCCCCCCCCCGTGCGCCTATGAATTTATTCTTCACTTGGGTTTTTACAGTACAGGTGCTCCCCGACTTGCGAACAGGTTCCGTTCCGGGAACCCGTTCGCAAGTCCGTTTTGTTCGCAAGTCAAACAAGTAGTAGTATGGAGCGGGATCGCGGGTGGATCCTGCTCCATACAACGTCGGGTGCCGGCTGTTCTTACAGCGGGCACCCGGCGGCAGCAGTTCCGACGAGCCGCGCCGCTTCTCAGAACTGTTAACACTTTAAATACCGCTCTGACAGCGGTATTTAAAGTGTTAACAGTTCTAACGAGCGGCGCGGCTCATCATAACTGCTGCCGCCGGGTGCCCGCTGTAAGAACAGCCTGCAACCGATGTTCAGGGGGCCCGTACAGCGTCCCACGATGAGATCGCGGGACGCTGTGCGGTTGCTAGGCAGCCGGGGACCTCCTGAAAGGCCCCAGGGCTGTCTATGCAGAGTGCCCATCTAGCGCACGACTTGCTAGGCGCTCTGCATAGACAGCCCTAGGGCCTTTCAGAAGGCCCCTGGCTGCCCAGCAACCGCGATCTGACCGGACAGGCTTCTATCAGGCTTGATAGAAGCCTCTCCGGCCCCTGCACAGCACTAATGTGCTGCGCCTTATAATCCAGTGCGCCTTATATATGAAACAAGATTGCTTATAATGCGCTCATAGAAAGTGCGCCTTATAATCCGGTGCGCCTTATAGTCCGGAAAATACGGTAGTCTATAATGATAGCCAGTGACGCATCAAGACTTAATGGTATAATGTCTGGTGTCTCGTCAAAATTAGATATCCTGACCTATAGTACCCAAGAGGTTTGGCACTATGTGAGTACCAGATAGCTATCTTGATCGGTGCTTTAGTGATATTGGACCAATCAGATGCTGGCATAAAGATGCGGATAGATAACTGGCATACGTTAAATTATAAAAGATTATAAATTAAGCTCCATCCACAGCATAGGCAATAACTTGCTGATCAGTGAAAGTCTCAACGAAAGACTACCACTGATCCTGAGAACGGGGTCCCCGTGTCAGTTCTGCCTGTCACTGTGAGGATCACTGTTATCTTCGCTGTGTTGTTTGAATGAATGGAGTGCTGGTCGAGCATGCATGGTTGGCACTCCATCCATTTCAATGGAGCTGATGGTAATACTTGAGTGCTTGCCGCTCGGCTATCTCTGGTGTCCCATACAAAATGAATGGAGTGTTAGGAAACAGCACTCCATTGGGTCTCCTCCTCACTGCGGGGGAATATGGGAGGGCATTAACCCCATATTAAGGTGGACTGATCTGTTTTTGAGATCGGTGTGGGTCGCAGCGGTGAGAACCCCACCAATAAGCAAGTGGATAGGGGATAACTTGTAATCTTAGTACAACCCTTTTAAAAGGGACTGTCGCATCATTACGTAACCCAACATATCGGGGCCTCCCTCAATAGGTCCATTCTGAGAGTAGCTGACAAGCATCAGCTCTTGCTTTAGCAAAATAAGACTGTTTAGGTATTATATGGACAGCCACTCATTTAAAGGGCAGCATGCAACACCACATTTTCCTTATAGGAGCATTGTGCAACTTTCCCCAGCAAAATCAGACGTGTAAAGTCAAGGTCTCGGAAGCTAGGCTTGCGGTTTTTATAGTAAAATTAGTTTTCTGTGATGAAACAACCTCTTTAAAGCAGAGCTGTCATGGCCTCCGACAACCAGAGCACGCTGCATACTTCTACAGCGGAATCCCTGCAGATTTTTTCCGGTGTTTTTATTTTTCTTCTAGCCCATGCCATTCTGTTGTAGTGGTTCCTGTTATAGTAGTCAACCATTGTGTGGGCAGACTTGACTGCCCAACGTCAATCAAAGGTTGCATCAGTCATTGACACTGGGTGACGGAAACGGCCCACTTGCGAAATAACTAGTATCGGGCTCCGAAAGCAGTAGGTGCTAAAAAGGGTGTATGAATCATTGGAGATGGGTATAAAGGTATGTAGCCAATTCCCCTTTCAGGTCCTCCTCCAATTGTCCACATAATATAACAACATCAATAATATGTTCAGCTCCAGTGGGGTTTACAGTCTAATTATCCCGTCACGTCCATGAGCCAACCTGTTGCTTACTCCTGCAGTGCTGCCATCCATTGTCACCCTTGACTCAGTTATCGTACGCAGAACTTAGCTTAGCTGGGCTTCGCTTCCCTAAAAATTGTCACAGATTCTAGTCGGAAGAAAAATCACATTTGCATAAAGGGCTTAATACAAGAATAAATGCAATAAAGAGAATAAAAGGAAAGAATAGCAAAGTGAACAAATCCACCCGACTTGGTGGGTAGTTGTATGCAACCAGTTCCCTGCTATACGAAGCTACAAATCTATAGATCCTGCAACGGAGATCCATAAAGCGCATTCACTAATCACACGCTCGGCAACTTACAAGGCAAAACAGATCATTCCGAAACAGGTAACAGAAGAAATGCAATTTCCACTGCCATTTCCTGTCTTCATGTTAATTCTTGATAGCCCATTAGACATGGCATGAACATCAAGGGAAAATGAGATTCACTTCTGTTCAGGGATAAAAGCCTTACAAGTGGATGGAAAAAAAATGACATTCACAACACTTGTTAGAGGACAACATGCTGGTTCCCAAACAACGGTGTTAACCGTATTATGTGCGAGGCCATTTTATCCTTGTGTACAGACCTACAAGGTTGTTAAGAGAGGTTTTGGAGTGGAGCTGAATTATCGAGACGGTCGCTGTAATGGGTTTTGGCTTGAAGTAAAATCTGTCATTCATCTGACTGATGCCAATGAAATTTACTTTGACTTGATTAATAAGTTGTGAGTATGAAGCTCTGAGGATAACATAAGGGCTCGGTGTTACATGTGCCACCATATATATGGTGCTGTATTACAGAGGTAATTCCCACTAAGAGTAACCACGACACAATTTAGTTTTTTTCCATCAACATTAAATTTGAAGCTGAAAAAAAAAACAAAAAAAAACGGAGCCCCCTATATAAAACCGGAGGTAAGGTCATTGGTAACAGGCTTCTATGGGGTACAACTCAAAATGTGGAATATGGCCACATGTATAAACCCTAAAAGTGTGGGCAGAGTGATAAGGCAGCAGAAATACAGTCCTAAGCTCTCGTTCACGACCTGAAGATTGTGGGTTCAATCCCCGCATGGTTCAGGTAGCTGGCTCATGGTTGACTCAGCCTGCCATCCTTCCGAGGTCGGTAAAATGAGTACCCAACTTGGTGGGGTGTAATAAGCAAAATCACTTGCAAGCGCTGCAGAATAAGAGGGCGCTATACAATTAACACGATTTATTTATTTTAAAAGACTTATAAAATAAGCACCTGGTCTAGAATACACGCCTAGATTAACACACAGCAGTTTTGCTCTGTTTTTGTAGTTGGTGTTTTTCACTTTTTTTGGTCAAAAACAGGCTTACAAGTACTTCATATATTCAGAAATATAACACCAGTTCAGACTAATAACTTTATTGCTTCTGAAGGAGCAAATTAAGATACCTTAAATTTCTTTATATGTCATAGTTTCCTGGCCAATAAGGTGCATCCAGATTTTAAAACATCCACCATAAATTTGAAACATTTTAATGGTGTTTTTTTTAGGTGGCTTTCTTTCATTTTTAAACATTTTGAACATCTGTTTTTTTATCAGCCTTTTCAAGATCGACAAAGGAGTTTCTAGGAAAAGCACCAGAAAAAACGCTGTAATGGAGCCTCTGAGCTCAGGGAGGCTACAGAAATCGTTATATCCAGACCGTGTACATGGACTAACCTTTGGCTGTATTATTTTTGATCAAAAAAAGTGTGAAAAACAGCAACTAAAAAAAACATCACAATGAAAAACAGAGCATGAATGTTGTGTGTGAATCCAGGCAAAATAATGTAAGTTCTAACCATTTTAGGCTTATTCTGAAATAATCATTTCTTGCATCTATACTAATCCCCATGTTAGGCACATAAAGAAGCAAGTGAACCCTTTGTCATTACCTAGACTTCTGCATTGAGTACTAATATACAGCCACAATACAGAGAGAAAAAGTGAAATTGTGCGTTAACCCCTTCACTCTAACTGATGAACATGTACATCCCCCAGGTGTGGGGTTTGTATGGAGCGGGATCGAGAGCTGATCCTGCTCCATACATGGCGGGTGCTGGCTATCTTTGACAGCGAACACCTGCCAGCAACACCTGAAATCAGAGCTCACGCTGATTGCAGCTGTCAACCCTTTAAATGTCACTGTCAATCTAACTGTGCTATTTAAATACCCCGATCAGCATTTGTGGGTCCAGAACAGCCCTCATGCAATGTGATTGTGCGGTACCATTCAATTGTCATGGCAGTCCAGGGGCTTTTGAAGGCTCCCAGGGCTGCCATGTATTTACCTATTAGGTCAGAACTGTGGTCTGTCCTAATAGAATATTGGCAGAGGTACCATATATTGCAATACTGAAGTATTGCAGTATACGCTATAGGTGATAAAACAATTGGAAGTTCAAGTCCCCTGTGGAGACTAAAAAAAGGTTTTTTTTATTATTGTTAAAAATAAAGGATACTAAAAGTTTAACGCCCACGTTTCCTGTATTTATAAAACAAAATTTAAATGACAAAAAAAAGCAAAAACATATTTGGTATCACCGCATCTGTAAAATCCGATCTTTCAAAATAACTAATTAATTTATCCCATACGATGCACATTGTCAGGAAAAGAAAATACACGACACCAAAACAGTGCTTTTTTGGTCACCCTATCTCCTAATATAATTAGTGATCAGAAAGTTGTATGTACTCCACAATGGTAGAAACAGACCATAGGTTGTCCAGCAAAAAACAAGCCCTTACACAGCCCCATCACCAGAAAGATTTTAAAAAAAAGTTGTGGAAATTAGAAGTTGGAGATCAGATTATGAAAAAATATATTTTAAAAGTAATACAAAAACAACAAAAAATAAAAATGAAGACATTTGGTATTGTTGTAATCGTACCGATTAGAGATGAGCGAACGTACTCGGTAAGGCCGATTTCACAATCGAGCACCGCGATTTTCGAGTACTTCACTACTCGGGTGAAAAGTACTCGGGGGCGCTGTGGGTGAGTGGGGGGTTGCAGAGGGGAGTGGGGGGGAGAGGGCTCCCCCCTGTTCCCCGCTGCTACCCCCCCGCTCCACTACGCCATGCTCCGCCCCACAGCGCACCCGAGTACTTTTCACCCGAGTAGTGAAGTACTCGAAAATCGCGGTGCTCGATTGCGAAATCGGCCTTACCGAGTACGTTCGCTCATCTCTAGTACCGATCCATGGAGTAAAGTTATGTCATTTTTTTGCTGCAATGTGCACACTGTAAAAACAAGACCCCCCCCCCCTTCCCTAAGGATAGCGGAATGTTTTTTCTGTTTCAATGTGCTTACATTTTTTTTTACGCTTTTCAGTACATTATATGGTACATTAAAATGTACCATTAACAATAGAAGTCAGCCTACAAAAAAAAAATACTTTAGACCGCTACGACAGAAAAATAAAAATTATTTTGAAAATGGAGAAGAGAAACGAAAAACAAAAAAGGCTACATCCTTACAAGGGGTTAATGACTTCCGCAAAAGATAACTGGCAAAAGCTTTTTCAATTAAATTGAGGAGATTAGAAATGTGGGTTTCACAAGTGCTTTGACCATTAAATTAAAGGCCCATTTAGACACAACGATTATCGCTCAAAAGATGCCTTTTGAGCGATAATTGTTGTTTGCATTACACGGTAAGATGATCGCTCAAAAGTTAAGTGATCACCTTGCACTCCGAGCGGGGGATGCAAAAGACAAGCAGGGCCGCTTGTTTTCTGCATCCAGCTGTTCTCTGCTCGGAGCACCCGGCTGTTTTAAAGCTGAGCGCTCTGAGCGGGGGATGCAGAAGACAAGCAGGGCTGCTTTTCTTCTGCATCCAGCTGTTCTCTGCTCGGAGCGCCCAGTTGATATACAGCTGGGCGCTCTGAGCGAGCGATGCAGAAGACAGCTGGAACGCTGTGTTTGTCATACCCCGCCTGTGTTCAGGGAGCGGGATACAGCTGAAACAATAGTATCAGCTGTATCCCGTTGTGAATTCCTGATAAGGCTCAGCGTTGTCTTTCAGCACACTGAAAGACAATGATCAGGGACTGTTTAACGAAAACTGCACAATGTCAGTTAGACACAACGACTATTGCTCAAAAGACGGCTTTTGAGCGAATTTTGAACGATAATCGTTGTGTCTATATGGGCCTTAAAGGGGTTGTCCCGAGGCAGCAAGTGGGTCTATACACTTCTGCATGGCCATAATAATGCACTTTGTAATGTACATTGTGCATTAATTATGAGCCATACAGAAGTTATAAAAAGTTTTATACTTACCTGCTCCGTTGCTGGCGTCCTCGTCTCCATGGTGCCGACTAATTTTCGCCCTCCGATGGCCAAATTAGCCGCGCTTGCGCAGTCCGGGTCTTCTTCTTTTCTGAATGGGGCTCCGTGTAGCTTCGTGTAGCTCCGCCCCGTCACGTGCCGATTCCAGCCAATCAGGAGGCTGGAATCGGCAATGGACCGCACAGAAGCCCTGCGGTCCATGAAGACAGAGGATCCCGGCGGCCATCTTCAGCAGGTGAGTATGAAGACGCCGGACCGCCGGGATTCAGGTAAGCGCTGTGCGGGTGGTTTTTTTAACCCCTGCATCGGGGTTGTCTCGCGCCGAACGGGGGGGGGGTTTAAAAAAAAAAAAACCCGTTTCGGCGCGGGACAACCCCTTTAAGACACTTAAAGCCTGGTTACTGGTAAATATGTTATTTTCAAGAAAAATCGGTTAGTGTCTATCATGCCTTGATAAATCTTTCAGAAGACGTCAGATGACATGTTGTAGAAATGCATGAGGCTGGAAAAAAATTACAAAAGCATTGCAAAGACTTGGGTGTACATCAATCCCTGATTAGACAACTTATCTACAAATGGAGAAATGTCAGGACTGTTGCAATGCTCCCTAGGAGTGTGTATCATGTTAAGTTCACTCCAAGCGTCCAATAGGCAATCTTAAAAGAAGTGAAAAAATCCCACAGGTAACCATAAAAGCCCTACAGAAGACTGTACAAACTGCAAAAACCTCTGTTTGTGTGTCAACTGATAGAAAAACATTGAACAACAATGCTGTACCTAGGACTGCGACTAACAAGGAGGCATCCTCTATGTCTAAAGGAAAGAAGGTTTCTACATCAACGAAGAAGGGAGTTCTTTACGGTAAGAGCAGTGAGACTATGGAACTCTCTACCTGAGGACGTGGTGATGGCGAACTCGATAAAAGAGTTTAAGAGGGGCCTGGATGCCTTTCTTCAGCATTACAATGATCCAGGGATTATTCTGATTGCCAGACTTGGAAATCAGGAAGGAATGTTTTTTTTGCCTTCCTCTGGATCAACATTGGTGGTAGTAATAGGCTGAACTGGATGGACATATCTTTTTTTGGCCTAACATATTATATTACTATAAATTCAAAAACAAGTCGCCTTTTAACATGTGTAAAAGCCAATTTTTGAGATTTCCTTTAGAGAAATGATGGGTAAATTGACTTGCTCATTGGATTCAGTGGACTGGCAAAACAAATCAATCATCTCCAAGTCTCTGTTCACATCTGCGTCGAAGACTCCGCTAAGGGCCTCCACAGCATATCTGTCCAAAAATTCAGGACATAATGGAAGCTTGATGGACGCAGTTATAATCAATGGGCCTGTTCATCATAAAACTGATCTTTTTGGGCAGGGATTCCATTTTACTGCTCTGATAGTGGAATAAAAAAGCCCTTAACACTGGTGTGGCCCCAACATAAATTACAACAAACGAGATATACTTGCCATGTATCGTATAGTATCTTACCTTGCAGGAAACCGTGCCATACACCTGCCACATGTCACTATCGTCCTTCTTGTCATATTGTGTGGAATTCACTTTCTCAGTTATATGAACTTCAATCTGAGCTTTGCCCTTTTGTTTGCTGGTCCTCCATGCCGGAGATTTGTAGGTCTGGTTCACAGATACATTGCTTGGATTGTCGGGCAGTGCAAGCAAGCTGGTGTCCACAGGAGAACCTAGTGGACAGGCTTGCGTTACCAGTAGAGGGAGCTGTGCGAATCTAAAGGAAATGTCCGCCTCTGCGTTGGGTCCCGAACTCACAAACTGCATAATACCAGATAAAAGAGCAAATGCCTCAGAGATGCTGTTAATACTAATAAGTGGTGGGGCAGGTGTCAGTAGCTGCTCCACCAGAGGGAGACATACATAGATAAGGTCACCACTCTGAATGGCCAGGACAGGCCAGAGGTTCCCTTCAGAAACCATCAGGGAATGTACATTTGTTTTACTGATTCTGGCACAGTTATCTCTGTATTCCACAAAGTTTTTATTCTCATCCGTCAGTCCTAGTTCATGGAGTAATGCCTTTAACAGGCCTACATCTTCTGGGATGTTTACATAGCTAGACCTGTTGAAGGCTTTAGCTCGTTTCTCCACTGTAGGGTAACGCCTGGAAGATACAGATATACAGCTTTTAGGTAAGATATATCATTTCAAGGAAATAAGTTCAGTCAGAACCAAACACATTATGTTTTTCGGACAGTAAGGCCTCATGTCCACAAATGGATTTGATTTGCGGAACCCGCACGGGGCACCGATCCGAAAATCAAGCCAACCGTAGGGATGTAAGGGTATCCGTAAATTAATTAAAGCATGCGGATTTGATTTGCGGACGCCCATACAGATCGCGGCATGCTCCATTTCTGTGCGGATCCTGCACTGATGGCTTCCATTGAAGTTAATGGAAGTTGTTTGATCCGTGGCACATCCGCAGCTGACAATGCAGACGCGCCGCGGATCCGCAGGAAAGCAGGGGTTAAAAAAAAAAAAAGTGCGCTGCGAGTGGCGTAGCGCCTCGGCCGGCACATCTGCACGCATCCGCAGTGCAGAAAAAACAAGATCCGGACAGGAGGGAGAAGACCCGGACAGGTAAAAAATGTCCTTGGCCATGGGCAGGGGCGGCTCCCGCTGCGGACAGAATCCGGCCCGCCCGTGTACATGAGGGCAAAGTCAAACATTTTAGAAAGAAAAAACATATTGCCAAAAAGTGTATGCATGCTTGAAGCGAACCCATCAGGTGATTTCTTCTGCCCTATCTGAGCAGCATATGATAGCATGGGGAAAGCTAGGTTTGTGAGGTGGAACTAGATTTATAAGTAAAAAGTTGAGTAAATTTTGGCAAGGTTCGTAGAGGTTCCCATACACTGTCAACATCTGTTGGATGAACAATCGTTCATCCCACAGGAGTTTCTCCGGGCTCCACTATACATATGAACATTTGGCTTGGCTGAATGAACGTGTGTTTAGGGAATCAAAGGGGGTGCCCACTTGTAAACTGCTGAAGGCCTGTCCTTAGGATAGGCTACGAACAGTAGACTGCCACTGATCTGCCACAGGGAAGCCTAGCAGATCAGCTGTTCACTTGGCCAGTGTGCTCATACCCTAAGCTGATCTCTGCATAAAGCAGACATGATCCAGGGATTAATCTGACTGCTATTATAGAGTCACGAATGAATGTTTTCCCCCAATGGGCTAAATTGGCTTCTGCCTCACTGTTTGTTTGTTTTTTTGCCTTCCTCTGGATCAACAAGAAGGGTTGGAAACAGATTCAACTAGATGAACATTGTCTCCCTTCAGGGGTAATAAAAAAATTACCATATATATTCGAGTATAAGCCTAGTTTTTCAGCACATTTTTTTATGCTAAAAAAGTCCCCCTCGGCTTATACTCGAGTGAGGTAAAAAAAAAAACAGCAACAAAAAACCCGCAATACTCACCTCCCAGCCTGCGTCTGAGCCTGGCGCGATGGTCTACCCAGCGGTGCGGCAAGCTGCTTGAGAATGCTCCCCGCTGTCATCTCCCTGCTCAGCTTTGAATTCCCCTACCGTCAGTGCTGTGTATGGAAGCGCTGTGATTGGATCAAGCGCTAGCCAATCACAGCTGGCGCTCAATCATTCACAGCCATTCAGTGGATGACATCACTGAATGGCTGTGATTGGTTTATTGAGCGCTGGCTGTGATTGGCTGGCGCTCAAAGCCGAGCAGGAAGAGGACAGCTGGGAGAATTCTCAAGCAGCTTGCCGCACCGCCAGGGAGACCATCGCGCCGGGGACACAGACGCCGGCTGGGAGGTGAGTATTGCATTTTTTCTTTGCCTACTATATACTAGAGTATAGCTAGGCTTATACTCGAGTCAATAAGTTTTGCCATTTTTGTGTGGTAAAACTTATTGACTCGGCTAATACTCGAGTATATACGGTACTTGAAAGCATTAAGTTGGAGCTATAAAAATAACAAGATTTTTTTTTTAAATTGACGACCTATCCTAAGGATAGACCATCAATAGTTTACAAATGGATAACACCTATAAGCTGCAGCCAAGCAGCTCTAGTGCTAGCTTATCTCCCTAGGAAATTCAACATCCCTGATCCTTCTTTCCTCTGAATTCATCTGCTGGGGAAAAGTTGAGCTGCCCACATACACACTAGAGAGTCATCGGACTCCGCACCTATTGGCTGGTTGGGATGACTAAAAAGTCTAATGTGTATGCGGTCCTTAGGAGAGGCAGTTAAAAGTCCTGATTACCCCTCTGACACAGTAATTGGCAACCTTATGTGCACACAGAGGAAAAGATATCAACCACTATGTGTGGGAGGGGTAATCCTAGGAGTCAGGTCAGGATTTACTCAGCTTTTTACCCAGAAATCTTGCTCCAAATCATATGAATCTATCTACAACAGAAAAGAAAACATTAAAGTGGTTTTCCAGGACTATGCTATTGATGACCTATCTTTAGAACAGGTCATCCATAGTTGATTGGCGAGCGTGTGCCGCTTGTTATTCAAGCACAGTGTTCTTTCAAGTTATTTACTGCTCTTTGCTAGAAGAACCATCCACCTCCGCTATGCAGTAAAGACGGACAGTGCATGTGCACCTCTAACTCCCAATGCTGGGTGGACAAGATCTATGGGGCGCACATGGGCAATATACAGTCCCGGCTACCTGATACTGCTTCACTCTTTCTTTAGAAGGCCTTATGGGCAAACAAGTCTACCGAGCAGTAAATACATCACAGAAGAGGAAATATAAAAACAATCACAGAACATGGCCATATACTTACTGACTAAGGAGTGCATATAGCTGCATCCTCTCAGCATGCAGGTAGCTGACTACCGAATGAGGGAGCTAATTACACCTGTGAGGGACACCGATGAGACAACCACTCACACTGCCTCTTGATAATGAGGGGGGTGGATGCTTGGTGTACACTCCCACACATAGTGGATACAGGGTGCCAGACCATTCTGATATATGTAGTTCACCATGCAGACCAGCAACCTATTAATGAGGCCATGATAATTCGGCTGGTTGCCCTGCATTTCCATCAGTGAACCACATTGGTACTGCCACCCTGGGCTTCCCCTGGAGTCTTAATGCCACGCTGCATGTGAATGATAGATAATAAATGCAAGGCATTGGTTGGATGTTGGCCAAGATACATGAGCCCACTAACCACTTCACGGTTCCTTGCGTTGTAGTACGTCCCTACACTAATATAAATGCATCACAGAAGGGGAAATGAAAAATTAAAACCAATCACAGAAAATGGCCGTTACTTACTGACTAAGGAGGGCAGATAGCTGCATCCTCTCAGCATGCAGGTAGCAGACTACCAGATGAGGGAGCTAATTGCACCTGTGAGGGACACCGATGAGACAGCCACTCATACAGCCTCCTAAAATAGAGGAGGGTGGCTGCTTGGCGTATACTCCGACACAGAGTGGATACAAAGTGCCAGACCTTCTGATACATAAAGTGCACCATGCAGACCAGCAAACTATCAATGACGCCATAATAGTTCGGTGGGTTGCCCTGCAGCTCAAAAAGTGAACCACATTGGCATTCGCAACACATTGGAATGGGGTTCCCAAGATGAGAATATCTACAGCCACATCAGTGATATTCTGGTATTACATGCTGGCCCTTCAGATGAATTGCTGTATAAATAACAAACAGCACAACTCTACCAGATTAGGAACTGCTTTTCCAAAGTAGATTTCTGCTATGCCTTATAGAAGGGTGTCCCTAAAGCATACATCTTCCTTAATAAGCCATATGGACAGGGGGTATCCTTATGAGACAACCCCTATAACTCTTTCACTACTTTAGACCATCTAGGGAGCTAGCACTACCTCCCCTACCTTAAGACAGCAGGGAAGTAATGAATATTTATTTCAGGGGTCTAACCTTGGAGGTGTCTTATAGTTCATATATCACAGTAATTGTCAATGAAGATCCTTATTACCTTGAGAATTTTACTTCTCCTTGTTCCCCCGGCCGGTGATGTAAGATCCATAGTCCACGGATAGGCATTATTTTTCTGAAATATGGACATCAAACTTGGACCTGTACAAATGTTTAAAGAATTAAAAATGATAAAGTATATGTATTACAATTGTAGAAGGGATTCTATAGTTGAACCACTTTTCACATCAGCTACAGCATAAGGGGTTATGCCAGCACAATCACATGTGAGAGGGGTGCTTCTGTAGTTGACAGATGCCATCCCAGGTCAACAGTCATGGTCGGAGAGAACCAGGACAATGGAGGCAGGAATCCAAGTTTCTGACCCTGAATCCGTCATAATTGGCATATGTAGAATAATTAGTCATTACATAGTTACTGTAGTAAAATGATAACATCAGGCTCATTAATGTCCCTTCACATGGGACGATAATCCTGCTGGATCACAGGAATCTGAATGATGATCGTTCAGTGTAAATGCTTGCAGCAATTGAACTGCAAACGTTAGTTTGTTCGCTTATTGCAAGCATAAAAACTGAACAACTATCGGCCTGTGTGAACAGGCAGTCACTGATTTATGAACGACTGCCTGTTTACCGTGAATGGAGGTGGGCCGGCCCTCCGCCTCCGCTCACTGAGCTATGGTCGTTCCTGTGTAAAAGCACAGGAAAGGTCTTCGCTGGGACGTCCTGTTGGGCATGTGTGCCCACCAGGTTGTCCCGTGAAAAGGACACTTAGGCTCGTCTCACACAAGCGGATTTCTATTGCGGAATCCACGGCCGGTGTCCGCATGGAGGATCCGCAGCAGATGGCATGCATTGAAAGGTATCTACTTTCGCTTTTTCCTTCACAATCATGGAAACCAATTGTGAGCAGAAAAAAAAAATCACAGCATGTTCTGTATTTGGGCGGAAGCCGCACGGATGGCTTACATTGAAGTCAGTGAAGGCTGCCTGACCTGCAGCCCATCAGTAATTAACATTGCAGATAGACTGCGGATACCCGCGCCATCGCCTAGCGATGGCGTACGAAAAACACATATTAAAGAAAAATCTGTACTGTGCATGACCAACGGGGAGTGTCCACGGTCATCTGCAGTACAGGAAAAGAAGGTACGCAGGGTTGCGGGTCGGGATCAGTGTCATATTCTGTTGTGAGCTTCTGCATGCAGAATCCCACTCGATCATGTGAGCCCAGCCTCACAAGTAGGGATTATCTAAAGCAGAGAACCCCCTTTAAAACAAAGCAGGGAACCTTTTGATTGGATCACAAAAGTTTAATTTGCAACACCATAGCATTTGTAGGTTTTTCCTTGGGCCTCATTCAGGGTCATATTACTGCCGCAAGACCCGCCCCTCCTTCAGTTTATTGGACTTCAACTTAAAGGGGTTGTAGCAAGGTAGGCTTTTATTACCTAGCCATAGGATAGGTGTTAAAAGTCTGACCGGTGGGGGTCTCACGGTGCCATTTCTACTCCTCAGTTTGCTGCACCCCCTACAAGTGAGTAGGAAACTAAATCAAGCGATGACTGCACAAGCGCAATGCCACTTCATTCATTTTCAATGGGACTGCCAGAGATAGAAGAGTACGAGCGCTCGGCTGTGCTGTCAGCCCTAATGAAATGAATGGAGCGGCATCGGGATTGTGCAGCCATTACCGCATTCAGTGTGACGTCACTGCAGGTGGGAGAATCATCTCCACAGTAACAGAAGAACATGGGACCCCCATTCTCAGGATCAGTGGGGTCTCAGTAGTGATACCCCCACTAATCAGAATTTTATCACCTATCCTACGGACTGGAGATTAAAGATCATCTTGGTACAACCCCTTAGAGTTCTATGGAGATATAAATTTAGCACTGTCGCATGGTCCTATCACAGGTTCACTTCCAGTAGTAATAGCGGCTCTCTGATCCATGCCTGCCCAGGAACTACCCAGCTATAGGGGGGTGAGGATTCGCATGTAGCGTGCAGCAAGTAGGTCTTTTTTATTTTACACACATCTGTTCCCCCACATTGCCAGGAATGTCAGAAAACTCCTTTAAATGGACTGCCATGGAGTGTATGGGTGTTAAAGGGGAAAAAATAAACTTGTCCATAGTTACAATTTGTTCTGATTCTTAAAACCAAAGATAAACGTCATCACCGTGATGATGTGTCGTCCATCTTGACACATGGACTACATAACACCATGGTGGTCACATGTACAAATGACTCGTTCACACGACCGTATCCGTAAAACCGGTCTGTGTGAGCTGGCAGAGACAGTGTATGGCAGTGAGTGCACGTGGACATGGCAGTGTGACTTTGTCTTTTTTTTTTAATTCCCTGCTCTGTTTCATAGCGGGGTTGTGTATGAATCGGCGCAATGTATTATGTACGGACAGCGTTTGCATACGCACCCATAAAAAAGTATAGGGCTCACAATGTGGTAGCTAGGCCTAGGAAGGAAATGGTTTAATGTTGATGTAAAGGGTTAAAGGGGTTCTGCCATTTAAAAAAAGGAAAAAGAAAAAAAAAATCCATACTCACCTATCTCTTCCTCATCAGTCTTCTTACCGCATCTTCTCCCTGCCGATCTTCTCCACTTCCCCGGGTCACCTCACTGCAGGCCGGCTCATCTTTTTGTTATGATGCGTCCATTCTCTGCATTCTTCTTCCGGCAGGTCAGTGTAGGTTACGTCACTAGTGACGTCATGTTCATTGCCTAGAAAGGAATGCTGATCTATTATCGAGACTGCACATGTGCGCTGTCTCACCACCAGAGTTCATATACTGTTGCAGAGAGACCCCGCACATGCGCAGTCTCTTCAATAGCTCAGCACTCCCTGCTAGGCTATGAATGCTACGTCACTAGTGACCGGTACATTGACCTGCAGGAAGAAGAATGCCGGCAATGTAAGCTTCATCACAGGAGAATCGGTGGCTGGAGGTGATGTGACCCAGGGGACTGTAGGAGACCGGAGAAGATGCGATAAGTAGACCGACGGGGGGGGGGGGGGGGGGGAATAGGCAAGTATAGCATTTTTGTTTTTTTTATGACAAAACCCCTTTAACCCTTTCCAATCCAATGTCGGGCCTTCCCCGACATCATCATTTCCCTCCACAGCTCCGATGTCGGGACAGGCCCGACACTGCAGTGCAGGACTGCATCTGCACCCGATCATCAGACACTGATCCTCATCGAGGACCTCCGAGGAGAAGCCAGAAAGGGTTTTAACCCTTTCTGCCTTCTCCTTTACACATTACATAGCGCATAATTAGCGCTATGTAATGCACAGAGATTCCGGACGGCGATCATGTGACCACTGGTGTTACCTGACCCCCAGTGGTCACATGAACGCCGAACCAGGAGCCTGCACCATGGGGGGACCTGCTTACCTGACCGCCGTCTTGCGCATTCTCCTTCTGCCTCCCGGCCCGGCGATCATGTGACCGCCCGGTGCCACCTGACCCCAGCGGCCACATGATTGCCGAGGCGGGAGGCAGAAGGAGAATGCGGAAGACACCGGACAGGTAAGCAGGTCCCTCCACGGTGCAGTGAGCACCTGCACCCTCCTGAACTCTGTCAGTTCAGGAGGGTGCAGGGAAATGTATTTTTTCTCATCCATTCTCCCCAGCTCCAAATAAATTGGATGAGAAAAAATAAATGGATTGGACAGGGTTAAAGGGGTTGTCTCGCGCCGAAACAGGTTTTTTTTTTTCCATAGGCCCCCCCCTGTTCTGCGCAGGACAAACCCAAGGGATGTGTTAAAAAAAATATATATATATTACTTACCCGAATCCCCGCTCTGCGACTTCTTCTTTCTTCCTACTTCTTCCTTCACCAAGATGGCCACCGGGATCTTCACCCACGATGCACTTCGGGTCTTCTCCCATGGTGCACCGTGGGCTCTGTGCAGTCCATTGCCGATTCCAGCCTCCTGATTGGCTGGACTCGGCACACGTGACGGGGCGGAGCTACGATGACCAGCTCTCCGGCACGAGCGGCCCCATTCACCAGGCAGAAGACCGCACAGCGCAAGCGTGTCTAAAAACGCCAGAAGAAAGCGAAATTAGACGGCACCATGGAGACGGGGACGCTAGCAACGGAGCAGGTAAGTGAATAACTTCTGTATGGCTCATATTTAATGCACGATGTATATTACAAAGTGCATTAATATGGCCATACAGAAGTGCTGAACCCCACTTGCTGCCGCGAGACAACCCCTTTAACCAAGACCAGAACGTACTCAGACCTTGCATAGATTCTGATTGAGATAAGGGTTTCTATAGAAGTTAAAAACTATGCGTTATATTCCCTTCTTGAGTAGCTTCTTGTACACGTAGAGAATATACTTATACTATATAGTGTGTCAGTTATAGGTGGACTAGTTATTAGTATTATTTATAGTACCAGCGTTTCTTATAATATAGCGAATTACATCATCACATGTTACTCACTGAAGGAATTGGTCAAAATATTGAAGGGCCCTGTGATCAGGGGCGGAGCATGTAACTCACTCAATGAAGGACCTGTGATGACATCACCGTCATGTGATCAGGGACAGAGAATGTAACTCACTCAGGGACAAGTGGTCGTTAGTACTTTGATGTAATCACAATGAAAATCTGTTTTATAACTGTATGTTTGTATCTTAGTTGGAAGGTAGCATAGGACAGAGGGAGAAGACTGCCCAAATATGGGAATTAGGGTGGAACAGAAGTTTGTGATAACATGAAAACCAACCATATCGTGTCACATTTGCATGAGAAAGCGAAAGTAAGTTTTGCCATATAAGGGTGACTACCCACTGCAGTTTTTTTTTCACAGCGAAATTCGCAGTGTATTTTTTCAGCAGGGGTCTATGGGACTTGTAATGTTAAAATCGCGAGTGCGCAAAATCGCAATTTACCGCAAAATCGTGATTTTAACATTACAAGTCCCATAGAACCCTGCAGAAAAAAAAAACGCTGCAAATTTCGCAGTGAAAAAAAACTGTAGTGAGTAGTCACCCTAAGGGCGCCTTCACACTAGTGATAAAATTGCGCGTTTTTCACACGATGCGAGAGCGAGTACAAACGCAGAATTATGAAACCAATGATTTACAATGGTTTCCTTCATATTTGCGATATTTTCACTGCTGTGACGTTGCGAGGAAAAAAAATATAATTGCATGTCCGATCTTTCTGCGGTGAGTTTTTTTTAATCTCCCATGTTTCCCTGTGGAGCCTCCTTTTTATCGCATAGCACAAACTTGCAATTTTCGTGCGATTCATTTTTAACATTAGAAAGTCCTATTGACTTTTGCGTTAAAAAAGTCACGGCAACATGGTGTGCGAAAATCGTAAGTGGCAGTGATGTTGTTGCGAGAAAAGGCAGTACTGATGCTCAAAAATCACAGGAAAAAAAAAGTCATGATTTAGTCCTATTAATGTAACCCTCCAGGCCTGCAGAAACAAAGATGGCCGCACGGCTTCTCTGACTACCTGACGCACACTGTACATAGTACGGATTGGTAGTGTAAGGCTGGGTTCACATGGGACCAAAAGCCCACGGAATGCCCACACGGAAATTCTGCAAGATTTCAGCCGGAGAAACGCAGCTTTTAAGCACACGGCCTTTCGCCATGGGTTTTGGAGAGGAGAGGAGATAGGCTGCGGAAACGACATGCAGATTTAAATTCCGCGCCACATCAATTTCAGCGCGGCTTGGCCACAACAGATTGGCCACAGCGTGTGGATGAGATTTTTGCAAATCTCATCCACTTTGCTGGCTATCGAGCGATGAAAAACGCTGGTGGAATTTCCGTGCAGAAAGTCCACACGGACATTCCACGGCAATTCTGCCCTGTGTGAACCCAGTCTTAGACACTACATGCTGCTCTGACTGGCCAGAACTGGTCCATCAAAGCAGGTGAAGTGTCTTAAAGTAATGATCAATACTAATACAGTGTAGTCAGAGAAGCTGATGCAGCCATCTTTGTTTCTCCCCTGGGTACACATAACCCAGGCAGCACCTCTCAGCACACACTATCTTCTACTACCAACCACCTAAACTAATCTCTCTACCTCCCGCCACGGCTTTTAGATAAGGCTTCGCATCACGTGACACAGCGCCTCACAATTGGTTCGAACAGAACTCACAGAGGCGCAAAGCATTCTGGTCCGCCAAACCGTCTCCCTTTCCAGTAATAAAAATGGCGACTAACCATTCGTGCTGAAAGGAGTCAACGCAATCTTCCGCGGGTCCCTAAAGCTTGCGAGTTTCTTTTGGTTTATCCTTTCCGGCCACATGTACGAGTATTTCCCACACTTATGTATTATTAGAGCTAGCAAGATGTTGAACTACAAGTCCCGGCATGCATTACCAGTAGGCTTGCCTTGTGGAGCATGCCGGGATTTGTAGTTCTACCGGCTATACGACATAAAGACATAGTACGAACAATGTTCCGCCCTTACCCGGTGTAACGCGCTGTCTCGTCCTGCTGTGCTCCGTCTGCACTCTTCCCCAGAGGTCAGAGGTCAGCAGCTGGAGGACGACGCTTCCGGTCCTGTCACAGCTTCACTTCCGGAAATAATGGCAGCCCTCTGATCCCCGCCCGCCCGGGGACTACCTGGTGCCGTGTCCGGAGGACGGGACTGCCCGGAGTGTATTGTCTGGGTGTGTGCGTAGACCGCAGCATGGCCGCCACAGCGGAGCTCTTCGAGGTGAGTGTCCGGCCGCTGAGGAGACGCATTCCGTGCTGCTGGCTGTACACACTGCTGCGTTATAGAGCAACCGCAGGGACGGGCGTTACAACCGCACTTGTTACCATGGTAACCAAGTATTAGAGGGGCTGGCCTAGCACCATGTAGCTTTCCCATCCCTGCCAGCCATTCCTGGTGCCTCCTCCAGCCTGGCTCTCCCAGTGGCGCCCCCACGCCGGTCAGGTCATGCTGCGCCAGCGTACATTCAGCTAGTACTGTTACCACTGGACAGTAGTGGTGTGGGGTCGGGGCTAGTTGTTACTGGCCGTATTAATGGTTGGTGAAAAATAATTGTTGGCCAAGAGCATCGCCAGGCGGCGGCAGCTGCTGTGGTCCGGTGGCCCACTCACTGTAATCGGAGACTGTGACCACTGACCTCTCCCACCACCCTTTCCGTTAGGCATCTGTATCCTGTATGTCCTGTATACATGGCGGGAAGGGGCGCCTCTGGCGGGCACTATTAGTAGCCGGGCCTGACGCTGGGGGGGCACTATTAGTAGCCTGGGGGTGATGGCAGCAGGAACGGCAGGTAACTGTTGATGCCAGCGATTGGCTGCTGCACGGTGATGGTGGCAACGGCGGCAGGTAACAGCTGAGGCCAGTGAACGACTGCAGTTATGAAAACATGGCTGCTTTCTTAAAAATACAGCACCACCCTTGTCCTTGGGTTATATCTGGTATTGCAGCTCAGCTCCCATTCACTTCAATGGACCTAAGTTGCAATACCACACACAACCCTATGTATAAGAGTGGCATTGTGTCAGGAAGAAAGCAGCCATGTTTTTTTCACCCTGGGCATCCCCTTTAAAGGGGTTGTTCACTAATCGGGCAACTTTCCCTTTAAAGTGGCCACTGTGCTAAAATAACAAAAGGTAGCTGTACTTACCCGTCCGCCGTGGTCCAGCACCGCAGCCCCGCCATGGTCCAGTGTTTTGTTGTCACTGGAAGTCACCTGACACCTGCAGCCAATCAGAGGCTGCAATGTCACATTCTTTGGGCATTGGCGCTCACAGCCAGGAGTTGGTAACCATTGCGCTGCTCCCTCTGATTGGCTGCAGCCGTCAGGTAATTTCTTTTGCCCTCAGTGGAGGATGGATACACACCGTCTGCCCCTTTTGTTACTTTAGCACAGTGGGGGCTATTGGGGGAATGTTTCCCCAGAAGTGGACAACCCCTTTAACAGTCCGTGACATGGCATCATGACATTTGCTTTTCCACCCCCACCTCCCAGTGTTAAAATAGAAGATCTGATGCTTCCACAGGAATCGATGACGGAGGATGACATAGCAGCCTGCACCGCGCAGTAGTCTGCCTTTAACCCTTTCTCTTATATAACTCTATATGTTGGATGGGATTTATGTAGACGTCCATGTAAAGTGGATCCTTTGGCTGAAGCTCTTGTTCCTTCCCTTAGGGCAGCATCCACACGGGTGACGTGCGAAAATCACAGCAATATCACATTGGTGGTCTGTGCGGTCTCACAGCGGTTTCTCATGGCGATAACACGATTTTATGGCGCTACAAAGTCGCACAACTTTGTAGCACCATGTGCGAGGATTTTCAGGTGGGAGAGGGGGAGCCTGAAATATAAGCCCTACCCCGGAAATAAGCCATAACTGCAGTAAAAAAACATAAAATAATTCATCTCCATCATGTCTTCTCCCTTGAAGCTCCCTGACACTAGCTTCAAGTCTTCTGCCAGCCCTCCCTGGATTGGGGGATCGAAACCCCCGCCTCCGGAAAGGGCTGGCTGTGATTGACTCATGAGCACCGTGGCTCAGCCAATCAGAGCCAGCACTTGATGAACCCATTACAGCTACTCATTCATTGAATGGCTGTGATAGGTTTATCGAGAGCTGGCTCTGATTGGCTGAGCAACGGTGCTCGTGAACCAATCACAGCCAGCCCTTCCTGGAGGCGGGGGTTTTGATCCTCCAATCCAGGAAGGGCTGGCAGAAGACTAAAGACAAGGGCAGAGGTGAAGAGGAGATTGTCAGCATCTGACTCCTCTCCTAGATTTTGAGAATTGGTCCCCACCTCCTGATTCCTCCAGAGAGGTTGAGTACACGCGTGACCCGCCCCAGGCTCTAGCGTATCATGGGATTGCTAGCACTGAATAGTGAAAGAGAAAGGGAGAAATGTTAACATCAAGATGGTGCCTGATAAGTATCAGACGGGCTGCATTGCATGGAAGTGACTGCAGTATGCAGAGGAGACCATCGGAGTGTAACAGGCATTAAGGTGAGGGTTGCAGGGATAGAAAAATGTGTTTTTGCCGGAGTGGCCCTTTAGGAGATATATAATATTATTGGCCTGTTCTTAGGATAAGCAATCAATCTATGATCATTGAGGACTGGTCTCCACCAATCAAGACTTGCTTGAATGGTGCCAAGCTTTACTGCCTGGCACAACGGTATGTCCTCCTGCCATGGACCCCTGTCAGTCAGCTGTTTAAAGAGGATGCAGCAGTCGGACAAGTACTACAGGTTTTACACTGCATTCCAGGTGCAGCGCCGTGTATTTTGTAGTGGTGGTACCTTGTATGGCAATGTGATATTGCATAGAAATGTGATCTCACTGGCCTGTGAAGAGGTCTTGTCTCACAGTTGAGCTCTGTGGCCACTTCTGATTGATGGGGTTCCTGGCGACGGACCCTTACCGATATGATGATGGCCTAGCTTGAGGATAAGTCACCTATATTTTAGTTCTGGAAAACCCCTTTAACGCAGAATTCATGTGTGACTCCTAATGCTGGCAGTTATTTCTTCACCCCTGGCTTATTCTAGAGCAGTGGATATACTTGGAGCCAGTATAGATGATCCTCTGGGAGAGAGACGGGCTACCGCTGTAACAATCTATGAGGACAGGAGGCGTTGGTTCCACTGATGTGTCATAGGGCATTGTCAGACTGTATGTAGCTTTCACCAATAAACTTATCTAGATATGTACAGCCACTGAATGGACAAAATGGTTTTAATTGGTCTATTAGTGTCCATTAGCAGTTTGTTCAAAACGATCATTAAAACTGTCAATCTGTCAATAGTGGCTGCCATGGTAATAGTAACACTCCCCCCTGCCCGCCCCTGCCTCATAGTGGCTGTCGTGGTAATAGTGACCCCCACCCACCTCATAGTGGCTGCCTTGGTAATAGTGACCCCCTTCCCTCCCGTCTATAGTGGCTGCCGTGATAGTGACCCCTCCCCCCCATCCCATGGTGGCTGCCGTGGTAATAGTGACCCCCCCCCCCCCCCCCGTAGTGGCTGCTGCAGTAGCGGTGACCACCCCCACCCGCGCCGTAGTGGCTGCCGTGGTAATCGTGTGAGCCCCCACCCCCTCCTGCAGCGGCTGCCGTGACCCCCCACCCCTCCTCCCATAGTGGCTGCCATGGTAATAGTAACACTCCCCCCTGCCCACCCCTGCCTCATAGTGGCTGTCGTGGTAATAGTGACCCCCACCCACCTCATAGTGGCTGCCGTGGTAACAGTAACCCCCCACCCCCACACTAATAGTGGCTGCCGTGGTAACAGTGACTCCTCTTCTCTGTAGTGGCTGCCGTGGTAACAGTGACTCCTCTTCTCTGTAGTGGCTGCCGTGGTAACAGTGACTCCTCTTCTCTGTAGTGGCTGCCGTGGTAACAGTGACTCCTCTTCTCTGTAGTGGCTGCCGTGGTAACAGTGACTCCTCTTCTCTGTAGTGGCTGCCGTGGTAACAGTGACTCCTCTTCTCTGTAGTGGCTGCCGTGGTAACAGTGACTCCTCTTCTCTGTAGTGGCTGCCGTGGTAACAGTGACTCCTCTTCTCTGTAGTGGCTGCCGTGGTAACAGTGACTCCTCTTCTCTGTAGTGGCTGCCGTGGTAACAGTGACTCCTCTTCTCTGTAGTGGCTGCCGTGGTAACAGTGACTCCTCTTCTCTGTAGTGGCTGCCGTGGTAATAGTAACACTTCCCCCTTCCCGCCCCTGCCTCATAGTGGCTGTCGTGGTAATAGTTACCCCCACCCACCTCATAGTGGCTGCCGTGGTAACAGTAACCCCCCCACCCCCACACTAATAGTGGCTGCCGTGGTAACAGTGACTCCTCTGTAGTGGCTGCCGTGGTAAGTGACACCCCCCACTTTCCCGTAATAGCTGCCGTGGTAACAGGCCCCCCCTCCCCCACCACATAATGGCTGTCGTGGTAACAGAGAACACACACGCCCCCGCCATGGTGGCTGCTGTGGTAACAGAGAACACCCCCCCCCCCCCCAATCATAGTGGCTGCGGTAGTAATAGTGGCCCTCCCTTCCATAGTGCCGCGGTAGTAATAGTGACCACTTTTTTTTGTAGCTGCAGTAACAATAGTGCCCACCAAGATGGGTCCAGTAGTAGATGTCCCCTATATTGGCCCCAGTAGCTATAGTGCCCCCCCTATTGGCCTCTGGCTGGCCAGCATCCCTGCATTCCCCTCACCTAGCCTGCAGCTTCAGCAGCGGTGGTGGCGGCGGCTGTGAAGTCTGTGAGCTCTTCCCTCAGTGCCTCCGCTGTGTACAGGGCGCCGGGGCAGAAGTCAGCGGTCACAGACTCTGCACTGGCATCGGACTGGAGCTGCAGGCTGGGTGAGTGCAATGCCTGTTAGGTTGCCCCACAGCGGGTGGGCCACACAAAATGAGGTGGTGGCCTGTGAATTATACAGTGGTAAAACTTTATAGAAATCGGGAACCCTTCTAAATGGCTTAGTGTGGCATCTCTTCCATTTGGAGAGAAGACATGTAATCCTGATAATGATTTGTATGTGTCGTACATACCTAGCATGGTGATTATATGATATTACAAACACCGGGGCTGTGATTTACCAATCTTGGCTAAAAGGTAGTGCAGGTACTGGTGCTACAGCGGTAACATAGCAGCATTTACACCTCATAATCTACGGCTAACTGGAGAAGTAAGCGTCATCCTAAACCTGCAGGGACATAATAATAATCTTTATTTGTATAGCGCCAACATATTCCGCAGCGCTTACATATACAGGGGGAATACAGAAAGACAAAAGTACAAGAATTACAGAACCACGGTTACATAGTAATCAGTTGATGGAAACAATAGGGGTGAGGGTCCTGCTCCAACGAGCTTACATACTACAAGTAATGGGGTGATACAGAAGGTAAAGGGCTGGAGATGTGCACGGTATGGTGTGGTGGAGAGTGAGGGGTGATATACACAGACAATGGTCAGACATTTAGCCGTGTGACGGCAGAAACAGTATGACTGCAGGAGCGGTTTATGATGGCTAGCAGGGATTGCAGTCAGTAGGTCAGGGAGCATGTTATCAGGTGGAGTACAGAGGGGTTTGTTTAGGGAATACAGTATGCTTCCCTGAAGAGGTGCATTTTTAGAGCACGCCTGAAGTTCTGCGCGTCCTGGATTGCTCGGATAGCCTTTGGTAGTGCGTTCCAGAGGATCGGTGCTGCTCTGGAGAAATCTTGGAGGCGGGAATGAGAAGTTCGAATTAAAGGGGCGCTCAGTCTAGTTTCGTTAGCAGAGCGGAGAGCCCGGGCTGGTTGATGGATTGAGATGAGGGAGGCGATATAGGGGGGCGCTGCGCTGTGGAGGGCTTTGTGGATGAAGGTGGCGCGTTTAAATTGAATTCTGTATTTAACGGGCAGCCAGTGCAGTGACCGACACAGGGCAGAGGCGTCCGAGTAGCGGCTGGACAGGAAGATGAGCCTGGCTGCCGCATTCAGGATGGATTGGAGAGGGTAGAGTCTGGTGAAGGGGAGGCCGATCAGCAACGAGTTGCAATAATCGAGCCGGGAGTGGATGAGGGCAACAGTAAGCGTTTTTAGCGTGTACAATGTACAATCAATCACACTGCTAGGACCTTCAAGCTTTGACCCAATCGGGAGCTAGGGGTGTGAGAGGGGCTTTCCTCCTGTCAAACCCCTAGCTTCTGGTGGCATCAAGATACACCAGTACCGACAGTGCAAACTTAGGGCTCATTTACAGGACCATATGTATTGCGTATGGGCAACGTTTGCATATGTGCACATGCTGCAATCTAGTTCTCCTGCATATCCACATTCAATGTTTACACGCTAATGTGAAGGGATCAATAAAAGTGTATGTACCCCACCCTCTCTAGTATAAAAGCTAGATAACTGCTTATCAGGGAGCACAGCCGTGACCAGCCACACCTCATTAATACACTGCAATCTCTTCTTGCTGAGAGCTCTTAAAAACTACTGCACTTTACCCAAGACAGACCCCTGAAATCAGCGGGTAGCATAAAGCACATGATAGCTTCCCTTTAAAATATAAGATAAAAAGCTAAATAAAGTTACATGAAAATACAGGATATTTACAGAATTGAGAAAATAAGCACACATATAATTAACTTGTCTTATTACACATAAAATCCGTGCGTGCCTGCAGCCATGGGACATTTTCTCAACTCTTCGGATCCAGCGCGGGTCTCCTCCATCGCGACCGGATCTTCTTTCTTCAGCACGGTGGATGCGTCCAGGCGCACTGGCCGATGCGCATGCACAGTGCCTCTTTTCCTTTTTTGAATCTCCCGCTTTCCTGTGGATCCGCGGCTCGTCCGCAGTGACAGTTGCGCGTGCGATCCTCCTGCTGGGAGAAAATTACATCCGCATGCTTTTGAGGCCTCATTTTTTTTTGCATGCAGATATCCGCACACATTGCTATCAATGTGATAGCAATGTTGCCGATCCGCAGCAGAATGGAGCATGCCGCATTTTTTCTCCCGCGCGTGAAAAACGCAATTCTCTTAAAATGCCATCTGCGGGTGCAAAAATCAATTTAATGGACCGCGAATGGCCAATGATTCCCTATAGGCAAAATCCGCTGCGGAATCCGCAATTCCATTTAGCCAGTGGACATGAGGCCTAAATCGTTTGCAGACGCTAATGCATCCATATGGGCTGCTTGATTTGCAAATCTCCCACGCGGGTTCCGCAAATCCAATCCGCCTGTGGACATTGGGCCTTAGGAGTGTATATGGGCTTTATTTGTATACATGGTCATATTCCCTCTGTAGGATGTGAGTGCCGCCTGTAAACTAGTCTGTGTTTTTGGCTGTCTTCCTCTTTTTGCATGTTGCGTGGAAGGACATTTCCTGCTCTTTCCCGGACAATAGAAGGAAATGGATTGTCGGTGCTTATTTTGCAATAAACTATGGGATGTGGTCTAACAGAGAATTTTATTGTCTGCCGTAGTGAAACACTTGGAAGAAAATAGTTGAGACTACTTCCTGTAGCAGAGCTCTAGTACAAGGCGGACGCTGCTGAGAATTTCACATTCCCCGTAACACTTAGAGGATAACCCCTCCATACATGGCATATAATGGAACATGCTACTCTTTAGTTTTCTTCTTAAAGGGGTTTTGTGATTAAAAAAAAAACAATTCTACACTCCCCTATTCCTCCTCCGTCAGTCTCCTTACCAGATCTCCTTGCTGAGCTTTTGCAGTGCCCCCGGGTAACCTCACCGCATGCCGGCCGGCTTGTTATGAAGGCTGCATTCCTCACATTCTTCTTCCAGGTCAGTCAGTGAAGGTCACGTTGTTCACTGGCTAGGAAGGAATGGTGATCTATTGTGGAGACAGCACGCATCAGCAGTCTCTGAAGTAGATCAGCACTCCTCCTGCTGGCCTGTGAGCTGTGATGTAATGTACATTGGCTGGCAGGAAAAAGACCTCTGGCAATGCATGTAACCTCACAGGTAGCAGAGGAATCAGCCAGCTGAAGGTGAGGTGACCTTTCCCCCGGACTGCAGGAGACAGGAGAAGATCGGGGAGGTGAAGATCTGGTAAGTAGTCTGACGGGGAGGAATAGGTAAGTATGGAATTTTTTTATTTTTTTAATGAAGAAAACCTTTTAAGTGCATTATGGACTTCTAGACTTATATAGGTGCCATTTTACAAACCTCTGCAACACAACTGTTCTACATCCTGTGCATTAGGCCTAAGTGGCTCATAATCTCATCATTGCCTCCTACCCTTTCCAAAAAAATTACTGTCTTCTATAGGCTAGCTGACATTAGCTTGATATCCTGTGTATTGAATTTAAACCCAGGTCACAGTAGTTTAGTGCACATACATATGCATAAGCTCAGACTAAATCTTAAAGGCTATGAACACCTTTGTTGGCAATTTTTTATCTCTCAATTAAAAACATGTATTTGGGGATGACAATTACTTTAGGATTAGGGTTTAATTTTAAAAAAAGTGCTTTTTTTTTTTTTTTTTGCAGCTTCAATACATCCCTGTGTCTATACACTACAGTCTCACTAGGAGATGCATCGGTAAGGCTGGACTGATGGTTTCTGTATCTGTACACGGGATGACTGTTGGGTGCCTATGCGTGCAACAGCCATTACACGGACTACAGCCTTAGGCTTTTTTCACACGAGAGCATATACGCTACGTTGGGGGCAAAAAAACTGGTGAACAGGCGCACAAATCAAACATTTGTGCGCCCATTCATATGGCCTGGTGAGGCCGGCACACATGCGCCGACCTCACCAGGCCATCTCCCATTTCCCCTCCTTCCCCATTGCAGGCTCACCTCTCTTTCTCCCCGCTCGGTCTGGGCAATGGGAGGGGGTTAGATGGGGGCGGAGCTCAGCACTAGTCCGCCCCACCTCCTCCCATTGATGGCTATGGATAAGGGGCAAGGAGAGGGCGGGTGCTTAGCTCCCGTCCATAGCAATCAATGAGAGGAGGCGGGGCAAATCAGTGCTTAGCTCCGCCCCCTCCCATTGCACCGAACGAGCAGGGAGGAAAAAAAAACGCTGCGAATTTCGCAGTGAAAAAAACTGTAGTGGGTAGTCACCCTCACACAGGAGTGATAGTCGTTCAAGTGGAGGCAGAGCGGGATGGGGATTGTTCTAGTCAGTTGCCCCCATTCACAGTAAACAGGAGTCTCTCAAACATTTAGCGGTTCCTGTTTACGCGGCCCCATAGTCTATTTAGTTCTGCTATAAATCAAGCGGCCCTGACGTTAACACTTGACAAATACCACCTGAATCTGCTGTTTCCATCGGACTATAATTGGCCCAAGTATAGGTACTTTTAGTTTCCCTCAGTGCTCTCCTCTCCTGCACCTTCTTGGCAGGGACTTTATGACCACAACAAACTTTTGTTAAAAGATAAAAAGTACAAGAGAGGAAAGATGAGAGCTGCCAACTAAACTGTGCCTCACTAACAGCTCTCCTACTGAGGCTCAGGGCTCATTCACATGGATGCATGCAGTTTTTGGTTTGTGAACACAGTGTATACATGGACCAAAAACTGCATATTCCATGTGCATTCGGCCTCGGTAGCATTTTCTTGTGTGCATATACATTGCATTTTTCATGCATGCAAACATAAAATCCAAGCAGAATCCATTAATTTTAGGCACAAATATGTATTTAGCATGTGTATTCACTGTATATTTGCACAATACGGACCAAAATAAGACATGCTGAGTTTTCTTTTTTTCCACGAATGTGAAGACAGAGGTCTGAATGCCCCAGTGCAAATCAATGGCGATTCGGTGTTCCATATCATGTGGGTAAAAAATACACACGCAACATTCATGACTCTTTAGGCCTCATGTCCACGGGCAAAAGAAGAATTAAAATCCGCAACGGATTTTAACTCCTCTCCCGCCCGCGGATCCGCACCCCATAGGGATGCAATGACCACCCGCGGGGTAGATAAATACCCGCGGATGGTTAATAAAAGTGAATTTTAAAAAATGGAGCATGTAAAAAAACGCGACATGCTCCATTTTCGTGCGGGTGTCCCGCGGGGACGGCTCCCGCAGGCTTCTATTGAGACCTAAAATAAGAATAACTTACCCGCGGCGGGCCGGGCACGTCTTCTCTTCCTCACGGCCGGATCTTTCTTGCTTCGGCTCGGCCGACATGCCGCCGGCGTGCTGAGTTCATCCGCCGGTCGAAGAAAGAAGATCCGGCCGTGAGGAAGAGAAGAGGTGCCCGGCCCGCTGCGGGTGAGTTAATTCTTTTAAATTCTTATTTTAAGAGCTCATGTCCGCGGGGCAGGAGGGACCCGCTACGGATTCTCCATGGAGAATCCAGAGCGGGCCTTAGGGTACTAATACATGGAAGAGGTGCTTAAGCATCTGACAGTCGTCCCAGCTCGTATCACTGCTGTGCTTTTACATAGCAGAGATGATCGCTCACCCAATGTAGGCGAAGCGTGCCGGTGATCTCTACTGGCCGTCAACCGCCATTCAGCATGAACAGCCATTCATAGATAACTGACTTCCTGTTTACATTCGCAAACAGGCGCTCACTATTTGGGCGTGCTGAAAACCAAGTGACTCCCCACAAGAGTGATTGTTACTCGGTTGGCCTATCGGGCCCTGTGTGTACATGGGGCAACACTTGTCCGTAATTGCTTGCTTGAGTGATTGCTCAATGACGCTTGTAAAAGTGCTATCGGGCTGCAGTGTCTATGTACAGTGATATGTAGAAGCTGCAGAAGACACATAATGCAAAGCTTTTAACCAAACCCTACTGCAAAAAAGATTGTCAATCTAAAATACAGGAATATAAGTGTGTTAAAAAAACCAAAAAGAAAACGAATTGCCTCCCAAAGGTGTCTATAACCTATAGGAAGAGGAAGCTGTTTTCTACCCTGTTAACTGGTGATGAAAGTTATTAGTGTGGGGGGAGACATCTGCTTTGCTCTAACTTCTTGGGGCTTGTTCACACTCATGCCAGAGATTTCCAGTACTCTGTTCAGTTTTTGGAGCAGAGAAATGGAAATCAAATGGAATTTAATCCTCTTTCACATGGGCGACAGCGATATCGCTGCAAGAAAATTGCGATGTTTTTTTTTGTTTTTTTTTTTTAATTTTTTATTTATTTATTTTTGTGTGTCGCTACAAAGTCGCATGACTTTGTAGCACTCTTTTGCCAGGATTTTCAGGGTGCTTGAAATATAAACCCTACCCTGAAGATAAGCCCTATCTAGATTTAAAAAAAAAAACAATTAAAACACAATACATCACCTAACAGCCACTGTCCGCTCCGCCGCACTTCCCCTCGCAGGTCCCCAGCACTTGTTTAAAGTCTTCTGTCAGTGCTTCCTGGATTGGAGGTTCAGAATCCCCGCCTCCAGGAAGTGTTGACTATGATTGGTTCTTAAGCTCCACAGCTCAGCCATTCAATGCAATAGTTCCATTCAGTATTTTCGTTCCATTCAACAGAAATATTTGCATCAGCTGTGCTATTTGTTCCATTTGAAAAGCGGAAGTGAAAAGGAACAGGATTAAATGGAAATCTTTTGTTTTTTGTAAATGAAAAAAAAAACATAGAAATCAAACAAAATTACACAGAGGAACAGAAAGCTCTAGTGCTAGTGGGAAGCAGCCCTTAGGACAGCGCTAGCGTGGTGCTCGGAAGACGTGTCCAGTTCAGCAGGCGTGTAGATAGAAAGTATAGGTGTCATTTGGTATTTTATTATTGTAATAATACATACTTTTTCATTGACCTTGTTGTTCTGTTTCTAGGAGCCATTCGTTGCTGATGAATACATTGAGCGACTGGCATGGAGAACCCCAGGAGGGGGATCGAAAGGGGGAGCAGAAACATTTGATCCCAAAAGGTATTGGGCATTTATTTATGTAAGCGGGTTTGGGGGGGGGAAAGGGGCATCACGCACTGCTGGATCCTTGAAGTGGGATTGTGGATTAATTTTATTGCTTGGTCATCTCTTTGTGACAATGGCTTTGATTTACTGAAAGTGCAAATTTTAAGTCCTACTTAAACCTAATTTTGTGTTGCTCCATGATTGAGCCCTTCACACAATTCATCAGATTTTACATGTATTAGGGTGGGCTTACATGTAGCAGAAGTGCTGCAGATTCGCATCAAAATTTGCGCTAATGGTGTGGATTGTAACTTGCATTTAGCCGCAGACCCACAAGGATTTCAGCTGGTATTTATCAAAAGTAACATTTATCACTGCCCCACCTTTACCAAGAGCGCCACTCACTGCCTGCAACTGTAACCACCATTGATCGCACTTCCGCGTCACCTGACCAAAACCACTTTGGTCAGGAGATGCGGTAGAGTGCTCAGTAGCAGGTACAGGTGAAGGCAGGGACAATAAGTATCTGTGCTCGCTCTTGTTAAATATTAGCTGCAGCTGAAATCGGCTGCGTCTAAATCCAAGTCAGAATCCGCACCACTAGTGCAGATTTATTGTAGATTTTGGTGCGATACTGCAGCATTTCCACTACGTGTGAGCGCACCCTTAGAAGATACTGTTGACTTTCAGTTGCTCTTGGTTAACTGTTGGATGCCATTTTTTTAAAGCATCGGATTAAAGCATTGGTCTGTGTGCAGGTTATTGGAACAATTTGTCAACCATATCGAAGAGCTGAAGATGATTGATGAAAGGATTCAGAGAAAAGTAGAGAAATTAGAACATCAATGCCAAAAAGAAGCAAAAGAGTTTGCCAGAAAAGTCCAGGAACTTCAGAAAAGCAACCAGGTGAGCGACAACTTAAACATAAGTTACTTTAGGCTTGGGCTCCATAGGGTCACTGATCTGCCCACAATACCTGGTAGAATTGTGGCATTACTGCAACTTCCAGGCATTTATAATGGTTTTTCTTAACCAATGTGGCAAACCTAACAAAAAATGTGGATTTTTCTGTAATACGGTCACTTGTAACTTTCTTCCCGATAGGGACTCATTGGAGTAACCTGTGAGTCAAGATAATGTCAGCATTTTCCAACAGGCTATGGGTAACCATAATCGTTGGACTGCTGCCAGCTTCTTTTTTGTGCCTTTTATTTTAGTTAGTTGCTCTTTTTCCTGGTATTGTGCAGCATCTCCAAAATTTGGTTTTGTAGATGTCTGAAGAAAGGCTAAAGAGAAAGAATTTGGCTGGGAAATAAACAGCTATCAAAGAAGAATATCCATGGCCAGATGATTCATAGTTGTTGACTGTTCATCTGATCCCTCTATATTTGGTGTTCTCTGCCCTTTCTTAAAGGGAACCTATCGTCTTCTATAAACACCATAAACTAAGTTGTGGTGCTTATAGAGGAGCTGACATGGAATCCAGGGAGAGTCTTTTCATTCGGTCCCCTGTTTTGCAGTGTCCCCCGCAAAGTCAGCGTGCGCTCAGCAATCCTGACTTTTTTCAGAAGGCTGTGCGGATGTCCATGCATCTCTATGGGAGTGCCAACACACAACCTTCTGAAAAGTGTCGCGTTTGCTGACTTCTCCGGGAGACACCGCAAAAATGGAGGACTGGGTGATTATGAATAGAGGCTCTTGGACTTCACATCACCTAAACTATAAGCGCCATAACTTAGTTTATGGTGCTAATAGGTGATGACAGGTTCCCTTTAAGTTGACCACAAATGACAGGATGACTCACAGCTAATGGCTATAAGTAAATTATCTAGAATACCCTTGCAGTGTTTGATTCTTCATTTTCTATGGAAAAAGGGGAAGGGTCATTTACGCGCTCATAGAGCTGTAACCTATGATAAGTACCGCTGATCAGGCACGCTCATTACTGCCCCATTACACATAGGGACGATCAGCCTAATAGTCGGGGTGCAACTGTAAATATCTTGAGTGACTTCATACACTTCTGAAGAACCGAATATAACGCCAACATGTCTAATTGTTCAGCTGGATGGGGCTAAAAATATTGTGATCTTCCAATCACACCACTTTCCCCATTGATTTCAATGAGTCTTCAAAGAAACAAAATGCTTTCAGTTTAATTAATTACATTCAGTTATGGTTGTGTGTTTTTTTTTTTCTTTCCTTTTTTTTAAAGGAACAAATGGCGCACGCTGCATTCTGTTTGTTTTTTTTTTTAAACCTATTGAAAACAATTTGGGGGAAGAACCATGGAAACATTTATTTCAATTTGAACACTGTTTTTTGCTCCAAAAATGGGACAGACGGAATTCAAATAGAAATCCCTATTCTCAGACATGAACAAGATTTCTGGTGGGAATGGATGAATGTTGGGATAAATGTGTTGGAAAACATTGCCGGCACTTCAGCCGAGCATGAATCATTTTGTCAGAATTTTCCAGCATTTTTTCATTTAGAAAAGTGTCATAAACCTGGGACGAGTTAAGGTCTTTTTAGACGTACCAATCATCATTAAAAATTGATATAGCATTTGAATGTGTGCGATAATCGTTGCGTCTAAACGCAAGATTTTGTGCACTTTTCGTTCGCTTTTCACTCACTCGTGCACTTGTTCAAACGAGAATTAGCGCTTGTAAAAAAGGCATAAGATTTGATGTTGGCTTTAGTCAACACCGCTTTCATCCACACAGAGGGAAGGATCGATGCTATTCTTCTGCGGTGTGCCAGTATAAATAAAAGGCCCATTTACATGCAATGATTATTGCTCAAAATTCGCTCAAAAGCCATCATTGAGCGATAATCGTTGTGTGTAAATGCTCCATTCTTTGACTCTGCAGCTGCACGATGATTTTTAGATGAGCATAAAATCCATCCTTTAGCCAGAGAGAAGATAACACAGACTGCATGCTGTGTCTGCTGTCCATAGTGCTGTATTCTCCACGGGAGCGCTGATTACATTGTATTCAAATGAAGATGATAAGCTGCTAATGGCTCATTTACATGCAAATGAAGGTGATAAGCTGCTAATGGACATTGGTGTCCATTAGCAGTTCATGCAAAACAATCATTCAATCGTTCAATCTTTTGAACAATTATATCTTTATGTATAAATGGACCTTTAGTTTCCCCTCCTTTCTTGAATATTCAGATTTTGCCCATTGATTGGATGATATCCCACTCTCAACCCAGTGATCAGATAAGCAGCACATATGGGTGGTCAGCTGCCAGCCTAGAAGTAATAGGTGGCTTTGATTTGTGCACCATAAAGGGTTACATTAACTATAGCAAGTACACTTTATCACCTTCCCATTTAGTAAGGGTGAGGATAATACTGAACTGAAGTTATGTTAATGGTAAAGAAGACTTCAGCAACCATGGTGTCAGATGAAGACAAAAAAAAGTTGAAGCAGGAAATTGAATGTCCCATGGGGACATAACACGTATCAGGGCGTCTTCCCAAGTATTTCTAGAGCAATCTTTCACACGTTTTGTATTTATATTGTGTCTTTATTAAAACGTCGTTACGGCTTTGTCAGTGCACAATAAACGGTCTTCGCTATTCTGTCCTTCAGATTGCTTTCCAGCATTTCCAAGAGCTTGATGAGCACATCAGCTATGTGGCAACGAAGGTGTGTCATCTTGGTGACCAGTTGGAGGGGGTGAACACGCCGCGGCAGCGAGCTGTGGAGGCCCAAAAACTGATGACCTATTTTAATGAGTTTCTGGATGGAAATCTGCAGTCTGATGTGTTTAACAACTCTGAAAAGGTAAGGACTGCCAGCAGGGCGTGAAGTGATTGCAAGCGACAAGCAGCGTTGCCCTAATTGCTTCGACTTGTGCTGGTCACACTTACAGCCGTTGAGAGACTGACTCGTTAAAGTTTAATTGTTCACAAGTGTGCATTTACAATATTATCCCGCCGAGCGCTTCCAGATTTATTTATACTTTAAAATGTTGTTAACTGGTCTTTTTTATGTTAGATTTTCTGCCCAGCTGCTTGTATGTTTAATTCAACAAACACATAGGCTTTTTTATGCCTTTCTAACTGTTTTACAGTAGTGCATTAAAAACAGAAGGCGAACGCTGCAATTATCTATCTTTTATCTAAATAACAATTATAAAAGTTATGTAAAGGTCACAGTGATACTTTAAGGGATTGTCTACTAAAGACAGTCGTTTTTTAAATGCGTGGCAGGGGCTGGAGAAGTTGGATCCATACACTTCCCTTGTAGGGGAAATCTACCTTACATGGCAGGCATTCAAATGAAAGGCCACCCATGTAATGCATGGGTGGGCCACGTCCGCCAGTTTTTTCTACCCCCTAAAGGGTCCTTCCCACCTGCGAAGTCCATAGGATATATAGACAAGGGTTGTCTTTCTAGAACAACCCCTTTTAAAGGGATTCTGTCATCGGGTTGATGCTGCGCGAACCAAAGGCAACATGGACCCAAGACAGGGATGCCTGTTGCCCACATGGACATTTTATTCTGAAACGCTGTGACGTTTCAGAATAGTTACACTATGTAGAGCTTTGAGTCATGAGGGCGAGCCATGGCGGCCTCTTTCCGCCTGTATCATGTAAACTAACAGCTCCTCTTCCTGCTTGCGTGTAGGGAGAGAGCTGTCACTCTGAATGCTGTGGGCAGGGAGAGTCCGATGCGGCGAGGCCCGTCTCTCTGATTCAGAGCTCAAGAGTTGAGTCAACTTTCAAAGTGATTTATTCTAAAATGGCACTGCATTTCAGAATAAAACACCCACAGGGCAATAGGCATCTCTGTCCCAGGTTCATGATGCCTGTAGTTTGGGCAGCATGAACCTCATGACAGAATCCTTTTAAATGTTGGTGTCTATATTGCAGTGTAGTGTGGGGATGGTGACTTGCCTCAAAAATCAGTGCATTTTCCAGAGTCACTACAAAAGGTATTGTTGGTTTATTATAGAAGGTGACGTTTCTATTCTTCTGCTGGCTCTTCCATTGCTCTAGTGCCAATATGAGTAGTACCAGAACAATAAGGAGGGCACAGAGAGGTCCAGTAGGGGTAGAAGTGTTATTCATAGAACTACTTCTGCAGGAACCACATCTATTGCTTTCATTGTGATTTATGGGGAAGTCAACTCAATCTGTATTTTTATTTTACAGATAAAGGAGGCCGCTGATATCATTCAGAAGTTGCATCTAATTGCTCAAGAACTACCATTTGATAGGTAAGTCTTTTATGGTACCCGTATAAATGTGTAGAGCTCCACTTCATTTCAGTGATGCCAAAATGTATGGCTTATCCTTTCACCTGACAACACTGGTCACTGGTGATAACCGTTTCCCTTTTCAGTCTATAGGCCCATTTACACACACAGATATCTTTCAAAAGATTGAAAGATCAGCCATCATTTTGCATATAATACTAATAGGCACTAATTACTATTAGTACTTTATTAACTTCATTTGCATGCAAATGAGCTTCAGGGAGCTGTGATAGATCTCAGCAGGAGGTCTGAGCTCTGTAATTAGCTCCATTGTTCAGCCATGGGCTCCCCGTGGAGAATTCAGCACCATGGACAGCAGACACTGTGTGCAGTCCTGCTTATCAGCTGTTCAGCCAGCCTGGCTGAGAACTGAGAACAGCTGTAATCGGCTCTCTTTCCCTGCCAGGCAGAGCAGTGTGTGGTTCTGCTTATCAGCTGTTCTGTTGAACAACTTTTTTCAAGCAGAACTGAAAACAGTCGTTCAGCCGAACAATGAAAGATGGGCACATTTAGACACAACACTATCGCTCAAAAGACGGCTTTTAAGCGAATTGTGAAAATCATACTCATATCAACCTACAGTAGGTGCAACCAAGCTCAATCTCATGCACATAAGAGAGTGTTACCATGTGACCGAGGATCTAGCAATCCCTGCACCCCGACGTGCACGTTTCGCTCTTAGCTTCATACAGTGAGCATCAGAAAGTCAGGGTAGCGCTACAGCCATCTTTGTTTGTTCATGACTTGAGGATCGATTTAAGATCTACTTGAACTTGCGATCTACCACAAAATAAATATTTTCAAGAATTTCATGATCACGTTTTGACATTCACTTTCTTTCCAGATTTGCTGAAGTGAAATCTAAAATTGCCAGTGAGTATAAGTTATAGAAGTAAACACTTTCCTATTCCTATCTCTCTGGGTTGTGTGGTACATGAATTGACCGCGGTTTATGGCTTCCTTACAGGTAAATACCATGATCTAGAGCACCAGTTAATTCAGGAGTTCACAAGTGCGCAACGAAGAGGGGAGATCTCTCGTATGAGGGAAGTGGCTGCAGTGTTGCTTCATTTCAAGGTATTTGAGGCCGAGCTATATCCCATCCACAGCAATCCTGAGAATAAACTGGTGTTAGTCCTGTAAGGTAGAAAGCAACAGGCTGTGTGCATGGGGTGGGGAAATGACCTTAAAATGTAAGTGCCTTAATCCTAGTACTATCTAATAGATTATAGATATTTCATATATCTATTATTGTTTATAAAGCATATACATAATCTACTGTTCTCAACATGCTGGCACTTTTTACTTGGTTTCTAGAGGTGACCATACACATTAGATAGCCAACAGGCCTGCCTAAAGTTTATCTAATGTGTATAGAGGGGTCCTGATTCTCTCCCAATGGTAGTTATTGGGGGGGGAGATTTGAATTTCAATATGCCCGATCCTTTCCTTCAAGTGAGATAAACCGCCCTCAGGAGTCTGGCAGCAGCTTACTCTCTCTCCTTATTGAGAATGGGGGTCAGGAGGAACAGCTTAGGGAATGTAGTGTTTGTTTATTGCATTTTGGAGTACTTTAGCATCAGGAACAAACTTTACCACTGGTGTTAAAGGAGTTGTGTGCTTTAAGGCCCTTTTACACGCAAAGATCTTTCAAGCTACTGAAAGATTAAAGGCCCTTTTACACACAACGGTTATTGTTCAAAATTTGCGCAAAAGCAGTCTTTTGAGCGCTAATCGTTGCATGTAAATGTGCCCATCTTTCACTTTTTTGCCAAACGATAATTTTATATTTGGCATAAAATCCATCGTTCCGCAGAAGAGCTGATAGCAGGAACTTCACGCTGTTCTCTCCATGGGAGCGCTGATAACATTGTCTCAGCTGTCAGCCCCGTGGCAGAGCAAAGGGAATGTATTCAAGAGAACAGACCACCCGCTGTTCTCTAAACATAGCTCCCAGAGGCTTACATGCATTAATAAGTTACTAATTGGCATTAGTACCAATTATTAGTTTATACAAAATAATCGCTCAAAAGCCATCTTTTGAGCAATCATCTTTGCGTGTAAATGGGCCTTTAGCGATTTATTTGCATAAAGTGTTAATGGCCATTAACACTTTATCATCTTCATTTACAACAGTAAACAGCTGCCAACAGATTGCATTGTTCTCCCTATGGCTGGTGTAAACGTGCCATGAGGAGATCATGATGCGGTCTATTGAAAGATGAGCAAAATACATTTAAATCAAATGTATTTGCTCAGTCTTTAAGCGGTTGAATGATAGATTTTAAGTTTAACTAAAATCCAGCATTCAAACAAAAAGTGCACGATGCCTGCTTTTACATGTAACGATTATCACTCATTTTCGGCCGTTTGGATGAATTTTGAGTGGTGATCGTTGCGTGTAAAAGAGCCTTTAGTCAATTTGCAAGTCAACTGGCTCCCCTTGTGTAAAAACAAGAAACAAGCAGATGGTCGCCTTTCCTGGTTCCCTTTTGTGTCCAGCGCTGCCCCTTCGGGTCTATCCCTGACAGAATGTTTACAGGCTGCTGCAGCCTGTGTATGGGATGTGATAGGCTACTACAGCAAATGATAGAGCTCAGCGCTCCATTGCTGAGCTCTGGCATTGGCTACTGTGATGTTCCATAAACAGGCTGCTGCAGGATGATAACGTTATGTCGGAGGTGAGACCCGCAGCGGCTGGACACACAAGGGAAGCGAGTATCGGAATGTTTCTTGTTTTTACACATGGGAAGCCAGTTTGACAAACATGGACAACCCCTCTAAGAATCTAAGCATAAAAGTTTTTGATTCTTATAACCAGCAGAATTGTGAATGCAGTTTTGTCTTATAACACAGGATCAGTTCAACATGCAGTCTATAACAACAGCTTTTTGGCATTAACAGCATATTTCTGATTCTTCTCTCCATAGGGATATTCCCATTGTGTGGATGTGTACATAAATCAGTGCCAGGAGGTAACGTGGGCAATCTAACATCATACGTGTGTAGTCAATCCGAAATGTTCACAGCAATGTTTTATAATGCCTTGTTACATTATAGGGGGCCTACATGAGGAATGACATATTTGAGGACTCTGCTCTGTTGTGCCAACGTGTCAACAAGGAAGTCGGAGATATCTTTAGTAATCCAGAAATCATTTTGGCCAAACTTATACAAAACATTTTCGAAATCAAAATTCAGGTAAATTATGCTGTTTAGAGACTAATGTGCGATTATTATCTGAAAATGACAGTTTTTTTTATCACCTGGTTGTAGATTTCAGCTATTGGCCCCTATGGCCTTCTGTAGTTTGCATGTTATAGTAATAGAGGTAAAGGACTACTCATTTTGCAATGTTAACAATAAAATAACAAGCACTTTAGAATTCTCATATGGATACTACCGTATTTCCCTGAAAAGACGACTTACCCCAAAAATAAGCCCTGGCATAATTTGGGGGGATTTTCCGAGAGGTTTGAAATATAAACCCTAGTTACAGTTAGAAGAGAAAAGTCAATAGGAATGCATTGGGTGCGTAAAATTGGCAATAAAACACAATTGCTGTATTTTTACAGTGCTTTTTCGCGTCAGCCGAGTCATTGCCCAACAGGCTCGGTCCAGGTCCTTCCCGCTACTTTCCAGAGGCCCGATGCGGTTCCTCCAGTCCTAAACTGCCCACACAGGATCATTTTCTGGTTACGTGATGCGTAAATCGTGCCTCCATGAAGCGATGGTCGCGGTTGGTTTCTCGAGCTCTGCATTAATTTGGCTGAGCCCCGGCTCAGCCAATCAATGCAGTGCTTGTAGAACTAATTACGGCCATTACTTCATGGAGGCGGGATTTATTAATTGGCTCAGCCATGGCTCAACCAAATCCTAAGTCCCGCCTCCACGACACAAGGGCTGTGATTAGCTGAGCCACGGCACTCAAAGAACCAATCAATGCAGCGCTTGAAGAACCAATCACAGCAATTGTGTCGGGGAGTCAGTATATATGAAACCCATAAGCAGGAAATTATCCTGTGTGGGCAGGCTAGCACTGGGGAACAGCATCGGGCCTCTAAAAAGCAGCAGGAAGGACCTGGACCTGCTAAGTAAGTAAAATAAGACCTAGCGCCTCTTTTGGGGCAAATATTAATACAACACCCTGTCTTATTTTCGGGGAAACATGGTAAAAGCAAATTAATTTACCTAAAATGAAATGCTCGATGCTTTCCTCTTTGAAGGGATTGTATAGTTTCTGCCACCCCTATCGGTATTGGAGCTTATTGAGATTCGGGGGCTCCCAGTATAGTATTTACCTGTTTGATATATTTCTTATCCTTGCCTTTCTTCTAGTGGTTGAATTGTATCCCTAACAGCCTGATACCATGTGAGATTAGGTTTGGCTTATTTACATTGAGATGAAAAGAAAAGCTAAGCATTCATAATTTTGTTTACATGTGCTGTGACTAATGGGACAGGACACACATAATCTGCTCTTTCTCGCAGTCGGCTAAGATTCTGCTTTTCTGTCCCCAAATTTAACTCTAGAATTTTGTAAAAGAGCATTTGGAAGAATGCAGAAAATCAGATGCTGAACAGTATCTGAAGAATCTCTATGATCTGTACACAAGGTGAAATTGATTTATTTGGCATTTATTTTGAGCAATGTGCAGATGAGTTGGGTTTTTTTTGGGGGGGGGGGGGGGGAGATGCTGCAGGCAGAAAACACTGAAACACTGAGATTGTTGGCCTGGAAACATATCACTTTGAACTTTTTGTTGTGCTTATTTGCGTTTCTGGAGGTAATTTTTTGTGTTAGCATTTTTGTTTTCTTTGGGGAGGGGGAAGGGGTATTAGAAAATAGACACTGGATTCATGTATTAACCCCTTCACATCATCATTCTGAATGGTTACACACCAATAGCATAAGACCAATAACACGACCCCGTGGTGACGTCTAACCATATATTTCCACATGCAGAGGAAATCTATTAAATGGTGACTGTACAAACGCATTTGCCAGGTTTGACCACACAGAAGCTACTTGGCTCTTACTTAGTGGCTCTCTGCTCTCGTTCATAGAGAGTCCTGATGGGAGACTCTGTGTGTATATTTACGGGACCCCCGGATGCCGGCTGATTCTTTCAACCCACACCTGCCCGCAACAGTTCCAATAAGCCGCAGCACTCATTGGAGCTGCTAACTCTTTATATGGCAGCTGGAGATGCAAAAGAGTAGGGAATTTAAGGCCACTCACCGGCGATTTTTACAGTGTTTGGTATGATGTTTCAAATGCTGCATTAAACGCTGTAAAATGCCCCCATTGATTTCAGTGGGGCTTCATTTATTTATATATATTATTATTATTATTATTATTATTATTAATTTTTTTAAACGCACCTCATCACCCATTTGAAAATGCTGAGTTTTTACAGATGTCTGTGTAAAAGCAGCCTTAAACAACACTGTTTGCAAGCACTACAGGGAAATGTAGTGTTAAATGGCACATATTCAGTTGAGATGTACACGGACAGCCATGAATTACATGGCTGAGCTGAGTCTGCCAGAGCAGGAGGTACTATTTCTTAACCCTTTCAAGACCAGAGTTTGTTTTTTTTGGTTTTTTTTTTTCGTCCCCGTCTTTCAAGAGCCAATAATTCTGTTTGTCATCAACATAGCTCCTTGAGGGCCTGTAGTAATAAAAAATACAAATCTCCCTGCAAAATACAGTTTAAAGTCCCATATAATTTACTGAAAAACATTTTTAAAAAAATGAAATGGATAAAAAAAGCTATTTAATCTTTATTTCGTAGGTCAACAAGATTACAGTGATTCTCAAATTTAAATAGTCTTTTTAATGTTTTATTTTCAGAAGTTAAAGAAACTTTTTTTCCCTTTTATTCCTCGTAGGGGACTTGAACTTGTGATCACTTGTACTGTGTACTGAAATGAATAAGTATTGCAGTATACAGTAATTTTGAATGTTGACTATTAAGTCCTGCCTTAATAGGCATCCATGCCTTGTATCCCTTGGGAGCCTTCACTAGGCTTCAGGCTACCATGCTAACCCATCAGTACCCTGCTATAGGGTCTCAAAGGGTGGGGGCTCCATAATTGAGCAAGGTCCTGATCTTGGGGTACACTATAAGGACAAGGGATGTTTAACTTTAATGTCTTCTCTCATGAATAAACATGCTTTTTAATAGATAATGTCTATGCATTTTTACAATTATCTAACTTTTTTTTACATTTGTCTCCCTGGTCACACAGAACTACTAGCCTTTCTGGTAAACTTATGGAATTTAATTTGGGGACCGATAAGCAGACATTCTTGTCAAAGCTGATTAAATCAATTTTCATTACCTACTTGGAGAACTATATCGATGTAGAAATTGGTTACCTAAAAAGTCGGAGTTCAGTGATCTTACAGCGATATTACGATTCAAAGAACCATCAGAAGAGACCCATTGGATCTGGAGGGTGAGTGTCTAGATCACACATAGTAAGCTGCTACTTCATCCGGAGAGTGGAACTATCTTATGTGTGATCCTTTTGTGCTCAGAATTCAAGACCTTAAGGAAAGAATTAGACAACGCACTAATTTGCCTCTGGGCCCAAGCATAGAAACTCATGGTGAGACGTTCTTGGCACAGGAAGTGGTGGTGAACCTCTTACAAGAAACCAAACATGCCTTTGAAAGATGCCATAAGGTAAATCCCCCGATATTTATACCCTCACACAAAATCGAAGGCCTAATTATTCATACCCTTGTGTATGTGATTCCTTTGCTTGATTTTACTACTCTTTTACTAGTCACGATCATTAAAGTGAACTTGGGTGACAGCAGATGGAGTGTAATAGTCAAACTTTTTTGACTTTGTTAAGCAGGAGAATACCTCATTTCATATGCCGTGTTGACTCTTGCTATGGGTGACGGGCAGACAGTGTATTGGAGCGTATTCACACACAGCAGATTTTGTTACAGAAATGTCTGACTGTTCCATATATCTGAATGGGGTTGCAGAAACAACCTCATTCGGAATTATGGAATGGATTTTCAGTTGCATAAACCTTTCTCTAACAAATATGCCATGTGTGAATACACCCTTACATTTAAGTAGCTGCCATGTAACACTGTATGTGCCGTGCAGCAGTCACTGATTGTTGTTTCCAATGTAATGTGCATCTCTATAGCTACAGTATACTAATCACTGCTTCCTTACGTTTTCAGCTTTCTGATCCGTCCGACCTCCCAAAGAATGCATTTAGAATATTCTCAATACTTGTTGATTACTTATGCATTGAACATATTGATTATGCCTTGGAGATAGGATTAGCAGGTAGGGGTTAATTTTATATTCTATATAATACTTGAATATAGAAGATCCCTTTCACATTGTCTTTTTTTCTGTTCGGAATTAGAATGTGGCTACATTCAGAAACTGCTCCACAACTTTCTGTGAGTTGTCTCATATAGCCACACTGCTTCATTAAAGTAAATGGGGCTGATCTGCAATACTACATGAAACCTGTATGACCGAAGCAAACCATGAGATCTAGTGTGACTTTACTAATTGTAATCAAAACTTCAGAACTTTGAAATGTTTGATTCTCTTTATTAGTGTCCAGTAGCTAGTGCGTTTTGAATGCCTGTTGCCGGCCTCTTCAGAAAACTGGAGGCGAACATGCTACTGCCATGGTGTCACCCATAAAAGAGAGGCAGGACTTAATAGGCAACATCGATCAATGTATCTAAAGGCCAACAAGCATAAATTCCATTTGCTACTCCTCCCTTTTCCCTGTTAAGATGCATTCACACACCCCTGATTTTCTGAAGATTTCACCCCTTTGATTTGAATTGAGAGGTTGAAATCTGATATAGATTTGCAGCAAATCAGTGGCATGTGAACGCACTCCTTAGTTCATTCCTCTGCCCTATATCAGAGTGTGCAGTCTGCCCATGTGTGAAGCTACTAAACAGCATAAAGCACTTGTCTTTAATTGTAGATTATAAGCTTGTAGTTATACACTGAGGAGTGTATCCTAAGACGGTTAATGGGGGGTACGCTTTAATAACCTTATAATTACTGTACTTAGTTTTACCAAGGAAGACCTTTCTGTTCCCTGACTATTTGGATATGACTGATTTTAATGTCTGTATTCTCTATAACAGTGATGGCGAACCTTTTAGAGACCGAGTGCCAAAATTGCGACCCAAAACCCACTTATTTACTGCAAGGTGCCAACACGTCAGGGGGCGGGGCTTATCACAACGTATGATTTTTACCCCCGTTCTAAAAAGGACAGGGCCGCTTCAAAATAGACAGCATGCAGATTTTGACTGCTTTTTGGATGTGAAAATACTGCCGAATGTCCTCAGCGGAAATTTCTGTGGAAAATTCTGCAGCATTTCCGCATCCAAAAAGCAGTCAAAATCTGCACGCTGTCTATTTTAAAGCGGCCCTGCCCAATTCTGCCACATGTAAACTTACCCCAGCGGTAATAGTGACACCCACCCAGCGATACTAGTGACCCTTCAGTAATAATAGTGACATCCTACAGCTGCCCCCAGTAAAATAGTGACACCCCCCAGCGGCCCCCCTAGCAGTGATAAGTTACACCCCCCAGCAGCCCCCTTAGCAGTGATAATAGTTTCACCCCCCCTCACCCCACAGCGGTCCCCCAGCAGTAATAATGCCCCCCGCGGTCCCCCAGCAGTAATAATGCCCCCCACCCCCCGCGGTCCCCCAGCAGTAATAATGTCGTGTCCCCCCCCCCCCCAACGGTCCCCCAGCAGTAATAATGCCCCCCGGTGTTCCCCCAGCAGTAATAATGCCCACCTGCGGTCCCCCAGCAGTAATAATGTCGTCGTCCCCCCCCCACCCCCCACCCCCCCAACGGTCCCCCAGCAGTAATAATGGCTCCCCACCCCCGCGGTCCCCCAGCAGTAATAATGCCCACCTGCGGTCCCCCTGCAGTAATAATGTCGTGTGTGTCCCCCCCCCAGCGGTCCCCCCAGCAGTAATAATGCCCTTTCCCCCCCCAACCCAGCGATTCCCCGCAGCAGTAATAATGCCCCCACGAGACCCACATACTTACCCCTCCTCCTCGTGGAAGCGCCGCTCCTCTTCTGCCTGATCGCTGGTGTACACTGACGTCAGTGTGCTACTGGATGCCTCCTCCCCTGCTCTCGCGGAACCAAGTAGGAGACGTCGGAGGGCAAGGTAGGAGGATCCCGGCTGCACACTGATGTCACAGTGTGCGCCGGGATCAGCGCAGATAGAAGCGCGTTAATGAGTGAATGCCGGCAGGGGAGCTGCAGGCGCATATATCTATATTAAACCTCAGTTCAGCACTAACAACCAATCAGGTTGAATCAGGGAACCCAAACAACCAATGTGGTTGTTTGGCTTGTGTGATTCAACCTCATTGGTTGTTTGGCTTGTGTGATTCAACCTATGAGATTCCTGGAATTGTGAATCACAACCAATGCGGTTGCTGAAATTGCTGCATAGTGCCGAACTAGAGTGTAATATAGATATATGCGCCGCGGCCCCTGCAGGCATTCACTAATGTGGTGAGCGGCCGATGGTGTCGCGTGCCAGCAGCGAGGGCCCTGCGTGCCGCCTCTGGCATGCGAGACATAGGTTCGCCCCCACTGCTCTATAACATAACACCATAACATAACATTTGGAAGTTGTCCAAGATACGAAAAACATAGCTGCGTTCTTCCAAAAGCGGCGCCACATCTTTCCATGGGTTGTGTCTGGTATTACAGCTCTGTTCCATGGAAGTGAATGGGATGGAAATGCAATACCACACATAACCCGAAGACGGATGTAATGCTATTTCTGGAAGAATGCAGCCATGTTTTTTGATTCTGAACAACCGCTTTAATAATTGTCTTCCAGCAATCCCTTCCCCTGACTCTCGGAATGCCAACCTGTATTTCCTGGATGTCGTACATCAAGCCAACACTATTTTCCACTTATTCGATAAGCAATTTAATGATCATCTCATGCCTTTAGTAAGGTAAGGTGTGTGTTTTTGGTTTTTTTGTTTTTCATAAAGTGCAAGAAATACTGCTAGTTCTTATTCAGGCGGGTTTGCCACCATTTTTATGCACTCTTTCTTGTGTAGCTCTTCTCCAAAACTGACGGAATGTCTGCAGAAGAAGAAAGAGATCATCGAACAAATGGAAGTGAAGCTGGACACTGGGATTGACAGGTCAGCAGATAGCATTTCGGTGCACATTAGGAGGTAGCCTATAGTCTATCATGTATGGTAAGCTCCGGTCAGCAGTACATACTGAGCGCTCACAATATTACTACTTGTTTCCTAAGTTGTAATTATTTATTTGAGGAGCTTTATTAATACTTTTTTCTGATGCATCTGCAGGACACTAAATTGTATGGTAGGGCAGATGAAGCAGATATTGGCAGCTGAGCAGAAAAAAACGGATTTCAAACCAGAGGATGAGAATAATGTTTTAATTCAGTACACAAGTGTAAGTATTAAGTCGAACATAAGTGTAAGTGTTATGTTGACTGAGGCTCAGTATTTTGCTGTATGAGCTCGAGCCTTTTTTTTTTTTTAAGAGCAAAATTAAAATTCTGGTATAAAAGGGGTTTTCAAGGTTTGGAAAACAATCTACTGTTTTCTAGAAATGGCACCATTTTTGTCCATATGCTTTGTCTTATATTGCAGGTCTTTAAAGTGAATGGAGTTGAATTCGAATACCAGACCTGGTGTTAAATAAGTTTAACAAAAAATGAAGTTCTAGCACAAGGTAAAGGGGAACCTGTCATCAACTCTAAGCATCATAATCTAAGTCGCGTTGCTTATACAGTAGTTTAGATGAGCTGTGTCTTATACTCACCTGATCTCCTATTTTGCGGTGTCCTGCCGGTGAAGTTGGCGCTTACACAGCAGCTTGCCTCCTTTTCAGAAGGTCGTGCGTGTTGACTTCACTAGGTAACACCGCAGGAAGGTGGACTGGGTGAGTATGACACACAGATCCTTGTACTCCCCATCAACTAAATACACCGTCACTTAGTTTATGGTGGTTATTGTTGGTGACGATTCCCTTTTACATGAATGGGGTGGTAGTACAAATGTCCAAAAAGCTCTTTGACCCGAAGGTGCTTCTGCACAAAGAGTTCTTGTTGCATGCTAAGTGTTCTAACATTCACCATCTTGTATATATTTTGCCTTTTCTAACCCTTAAATAGGCTTGTGCCAAAGTTTGCCTTTACATTCGAAAACAAGTGGAAAAGATCCGTAATTCAATGGATGGAAAGAATGTGGATACAGTACTGATGGAACTCGGGGTGCGCTTTCATCGCCTCATATACGAGCATCTGCAGCAGTTTTCCTACAGCTCGATGGGAGGCATGCTGGCTATCTGCGATGTTGCGGAGTATAGGAAGTGTGCCAAGGAGTTCAAAGTATGTATTAAGCTATAGATATGACATTTCTGATGAGCAGTAGTACTGACTGACGCTGAATGTCCAGAATAACTGTAGACCCAAACACACTAAAGAATGGTTAGCCAACAGCGATTTTCTTTTTTCTGACTCCTCTAGAAACAGTCAGCTCAGCCTGCATATTTATTTCAAAAGGAAAGGGGATTAAGTCGTTGTCGGACCCCTCTGGTAGCATCTTAACTGAAGCTCTAAGAAAGGATGCATTATGTTAAAATTCAGCATTCCTGATCTCTTTGCCCTGACATTTGCTGTCCGTACAATAAGCAGACCCCCATACATATAGGAATCGTATGCTGACTTACATTGTGGGTTTGGTTGGCTTTTCTCTTATGTGTATTGCCCTCTTCACAGACAAGGAGCCACAAGATGGCATTTTGACATATGAGCATGTGCTCCCCACAAGAGAACAGCTTAAAAACCAGCCTTCAACTCAGGTTTCCCCCTTCCGTCATAGGAGTTTGCCTTGTTGGGGTGCTACACATTACAATGTACCGTTTATACTCGAGAATTAGCCAACCGGAGTATAAGCCGAGGCACCTATCTTTACCACAAAAAAAATGGGAAAATTAGGTTCCTCAAGTATAAGCCTAGCTAAGCTAGATAAAAAGAAAAAGAAAAAACACTCAATACTCTCCTTGCAGTCGGCATCTGTGTTCCCCGCGCGATAGTCTCCCCGGTGGTGCAGCAAGCTACTCTGTAATTCTCACCGCTGTCAGCTCTCTCAGCTAAACGGGGCTTTGAATTTCCCTGCCGTCAGCCAATCACAGTCGACACTCTATGAACCAATCACAGCCATTCAGTGATGTCATTTACTGAATGGCTGTAAATCAGTCTTCCCCAACTCCAGTCCTCAGGTACCGCCAACAGGTCATGTTTTCAGGATTTCCTCAGTGTTGCACAGGTGATGTAATTATTGTCGGTGCCTCACACATTGCCACAGATGTTTTTACCTGAGGATATCCTGAAAACATGACCTGTTGGTGGTCCCTGAGGACTGGAGTTCGGGACCCCTGCTGTAAATGATCGAGCGCCGGCTGTGATTGGCTGGCACTTGATCCAATCACAGCGTTTACTTTCTGATGGTGGGAAAATTCAAAGCCCCATTTAGCAGAGAGAGCTGACAGCGAGGAGAATTACAGAGCAGCTTGCCGCATTGCCGGGAAGACCATTGCAGCTGCAAGGTGAGTGTTGCGTTTTTTTATTTTGTTTTTTTTAACCTATCTCACTCTAGTATAAGCCGAGGGGGGGCTTTTTCAGCATAAAAAATGTGCTTGAAAAGTCGGCTTATAGGCGAGTATATACAGTAATCTGCAATCAGAACGACAGTCACTCAAAGAATCCAAGTCCTTGTTGTTCTCCTTTCTCAAGTACTTTTTTAGTGACTTGCTCAGTTTTAGCACCTTCTTGGAACTCTTCACAACTATCAATATTAACCTCCTTAACCTTCCGTACTGGTTGTTATCAAGCTTTTGCCAGACTCTGTTTATTTGGATTGGGCTGTTTAATGTGATTTACTATTGCCTTGTCTCCTTGCAGATTGCTATTGTGCTGCAGCTTTTTGACACCCTGCACTCCCTCTGCAACCTTCTGGTGGTGGCCCCAGATAACTTGAAGCAGGTTTGTTCTGGAGAGCAGCTTGCCAGCCTGGACAAGAATATCCTTCACTCCTTTGTACAGCTAAGAGCTGACTACAGATCATCTCGCCTTGCCCGGCACTTTAACTGAGCAGCTGACTGCTGAGAACTTTGTATAAGCCAAGGCTCGGTCAGGGCTAGAGAATAGCACAGGATCTACTCCCTGGTACATAGAAGTGTCTTTAGGTCTTTCAGCGCAGTCACTCGCTTTAAAACAGTAGTGCGGCCATATTTGGCTCGCTGCCGTTTCTGCTTTTGATCAATCAGAGCAAATAAGCGAGTTCTCCAGGAAGATGCTGGTGTGTATTCTCTATGCGTTATTCTAGAACACAAGGCCAACACTCCACCTCTGTTTATACCTTCAGTAAGAATTCTCATGGTAACGGGACTTGGTTGATCAAGTTCATTTTTAAAGGGACAATAGTCTTTTTATAAGAAAGTGGTGAAAAGTTCAGTTCCTTATTATGTGCTGGTAGCTTTGATTTCTAACTATAGCAAATGACTCTTATTGCTAGCGCGGCCTGGGATGGCGCTCCACCAGTGTGCTGTCCTTAGAGAAGGCTATTAACACCCCTTCTGCTTGTGCTCTTGCAGGATAGAAGTTGAAAGAGGGGTAGCCCCTTCCTTGAAGCTTCCTGTTTTAGCTAAAGCCAACAGCCATGTCCATTGCAGCTTTTAGCTCTGGAAGACTGCTGAGTGCTTACTCATGTGAGTTCTTCACAGAAAACAAGAATGTTACATTGTATTTCACCCAGTAATAGCCGGTCCTACGCAGGCTCCCAGCAGTGACTCCTGCTATGTCTGACTTTGGGGGTCCCTGGAATGTAAACTTAGTGAGTTAATACAGGGGAGTTCCTCTTTCGGTGTCTCCATTAACGAGTCGTCCAGATGTTATAGAATCTTTTTTTTTTTTTTTTTTTTTATCTTTGATCCAAATGTATGAAAACAAAAGTAGAAGTACTTACCTGTCCTTGACCCTAGCAATCTAGCGCTGCAACCCCGTGGTCCTCCCAGTCTTTGTTTTGGAACAGCAGCCACCTGACCACCATAGTGATCGGGTGCTATTCTTTTGGCGTCACCGCTCAGATGCTGAGAGCCATAATGGCAGGGGAAGAACACCTGACCGCTGTGGTCTCTGATTGACTGCAGTGGGCAGATGGTTTCCATTTCAAAATAGAAACTGGAATGACCATGGGGTCAGGTTCAGGTCCTATTCAGCAACAGATGCATAAAAGCCCTTTTACATGGAACGATTATCATAAAAAAAAAATCATTCAAATGTTCGAAAATGAATGATCAATGAGTGTAAACGGAACCCAGTATGAATGACAAACGATAAATCATTCGCTTTTCATTCATGTTATGCAGACATACAAGTCATCGTTGGCTCGTTCACTAATCATTCGGTTGTTCAGTTCTCATTCACATATGTGAACAACTGAATGATTTCTCGTTTGAACGAGCCAACGATGTATCTGCCAGTATGAACAGGCTGCACGAGTGAACTCTAACATCGTTTGCTTGATCAAACGATAAATCGGCAGGTCTAAACGGATCCTTAATTAGAATATGTAAATCTATTGCCTTTAGTCCACATTTATCAGACTGATGTGTTATATGACCTTTCTCGTTCTATCTTCAGCATATTGTATTGTCCAATAAAATGGCCTAATTCCCAGCCATAGAATAAGCAATTACCCTACCGTCTGTGTAGAGATTGTGGCCCCATCCTACATGAGAGCAGCTGATCAGTTTATTGTTAAGGCCAGTTTCAGACAAGTGTATTGTAACACGTCTGTAATACAATCCTTATTACGGACATCTTGTAGATGATATTACAACCGTACGACACTAGTATTTGATCTGTATTTGCCTCCTTAATGGCATTAGTTTTATTTACTAGTTGGCAAATACTGATCCATATTTGCTCACTAGCAAAGAACACCAATATGGAGGCAGAAACAGGCAAAAATATGTCATGCTGCCAAAAAAAAACGTGAAAAATCCGGCCATGTGAATAGATACATAGATTGACATTAGCTCTGTATCATAGTCACAGACCAAATACAAAATTACAATACATTGTCTGAAAGAGAACTAAGGGACCCTTCTAGCATGTAGGAATTGTCCATAACTGAGATTTCCTTTAAGGCCCAATGCACATGGGTGGATTTTTGCTGCGGAATCAGTGTTGGGCGTCTGCTTGCGGGTTCCGCAGCAACGTCAGTCCATAGGATGCAATGCAAAAGTGATTGTTTTACGCACATGAGCGGAAAACAACTGTAGTTTCCGCTCGTGGAGGAAAAATCGCAGCATTCTCCATTTCGGATCATTTCCCTCACAGATGGCTTCCATTGAAGTCAACGGAAGCTGTCCGATCCATGTTCTATCTGAATGACTATTCCAGATAGGTCACGGCTTCTGCATCATCGCCTAGCGATGGTGCAGGGAAATCTGTACTGCACATGTGTGAGCGCTGGCACATCCGCAGTACAGAAGAAAGAAGACACAGGCAGGTACTCAAGGTCGCCAACCGCGTTCACAGTCGGATTCCATGCGGAATCCGTGCATGACCGTATACATTCGGCTTAAGTCTGATCCATTTCCTAACTGCTGTGATGTGCCTTGTATGGGATATCCGTTTGTAGATATAGAGTAGTACTGAAATGTTAGAAATAGAGATGAGCGAACGTACTCGGTAAGGCCGATTTCGCAATCGAGCACCGCGATTTTCGAGTACTTCACTACTCGGGTGAAAAGTACTCGGGGGCGCTGTGGGTGAGCGGGGGGTTGCAGAGGGGAGTGGGGGGGAGAGGGAGAGAGAGAGAGCTCCCCCCTGTTCCGCGCTGCTACCCCCCGCTCCACCACGCCCTGCCCCACAGCGCCCCCGAGTACTTTTCACCCGAGTAGTGAAGTACTCGAAAATCGCGGTGCTCTATTGCGAAATCGGCCTTACCGAGTACGTTCGCTCATCTCTAGTTAGAAACGTTACTGCTTCTTAACACAGAATAGTGCTGCCATATTTCTTGTGGCTTCCATGCTATTAGTCAGTAAGATCGTCCTGACTTTTTGGGGGTGACCTGCCTTAGATAACTCCTTTCACATATGTCCTGTTAGGACATATGAATGTAAAGAGGAGAGACATTATTCCCCTCCTCAGAGAGCTGCTCTACATGCATCAGTCACCTACTTTTCTTTGTAGCGAGGATGGGTGGTAATGATGAATAAGGGACTTGCTATATAAGCAATTTTCCATTCTATTGCGGAAGCGTATTTCCAAATGTAGGGCTGCGGCGCACTGTTGCCTCTTCTATCTTTGCCTCTTCACATCATCAACTTTTTCATATATGTAGTTGTTCCTGGTCCTGCACCTTAGTTGCTTGCAAGTTTGGTGCCCCCTTAATTTTGCACATCAATGGGGTCCTCGGAGGTTGGACCCCCCACAATCAGTGTTTTAAGTCCAGAAAAACTCCTTTTGGGACCCATTCAGACAGGTATATTTTCAGTCCACCTATTCCACAGTCAGGACACTGACTCATTATAGCCGCCAATTGGACTATACAGACGAAAGTTCTTTCACATGGACCAGTTGTCCATGTGTTAAATCTTTCTGCATGTTCTATAGTCATCTGTTTTGACGAATGAGACTAAAGCATGAAGTGGATGTGGTCCTGGAAAATTGGACAGAACATGGACAGGGTGTATGAGCTATCATATAAATATATATATATGGCCTCAAAGGGGTTGTCCCACTTTCAGCTGTTTTGCTGCAGGAAGTGGACCGCTCCGTACACTGAGCGATGGCCCAGGGGTTTGTACTGCTGGCTGAGTACTATTGAAGTGAATGGAGCCTGCATTATCAGCTTGGGCCACTGCACACTGTACGGAGCTGTCTGCTTCCTGCAGCAAAACAGTTAGAAGTGGGACAATCCTTTTAATGCTGCCTGGCACACTAACCAATAAAGATGGATCTTTCAATGAATGCAGGTGAGTCCTGTCATGTTCCCCCTGCAAAATTTACTGTCATGCAGAATGTCAGAACCAAGTATTAGTTTCACTTACAAAGGGAAAGCAACTAAAGCAATTTTAATTTTTTTAACGCGAAGATTCTTCCAGAACTTTTGATGGAAATTCCCTTTTCTGACTACTGACACTGAATTTCCATGGGCCACAGACTATGGTGGTGTTGGGACTTGTGGTTCTAGATCAGTGGTCTCCAATCTGTCAAACTCCAGTTGCTAAAGAACTTCAAAAAAGGGTTCTCAGGGCATGTTGAGAGTTGTAGTCTTGTAGTTGGACGATGCTACCTGATGGCTTGAGGTTACTGATTGGACTACAGTGTAAATTTCTTGTCCAATGTCGTCATTGAAGACTGTATCTCACAGAAGTGCTTGAAACTTTTTATACTTTCTACACTTTCCTTGTTTGGACTTCTATTTTAAAGTTGTATAAAGTGTATCAATCGCTGTATGGTTTCTTAATATATACCTAGTTGTTTTATTGTTTTTGGTGCATGATCTTTTTGTTCTTGTGCAATATCTCCTAATGCCCCCCGAAAGGACAGCAGCAAAAACATTCACTGTTGTAGTTTTAACATGTAAAGTTACCCTTTAATAAACACATTTCCTCTATGTCCTACTTTATGTTCTTATTGCTGTTGTTATTAATGGTAAAGAAAAAATCACCATAGAAGCTAAAATATTTCAGTCCCGATTCTCTCCTATTTTGTTAAAGGGTATCTGCCGCCTACTTTTAGCCCTATAAGCTAAGCTTATGGGCTGAAAGTAGGTGACCCGTATAGTCCGGGGATGTAAGTTTTTATTTATTTATTTAATTTTATACTACCCTTCTATGTCGTTCGGTATCATCGTTGGAAGCCGCTGCTCAATGCATTGAATGGCACTGTTAAGTCGTCTGTCCATTAGAACGGGTGGACTACTTATTCTGCAGCACTTTCAGGTAATTTATTGCCAGTGCTCACATCCGGAGTTCTATCGCGGATTTCCGCAGCAGGAAATAAATCGCGGCATGTTCTATTTGCCATGGATTTACGCAGCGGGAGGTCTCCATTAATATAGCATTAATAGAGACTGCGGAATCCCGCGATCACCAGCAGGCACGTTTTTTGTTAATCGCGGTACTCCCGCCACGTAAATCTGTGGGCGTATCCCGCAATGCTCATGCACATGAGCCCTTACACACTTGGCTGTAACTAGAGATGAGCGAGTATACTCGCTAAAGGCAATTGCTCGAGCGAGCATTGCCTTTAGCGAGCACCTGCCCACGCGAGACTGAAGGTTCAGGTGCCGGCGCGGGAGAGCGGTGAGTAGCGGCTGTCAGCAAGAGGGAGCGGGGGGGGGGGGGGGGGGGAGAGGGAGAGATCTCCCCTCCGTTTCTCCCCGCAGCACCCTGCCCGCCGCTGGCACCCGAACCTTCAGTCTCGAGCGGGGGAGATACTCACTAAAGGCAATGCTCGCTCGACAAATTGCCTTTAGCGAGTGTACTCGTTCATCTCTAGCTGTAACCCTTAACCCCTTGAGTGGCAGGTTTCCTACCACCCTGTCGTGCCCACCAGGGCAGGTTTTTTAAAATGGTCTACTCATTGAATTTCAACTAGTTTTGCAGTTGCGTCTCAAGAGCCATAACTTTTTCATTTTTCCATTGACACGGCCATATGAGGGCTTGTTTTTTGCGGGACAAGTTGTGACTTTTTAAACAGGAGGGAGGAAAAAAAGAAATGGGGAAAAAAGAAAAAAAGGGGCCATGTCATTAAGGGGTTAAATAATGTATTAACTTCCTTCTCTGGGTCATTACGATGCACACGGATACCACATGTGTGATTTGTATTTTTGATTTTTTACAAAGTAAAGGGAGACAAGTGTTTTTTTAATTTTTTTAAATAATTTTTTAACTTTTTTTTTTTATTATTTTTTTTTTTTTTTTTTTTTTTGTCCCTTTAGGGAACTTCCACAGGGACCCATCAGGACCCCTGATCACATTCCGGGGGTCTGATGGTGACAGCCCTTTACATGCTGCAGTGACAACCCTTTACATGCTGCAGTCACATAGACTGCAGCATGTAAAGGGTTAACACAGCAGAGCTCGGAGGTTTTCTCTGATCTCTGCTGTAAGAGCTGGTACCTAGCTGTCCTCTGACAGCTAACAACCAGCTCTCCCTGCCACAGAGACCATCGGCTTGCTTCTGACAAGCCGATGGTCTCTATGGCAACCTGTAAACAAAGCAGGACATTGCCGACATGTCGGCAATATCTTCTGCTGGTTTTTCAAAGCCCTTGCTTTGTTCTTTGTGGGTCTGTGCAGGCAGAGCACACTGCCACAGCTTGTGGCATTGTGCTCTGCAGCTCCCATAGTGATACATAGCCCGGAAATCTTCCGGGCTATGTTGCTATGAGCAGTGGAGCTCGTCCCGGAAAATTTCCGGGCGTGCCACTCAAGGGGTTAATTCCTGATGTCTGAGTTATATCTTTGGTTTTGTATCAATTGAGCTTGTACTCTAGCTGGCCCTGTATATTGCTGCATGCATCTTACCCAATCATGGCAGATTGCAAAGACATGTATCATTATGAATGGCGCATGCATCTATTTTTTTTTTTTTTGCCCCCGATATTTGAAGCATATTTCTGTTGTCTGCAGGAGACAATTGGACAAAGTATCCACATTGGTTTTCCCACGGCCCCTATACTTGCAACCTCTCTAGGCCGTATGAAAACCCATGTGGATGTTTTATTTGTCTGACAACAGAAAGTATACAGTACCCTAGATTTCCCAGAAGCTTCCGAGGTGCAAATTTCATGTACAATCACGTGTTTGTTTGCAATCTGCCACAATTGGGTGTGATGCGTGTCGTGATATGCTGCATAGGCTATAAGGCCACCCTATATACCGTATCACTGGTACAAAACCAAAGTTATGGCTCAATAAAAGCACATTACCAGTTACATTTGACCTAGGCAACCTAAAACTAACGTTAAATTTCCAGGATTTTTTTTTATTTTTGCCTAGTGTTATCAGACGTGAAACCTTGGCCCAAATGTTCAGTTAGCGAATCATCAGGCAGTGTAAAAGGGCCAACAATCAGCTGAAGAATGAGCAAGCGCTTGTTCCTCAACCGATTTTTGTCTTTTTAGCAAACCTGAAAATCTTCATTGGTCAACTGCACATCTCTCCGTGTAAATAGGGAGATAGATCGGTGATAGACGATCATAGTTACGGTACTTCGTCCCCATAAGACAGTCCTCTTCTGTGTGTGAACCGCAGTGGAACATCATGCTTTGTCCATCAGTGCTCTTTACAATGGACTGACTCTTGGCCCATGTAAAAGGAGAAGGAACCAGAGTATAAGCGGCACCATAGCATATATTTGTCTGGGCCTAAGGGCTAATGTGTGCTATACCTCTGCTACCTTCTGCTAAGAAATGCTATGATGTTAAATACTAAAGATACAAAAAAAAAAAGTGCAGCGCTTGCTTCATTCCCATTGAAATCAATGGGAGAGCCGTACTGCTGCTATTCCTGCCCAGGACAGGATGTCCTATAACACTAGCAGGAAGTTCATCAGCAGCACAGCTCTCGCATTGATTTCAATGCGGGCCAGACGATAAGCTGATGGACGGGGGGTGGGGGTGGTGGGGGGGCTGATCAATGGACCCCCATCCAACTACTGATGACCTATCCAGAGGACCCCCATCCATCAACTTATGATAACCTATCCAGAGGATAGGTCGTCAGTCAAAACAAACCCAGACAACCCCTTTTAAATATCCCCTTTAAAATATTGTGTATTGTTTTGCATGAGCACAAGATGTTTGCTTAGAATATCATGTCTTCCAAAGGTTTCATAATGAGAAAATAAATCTGAAAACTGAAATTTGTGCTGATAATTTGCCATAAAACAAAGCCCCTTCATTAATTTGGTGGGTCTCTCTCGATGACTGCACAAAATTAATTAAAATAAATTGCAAAGTCTTAGGCAACTGGCTTGTGAAGGTTGCCTGCTTCACTTTCTGATCCACCAAACCAACAAAAGCAGGAGCACATAACATTTCACTCATAACGCAAACAGATGGAGAGTGCGCTCGCTCACTTCAGCATTCCTACGTTCCAGGGTAGACAGCAATGATGCATTACAAATATTATATAATTATTTGCACTAATATTTGAGCAGGTGGAATGGATTAGTGCACCGTAAACATCAGAGTTCTGATAACCTGCATTTCCCTAAATGAATGTGTGCCATGCAACATGTCTAAATATTGTCAAGAATTCATTTTATCCCAGATAGGACTGTGTATACTCGCTACATTGCAGGCTGAATATGGAATCAAAGCCCGTCGTCGCACTGTCAGATTGCCTCGGTGTATAATTATAGAACACATTTCGTTTTACAGCTGAAGGAGTAAACAAGCCAGTGTTCTGCTATTTGTTCATAATTAAAATTGTATCTTCTTGTCGGTAATTGCAAATATTCATATATTTTAGAACAGGTTAAGTAAAAATCATTCAACTATTGTCAACACCTTGTTCTATAGGTTTTTCTATCATATATTCCATTAAAGGGGTTGGCATCTTACAACCCCTTTCCATGTCAGGCATCATAGAAACTTGCCCCCACTCAGGATTTGAGCCTATTGATTTGAATGGCTACATGTAAAGATATTTGTCTTGTAGCAACCTCTACATTAGCAACCACCCCTTGCTGCTGGTCTTGCTTCAAGTAACCCCCAGTAATGACACCTATGGTCAGCCATACATTTACCTTTCAGGAATTTTAGGCAAGTGACAGATGAGCGTACTCCGGCCACATGTATGTCCTTAACATGGACGAGGGTCTCCTGACCCAAACTGTGAGTATCATTGATTCCTTTGATGCTTAAAGTTCTGATCAGCAACTCTGCTGTCAGCTCTGGACATTTTTGCATAATATGGATGCATAAATGCAACTGGAATGATTTTTTTGTGTGTGTGTCACCAGCCATTTATTCAAATTGACTGTTCATACAATACATGGATGGACCATATCCACCACATTGAGAGCAGCTATCTTTTCAGAATCGCTTTGCAATTTGTTCAGGACCCAACTAGAGGGGGCAGTCATTTTGGACTTAATATTAACCAACAGACTTGACAGAATAACGGGGGGAAGTTGAGGGGCAGCTGGGAAATGGTGATCCGGATAATGTCCTCAAAAAAAAGGGGCACAAACAATAAATATGAAATGTTAAAAAATATTTAAAAAATTTACTGTGAGTAGTTCATACTTACAGAAATAAAAAGGTTTGGAATAGGAGAAGGCCCATGCGGCTCATGAAGGATGTAAAGGTAACAACAAACAAAAAAAAAAAGAAGGCCGTGAAGAAGCACTGAAAACCTATAAGGAAACAAATTAATTATCTAAAAAGCAGAAAAGGTGGTGACAGAGACACTTATTGTTAAGGAGAGTAAAACTAACCCTAAAGTGTTCTCCAATTATATAAATAGTAAAAACATTAATACTGAAACTGTTGGCACTTTAATAAATAATGTAGGAAAAAATTGTTGAGGATGATGCTGAGAAAGCAAAGCTATTAAATAGTTTTTTTCTCCAGTATATTCAGAGAGGAAAATGAAATGTCTGATAAGATGCAGAGTGATAAAGTAAAATCTCCACTAAATGTCACCAGTCCAACCCAGGTAGAAGTGCAGAGTTTCCTTTAAAAAAACAAAAAAAACAAATTGTTGGGTCCCGATGGCTCTGTTCTTCATACCCAGCCTGTTATCAGGGAGTGGGATACAGCTAAAATAATAGTATCCGCTGTATCCCGCTGTGAATCCCTGATAAGGCTCGGGTGAACTAAAACCGCACCATGTAAGTACAGTTACACACAACGATTATCACTCAAAAGACAGCTTTTGAGTGAATTTCGAGCGATAATCGTTGTTTCTAAATGGGCCTTTAGCTTTAGTAGAATAAGCCGCAGCACACAGAGCCGTCCGGAGTAAGTAACAGTGGACACCATGCTGTCCACGGGAGCCACTAACTGCCAGCTCAGACAGTGAGCAACTGACAATTTACAGCACCTTAGCTTCCTATCCATCCCAGCTAAATATCCAGCTGATCATCCACAGATGTGAGCACATTGCACCACACCTACTGATCTAGAAGGTGCAGACCCATGTCTAAAACCCGCACCCAACTCCATCAACCCGGCAGTGATCGCAGCACTGTTGCAACAGTACCTCCCCTTCCAGAAGAGGTCCCAGGACCCTTAGGACTAGGTCTCTTAGGATTCAGCCTGTGAACATTTTTCACTAATTGGTCTGCATGCACGTCTGCTGCTGGAACCCACATCCTCTCCTCAGCACCATAGCCACGCTAATGCACCAAATACTGGAGAGATCTCTCAACAAGCTGAGAGTCTACTATGCGACCTACCTCAAAATGAACATCTCCATCCCCCACAACCGGGGCCGACAAAGATGAACCATTGCCAGAGTCCACAAATTTTTAAAACAGAGATTTATGAAAGACATTATGGATTCTCATAGGACTAGGAATCTCTAAACGAAAAGACACTGAACCAATTCTTCCCATGATTTTGAATGGACCGACGAATCGTGGACCCAAACGGAATGGTTTGATTTTTATGTTCCTAGTAGACAATCAAACCAAGTCCCCCACCAGGAAATTAGACCTCTCCAAATGTCTGTTATCTGTCACCAGCTTAAAATGTTTAGCTGAGGTCCCCGTGAAATCCAGCGGTCTATTGTTTAGCGCAAATTCAGGCAAAGGCCTCAATCTCCCACCAAGAGAATTCTGAGGTGACTTAGTCTTGGCACAAACCTCACTGGATGTGACAAAACTGACAACATCCCGTCACAAAGATGGCCACCAAAACCTTCTTGTGAGTAGCTTCCGGGTATTATGGATTCCCGGGTGCCCAGCCAACCCAGGATTTTGCACTTCAGAGAGTACCTGCAACTTCAAATGGACAGGAACAAACAGCTTTCCAACCGGCAACCCTGCTGGTGACAAGTCCTATGCATTAAGGACCTGCTCCTCCAACCTCTCCAAAAGAATGGGCGTGGGAGGTTCATCAGAAATTACGGGAACGAAACTCCGTGAAACAGCATCAGCCTTAACGTTTTAACTGCCTTGTCAACATGTAACAAGAAAGTCAAAACGTGAAAGAAACAATGTCCACCGCACCCGTCTCAGGTTAAGTCTCTTGGCTGACTCCAGGTAGATTAAGTTTTTGTGATCCATAAAAAGCTGAGCTTCTTCCAACCAGTGTCGCCACTCCTCCACCGCCCACTTAATCGTCGACAGTTCTCTGTCACCAATGTCATAATTGGGCTCGGCCGGCAAAAACTTGTGTAAAAAAGAAAAGCACAAGGCCGAAGATCTTGCAATGTATTAGTACCCTGGGATAGCACCGCACCTACCGCCACCTCTGAGGCATCCGCCTCCACTACAAATGGTCTGGACAAGTCCAGTTGTACCAAAACCGAAGCTGCTGCCAAACATCCTTTCAACGCCTGAAAGGATTGTGATACCCCTTCTTGTGAAAACATCTCAGCAGAGACAGACCAGTCATCAGGCAACTCGGCATGCACAGAAGACACTTCTACCAAAATACAACAATTCTTACAGTAGGGATTCCACTTAGCAATGTCTCCCAATCTAACATGGGATTATGCAACCGCAACCAGGGCAAACCCAAGACGATTTGTGCCGGTAGAGATTTCATTACATAGAAAGTGATGACTTTGGTGTGAAATAATCCAATTTTTAAACAAAGGTTTGGTACACAAAACCTTAGAAACCTCTGAGACAATGGAGAAGCATCAATAGCATAGACGGGGATGGGGGAATCCAGAGGTTTTACCTCTAACCCACCCCACTTGACCGTCTCTTGATGGATAAGATTGACGTCTGCTCCACAATCCAAGAAGATCGTGATTAGATCAATACCACCCTCGGCGAGTATCTCAGCGGGAAGCACCAGCCTAGGGAATGACATCCAAACAATCATTGGACCTAGAGAGGTCTCCCCTCTAACCTCCAGACTACTTATACTTCCTAACTGAGAGTTATGGTGAGGATATTTATGCAGAAACTGTCCTGTCTGGTTGTAGTGAAAACACCACACTTTGTTTTGATCCCTCTCACACCTACGGGCATTGCCAACCACTGAATCCAGTTGCATGGGTTCCTCTCCATCCATAGACAGAGAAGGAGGAATATGAAAAAGCTCCTCATATCTTCCCCTAATCCATCTTCCTACCCTAATGGCTAAAGACCTTGCTGCATCAAGGCTTTAAGGCACGGGATACCCCACCAAAAGGTCCTTAATCTTATCCGCTATGCTGCAATAAAACTGACTCCTCAATGCAGGGTCGTTCTGATTAGTCTCAGCTGACCATCGGCGAAATTCAGCGCAGAACTCCTCAATAGGAGAATCCCCCTGTTGTAAGCTTCTGAGCCTCCCCTCTGCCAGTAAGACCCTAACGCCTTAAAGAACAGATTCACAGAGCTCAAAGCTTCAGAAGAGGGGAGCAAGGAAAATGCCCATGCCTTGGGGGCACCCTGCAACCTGGAAATAATGATTCTCACCCTCTGGAGCTCGTCACCTGAGGACAGGGGGCGTAGGCTGAAATCAAATTTGCAGGACTCTTTGAAACAAAAAATTTTTTAACCTATCTCCAGAAAAACAATCTGGAAGATCGATCTTAGGCTCTTTAATATAAACCTACAAGACAGGTTGCTGCTATTTAATCTCAGCAACCTCCAGTGTCAGCGCCTTCAGCTGTCACGATAACACCTCAATGGGATTCATCTTAACAAAAGTAAACAATATCCCAACGAGTAAGTATGACTGTAAATTCTGTTACGTCTACACAGGACGTGCTGGACTAGCACTTGCAGACATGCATAATAATTGCTCACAGTGCAGCGGCCCAAACAAACCAATAAATAGTAAATGGGAAGTCTTTCCCTAAATACGTGACGAATGAGGGAGAGGGCCCTGCCTAACATGGCAGACTGATCGCGTTGATAGATGCGGGCCTGCCCTCATTCCTAGGACCTAAGTAACCCTACTTGGCCAAACTAATAAAAGACAAAACAAAATAAAACCCAGCACTTACCTTTAGTAGAATAAGCCGCAGCACACAGAGCCGTCCGGAGTAAGTAACAGTGGATACCATGGTGTCCACGGGAGCCACTAACTGCCAGCTCAGACAGCGAACAAATGACAATTTAAAGCACCTTAGCTTCCTATCCATCCCAGCCTAATACACAGCTGATCATCCGCAGATGTGAGCACATTGTGACCAGTCACACCTACTAAGCTAGAAGGTGCAGACCCATGTCTAAAATCCACACTAGATTCCGTCAACCCGGCAGCGATCTCAGCACTGCTGCAATAAGATCGTTGTTTCTTATATTTAAGGAATCTATAGGGACGAGGTCTGTTCCACTGGATTGGCGTATAGTCAATGTGGTGCCAATATTTAATAAGGGGTCAAAGTAAACTTGGAGATTACAAACCAGTTAGTCTTCTATTGTTGATAAAATGTTTAAAGGTTTTTTAAGAAATGCTATCCTGGAGTACTTCAAGGAAAATGGCTGTATAATTCCACATCAGCATGGGCTTATGAGGGATCGCTCCTTTCAAATCAATCTGATCAGATTCTATAAGGAGGTAAATTCTGGACTGGACCTGGGGAGAGAGTCATTGGATCTTGTATAAATGGTACATACTCTGCTTGGGTCACTGTTACTAGTGGTAGGGAAATATGTGGCACAATTACACACTAAATGGGAAACCACTGGGCAAAACTGACATGGCAAAGGACATAACAAAACCCCGCTTAACTGGAGCAACCAGTTTCAGGCAGCTGATACCAAGGCAAATAGAATTATGGGCTGTATCAAGAGGTAGAGGGGCACATGAGGAGAACATTGTTCTTCCTCTTTACAAGTCACTGGTCAGACCACACATGGAATATTGTGTACAGTTTTAAGTACGAGTACTCCAAAAAATACATATCAGTGCTTGAGCGGGTTGAAATGTGGGCACCTAAACTAATGAATCGAATGAGTGGACTACAGTACTCGGAGAGCAACAGCGCTACCAACTGAGCCACCATTCTTGGTGTTCCTTTTCTGGAGGAGGAAGTGAAGACTGAGAAACACAGGGAGATGTTGTCCTTAGTGACAATGCTAACGACAGAGCCATCATGCTTGGTGCTCCTTCTGCTCGTTCCTCCTCCTAAAGAGGAAAAGGAAAAAAGGAAAAAGGAGAAGTAGGAGGATGAGAAAGGGATGAAGGAGGATAAGATCTTCTTCTTATTATTATTATTATATTTATCCTCCTCCAGAGAAGAAGTAGCACGAGGAGAAAGAAGAAGCTTGGTTGCTCAATGGCTAGTACTGTTGCCTTGTAGCCCTGGGCTTTAGGCTAACTGTTGGTTATTGTCAACATCTGCATGCAGTTTGTATGTTCTCTTTTTGTGTTTATTCTAGTTATGCTTCACCTTCTACTCCTCTGGAGAGAGGAGAAGAAAGAAGTGTGGTAGCTCAGCATTTTAGTACTGCTGCCTTTCAGTACTGAGGTTCTAGGTTCAAACCTCTCCGTGTAGGGGGATTTTTACGGTTTGTGTTTATTCTTCCTGTCCTCCTCGTTCGGAGCAGGAGGACAGGTGTGGTGGCTCAGATGTTAGCACTACTGATTTGCAGTGTTGATGTTGTAGCTTCAAATATGACAATGGGCATCATATAGATGGGGTTTTGATATTCTCTCTGTTTATTTTTCCTGTCATCCTTCTCCTCGGGAGCAGACTAGACCACTGTGGTGCCTCAGTTGTTAACACTGCTCTTTGCAGCATTACAGTTGTAGGTTCAGATCTGTCCAATAGCAAAATCTGGACGGAATTTTTCAAAGTTCATGCAGATGCTAATCTTTGATTCTTGATGGTATTTGATCTTAGGACCCCAGTACTAACTAATAATGGCACACACCTCTTTCCTTTTAATTTGCAAAACGATTTTCAGGTGATTTTTACTACGACGGGTCAGGATGACCTGATCCAGTTTTAAAAAAATCGGTTTGATTTTATCGCCTGGCCAATAAAGATCTGTATTCCGGTGACTCTTGAAACTCGGTCCAGTAAAAACCATGATTATAAAAACTTGTCATGAGTAAGAGAGGAAATAAGGTCCTCCATTCTCATGATCTCCTGTATTTTGTTAAATCACATTGAAATGGAGGGAGAAGACGTTTGTTGCCATAACTTCGGGATACATGCTCATGCTATGTTGAATAGATGTTGCACCACTGAGCATTTAGATGTAGACAGTGGGATATCAGTGAGATGCAACAAAAATAGTGTGGGTGATTTTAGTAAAATGAAGCCTGTAAATCTGGAGATAATATGCCAGACAGAAACCTACCAATATTGGACAATGCCAAAATATGTGTAGCATGGTGTCCTAGTCTCTTCCACACCTCCAGCACAATGGAGACATGGTAGGCATCAAAGTATGCCAGCAGGAGGAAACCCTTTACCACTGGGAGAGAATTATAAAACCAGTCTCTTGCATCCAACATACAATGGAAGACTTGTGTGTTAATGTAAAAATTACTGTATTTTTTTTGTTCTTCTGTGAAAGAAATGGCTAGATCCCTTTCCCATTTTAATATATAGGAGAGACTTGATGAACCCAGCTGAGTGGTTATGAGGCTATATAGATATGTAACAGCATGTGACAAATAGGACCCTCAAAGCTACAAAACTGTTCAAAAGGTGTAATAGCACAAAGCCCGACAGGTGGGGTAAGGATGTGAGAGAATGCCAAAGCTAGATAATCTGCTATAGTGAAAGAGAAGGGTCTACAATATCTGCAACATCCATATAAGACAACCAAGACCCACTCTGGAGAAACTGATAGTCACAGTGTCTAGTTAGCTATCCACTGACAAAATGAACCCCCTTCCAGGCCAGATGAGAAGGCAGGGTTTCCCAAAGTAGGGAAAAGAGAGGAGCAAAAATTCCAAATCTGGGGAGAACCCGGGGGACTACTCTGATTTGGGCCAATAGTAGAATGGGCATGGGCTTCTGGAGGAATGTCATCCTATAGCCATTAAAGGTACAGGAATCTATGCTTGTTTCAACGAGACCCACTGTTTAATTTCCTTACATCTGTGCCATTCAACAATCCACAACAAATGAGAAGCTTAGTGGTGAGCTACAGAATTAGGGAGGCAAAGCCCACCCTTTAATTTGGGTCTAGCAAGTGTTGAACATCCAATATAAATAGATTTGCGTGGCCAAATTAATTCAGTTAGGAGGAAGAATAAAATCTTAAAGAACAGGCAGGGAATAGTGATAGACAAGACCTGTAAAAAGAGGAAGACCTGAGAAAAGTCAGACCTCAAGGTTGGATTTCAGAAAGGCAGATTTCAATAAACAGAAAGAGGGTAGGAAGGATGTTCTTAGGGAAAGAAATGTCCAAGAAGGTTGGGAAATATTGCAAAATGAGATTCTCAAAGCACAATTGTTAACAATCCCTAAATGAAGAAAGAATGGGAAGCACTTAAAGCAACTAGATGGATGAACACAGAACTTGCACGCATGTTAAAAAGGAAGAAAAATATGTTTATCAAATGGAAAGAGGGGGGTATATCTAAAGAAGAATATAATGGGGTCTGCAGAAAGTGTAGGGCAAGTGTCAAAAAAGCTAAAGCTAATAATGAATTGAGGCTTGCAACAGCAGCCAAAAGCAATAAAAAAGGATTTTGTAGGTATGTCAAAAGCAAATGAAAAGTCAAAGATGCTATTGGATGCTTACAAGATGAAAATGGTGAATTGGTTAAGAATGAAGTTGAGAAGGCCGAACTTTTAAATTCCTACTTTGTATCTGGTTTCTATCAGAAAGTAGAAGTAACATCAATTGATCTTCCCTGTGCTATTGGGGGAATAAAGGAATGTAGGCTATCTATAAGCAGAGAGATGATGAGGGAACACTTGGCTAACTTAAATGAATTCAAGTCTCAAGGTCCAGGTGAATTACATCCTAGGATACTAAAGGAAGCAGCGGAGGTAATTGCTGAGCCACTCGCGATAATCTTTGAAAATTCCTGGAGAACAGGAGAAGTCCCAGAAGATTGGAAAAAACCAAATGTTGTCCCTATCTTCAAAAAAGGGAAGAAGATGGATCCAGGAAACTACAGGCCTGTGAGCCTGACTTCCATACCTGGAAAGATCTTTGAACAAATTATTCTACAGCATGTATGCAAGTACTTGGATGAAAATGTAGTAATTAACCAGAGCCAGCATGGGTTTGTAACAAACAAGTCATGCCAGACTAATCTAATTTCCTTCCTTCCTTTATCTTGACCTTAGTAAAGCATTTGAGAAAGTGTCTCATACTATACTTATTGAAAAAATGACCAAATATGGGATTGACAAGGCAACTGTTAGGTGAATTTACAACTGGCTGAGTGATCGTACTCAGAGTGGTCATACATGTGGTACCACAAGGCTCTGACCAGTGAGGTTGAACATTTTTATAAATGATCTGGAGGAGGAAATTGATGGGAAACTGATCAAATTTGCCAACGACACAAAGCTAGGAGGGATAGCTAACATTAGGGAAGAGAGAGAGAGTATTCAAAAAGATCTAGAAAAGTTTGAACAGTGGACAGCGACTAACAGAATGGTATTTAACAAGGAGAAATGCAAAGTTCTACATCTGGGCAAGAAAAATGAAGAAAGCACATACAGAATGGGAGGAATTGGGCTAAGCAGCAGCACATGTGAAAAAGACTTGGGTATACTAATAGATTATAGACTGAACATGAGTGAACAATGTGATGCAGCAGCCAAAAAAGCCAACACAATTCTAGGATGTATTTAGGGAAGCAAAGAGTCTAGATCACGTGAGGTAATTATCCCCCTCTACTCTTCCTTGGTCAGACCTCATCTCGAATACTGTGTCCAGTTCTGGGCACCCCACTTTAAAAAAGACTAAGTCAAACTGGAGCAAGTTCAGAGAAGAGTTACCAAGATGGTGAGCGGTCTACAAATCATGTCCTATGAAGAACGGTTAAAGGATCTGGGAATGTTTAGCTTGCAAGAAAGAAGGCTGAGAGGAGACTTAATAACTCTACAAATATCTGAAGGGCTGTCACAGTGCAGAAGGATCAGCCCTATTCTCATTTGCACAAGGAAAGACTAGAAGCAACGGGATGAAACTGAAAGGGAGGAGACACAGATAGTAGAAAAAACTTTGACAGCGAGGGGATCAAGAAGTGGAACAGGTTACCATGGGAGGTGGTGAGTTCTCCTTCAGTGGAAGTGTTCAAATAAAGGCTGGACAAATATCATCCTGGGATGATTTAGTGATCTTACAATGAGCAGGGGGTGGGACCCGATGACCCTGGAGGTCCCTTCCAACTCTACCATTCTATGAAAGTAAAGGAACTGTGGAAGGATGTTCCTTTTGACTTATAAATTAGTATACTTAATATATTCCATGGAAATTCAGAATTTTTGTAAGTTAAATAGTTCTATTTTTATAAGGCATAAAAAAAATATTTCTCTGAGTTTTGCTATATAATATCTTCTGCATTTAGCCTATAATTACTTCAAAATGGTTACCCTTGTAAACCTCATGGGCAGCACAAAGAATATAAACTAGAAAGCAACCAAACTTGTCATGTAACAATTGAATAGCATGAAGCTTTGTTCAGCCCCCAAATCGGTCACACAGGTGTCACTTATTTAAAATGTTCTTATATAAACCATGTCGTGGGATGATGGATCAAGTGTTCTTGAAGCTGCTGGAGCAGTGTATGATTTAAGAAGGATGACTGGGCTGTTCCTTTCGAGAATGTTGCAAGTATATTTTTCACTTCTCCCCTAATGTGCATCTGAAAACACAGGTCACTTAAGGCCTCTTATATTATGGCGACCCCTTCATTTACCAGACTTGGCTGTAAAATTAGACATTTGGAAAACGACTACAGATATCCATTATGGCATATTTCGTTCAATATCTACAACAGTGTTCTAGAAATGGTAGTAAAAGTGTGGTCAAACACTTAATTAGAAATTTACAACAAAATATAACAAACTTTATTAAAATGTCCTATTCACTACCCAACTCCTTGCTCATAGTCATATAAACCTTGATTCTACTAACAAAATCAGATTAAGTGCCCCTTTAATTCGAACCTTTCTCTAGCCTCCAAGACTTCTCCAGAGCAGCACCAGTCCTCTGGAACACACTACCCCAAACTATCCAGGCAATCCCTAACACACACCACTTCAGGCGTGCTCTAAAAACATACCTCTTCAGGGAGGCAAACCATATCCCCTAAACCAAACCCCTCTGTTCTCTGTCTGATAACATGCTTCCTGTCCTACTGACTGTAATTCCTGCTAGCCGTAACCAACCAGCCACTGCAGTCATACCAATTCAGCCACTATATAGCTTAAGTCTGACCATTGTCTATGTGTATAGCATCCCTCACTCTCCACCTCGCCATACCATGCACATCTCCACCCCTTAACCTTCTGTATCACCCTATTATTTGTAGTATGTAAGCTCATTGGTGCAGGACCCGCACCCTTACTGTCTCCATCAACTGATTACTTCATGTAAGGCCGAATGCACACGGGCGGAAATTCCGCAGCAGGATTTCCGCCATTGAATGCTGCCATAGGATTGCATTGTTTTACGCAAAGCAATGCAGACAGCCGTGATTTTGATTGTGGTAAACTTGCACAATGAAAAAAACACGGCATGCCCTATTGCACTGCAAGCCTTGCACAGGCTCGCATAGCCACGTCATTGCTGACAGGCTGGAACTGCACTGCGCATGTGCGCCAGCCGGCACATCTGCAGAGCAGGGTAAAGATGCCGGACAGGTAAGCCGGAGGTTACTGCAGGGGCACAGGGTCGCATCCCTCTGCGACAATCTTGTAGTCGGAATCCCACCCGGCCGTCTGCATTTGGCCTAACAGTGGCTTTTGTATCTTTGTTTTTTGTATCTGTTCTCCCCTATTTTGTAAGCGCTGCGGAATATGTTGGCGCTATACAAATATGATTTTTATTATTATTATTAGCTGTCGATACACATTTAACAGTTGTTGGAGAAATCATCTGACAGCTGCTCCATGCACACGCACATTCGGTTCAGAAGAATGTTCATGTGTTTTGGGAAATAAGCCACAGCCAGATAGCTATGGTGTCAACGAATTTCCTGGGGAACAATAGGATCTGGGGTTGAAATTCAACGTCCCCAATTCTTATTTCCTCCAACATCATCTGTCAGGGAAAAGTTGAGCTGCCTCTATACACATTAGATATTTGTTTGGCCATACCGACATTGGTGGTTTAGGACAACTAAAGTCTAATGAGTATGAGGGCCCTTAGGCACTTATGTGAGAAAGTAGTATATTTAATTTAATATTAACCCCTTAGTGGATACCCCATTAGTATTTTTACGTCCTGGTCTGCTGGGACATAAAAACATAGCTGGGGATTAAAGCTGTGGACATGACAGCTCCATGCTGTTGGTTACCAGAAGTAGCCGACAACCTAAAGCTGTCATCAGGGGTCGTGGAGAGAGGAATGGATGGGTTGGGAGTGTGTTATCAGTGAGTTATAACCCAGCTTTCCCAGTCTTAGCAGCAGTCTCAAAAAATATTATCCCTGAGCTGTAATGCAGTTTACCATCTTGGGAGCAGCAATGTAGTCTGCCCCCTGGGTGGTGTCCCAGAGGGGCTCCTATGCTTTGCGCTGAGGGCTCCTTACATTATACTAATCTAATGCACTGCAGCTTGGGAGCATCTCTTTCCTATACAAAAGCCACCCCAAGGTACAGTGTGTTAAATTAGCCCTCAAACTGGCAGTCTGTAATGTATATTTTCTAAACTTGGCATCTAATATCTTCCCAGAAGTCGTTATATGACACAGGGGCTGCAGGAGATTGCAGGCCTCATGAAATTTCCAGTTGGTGCTTAGCTTCCACAGCAGATAGTGCATAAGGTGGGTAGGTCTTAGGTGCATCATTCATGCTTGCTTCTCTCTATACCAGGCAGTAAAGTACCTTAAATTTGGTTACACTAAAAGTAAAGCAGGCTAGAAGGTAATCATAGGGTAAGGGTGGGTGGACTTTGCAGTTTTGATCATTTAAAAAAATAAAAATAATAATAAACACTATCGCCCATTGGTCTACAATGCAAGAGAATTAGGTGGACTAGGTTCCATTGCGACTAAAGTGCAGAAATATGCCAAAGCATTAATCTGTTGCAAAACATGTATTGGTGAATTCTGTAGTAAGTCTTACTTCAGATGACAATCCCAGTGAGCTGCCTTCAAGGACCTTGTCTATAAATTTTACAGTGATCCAGAGGAAGTTTTCTATCATGCTTCTTATGCTAGTCAGTCATGCTACAAAACATCAAACAAATGAACTTGTTCACATGCTTAGATGAAGCCAGTTTTCCTCTAGGCAGGTATAAATATCCAACATTAATGACTAGAATCTCTACTCAGAAACACGGACAGATGTGCACTGCTGGACATTCTAGGTCAATGATCACCAACAGTTTTGACACTACAACTCTCAGTATGCCCTCACAGCCTCAGACTGACACTGGACTTTGGCTATGGAATGAATTTTTTGCTTCAAAGATAATTGGGAGAGGGAGTGAGGGGGAGTTGCCACCTAGGGTCAATGAAATATAGAAACTTGGAAAATCGGTGGGAGAAAAAAGGTACATGGTCCATCGAGTCTGCCCTTATATTATATTATTTCTCTCTTAGGATAGATCCAAGTTTATCCCAGGTATGCTTGAATTCATTTATTGTTGATTTTCCAGCCAAGACTGCTGGAAGTTTGTTCCAAGCATCTACTACTCTTTCATAAAATATTTCTTGACGTTGCTTCTGATTTTTCCCCAAACTAATCTCAGAGTGTGCCCCCTTGTTCTTGTGTTAAGCATCCTAATAAAAACACTTTCCTCCTGACCCTTATTGTTCTCTCTCTCTCTTCTTTGCTACAGACCATACAAGTAAATTTTTTTACATTTTTTTCTGATACGTTTTGTACTTGACGTCTTCCACCATTTTTGAACAGGTCTTTGGACTCATTCTATTGTATTAATGTATTTCTTTAGATTAGGTCTCCAGAACAGAGTACAGTATTCCAGACGTGCTCTATAAAGCAGGATTACAATCTCTCTCTTTCTACTGGTTATACTTCTAGCTATGCAGTAGAGCATCCTACTTGCTTTCTTTGCTGCCTGACTGCACTGTGGAATTATTTTGAGGCTGTCAGGAATATGAACTTCTAAATCAGTGTTTCCCAACTCCAGTCCCCATGGATCCCCACAGGTCATGCTTTCTGGATTTCTTCCGTATTGCACAGGCGATGTAATTATTGTCAGTGCCTCAGACATTGCCACAGGTGTTCTCTCTATAGGATATCCTGAAAACATGACCTGTTGGGGTCCGTGAGGACTGGAGTATGGGAAACACTGCTCTAATTTCTTCTCTTCTGAAGCCCTGCATAACACAAAAGATCCAATATGATACTCAGTGTTATGTCATGTCAGCCATTAACACTGGATGATGGAGAACATCCAGTTGACAATTGACTTATATTAGGCTCCAAAAGTATTAGGAGCCATTGCCGGTAAACGAGAGGTCTAGAACAAATATAAAAACAGAGGAGAAATCAGGGAATTGTGGTTGTAAAGTTATGTAGCCTGTTGTACTTGTCAGAGGACGTGACAGGTCCTCTTTAATAGTCATTCAGTCCTGCCAAGATCAGCATGTTTTGGTGACATTCATCTAACATTTATGGTCACCGTAAGCTGTGAGACTTCCAGAGAAGGAATACACCCTTGATGTACATCTCACTGGTTCTGGGTGGAGTTATCCTTTAGTGCTGAACATCTATACAAGGTTCCTGTATGTACTGTATAGTTTTATATATGTGGTTTCACACCTGTGCCCCTGGTTCTGGTTTCGTGAAGCAGGAAAGGGGAACTCCAGCAGCCAAATGGCTCCATCTCAGGACGGAACCGAAAAGTGCCAAACGGACTCCATTGACTATAATGGGGTCCGTTCCCCTTCCGCTCAGCTGCCTGGCTTTTAGATAGAAGAAAAAGAGCTGCATGCAGTGCTTTTCTTTCCGGTATTTTGAAACGGATCTGCAGCGAAACCAGAGGTTCCAACACAGCTGTGAAACCACCCTTACAAAATTTCACACTTGCTTTTCACATTAAATCACAAGAAAAAGCAACAAAAATCAATCTTGTAAACATCCTTCACAATCTATTTGTAAAGCAGCAGTAGCAGTGTATTATGGGTATGGTCACTAGCTTAATGCTAAAGGGAATAATTATGTAGCAAAAGGGAACTAACATAAAGTAATAATAATAATAAAAAATAACACAACCCAGCAGCAGATTTCTTGACAAAAGGCACTAGAATGACAGGCTGTTTGAGGTATGCGGAATGTTTCTCCTTTCATACATGCTGCCAGCCGGAGGGGGTTTATTGCCGAGAATATGAGGAAAGTTACTGCCAGTTTCTACTGGTACTCATGTTTAAAAAGAAACTATGGAAACCAAGACTAGGATTATTAATTAAGTTTAAATTTGGAATGTCTCTGCCAAGGGCGCCTGTATGAATTCAATAATGCTACCTGTTGGGTTGTAATTTAATGTACTGTTTGTAACTTATTAGAATGCCGAACTGTTCCTAAATTAACACATTGTTTCAATAATCTTATTAACATTTCTTTTATCCATAAGATTGGATTTAGCATATTACAATACAGAGAGCCAATGTGTGTTTTTCGTTCTTGTCTTGGTAATATATGCAACGTTCGTTACTTCTGCCCTTAATTACTGGAGTGGCATTTTTCTCTAACTGGCATGCAGCATAATGAATCCTTACTTTCCTCTAGCCTTATAATATTTTAAAGGTAAAGCAGAATCACTGATATTGTCTATTGAAATGTGTATTGATAGGCGGAGGTCTATGTGCCATCACCGGCCAAATTATACAACTTCTCTTGTGATTTGTACTCTTCCATCTGTCAGACATTTTGGAGACTATGGAGAGCTGTGTTTAGTCACCCGGTCACCCAGTTTTCATATAGGTATACACAGGAACTTGATTACTACGTCATACCTCCTTCCTTCTTTGGGTGATTTCACATGGGTGGAATTAGCCCACATTACACACCACAATATGCAGTAAATTCTTTACCGAAATGCACAGCCTCCCAGTGAGTTTTGATGTGAAGTTGAAAATGGCTTCATTCTGCCATCAATTCCGCATCAAAATCCGCAAGTAGACCTATGGGTTTTGGAGCAGCGGCAGATAAAACCACTATTTACAGTACAGATTGCATAATAATTCCACTTGTGTGAAAGGTCTCTTCCTGTCTCCAGATCTGCCAGTCTGCTGGACCTTCGGTGGAGTATTCTACTGAGCTTTCTTGGGTCCACTAGGGTCCCATCCTTCACCTATTCAGAACGTGTATATATCCATTTTTATCTGCATTCTAAAGTTTGTTCGTATTTTGTGCACACAGGTCATATCATCATCAAGGTCTAAGAGATTAATGATGAGTCACTCTATCAGAAATAGACCCTAGTGGCAAGTGTAGAGTCAGTTCTAAATGGCGTTTTCTTCTGTTAGATCTTCGGGAGTCCATTATTTTGTCAGAGCCTCCCAGGGGAACCTTTGGTACTGAACATTGGTGGGCCATTGAAATCCTGTTTCTGTGCCTACCTGTATTAGTACAGGAGGGTGGCACTCGCATATGAAGGTAAAAATATCTGGTTTAAGGCCACATACATGAGTGATAAGAACGCTAACACCTCTTTGTAGGGTTTTGAGTGACTGGTTTAGAAATACAGACATTATATAAACATGTAAGGTACTGTGTAACTAAGCACTATACATCTAATATACTGTAGTTTTGGTAAAGGCGCTGTTGAGGTAATACACCCCTCTACTTGAATAAGGGTGGACACCCACTGGCGATATTTTCTTTCTTGCGCTGCGAGAGCATGGGAAAACTCTCGCCTCACAGTGCAAGAAAGACGCCAGGATAGAACCGGCATATCGCTAGTGCTTTCAAAGGGGCCAGCGACAGCAGCACTAGCCCCATTGAAAACAAAGGGAGAATGCCGCGGACTTCTGCCACAGCTGTGACAGCTGTGGTAGGAGATTCTTTCATCCCCACGAGGAAGAAGGAATCCTCTGCCACAGCTGTGACAGCTGTCACAGCTGTGGCAGAAGTCCACATCATTCTCTCTATGTTTTCAATGGGATCAGCACAGCCCTTTCAGGAGGTGGGGATTTTTAAATCCCCGCCTGCTGAAAGAGCTTAACAGCAGTGCAGGGGAGCCAGCCAGAGGACGCGGCTTTGAGGTGAGTAATTTTTTACCACTTATTGATGATTATCGGGGAACGGCTTATATTTCAAGCCCTTGCCCGATAATCATACTGCGGGGCTTCCCAGAAAGCAGTGCTTTCAATGGGATTGGCAGCAGTACCGATCCCATTGAAAGCAATGGGATAGCATGCCGCGGACTTCTGCTACAGCTGTGGCAGAAGTCCGTGGCATTCTCCATCTCTTTTCAATGGGCTAGCGCTGCTGCCGCTGGCCCCATTGAAAAGACTGGTGATATCCCGGCGTGATGCTGTCTTTTTTCTCGCACTGCGCTGCAAGACTTTTCCTTTACTCTCGCAGCGCAGTGGAGAAAAAACCGCCAGTGAGCCCTTAGGAAGATGATTGATATCACCTACATTCTTTGGAGAGATTTTTAAACTGCTGAAATTGCAACCTGTCTCCGGTTTTGAAATCTTGCCTCAAAATATAATTTTGTATTTTGTTCAACTTTATCCCCAGCGTTCCCTCCTTTATCTTTGAAGACGTAGTCGAAGGCATAGAAATATAAAAAGTGGCAGCACTTTAACATTGTATACAAACAAATGTTAATTTATTCCAAGGCATAGAGAGCTTGGACATTAAAGGTGGCTTCATACAATCTGTGTCTTGAATAGTCCAGCTATCGATGCCTGTTTCTGTCTTTTATAAGGCTTTCTCGAGTCAACTGACTTTTTCCCTGAGGATGTCATTGATGAAATGGAAGAAGGGTTGTCTAGAATTGGAAGACTTCTACTTTGCAAATGTTCTTTCTTGCATGTCCACAGTGATTGATCCTGGCTACCAGGCTACTGGCAAGGTGGATGGGACTGGAAGCTATAGCAACTCATTAAGTACTTGTTCCAGAATGAAGGCTCCATTTTGATTTAGCTTTGAGCAGCTGTTACATCTGTTGTGTCTAGTTCCACCGTAAACTAGGGAACTGCCCACATGGAACACCAAAAGCAAGTAAACTGCGAACTGGACTCACGAGCAGACATAACATAACAACTGACAAACGCCCAAAACACTTACCTAGCATATCTGCATGCATACACAGATGGAATAGATTAGGTACAAGGTATTGGTTCGTGTTTTGGCCAAAACACTTAAGCCTGCAAGCCCACAAAAAGGGTCCTCATCTCGCGGGTCCCTACTCTGAGACAACTAACCCCAGAAAACCTGCCTGCAAGCAAGGCAATCGTCCCGATAGAGATGGCCCCATGCTGGAACCTTGGGACTTACCTCACCCTAGATGGTAAATGCTCCAAGCAACACAGGACACAGTTCACACCACACCAACACACGAGGAATTGCATACCACACAGAACACCATTTACACAGAACAGGACTGTTCACCTCCCATGTCTGGCAACCTGCACAGACAAACAGAACATGTCAGTGTACATACTTACACAATAACATCCTTTAATGCAAACACCAGGGTGTTGGGAAACCAGCATCCTCTAGACAAAGGGATTGGTATATATGTGTAGCAGACTGGTGGTGATTGGCTGGCTGGAGAACAACACACCCAGCTAGCTCAATTTTCCCACACCTGTGGAAGTATGCTCCTGGAATCTCATAGAAATACAGGTCCCAGCAACTCAACCTGACAGCATCTTTCTGTTTCGTGTATGTCTATGGTTCGATCCTTGCTGTAAGCATTATATGCATTTTTTGGTTATTATCTATATTAAAAGGTAATTTCTAACAAAATACATAATCACTTTAACCAAAAAAGCTGTTTTATGTTGTGATCAAGAATTCATGAGATCTGTTATGTTCACACACCAATAGTAATATAGTAACAACAAGCCCTACCTTGATCTACAACAGTTTTCTGAAAGTTTTTTGCATTGAGGTATGGTTCACACTAAGTAATCTTCAGAAGAACAGATCTGTCAGTAACTAGGCTTTGTGTGCCTTTATTTAATGGGCAAAACACCAGTGAAACCCACACTTACAATCTCATCTCCTTGAGGCCACTTTTAGAGGAGCATCTTGTAAGATGTCCGTAATACGGATCCATAATACATGTTACTAATGACATTATAACGTTGTCATCCCTGACATGTCATCACCATTTCATCACCATTTCATCAGTATTTGATCTGTATTTGATCTGTATTTATATTAACGGTCATTAGTTTTATTTTCTACTGGGCATACTGATCTGTATTTACCCAATAGAAAATAATAACAATATGGAGGCAAAAGGGGGCAAAGCAGACAAAAACAAGTCATGCTGCTTTTAAAAATAAAATGTTGTGAAAAATACAGCCATGTGAGTAGATACATAGATTTACGTTCGCTCCATATTACGGTCTGCAAAATATGGAACTAATATGCAGTTATAATACACTTGTCTGAAAGTGGCCTAATTGAAAGACCTCTTGCCAATAAGCCCTCGAAGAAGTCGTTAACACAGAGGTTCACTTACTTTTTCTCCCTGCACTGTGGATGGTTTTGCAACATGCTCAATAAAAGACACGAATGTTGTAACTGTTTGTGTGTTATTAGTTTAGTTAGATTGCACTTGTCTATAAGGCCTCATGCATTCGGGCACGCACGAATTCTGTGTGGGAAATCCCACACGGAATCCTCCCGTGCCCGCTGCCGGCAACCCTGGGTACCTGTCAGCTGAATGCTTTCTTCTGTGTGCGGATGTGCCGCCAGAACATGCGCAGTATATATTTCTCTGCGTCGTTGTCTAGGTGATGACGCCGATCCGCTACACTTCCGCAATGCTCATTGCAGAAGAGCCGCGGCAAAGATGGCTTCCATTGACTTCAATTGAAGCCTCGCTTGCGTATTCTGCTCTAAAATACAGCATGCTATGATTTTATTTTGGCACAAAGTGGCTGCAAATAAAATCTGCTGGTGTGTGTAGAAAGAGGAATCTCCACAATCATCAATGGGCACATTGAACAGCGGATCTCCCGCACCTACTGACAAGCGTGGTATCCGCTGCTCAATTTGCCCTCTGTGCATGAGGCCTAACTGTGACTTGAATAACTATCAGACCACATTTTAATAATAATCAATGCAGATGTGCAGTTAATTCCAAAGGGTTCACCTATATATCGTATTTGGGTTCTCTTGACAGCATCTTTCCAACACTCCATACTATGTTTGTCTCTCGGCTCGATTATTGTAACTTGCTGCTTTCGGCCTCTACTGCAGCAGACTCTCCCCTCTCCAATCCATCCTAAATGCGGCAGCCAGGCCCATCTTCCTGTCCAGCTGCTAATCGGACCCCTCTACCCTGTGCCAATCATTGCACTGCCTGCCTGTCATATACAGAATTCAATTAAAACTCAACAACCTCATCCACAAAACTCTACACAGCACCGCACCGCCCCAAAATTACTTTCCTCATCTCAATCCACCACCCAGCCCGCACCCTCCGCTCCACCAATAAAATCAGATTAAGTGCCCCTTTAACTTGAACCTCTCATTCCCGCCTCTAAGACTTCTCCAGAGCAGCATCGGTCCTCTGGAACGCACTACCCAAAACTATCCGGGCAATCCCTGACTCACACAATTTCAGAAGTGCTCTAAAAACGCACCTCTTCAGGGAGGCATACCATATCCCCTAAACCAAACTCCTCTGTACTCCCCCTGATAATATGCTCCCCGTCCTACTGACTGCAATCCCTGCTAGCCTCCATCAACCGCCCCCTGCTTTCATACCGATTCAGCAACCACATGGCTTAAAGGGGTTCTGTCAGCAAAATAAAAAAATGTATGCTCACCTGCATCCCTGTACAGTAATCTGTGGAAAGAAAAGAGTTAAAAAAACAAAGTCAACTTACCAAATCCTGTTGTATTTCTTCCCTTTGTTGTTTAGCTGTTGCGTTAGGGGTCATCTCCCAGCGGCTCCTGTGCGCAGATGCCAACCTTGCTGCGTCTAACCTCTGACATCCTCAGAGAGTCGAAGGCGAGTGTGCAAGCGCGCTGGGAAGGAAGACGCATGTGCACTCGCTGTCGACTCTCTGAGGACTTTAGAGGTTAGACATAGCCAGGCCAATCAGTGGGCGACGCGTCACTTGTGACGCGCTGACCACTGACCTGGGCGGCAGTACTTGGCATCCGGCAGTGATCGGAGCAGTGGCGGAAGCTGGAACTTGCCAGCTTCTGCACTGCGAAAGAAAGCCTGCAGGAGGGACATCAGGAGAGCAGCAGGTTTGTAAACGGCCCGGTAAGGCACAGGTGAGCATAATTTTTTTTTTTGCTGACAAAACCCCTTTAAGTCTGACCATTATTTGTGTATAGCAATCCACACTCTCCACCTCGCCATACCATGCACATCTCCAGCCCCTTTACCTTCTGTATCACCCCATTATCTGTAGTATGTAAGCTCGTTGGAGCAGGATCCTCACCCCTAATGTTTCCATCAATTGATTACTAGATGTAATTGTGGTTTTGTTTCTGTTCCTCCTGCTTTGTATGCGCTACGGAATATGTTGGCGCTATATAAATAAAGATTATTATCATCTTTGTTGCATCTCACTATTACAAATGATATTTCTATTTCTGTATATTTATATCTGTGTTATCTATCTGTCTGTCTGTCTGTCTATCCATCCATGATCCACCGATCCATCATATCACTCTGTACTGTATCTCTCACTTTTTTTGTAATCTTGCCAGAAAATTGGCATAATAGCACCACCACTCTCATCTCTTTATATGATTAGAACAGACACAAAAGTGCACAAAAACTCAATTAATCACACAACTCATCCCATAGTACAATTTTCTAGTAGATGGCCAAATCCCTAAACGATGCCTCATCCTACAGTAGAACCCCACTCCAGAGGAATTACCATCAAACATGTAACATGTAATACTACACGTGGAATAATACACATGACTGACATTTAGACAGGAGCTGCAATTTGCTCTACTTGCTGATCTAATTCAAACCGCCGAGTAGCAGATGGCACTAATGCATTACTCTCAGATGGAAGAAGGGGGGCAGTCTTGTTTCAAGCAAATCTATTCCTGGGCACAAATCCAAAATGCCCAGTAGGCAGCAGCTAAAAGGAAGTGCTTGCTTTTAGGTTTTTAAACTATATCCCTTAATCCTGGGTGATGATTGACAATTGTGATTTAAAGTACAAGTTGCCCCACTCTAATCCAGCAAGTTTTGATGTTATTTGTGTATTTAGCGCGGGCTTTATTCAACTAAAACTAAATGGGAGCTTCTGCAATTGATGCCACATTTCATGGAGAGTCAGTCTATTTACAGATTACAGAATGCAATGAATCCATCTTTCTTTTCCTTGCAATTTAAAGACCCACTTCCAGCAGCCAAATGTACAATTAAAATGCTTTTTTGTGTCAGTGGCAACAGAAGTAGGATGCACTGAATACAATTTAAACCGCAGCACAGTCAAGATCTATTCAATATTATGTTAATCCTGAATTTATAAATGTAACATCCCTCTCCATCTCCATTTCCTTGTGTCTAAAATGTATTAAAAACCAATGGTATGATGGTTTGCGTGCCAAGAACCTGTACATTATACCTTCACAGAATGCCTGATATCTGCAGCAATGCATAACAAAATGGTAATCACAATTCACCAAGAGCCATCCAACATGGCAGAGATTATAGCGAATATTGTCAGAGACATAAATATTTACATGTGTGATGATAGAGTTTCTAGCGTTCTCCTAATATGCATGATAAAACATCGCCATATGTATACCTGGCTATATCTACAGCCATTTTTTTTCCATAATATGTCACCATTACTCTACGAAACATGTTAAATAAAATTAAAAGGAATTTAAAGAGAACCTGTCCCAATACCGGATCTATGTGTTTTAGCAAATACTTCCATCCCCCATGAAATAACAATTCTGGAGCATCTTTACTTCGGATTCTGCATTGTCACTCCTTTGATATTCCTTATGGAAATGACAATAAATTGAATAAATTGAAGACTGGTAATTATTGTGAGTAGATGTGGTCCTTATTGGTCAGTGTTTGACTGTGTAGGGACAAGCACCTTTGACAAGAAAAGTTATACCACCCACTTGTAAATGATTTTATAGGTTTGCAAGAGGAATAACAGAGGAACAAAATAATTTAGTGTTTTAATCCTTTCCAATCCAATTTGTATCCTGGTTTTCCTAGGGGGGCTTACTCTTTTTCTGCCATTACACAACAGCGCTATATGCTGGCTAAAGCCAGTACTGCATGAGGTGACACATTGGATAGGCTCCGACAGCAGAGAGCTTGGCAATATACAGTAAGAGAACCCCGACAGACATCTTCCAACATCAGAGCTGTACAGCCTTAAATCATAATGTCTTCAGATGTCAGACAATGGATTGGAAAGGGTTAAGAAAAGGTGTTGCAGAACTGATATTTTATGGAGACTACACACATATGCAAGATGATGGTTCTTCTTAAAAAATAGAAATCTGTCTGAAAATATTACACAAAAATGAATGAAATGAGAAGTATTTTAAAGAGCCACTCCCGTAAAAACACATTTTTCTCTCCCTGCATCCCCTCACATCATTGCCTGTCACACTATGTATATTGCAGTCACCTCCATGAAGTGCAGCCTCCTGGCTGGTGTTTATAAGGCAACATCTTGATGCTGAGATTTCTCCCTGTTCACTTTCTCTGTGCTCTGCTAACACAGCATCATGTGACCAGCTGGAACCAGTACCACCTCTGCCTGCAGGGAGGATACTGTATTCTATATTCACCTAAATAACCAACAGACCATAAGTATACAGTCAGGATGATAAGCTGTGATCTCCTTCAGTATAACTGTGTGACGGCAGCTGTGTGATCATCAGCACTAACAGTGATACAAGTTACTGTCGCTGCCTATGAATAGCTTTCTGGTACAGTCGATGTAATACTTGTTATGATCGTGTGGGCAAACTAAGCATGGGGCCTACACGATCGTACCCAAAGAGGAGGATGGAAGGATACACGCACACAGGTTGCACCAGGGTCACACGGGTTTCAGGCAACTGACCCTGCGCTACAATGAGGATGGCATGGCCCTACCTAAGCGGGGGATTCTCCTCAATAAAGGGTGGCCCAGCGGTCTTCAGATCTGGGCCCTAGCTGCTCTTAGGAACCACGCACCAGAACAAGACGCATTCACAGGCCACATGACAGGGACTGAACAACAGGATACACAGAGCCAGAAAACACAGAATACAGCAGCCAAAATGCAACCACTAGTAACAGATGATAAGCTGAATGTAAATACCAGGTATTAGTTGACATTTTGTACAAAACATGGAAGCTAGCGTGCCAACTTCACGGCTCCTGGTTATACCGCTAGTCCCTACATTAACCAGGAGTCCAGCAGACCCGGACACAGCTCACACAGAGCACGCTGCAACAGGACAGGACACAGATCGCAGGTTATACAGCAAGCTAACACAAAACTGACAGAAAATAAACGTACAAACGAACATGAGCCAGCACACACTTCACACAGATGAAACTCACAGCAAGTCTATGTGTCCTCATACAGGGGGGGTTAGACAGTCAGCCACCGTGCTGACAAAGGGAACTGTGTCAGGGATCCGCCATCTGACACACAGAGAGAGACATAAGACGTTTGGAGGCCGCACCTGTTCAGGGGGAAGGAAAGGGGAGCTGCATGTGCTGCAGACCAAGACTACAGGTGTCCAAACCGTCTTGAGGGAAGCAAAGAGACACAACCAGACCTACTTGCAAACACAGATCAGAGTGGGACCATAACAGATACATGCAAACAGTACAAGACCAGCTTCAGATTGACAAGAGTTGGGTTTATATGTGTTGGAGACTAATTGGCTGCTGGAGAATATCACACCCAGCCAGCTCAATTAACCCTCAACCACCTGTAGCTGTGCTGCTAGGAAGCTTAGAACTACAGATCCCAGCAGCACACGTAACAATCCCAGCAGCACACATAACAATACCATAACACAGGAATTATGCTGACTAAAAAATGGACATCTTGAGAGAACATAAAGGTAAGATAATTTCAGGTGGTTGGAATGAGGTCACATGACTCATGACCCATATGGGCGGACTGTAAGGGTGCATCTTTCTTTTCCTAGAGGAAAAGGTTTCTACACCAAGATAAAAGGAGGTTCTTTACTGTAAGAGCAGTGAGACTATGGAACTCTCTGCCTGAGGACATGGTGATGGAGAATTCAATAAAAGAGTTTAAGAGGGTACTGGACAACTTTCTTAAGCATTACAATATTACATGTTATAGTCATTGATTACTTCAGAAGTGTTGTTGATCCAGGAATTATTCTGATTGCTAGACTAAGAGTCAGAAAGGATTTTTTTTCTCTTAAATAAGGAACATTGACTTCTACCTTTTTTTTGCCTTCCTCTGGATCAACATTGGGGTGGGGAGAGTAATAGGCTGAACTGGATGGCTATATGTCTTTTTTTCAGCCTAACATACTATGTTATTATGTTGCCTGAAGAGGACTCCAGGAAGTTTCAGATAGCATGGAATAACCAACCAAGGTAATGCTAGCTGACTTATACAGTGCATTTGGAAAGTCTTCAGACCCTTTCACTTTTCTTACATATTATTATATTGTGGCCTTGAGCAAATATTCTTCTCCTATGATTCTGCAGTCAATACCCCATAATTACTAAGTGAAAACATAATGTTCAAAATCTTTGTACTTTAAAAAAAAATGAAAAGCTAACATTTTGCATTGACATAAGTATTCAGACCCTTTGGTATGACACTTTGAATTTCGCTTTGGGGGCCTCCCCTTTCTCTTGATCATCTATAAAATGTTTCTGCGCCCTAATTGGAGTCCATCTGTTGTAAATTCAGTTGATTGGACATTTTTAACGCCCCCCACCCCACTTGTTTATATAACGTATCAAAGCTCACAATGCATATCAGAGCAAAAACCAAGCCATGAGGAGAAAATGCAAATAAGGAAGATGGAACAATACCTCTGCAGCGCTACCTATTGGATGGCAGCATTCCTTCCCAATCATTGCTTTACAGTCATACATTGATTTGAAGGAATGCTGCCATCTAATAGGTGTCGCTGCAGAGGTATTGTTTCTTCTTCCTTATTTGCATAAATTACCCAGAGGAACGTGCTTGGCCATATAAGTCTCCCCACTCACCTTTTCAGGTGTCTTCTCACACTCCTTCTGGGTGCTCTCCTTGGGGAGAGACAATGCCATCCCCCAACTCACTCATCCCCTAGGTGTCTCCACACACTTTTTGGGTGCTCTTCTTAAGGAGAGACGACACCTCTCTTGACCCATGTCACAGGCTTCTCACCAGCCAAGCCAGAAACCTATTGCACACTGATGAGGGACAATCACCCCAAAACAGCTGTCTGTGTATGGTTTTCTGGCTTGGTTTCCTATTCCCAATCATTGTTTTAGAGACTTGTTAAAAAGTCATATGTTGATTTGAAGGAATGCTGCAATCCAATAGGTGGTGCTGCAGAGGTATTGTTCCACCTCCTTCTTATTTGTATAAATTAGCCAGAGAAGCGTGCATGGCCGTATAATTCTCCTCACTCACTTTTCAGATGTCTTCTCAGACCCCTTCTTGGTGCTCTCCTTGGGGAGAGACAATACTATTCCCCAACCCACTCACCCCCTAGATGTTTCCACACACTTTTTGGGTGCTCTCCTTAAGGAGAGACGTCACCCCTTTTGACCCATGAGGAGGAAAGAACTGCCTGTAGAGATCAGAGACAGGATTGTGTGGAGGCACAGGTCTGGAGAAGGCTATAAAAATGTGTGCTACACCGAAAGTTCCCAAGAGCAAAGTGGCCTCCATAATTCTTAAATAAAAGAAGTTTGGAACAATTTGGACTCTTCCTAAAGCTTGCCTACCCACCAGACTAAGTAATTGGGGGAGAGCAGACTTGGTAAGAGAGGTGACTGAGAACCCAATGGTCACTCTGGCTGAGCTCTAAAGATCCTGTATGCAGATGGGAGAAACTTCCAGAAGGTCAACTATCACTGTAGCACTCCAACAATGTGGGCTTTATGGCAGAGTGGCCAGAAAGAAGCCTCTCCTCAGTAGAAGACACATAAAAGCCCATCCTAAAGGACTCTCTAACTGCGAGAAATAAGATTTTGTGGTTTGAAAAAACCAAGGTTGAACTTTTTGGCCTCGATTCTAAGTGTTATGCCTGGAGGAAACCAGGAACTGCTCATCACCTGCCCATTACCATCCCTATAGTATAGTATGGTGGTGGCAGCATCATGCTGCGGGGGTGTTTTTCAGGGGCAGTGGGACTGGTCAGGGTTGATAGAAAGCTTAATGGAGCAAAACACAACGATATTCTTATTGGAAACCTTATCAAGAGCATAAGCAGACAGCCAAGGAAACCCAGGAGTGGCTTAGGAACAACTCTGTGAATGTCCATTAGTGGTCCAACCAGAGCCCTGACTTGAACCAAATTGAATATCTATGGAGGGACCTGAAAACGGCTGTCTACAGATGACCCCATCCAATATAACAGAAATTTAGAGGATCCGTAGAGAAGAATGGCAGAAAATCCCCAAATTTAGGTGTACAAACCTTGTGCCATTACACCCAAGAAGACTGGAGGCTGTAATCACTGCCAAAGGTGCTTCAACTACGTACAGAGCACAAGGTGTGAATACTTAAAGTTTTATTGTTAAAAAATTTACAAAAATTTCTAACATTCTGCATTAATTTTGTCATTATGGGGTATTGAGTGCAGAATGATGGGGGAAAACTAGATTTTTTTTTCATTTGCACAAGCCCACAACATAAAAAAGTATTTAAAAAGTGAAAGGGTCTCAAGACTTTCCAAATACACTGTATATACTGAGGGCATGCTTACATATTGAATGGAAAACAAATTCACCGGAGTGGCTTTTTAACCCTTTCCAATCCACTGTCTGACGTTTTCCTACATTCTGATTGAAGCTTGTACAGCTCCAATGTCAGAAGACATCCGACAGGGTATTCTTACCATCTATTGCCAGCCACTCCGTTGTCGGAGCCTCTCTGGCGCAAACACACTGGCATTAGGCAGCAGATGGCACCGTTGTATAACAGCAAAAAGAGAAAGCCTTTTAGGAAACCCTGAATCCAAAATTAGATTGGAAAGGGTTAATATTCTGATATGTTGCTTAATCAGATGCTAATTTTCAAAAATACGAACTAATAGTAACGATTAGAGCAGTGAACCCCAGTTGTTGTCATCCAGCTTTCCATAGAGTCATATAAATGCCATTGGGCAAGGTTATAGTCATCCTTCTCTTAGGTCTCATGCACATGCGGTAGCATAGAACAGCATGCATTGTACTTATGGCTGAGAAAATATCAAGAACTGTAAATTCATAGAGCTGTAGCAATCACTATGTGTGGTGCAGAGCATTAAGACAGCAAAAATGCAGTCCTAAGCTCTCACTAACAACCTGAAGATTGTGAGTTCAATCCCTGTGTGGTTCAGGTAGCTGGCTCAAGGTTGACTCAGCCTCCCATCCTTCCAAGGTCAGTAAAATGAGGACCCAGCTTGGTGGGGTGTAATAAATAAAAATTACCTGAAAGCGCTGCAGAATAATTCAGGGCTATATAAATAACAAGATTTATTTAACTGGATAGTTGTGGTAACGGAAGCAAGGACTTTGTAGCTCTGTATAAGAAAAAAACTCCAACTGCTATATGAATTCTGGTCCTATTTAGAATAAATGATAAATAAATTAAAGGGATGCTTTAGAACACCTCCATTAACTCCTTCACCTCCTATATAAATATTATATAGCTCCTTCTGGGCTATATAATATTTATAATATAATATACCATAATTATTTTAATTTAAAAATATTAGATGTTAACCACTACACGTCACTAGACCTCTCTGGATATTAAATATTTAACTCATAACCACTCTGGACAATCATGGATAATGTACGCCTGTTTTAACCCCTATATCACCCTAGAATACCAGAGTTAGTGGTGCAGATTTTTTAACACTCTCTTGAATTTAGGTAGCTTAGAACTAGACTAGATGTGCAAATTTATAATAGTGGCTCACACTCTGTGATGCATCTGGCAAATCTTTAGACACTTTTGTCTAACTTTATGTCACTTCTTACTTTGGAACAATTTTTTTTGCATCAAAATTAGGAACAGTGTGGCATATGTTAAACCAAGCCCCTTTCTATACAGTCACATGACTTTTCTTTAAGCCATGCTCTCTTGTTTAGCGACGCACAAAAAGTGTCTAAAACCCTTAATAAATGTGGCATACTTTAACCAGTAAAAATGCAGTATAATATGTTAGCCACTAAACCACTTTTCACCACCAGGGGTATGACAAAAATGTCACTATTTGCTAAGGCCAGGGTCAAACTGGAGCACCAGAGTGTCAGAAGGTCCTCTGGAAAATCCAGGCTGTAAAATAATAATAAGACAACCCATTTAGGGCAAAATTTGGAGACAGTCACTTGCCTCTAGGCCCTATTTCTTATGTGTTTAGTTCTTAAAGTTTACATTGCCCATATTCTGTGTAGTTGAAGAACGGGTCCTCAGAGTCTTTTGTTCTGGTGAGCCCAAAGAACCCAAGTATGATGCTGCCTCCACTACCGTATATACAAATTTGTTATGCAGTTCATGTAAAAAGTTGGATAAAGGTGTTGTGCTAGAAGCCCAAGTTATCCACTGTCCACAGAAGAGAGGAAAACTTGCTGATTGGTGGGGGTCTCGCTGTTGAGTCCCCTCCAATCATGAGAATGCAGATCCCATCATTTCAATGGGGCAGATGGAAATATCTGAGAGCTTGCTGCTCAGTTGCTTCTAAAGGCCCTATTGAAAGTAAATGGAGTAACCAGTGCTCCATTCAGTTCCGACTCTTCACCACCGTGGGGTTTGCTGGGGATAGGGGACATGGGATCCCCGTTCTTGGGATTACTGTGGGTCTCAGCAGTTGGACCGCAGGTTTTCCCCTATTCTGTGGATAGGTAATAACTTGTGATTCTGGTACAAGCCCTTTAAGCCCATATAATTTGAGAATGAGGTGAATTATTTTGTCTCAGTTGTGAACACCAACAAACTTGGAAACATCTGTAGCTCTGCTTTTCCCATCAGCCCTATTGAAATGAATGGAGCAGCACCACACTCAATTCACACTGGTTGGAGCAGCAATCTAGCAGTGACCAGAAGTGGGACAAACAGGAACCCCTATTGTGAAAATCGGTAGGGGTCTGAGTGATCTGACCCCCACAAATCTATCAGTTCTCACCTATCCAGTGGATAGGTCTCTGGAAAACCCCTTTAAGTTTAAGTAGCTTTAGTATACTTTAAAAACAAGGCTTTCTACCCTAAATAATCTCTCGGACACATGTCCAAGAATAAAATAATAGAGGTCCATCATCTGGGACCACTGATAATCCTATTGAAGCTATATTCTGTAATCCAGCTAAAACGCTTCAGTATTTGTCAGAGAAATCTAAACAACACTAGATGGAAAAGCCATTAGTCCTGATGACAATGTTTGCCCACCAATGGTTCCCTTTGATCAAGGGTTATTCTAGGCTTTTTGTTGCCTAGGTTGAAAAGTGACATTGTGTTGCCTTCTCCAAAGTGGAAAGTGCAGGCTTGGACTACTAAGCACCATTGCATTCAAGTAAGAGTGTACGTAAGATCTCACCTAACCTCATGGATGGTGTGCCCCTATCTTTTGACATGTCTTACTGAACACTTATTCAACTTGAAAACCTTTAACATGGGACGGAGTATGCTGTATCGGTATTCCGCACCAAAATCTGCCCTGCTAACTGCTTGCCGAATTCTGCTATTTTCAATTAGCATGAATATCCGCACATTAGCAGTGCAGATTTTGGTGCTGAATATTCCGCAGGAGGGCATATTTCTGCATATTTTGAGGAATATTCTGTCCTGTGTGAAAGATCCGCCAGACTTCCTTCCCAGATTTTTTGTGGCATTAAAACATTAATTTCATGAATTTGTTATAAGCATTTTGGTGGCTACTTTTTTACACATACAGAGCTTTTCAGCTACTTTTGTGGCCTTTCAAATGTCAAGGAATTAGTCCACGCAGACCTTTCTGTTCCATAATGTTATCCCTATGGGGTTTTTGAATCCCGCATTTGTTAAACTCTGCGCATTTTTACTTCAAAACCAAAGCTTAAATTCTGAAATGGAAAGCTTTCTGCTGCGGAATTACTGATGTCTTGCAGAATTGTTATTGCGGATTTCTAACGTACAGGAGATGGAATTCCGCAATTAAAGTCTGGGGGAAAGAATGATAGAATATCCTGTAAGCCATTCCAAAAAATGTATTCCACAGTTAAAATGTAACAAAATCCACACTCATTAAGAAATTCCGAATCTGCACTGCATTCTACGGACAATTCCATCCTCATAACAAAGTCTATGGCAAAAGACTAGAGATGAGCGAGCACCAAAATGCTCGGGTGCTCGTTACTCGAGACGAATTTTCCGCGATGCTCGAGGGTTCGTTTCGAGTAACGAACCCCATTGAAGTCAATGGGCGACCCGAGCATTTTTGTATATCGCCGATGCTCGCTAAGGTTTTCATTTGTGAAAATCGGGGCAATTCAAGAAAGTGATGGGAACGACACAGAAACGGATAGGGCAGGCGAGGGGCTACATGTTGGGCTGCATCTCAAGTTCCCAGGTCCCACTATTAAGCCACAATAGCAGCAAGAGTGGGCCCCCCCCCCCAACAACTTTAACATCTGAAAAGCCCTCATTAGCAATGCATACCTTAGCTAAGCACCACACTACCTCCAACAAAGCACAATCACTGCCTGCATGACACTCCGCTGCCACTTCTCCTGGGTTACATGCTGCCAAATCCCCCCCCCCACGACCCAGTGTCCACAGCGCACACCAAACTGTCCCTGCCCAGCCTTCAGCTGCCCTCATGCCACGCCACCCTCATGTCTATTTATAAGTGCGTCTGCCACAGGAAAAGCAGGCACACACTGCAGAGGGTTGGCACAGCTAGGCAGCGACCCTCTTTAAAAGGGGTGGGGCGATAGCCCACAATGCTGTACAGAAGCAATGAGAAATCCAATCCTGTGCCACCTCCATCTGGAGCTGCACACGTGGGCATAGCAATGCGTAACCTATGTGCCACACACTATTCATTCTGTCAAGGTGTCTGCACGCCCCAGTCAGACCGCGTTTTTTTATATATAGTCATAGGCAGGTACAACTCCGCAATGGGAATTCCGTGTGCACCCACAGCATGGGTGGCTCCCTGGAACCCACCGGCGGTACATAAAAATATCCCATTGCAGTGCCCATCACAGCTGATGTAATGTCGTGCTTAATGCAGGTGGGCTTCGGCCCACACTGCATGCCCCAGTCAGACTGGGGTTCTTTAGAAGTGGAAACAGATGCATTTACAACTCCCTGTGGACCCACAGCATGGGTGGGTGCCAGGAAGCCACCGGCGGTACATAAATATATCCCATTGCATTGCCCAACACAGCTGAGGTAGTAATGTCATGTTTAATGCAGGTGGGCTTTGGCCCACACTGCATGCCCCAGTCAGACTGGGGTTCTTTAGAAGTGGAAACAGATGCATTTACAACTCCGTGTGGACCCACAGCATGGGTGGGTGCCAGGAAGCCACCGGCGGTACATAAATATATCCCATTGCATTGCCCAACACAGCTGAGGTAGTAATGTCATGTTTAATGCAGGTGGGCTTCGGCCCACACTGCATGCCCCAGTCAGACTGGGGTTCTTTAGAAGTGGAAACAGATGCATTTACAACTCCCTGTGGACCCACAGCATGGGTGGCTCCCTGGAACCCACCGGCGGTACATAAAAATATCCCATTGCATTGCCCATCACAGCTGAGGTAGTAATGTCATGTTTAATGCAGGTGGGCTTCGGCCCACACTGCATGCCCCAGTCAGACTGGGGTTCTTTAGAAGTGGAAACAGATGCATTTACAACTCCCTGTGGACCCACAGCATGGGTGGGTGCCAGGAAGCCACCGGCGGTACATGAATATATCCCATTGCATTGCCCAACACAGCTGAGGTAGTAATGTCATGTTTAATGCAGGTGGGCTTCGGCCCACACTGCATGCCCCAGTCAGACTTGGGTTCTTTAGAAGTGGAAACAGATGCATTTACAACTCCCTGTGGACCCACAGCATGGGTGGGTGCCAGGAAGCCACCGGCGGTACATAAATATATCCCATTGCATTGCCCAACACAGCTGAGGTAGTAATGTCATGTTTAATGCAGGTGGGCTTCGGCCCACACTGCATGCCCCAGTCAGACTGGGGTTCTTTAGAAGTGGAAACAGATGCATTTACAACTCCCTGTGGACCCACAGCATGGGTGGCTCCCTGGAACCCACCGGCGGTACATAAATATATCCCATTGCATTGCCCATCACAGCTGAGGTAGTAATGTCATGTTTAATGCAGGTGGGCTTCGGTCCACACTGCATGCCCCAGTCAGACTGGGGTTCTTTAGAAGTGGAAACAGATACATTTACAACTCCCTGTGGACCCACAGCATGGGTGGCTCCCTGGAACCCACCGGCGGTACATAAAAATATCCCATTGCATTGCCCAACACAGCAGATGTAACGTCAGCTGTAATGCAGGTGGGCTAAAAATTCATTTGATTACACTGTAGGCGAGGGCCCACAAAAATTGCTGTATCAACAGTACTAATGTACATCAGAAAAATTGGCCATGGCCAACCAAGAGGGCAGGTGAAACCCGTTAATCGCTTTGGTTAATGTGGCTTAATTGGTAACTAGGCCAGGAGGCAGCCCAGTTAAAATAAAAATTGGTGGAGGTGAAAGTTTCAACGCTTTAATGAGAATTGAAACGTATAAAAATTGTTTAGAAAAATTATATGACTGAGCCTTGTGGGCCTAAGAAAAATTGCCCATTCAGCGTGATTATGTGAGGTTTCAGGAGGAGGAGCAGGAGGAGGAGGAGGAATATTATACACAGATTGATGAAGCGAAAAGGTCCCCGTTTTTGATGGGGATACAGAACGATGCTTCCATCCGCGGGTGCAGCCTACCTATTGCTTAGGTATCGCTGCTGTCCGCTGGTGGAGAAGAGAAGTCTGGGGAAATCCAGGCTTTGTTCATCTTGATGAGTGTTAGCCTGTCGGCACTGTCGGTTGACAGGCGGGTACGCTTATCTGTGATGATTCCCCCAGCCGCACTAAACACCCTCTCTGACAAGACGCTAGCCGCAGGACAAGCAAGCACCTCCAGGGCATACAGCGCGAGTTCAGGCCACGTGTCCAGCTTCGACACCCAGTAGTTGTAGGGGGCAGAGGCGTCACGGAGGACGGTCGTGCGATCCACTACGTACTCCCTCACCATCCTTTTACAGTGCTCCCGCCGACTCAGCCGTGACTGGGGAGCGGTGACACAGTCTTGCTGGGGAGCCATAAAGCTGTCAAGGGCCTTAAAGAGTGTTGGCCTGCCTGTGCTGTACATGCTGCCTGATCTCCGCGCCTCCCCTGCTACCTGGCCCTCGGAACTGCGCCTTCGGCCACTAGCGCTGTCGAATGGGAATTTTACCATCAGTTTGTCCGCCAGGGTCCTGTGGTATAGCAACACTCTCGAACCCCTTTCCTCTTCGGGTATGAGAGTGGAAAGGTTCTCCTTATACCGTGGGTCGAGCAGTGTGTACACCCAGTAATCCGTAGTGGCCAGAATGTGTGTAACGCGAGGGTCACGAGAAAGGCATCCTAACATGAAATCAGCCATGTGTGCCAGGGTACCTGTACGCAACACATGGCTGTCATCACTAGGAAGATCACTTTCAGGATCCTCCTCCTCCTCCTCAGGCCATACACGCTGAAAGGATGACAGGCCAGCAGCATGTGTACCCTCACCAGTGGGCCAAGCTGTGTCTTCCCCCTCCTCCTCATCTTCCTCCTCCTCCTCACCGCGCTGAGATATAGACAGGAGGGTGCTCTGACTATCCAGCGACATACTGTCTTCCCCCGGCTCTGTTTCCGAGTGCAAAGCGTCTGCCTTTATGCTTTGCAGGGAACTTCTCAAGAGGCATAAAAGAGGAATGGTGACGCTAATGATTGCAGCATCGCCGCTCACCACCTGGGTAGACTCCTCAAAGTTTCGAAGGACCTGGCAGATGTCTGCCAACCAGGCCCACTCTTCTGAAAATAATTGAGGAGGCTGACTCCCACTGCGCCGCCCATGTTGGAGTTGGTATTCCACTATAGCTCTACGCTGCTCATAGAGCCTGGCCAACATGTGGAGTGTAGAGTTCCACCGTGTGGGCACATTGCAAAGCAGTCGGTGCACTGGCAGATTAAACCGATGTTGCAGGGTCCGCAGGGTGGCAGCGTCCGTGTGGGACTTGCGGAAATGTGCGCAGAGTCGGCGCACCTTTCCGAGCAGGTCTGACAAGCGTGGGTAGCTTTTCAGAAAGCGCTGAACCACCAAATTAAAGACGTGGGCCAGGCATGGCACGTGCGTGAGGCTGCCGAGCTGCAGAGCCGCCACCGGGTTACGGCTTTTGTCACACACGACCATGCCCGGTTGGAGGCTCAGCGGCGCAAGCCAGCGGTCGGTCTGCTCTGTCAGACCCTGCAGCAGTTCGTGGGCCGTGTGCCTCCTATCTCCTAAGCTGAGTAGTTTCAGCATGGCCTGCTGACGCTTGCCAACCGCTGTGCTGCCACGACGCGCGACACCAACTGCTGCCGACGTGCTGCTGCTGACACATGTTGATTGCGAGACAGAGATTGCGTTGGAGGAGGAGGAGGGTGGTTTAGTGGAGGAAACATACACCGCCGCAGATACCACCACCGAGCTGTGGCCCGCAATTCTGGGGGTGGGTAGGACGTGAGCGGTCCCAGGCTCTGACTCTGTCCCAGCCTCCACTAAATTCACCCAATGTGCCGTCAGGGAGATATAGTGGCCCTGCCCGCCTGTGCTTGTCCACGTGTCCGTTGTTAAGTGGACCTTGGCAGTAACCGCATTGGTGAGGGCGCGTACAATGTTGCGGGAGACGTGGTCGTGCAGGGCTGGGACGGCACATCGGGAAAAGTAGTGGCGACTAGGAACTGAGTAGCGCGGGGCCGCCGCCGCCATCATACTTTTGAAGGACTCCGTTTCCACAACCCTATACGGCAGCATCTCCAGGCTGATAAATTTGGCTACGTGCACGTTTAACGCTTGAGCGTGCGGGTGCGTGGCGGCGTACTTGCGCTTGCGCTCAAACACTTGCGCTAGCGACGGCTGGACGCTGCGCTGACAGACATTGCTGGATGGGGCCGAGGACAGCGGAGGTGAGGGTGTGGGTGCAGGCCAGGAGACGGTAGTGCCTGTGTCCTCAGAGCGGGGTTCGATCTCAGTGGCAGGTTGGGGCACAGGGGGACAGGCAGCGGTGCAAACCGGAGGCGGTGAACGGGCATCGTCCCACCTTGTGGGGTGCTTGGCCATCATATGTCTGCGCATGCTGGTGGTGGCTCCCCGGCTGATCTTGGCGCGACAAAGGTTGCACACCACTGTTCGTCGGTCGTCTGCACTCTCAGTGAAAAACTGCCAGACCTTTGAGCACCTCGGCCTCTGCAGGGTGGCATGGCGCGAGGGGGCGCTTTGGGAAACAGTTGGTGGATTATTCGGTCTGGCCCTGCCTCTACCCCTGGACACCGCACTGCCTCTTGCAACCTGCCCTGCTGCTGCCCTTGCTTCCCCCTCTGAAGGCCTGTCCTCAGTAGGCGTAGCAATCCAGGTGGGGTCAGTCACCTCATTGTCCTGCTGCTCTTCCTCAGAATCCTCGGTGCGCTCCTCCCTCGGACTTAATGCCCTTACTACTACCTCACTGATAGACAACTGTGTCTCATTGTCATCGGCCTCCTCACCCACTGAAAGGTCTTGAGACAGTTGCCGGAAGTCCCCAGCCTCATCCCCCGGACCCCGGGAACTTTCCAATGGTTGGGCATCAGTCACGATAAACTCCTCTGGTGGGAGAGGAACCACTGCTGCCCAATCTGAGCAGGGGCCCGAAAACAGTTCCTGGGAGTCTGCCCGCTCCTCACAATGTCTCATTTTCATGGAGTGAGGAGGCTGGGAGGAAGGAGGACCAGCAGCCAGAGGATTCTGAGTTGCAGCAGTGGACGGCGCAGAACTCTGGGTGGACGATAGGTTGCTGGAAGCACTTTCTGCCATCCACGACAGGACCTGCTCACACTGCTCATTTTCTAATAAAGGTCTACCGCGTGGACCCATTAAATGTGCTATGAATGTGGGGACGCCAGAAACGTGCCTCTCTCCTAATCCCGCAGCAGTCGGCTGCAATACACCTGGATCAGGAGCTTGGCCTGTGCCCACACCCGGACTAGGGCCTCCGCGTCCTCGGCCGCGCCCACGTCCTCTAGGCCTACCCCTACCCCTCAGCATGCTGTATTACCAGGAATGCAGAAACACAACACTGTAATTAAATGTGCCACTTATTGGCCTGTGGTTGGAGGCTGAGTTCGCTTACAGAACGCCAGGAAATAATTTGGCGCAAGCCTGCTGTAACACTTAGCTGGCTGCGTATTTATTTGGAGAAATACTACCCCCAGCAGACACGGACCCAGAACACTGAGCAGAGTGACAGGCAGGCCAAATAGATTTTTTCCAAATATTTTTTTCTAAAGGACCACTGCGTATATTCAATCTATAATATGTCTTCTGGCCCTGCCTACACAATTCTGTCCCTGGACTGTGTGACGGAACTGCAGTGTTGCACTGTTATTAACTGCAACAGACCGGTGATTTCAGAGCCAGGAAATAATCTGGCGCAAGCCTGCTGTAACACTTAGCTGGCTGCGTATTTATTTGGAGAAATACTACCCCCAGCAGACACGGACCCAGAACACTGAGCAGAGTGACAGGCAGGCCAAATAGATTTTTTCCAAATATTTTTTTCTAAAGGACCACTGCGTATATTCAATCTATAATATGTCTTCTGGCCCTGCCTACACAATTCTGTCCCTGGACTGTGTGACGGAACTGCAGTGTTGCACTGTTATTAACTGCAACAGACCGGTGATTTCAGAGCCAGGAAATAATCTGGCGCAAGCCTGCTGTAACACTTAGCTGGCTGCGTATTTATTTGGAGAAATACTACCCCCAGCAGACACGGACCCAGAACACTGAGCAGAGTGACAGGCAGGCCAAATAGATTTTTTCCAAATATTTTTTTCTAAAGGACCACTGCGTATATTCAATCTATAATATGTCTTCTGGCCCTGCCTACACAATTCTGTCCCTGGACTGTGTGATGGAACTGCAGTGTTGCACTGTTATTAACTGCAACAGACCGGTGATTTCAGAGCCAGGAAATAATTTGGCGCAAGCCTGCTGTAACACTTAGCTGGCTTCGTATTTATTTGGAGAACTACTACCCCCAGCAGACACGGACCCAGAACACTGAGCAGAGTGACAGGCAGGCCAAATAGATTTTTTTCAAATATTTTTTTCTAAAGGACCACTGCGTATATTCAATCTATAATATATGTCTTCTGGCCCTGCCTACACAATTCTATCCCTGGAGTATTACTGCAGGGCGCAATGCTCTGCACGGCCGATATACCAAAAAAAAAAAAAGTGCAACACTGCTAAAAGCAGCCTCCACACTACTGCACACAGTTAGATGTGGCCCTAAGAAGGACCGTTGGGGTTCTTGAAGCCTACAATAACTCCTAACGCTCTCCCTGCCTCCACACTTCTGTCCCTGGACTATTACTGCAGGGCGCAATGCTCTGCACGGCCGATATACCAAAAAAAAAAAAGTGCAACACTGCTAAAAGCAGCCTCCACACTACTGCACACGGTTAGATGTGGCCCTATGAAGGACCGTTGGGGTTCTTGAAGCCTACACTAACTCCTAACACTCTCCCTATAGCAGCTCCGGCACCAACAGCACTGTCCCTCAGCTATCTCACAACGCATCTGAGGTGAGCCTCGGGAGGGGCCGATTTTTATACTCGGGTGACACCTGATCTCCCCAGCCACTCACTGCAGGGGGGTGGTATAGGGCTTGAACGTCGCAGGGGGAAGTTGTAATGCCTTCCCTGTCTTTCAATTGGCCAGAAAAGCTCGCTAACGTCTCAGAGAGGAAAGTGAAAGTAACCCGAACATCGCGTGGTACTCGTTACGAGTAACGAGCATCTCGAACACGCTAATACTCGAACGAGTATCAAGCTCGGACGAGTACGTTCGCTCATCTCTACAAAAGACCCAAAAAAGGGTCACACCTAGAGCAAGGTGCATTTTGAAAAAACTCCATGGATCCCAAAAAAACATACCAAAAACATAAAAAATGCTATAAAAGAAAATGAATGTGTGTAGGGTGCTTCATAGTCCCCTATTGACCCATAGCTAACACCCGGCCATGGTGTTTGCAAAAAAAAAAAAAACATGGCAAAAAATGCTGGGATAAGCACTTCAAAAAACTTTACATGTGAAGCCGCCCTAAAGTTTTTTCACTATGCACAGTACAACGCTTCCATTGACCAAGCAGAGCTGCGCTGGAACGCAGCGTTTTTTAACAGCGCAATTTTTGAGCGCTGTCTGCTCTATTTTGTCGCATTTTCATGATTTTTAATGCACCTCTTCCTCCATTACAATGATGGGGTGTGTTAAAAATGCTGTCGAGGACTTCCGCCCAGGACACAGAGGGAGCAGGACGTGTCTCTCAGAGCTCCTGCGATATAACTCCCAGAGACACCGGGACCCTCTAGTGACCCACAAAAAAGCAGCTGCGGGGGACGGACATCTCCCCTGCTTGCTTGGCAGAAGACCCCACACCGGCAAGGTGCCCGGAAAACCCTCCGTGAACACCCGAACGCGGAACGCGGGAAAAGAGAACCGGGGCACAGAGGCGAGGAAACGGGACGCCTAACCCACAATAAACCGGGACCTTGCCTTCACCGAAGACCTCCGGTAAGGTCTGCAGACCCATCGGGCCCCGCACAAGACACACGGGGAGAGCCGGGGACACTGCGGCCTGGACGCGCCTAAAGCCACGGACTGGATTTCCGGCCGCGAGAACCGCGACTGGGCCCGGTGGGAGCCGCGAGAGGGGGGAGGGCCTCGGGAAGCCACAGCGGACTCTGGGGACCCCCCGGGAATAGCTGCCCCACCGAGAGACTGCCGGAACACCAAAGCGGGCAGTAGCGGGTACCGCGCCATAACCCCTAGGCCGTGACAGGCACAACCCAACACCGCAAGGGGAGAGCAGCCCGGGAGAGCACCCGGATAACCGGAGAGACCCCCCCCCCCGGACCGGTGACCCCCCCGAAAATCGATCGGGACGCAGCGGCCTAGCGGCAACAGAAGCCGCGGCCTAGATCCCAGCCGCGACACCAATAATAAGCCCCGCCCACTACACCAGGCAGGAGAAGGAGCCGAGAGGCAGTAAAGAAGTGTGGAGACACCACACAGCCACACCAACGCTGCAGAGAAAGCCCCAGAACGCAACAGAGACACAGGAGGTCCAGAGGTCCCCAGCAAAAAGAGAAGGGGGGGGGGGGGGAAACAAAAAAACAGAACAAAACAAAAACAAAACAACCCAAAAACAGTGGGCAACCATAACCACCACACGAGCCCTATCTCAACCAGAAGAAAAGTACAAAACCTAACACATAAACACAGAAAAGATCCTAAGAGACTTTTATTCGGGCCTAACCCCTGACAAACCTCCAAAAGAATAAAACAGCAACAGAGGGGGGGAAAAAATAAGTAAGAGAGGCGGGAGAAGACAGAGACAGCACAAAACAGAATAATTAAAATATACCAAAAACAGGAGAGGGGGAGACAAAGTTGACAAAAAAGAAACCAGCAGAAACACTAGTCGCGGGGCGAATTAAGGACCCCAGACAAACAGAGATGGAGCAATAGACAACGAAAGACAAGCCACATCCGCAACAAAATTAAACTGCAATAAAACCAGAAAAACCTCAAGAACAGGGAAAGATACCTCAGCAAATCAACCCGCATAAACAGTCAACCTAAAAAGCATGGATAAATATCTAAATGAAAAAAATGCGGGCACCTCAACAAGGGCAACACGCCAGCCATACACAGACAAAACATCCATGGGAGGACAACAAAAGAACAAATCGGCTAAAAACATCAAAGAAAGAGAAAGCAAAAACACACACCAACCTACATCCCCCTCGAAGAACTCCCCACCACGTACCGCGGTCTTATCAGACACCGACCACGAGACAATGGACACTTCCTCCATACAAACCAATGACCAACCAACGAATAACAACATGGACATAACCCAGGCGACACTGGTGGCACAAGAGGTCTCAAAAATGCTTCTCCCCCTATTTGATAACAGACTAGAGGCATTGCATAAATCCATAAATTCAGCATTATCCCAAATCACAGACAACACCCAAAGGCTGACGGAACTAGAAACGAAAACCCAGAACACAGAACAAATCATAGCAAACTTGGAAGCCTCGCTGCAAAGAAACCAGTCAGAAACCGAAATGCTTCGGGAGAAAATCGACGACCTAGAAAATAGACATCGCCGCAATAATCTTCGCTTTGTGGGAATACCAGAGACAGTAACCAATAACCAGCTTACAACCTACCTAACAACTGAGCTACCACGAGTACTCCAACTCGACATACCTAACGACCCCCTAACAATAGAAAGAGCTCATAGAATTGGCCCCCCGGGAGAGGGGCGCAACAACAGAAATAGACCCCGCCCAGTGATAGCAAAATTCATGCATTGGGCAACGAAAGAAACAATCCTACAAGCTTACCGACGACAAGGAGAACTAATAATACAAGGATCAAAGATCTTACTGTTCCAGGACTTTTCAGTGGCAGTATCGCAAAAACGCAAATTATTTACCCCAATCTGCAAGACCTTACATGAACAAAACACACGCTTCCAATTGCTATATCCAGCAAAGCTCCGAATCCAAGATGGCAATAAATCTCTAATATTTAACACCCCGGAGGAAGCCAGAAGACACCTGCGTATGGAAGAAGGAGAACAGGGATGAGAAAGAGAGGGGGGGGGGGGGGGGGAAGGAATTGCTCAATTGCTATTCACTATGACCCTGTTCGAAACATCGTGGATGTGGCATCCGTTATGCAAAATAATTTAATACTGAAAGTTTATATGTTTATAACTATGGTTTTCACGTTTTTTGTGTTTTCTGTTTTTTTTCTGACCCACTTGACCTTTAGAAAACGGACTGAAAGGAGGACTGGAGGGCCCCGCGGGCATGGCACAACCAACACCCAGTCGCATCCACGGCTCGCTGGGACCGAAGGATGTGACGACAACAAAGAGGCAAAAACCACGGTAATTATAACCGACACATACCAACATGCCCACAGACTTAGAGACTACTGAATACCAAACACCCTCCACGATACAAATACTGTCCTGGAACGTAGACGGACTAAATACACCCATTAAACGAAAAAAAGTACTCACACATTTAAAAAGATATAAACCAGACATAGTGTTTCTACAGGAAACACACTGGAAATAAGAGGGAAAAGGGGAACTAAAAGCACCATGGATAGACGCATGCTATACAGCCTCACATACATCAGCATCACGAGGAGTAGCCATTTTGATTAGGAAAAACACACCCCATGTAATATTACAAAACATAGCTGACCCGCATGGCAGATATCTAATAATGAGAATCAAAATGGAAGAACAAATATACACCTTGGTGAACGTATATGCCCCCAACACAAACCAACCGGTATTCTGTACCACGCTAATAGAAAAACTACAACCGTACCTAAACGACAGAATAATTATGGGAGGAGACTTTAATAGCGTACAAGATGAAACACTGGACAGAACAGGACCATCCACCCAAACAACCTCAATCACACATGCACTACTAACACTGAAAGAACAACTCAATTTATGTGACCCGTGGAGACTCCTGAACCCCACCAACAAAGAATACACGTGCTGCTCTAATGCACACCACTCATTTTCGCGCATAGACTTTTTTCTGATATCAAACAGCATTTTTGAACATCACCACCAATCAGTAATCCACCCAATATCCCTCAGTGACCATGCACCGATAACAATGAAACTGCAACTGATAGCCCCGCGAAGGCTAACAAAAATATGGAGATTCCCCTCATTCCTGTGGGAATCAGAGGATTTTAGGGCATACCTGAAAATAAACTGGAACAACTACGCAGATGACAATAGGGCTCACATAGAGGACATAAACCTATTTTGGCAGGCTTCAAAGGCAGTGATGAGGGGCCACATCATAAGCTACCTGTCACATAGGAGAAAAAAATTCCACACAGAATTCGAGACATTACACTACTCCCTCCTGGAGGCACAAAAAGAACATATGAACTCCCAGGACGACAATTCATATCAAACCTTCCTCACAGCAAAACATTTATTAAACACATTTGTACATACCCACGCACACTGGCAAACACAGCTAACAAAAAACAAGTTCTATAGGTGGGGCAACAAAACAGGTCGCCTACTAGCCAACCTGGCCAAACAAAAACAACCACACAAACCAATATTGACACTGAGACATGCTAATGGAGACAATCTCACAACAAAACAGGAAGAAGTGACTCAAATATTACACGAGTACTTTGAAAACCAATACAGGGCAGAACCGACAAACATGCAAGACATAAACAGCTTCTTAGAATCTGTGAACCTACCAAAACTAACAGAAGAACAAACATCTCTACTAGACGCCGACATACGGGAGGAAGAAGTAAGAGGGGCGATCTCGAGGGCACTAGGGGGGAAAACGCCAGGCCCCGACGGATTCTCGACGGAATATTATAAAATACTAATAACAGATATGGTGCCAATACTGACCCAACTTTATAACACAATATATAAAAACGACACACAAACAGAAGACTTCGGAATATCAAGAACGATACTACTCCCCAAACCGGGTAAAGACCAGACAGATCCAAAATCCTACAGACCAATAGCACTGTTAAACTGCGATTATAAATTCCTGTCCAAAATACTAGCCGATAGACTCCAGCTAATTCTCCCGTCCATACTAGACCCAGCACAGAAAGGCTTTACACAAGGGAGAAGTGCTTTAAAAAACATCAGAGCCGCCATAGCGGCGACGGTCATAGCACAAAACCCTGAGAGCCAAATTACAATGCTGCTGAGCCTGGACGCAGAAAAGGCCTTCGATAAAATAGCCTGGCCATATTTAAACAGACTGCTGGAAAAAAGGGGTTTTGGACAGATTTTTATGAACTACATAGACACAACACACACAAGGGCCACCACGACTCTCACAGTCAATGGCCTTAACACCCCCAACATAGACTTATTTAGAGGGGCCAGACAAGGCTGCCCCCTTTCACCACTGTTATTTAATCTATCAATAGACCCACTGCTTAGGTACCTGACACAAACAACGCTATTTACAGGAGTCACCTGCGGAGGGACAAAGATAAAAGTAGAAGCCTTTGCAGACGATCTTCTACTGGTGATAGACAACCCTAGGGAAACACTAACACCCTTACTACAGGACGTGGAAAAAATTGGCAAACTCTCGGGTTACACTTTAAACCTAGACAAAACAGAAGCCTTACTTCTAAGGGGGCAGGCCAAACCCCCATGGGCAACGCAGTATCCATTCAAGTGGGAAAAACACGCAATACAGTACTTGGGAGTACAAATCACGAGAAATCCCTCCAAATTATACAGCACAAACATAGACCCCCACATCAAAAAACTAGAAACGACCCTAAACACGTGGAAAAACTTCACGATTTCTTTTCTGGGAAGGGTGAGCCTATTAAAAATGATAGAATTTCCACGTCTATTATACATACTACACTCACTACCTATCTTCTTAAAACTAAAAGACATAAAGAAAATAAACTATTTATACAGGAAATTCATATGGGGAGGGAAAAGACCACGCATCGCGCTCAAAATATTACATAAACACAGAGAGAACGGAGGAACCAACTTACCCAATATACGAGACTACAACCTAGCGGCACAGGCACGAATTATTCATGACTGGATTCATTCCAAGTCACACTTCACAAACAAACCACTCGAACAAGAAATGGCAGGCCCAATACGACTCCAGAATATCCTCCACTGCTCATACGCAGAACTCCCAGGAAAAATCAAAAAGAACCCCCTGATATTAACGGCCTGGAAAACATGGAACAAACTGCGTAAAGATAACCAAACATCACCACAAGTATCGCCATACCTGTCGATAATGAACAACCCCAACTTTCAAGACGGTAATCCCCATAATATATTCGCGGAATGGGAGACCAAAGGAATACACACAATAGACAGACTGCTGCACACAGGGGAAAAACGAATCCTAACATATGACGAAACGAAACAAAAATACCCTGAGATCCAAATCCCACTATTTTCATACCTACAAGTAAGACACTACATCACAGAACTCATACCACGACTTCAAGAACCCGACTGGGTACAAGCAAACGACATATGGGCGGCTAGGAAAACAGGCCCACAGGGAATGATCTCCAAGCTGTACAGGACAATAAGAAACATGAGGGAGCAAGATGACATTGACCCGGGGGTAGGTAAATGGGCCAGGGATAATCCTGATTTCACACCTACATTGATAATGAAGTCTCTAACATCAGCACACAGATACCTACCATCAGCCAGATTTCTGGAGATGAGACTGCAAATTGCCCACAGATCATACATAACCCCAAGTAGGGGATTCCAAATAGGAACTTACGACACCCCAAAATGCCTTAAATGCCAGGCCCCATATGCGAATTTATATCACAACCTATGGACCTGCCCCCCAATACAGGACTTCTGGACACGAATAGGAGAATACACAAAAACACACCTGACAAACTTCTGCCCACAAGAACCAATATGGGCAATATTTGGCTACTTAGACCCTGAAGTCTACCACTGCTCGAGAGGCGTTAGAAAACTGCTGCACTTTATAGCAGCAGCAGGACTAAAAGCCATTTTACAAACATGGATACAACCAACAGGACCCCCATTCAGACTGTTCCTGGACAAGCTAGCGTTCCTGTTCCAGATGGATTGGGCGGAAACCTCACTTTTCAAAGAAAAGAAAGTACAAACCTTCTTTGAGACCTGGGGGAGCTTCATTCAATTATTACCACAAAGGGTAAAAGACAAATTGAGAAACTGTTTCTACTACACCTGCTGGTTCCAGGAGCAGATAGCAATGGGAGACACACCGATTTAGGGTGATACACAGGTCGTGCCATAGCCCGCGGGGCCTCCGAAAACTTTGAAGATCCTCAACATACAGGTCAGTAGACCAAAAATATCCGTGGTCAAAATGGGTCAAAGGTTAGATTTCATGCATATAATCTGTTTGTTTCAATGTTTTATTTTATTTTGTTTAGTTTAATAAAAATAACACAAAAAAATGCGGGTTAGGACAATACGGAAAAAAAAGAACCTGCAAGAATACTGTAATGTTACATGTTTGTCCGGACCTGTTTAATAAAGACAAAGTTAAAAAAAAAAAAAAATGCTGTCGAACGCTGTGACATGCGTTAAGAATGCAGCTCGAAATCACGGTAAAATGCCACAATTTCTAAACGCATGTGAGAGTGGCCTCAGGCTGTATTTACATGTGCGATTATCAGGCACAAGTTTTGTGCGATTCTAAGAGACACAGAACTCCCACGTGAAATTAGTTAATTTACATGAGCAGTTTTTCGCTTGCACCTATAATGCGAGATAGAAAAATCGTAGCATATCCTATTTTTGTGATTTTGCTGCAAAAATCACCTATTCTTTCTTACGGGAGCATAAAAAAAATCACATTGCACTCACAAGCCATGGAATTTGGCTGTGAAAGTGATGCTTCCCCCCCCCCCCCCCCCATTTCAGCTATTGGAACAGCATACGATTTTTTCAAGTGCATGAAAAATGTGTGTGAAACACATTGCAGAAAGTTACAAATGCAACATAGGTTTAATTTTCTCAGACCTGTATAACACTTGACCATGTAAATACAGTCTAAGGGCTCCTACCCACTAGCGATATTTTTTCTTGCGATGCGCGAGCCAGTCTCGCAGTGCAGAGAAAGAAATCTGCGATATCACTCAGTGTTTTCAATGAGGCCAGCGGCAGTGGCGCCAGCCCCATTGAAAATATAGGGAGTACATAGCAGACTTCTGCCACAGCTGTGACAGCTATGGCAGGGGTTTCCTTCATCCCCATCAATGGCTGAGCGCTGCCTGGTGGAAGCGCCTGAACAGTGGAGAGGTGTGTATATCTTTTTTTATTTTTTCACAAGCTAGGGATGATTTTCAGGAAAGGGCTTATATTTTAAGCCCTTCCCCGAAAAATCATCGATGTGGGGGTTGCCAGCAACCCACTGCTTTTAATGGGGCCGCTGCAGAGCCAATCACATTGAAAGCAATGGGATAGGATCCTGGACATTTGCCGCAGCTGTTGCAGAAGTCCCTGATGTATTCCCTATGCTTTCAATGAGGCTGGCACTGCTGCTGTCGGCCCCATTGAAGGCAATTAGCGATATCGCAGAGTTTTCTTAGCTCTGTGAGGCGTGTGTTTTCACTCGCTCTTGCACAGCAAGAAAAAATATCGCTAGTGTGTAGGAGCCCTAAGGCCGCTCCCAGGCATATTTTGGTTCCATGTTAGGTATGTGTTGAGGGGGCCGTAATACGGAGCTAATGTAAAGCATGATCTATTTTTTCTGCATTTGCCTCCGTATTTGTATTCTTTTCTATTAATCAGATAAGAATCAGTATTTGCCCAATAGAAGGGGGTAGCAGAAACAGTTTGGGGGCTCAGTCAAATGGGCGCCGATCCGCCTGTGTTTCTGGATGATAAAACGGCCGCACTGCAGGTGTGGACGAATCTCCGCACCAGCTGGAAAAAAAACATATGGCTGGCAATGGAGCCGTCCTTGCGGAGATTCGGTCGCACGCGGTGCGGACGTTTTATCGTCCAGAAACACGGGCGGATCGGCGCCCATGAGACTGAGCCCTAACACAGTCATTTAGCAATATCCATGCCTCCCATAGAGGGAGCAGTGTGTATGCTTGTCCACAACTCCATACTGTAGACTTGTTGGTAGGGAGGGATGAATGCAATACCCTTTAAATATAACTTATTAGAATGATTATCCTTGATTGTCTTAGTACTTATGGTGGTAAGAAAGTTTAGAAAGTTTAGTAAAACTTTTCCAACTTCTCAGCTGTTTTGTGAATTTTTGACCATGTTATTAGTGAGACAGCTTTAGTTTACAGAACAACCCCTGTGTTTTTGGACACCAATGATGAAACACGATCTAATTTGAATTTTGCATCACAGGGAATGTAGAAAGTTATAAATGTTTCATAGTCTTGGCAATCAGGGGTCTTCAGAGTGACATCCAGAGGTAGAATGTCCTACTTTCCTTGGTCATGAGTTACTGTTGTCCTGCAGCTCTTTGTTGGATGGAATCTACTGAGTGAAATCTGTTCAGAAAAGCTTTTGCCATATTACGCCCATCATGACAACATTTGCTCGTTGCCTAATAATCATTTGCCAATATTATTTGGCTTTTAAGGACGGTTTCACTGAGAAAAACATGGCACATTACTACATTCAACACGCATAAAGAATTTCATTAAGATTTCACTCAGTTAAATAGAAAATATGAAAAATTGACATGAAGTCACAACAGTGTAATAGTTCCTAAATTTTTGTCAAGTAAAGATAATACTGTGAATTACTCGTGTTGCCATTATTAACAGTGATTATGCATTAAAATAAACTAGTATAAATGTTCCTGGACTCATTCCATAACAGCCAATATTTGAGAGGATTAGGACTTCAGCATCTGAAGGAATGAGAGCTCAGTGCCACAAGACAGGATTGTAGCTTGTTGTGGGTACTTTTAAAAACACATGAAATGCATTAATCTTTTTCCTAATTTATCACGGGAAGTTGTGAAACATTTTACTATTAAAAACATAGCCTCAAACCCCTTGGACCGTATCCATGTCTGCTTGGAAAATGACTTCAAGTGGAGTGCAAGTGGAGTTACTGACATGAAGTCCTCAAAAGATGTCTATCTTATCTATCTATCTAGACATTGCTATTGGGACCATAGAGGATACTTATGTTTCCCAAAGACAACGCCTTCATCAATAGAAGCCATCCTGGTGATCAGATGATTGTCGTGGGTTCGACTTCTCCAACCCTTGTGGCCACCACAGGGGAAATGGAGTATTGCATGCTGGCCATTTAAATAAATTCCTGCAAATGTATCAATTTATGTCCTGTCATGTGGTATGTGAGAGACTATAAGTATGAGTGATTTGGGTTTGGTAGTCAGTCTGAGGTCTTCTATTCTTCTGGGTTCCTAAATGAGAGTGCCAGCCACATGGGGGTACCTTCAACCCTCATGTGGTAAAACATGGAAGAAAAAGAGAGGTTTCCTGAGTACCCCAATGCCAGGAGCCAACAGTGAGTGAGGACGAAAGAGAGAGAGAAAGAGTGAGAGTGAGCGTGTCCAGAAAAGGCCGAGATCACCGTGCAGAGATACTGTACTACAAGAGTGTCTGTGGAGTGACCCTACCCCTATCCTCCTATGAAGAGTTCCCCTGCTAGGAGCGGGTTCCTGTCAGATAACTTAGACTGCAGGACCAGTGTCATCCTGTGCTTCTTCCCTGACCTCAAATCTACTGTTATGCCTGCACAACCGTCTTTTGCATTTGTGCCTTGTACCAAGTTTCCTGCAAGTAAAGTTTTGCCAGGCCTTGACTTTTCCCAGCGGCCTGAGGTATGTTACACAGTCTGTGGCTCCTTTATTTACCACCGAGAGTCATTCCAGTGGGTAATAGAATGGTGGCGTCACCCGTGACAACGTTATGTCCTGCTCTTATGTTTATTGGCCATCCCTCTTCTAGGGGTGTCCAGAAGAGGCTCAGTGCTGCTCTGGCCGAGGCTACATGTGTTCCTCCGGGGGGAAGCCAGGTAAGTGCCACCATGACAACTGACCACTCTACCCTCCCAGCTCCTCAACGTATGCCCTGTGTCTGGAGTCACCCTATGGGACACTGCAGTGGCGTCAAGAGGAATGTACCAATAAATATATAGTACGTGTGAAAGTGACCTTTGCATTGTGCTCTCCTTGATGGATGCCTTTGATGGTGGGGGAGGTTGCCCTGGTGTTATGAACATTCTAGTAGCCTTCTTGGTCTCTAGGTGTACAGGTACCCCTTTGGTCTGTTGATTTCCCTGTAAAACTGGGTAAGTTTTCTTTAAATTATCATCACTTTTTGTATCCATACTGCTTCAAGCACTATCCTGATAAACTTTTTTACTCCTTTGTATTTATGTCTGTAATTCCTGTATGTGCAGCCTCCATGTTGATGAAGCCCATGGCCTGGCTGGATGCGGCTTTCCAACTGAGAAAGGATGTTAGTTGGTGGCAGAGTACACAGAGGGGAGAATGTACTGGCAAACTGTGGGCAGAAAATAGGTGTCCTGAGTTACCTGTAGCCTTCCAGTAGTGAATAACAAGCAGCATTGGCAGGAGCTCAATATTCACCTTTACTCACCTGCTAAAGAAATATTGGTGTATAGAAATTTTGCATGAGCAGCTGCTGATATTTGAAGTGTCCTTTACGTCCTGAATAGTAAAGGATTGTAGAAACCCATTGAGTAATTGAATGTGGCAATAAATTGTGACGACTGTGGGTGGGGCTGATGGCAAGGCGCCATTGCAGCTAGGCAGTGCCAGGTTGCTGGCTAATGTCCCCCTTCATGGTGGCTGATAATGTGTTGCACTCCAAACCAGTCTGTCACACAATAAAAAGATGGGCTGATGTGATCGTGCACTGGGCTGGTTACTGTTCCCTGGCATTGATGTTATACAGTGCAAGTCCTAAATTAATAGACAGTCCAGAAAAACAGTATATGGTAAATTAACTCACAATTTACTTGTCAGGAAAGCATAATGGTACAACATCCAAAGATGAAGACACAGTTCTAGAACATACAGTACACTAAAACAGGTTTGTTTGCTGGTGGTGGTGGTATTCCGTCTCCAAGCTGTCCTGCCCTCTATACTGTAGTATATGGGATATCCTCACAACCCTGGAGTCATCAGGTTCTTAGGGACCATCACACCAGAGACACTACTTTCCTGAGGTCATCTGCATCCTACATGTAGGGATAACAGGAATCAGGATTGGGTCTTGTTTCCTCCACTCAGAAGGGGGCCTCACATTTGTATATCCGGGCTAGAAAACATCAGGAGCTGATGAGCTCAGTGAGCCTAACCTGGCCTAATCCACTGAACTAAAGATGTGACTGAATTATATAACCTCTGACTCCTCTCTCTTAGGCCTCATGTCCACTGGCGGGTCAGATTCCGCCCGCGGGAGCCCACAGTGGGATCCTACCATGGAAATTTTCTTACCTGTCCAGATCCTATGCGGGTCTTCTCCATCCCGGCCAGATCTTCTTTCCTCTGCATGGAGGATGCGTGCCGCATGTGCAGTACATTTTCTTTTTTAAATCTCCCGCCTTCCCCTGGATCCGCGGCACGTCTGTAATGTCAGTTGCAAGTGTGCAGCAGATCAGACGGCTTCCATTGACTTCAATAGAAGCTGTCAGTGCGGGATCGCAGAAAAATGGAGCATGCTGCGATTTGTTTTCTGGACCGAAAGATCCGCAAAGCAAATCCACATGCTTTAATTAATTTGCAGATGCCCATGCATCCCAATGGGTGGCTTTATTTGTGGATCTCCCACACAGGGCACCGCAAATCAGATCCACCTGTCGACATGAGCCCTTAGGGTGGTTCCACATGGGCGATAAAATCACGCAATTCTTGCGTGATGCGAGAGTTAGTAAAAAAGCAAAGTTATGAAACCAATGGCTTTAAAATTGTTTCCTTTCCATACGAAATTGTTTCACTGATGCGATGTTGCAAGAACAAAAAAATTGTGACATGATCTATCTTTCTGCAATGTGCGCTTTCTTTTATCTCTTATGTTTCCCTATGGAGCCTCCTTTTTATCGCATCGCAATGCACAAACTTGCATTACAATGCGATTTCAACATTAGAAAGCCTATTGACTTTTAAGATAAAAAAATCGTGGCAGAGATTATTCTAAAAAAAGCATCAACTGATGCTCAAAAATCACGGGAACAAAGACAAGATTTTGCCGCGTTTTTTTTGTGGCAAAATTGCGATCGCCCATGTGGAACTAACCTTAGGGCTCCTTCAAACTGGCAGGAAAATCGCGGGATTTTCTTGCGATGCGAGACTGAGTGAAAACGCATGATTATGAAACCATGATTTTCAATGGTTTCTTTTTCATTTGCAATGTTTTCACTCCTGCAATGCTGCGTGAAAAAAAAATTGTAGCATGTTATACCTTTTTGCGATATCGCCCACTGTTTTCAACAGGGCCGGCAGCAGCAGCGTCGGCCCATTGAAAGCCATGGGAGAACATGAATATCTCGTGCTGCGGCTCTGACAGCCGCAGTGGGGATGAAGGGAACATCGCAGGAATGTGAGGCTGTTACCATATGAAAACTTGTCATAGGTTTTTAGAAGGATTGTGAGGGCAAAATTGGGCTGTGAATCCCGGCCCAATATTGCCCTCGCCGGTGCGGAACTAGCCTTAGTCTACACTAAGTTATGTGTGTGTTCTGCAAACTCACTGTTCTTGAGGAAGTAAATCCTTTCTCGGCTGTAGTGTACTGAACTGGAAAAACAGCCACCATCGCCAAACATAATATACAATGGTCTAAAACATGATAATATGTTATAAAACATGTATGAAAGCATCATAAAGCATGCATTTATTAGTAGTCTTTAGGAGAACTAAATACCTATTTCCAGGTACCACAAAAGGACTGCAAAAAACATGCTTGAATCACCTAGAGATGTAAGATTTGTATCTGCCCGGCCATCATTAGTGACTGTTTTATGGATGTCACAAAATTCTGTGTAAGCTCAGATGCCATTAAAGAACTACTTATAAGATATATTATTATCAGTAAGGTGACTGAACAAGAAATACAACTTGCACTACCCCCTACACATATGTCAAACTTTTGAGTATGCATTTGGGCAAAAAACAGTCTCCCAATATCTGCCAAACCAAGGTAGAGCGATTGCCAAATAGTGAGACATGATTCATTATTCCAAAAAACATGTGCTCCAATGTTTCCAAATCTGCAAAGTCAAAATCATTTCCAATGTGGCTTCTTATTTGGCCATGAAAAATCCGCCTGAAGATCTGGATTAATTTGAGAATCTCAAACCTGATGATGGTTCTATTGTATTTAGTACCCCAAATAAAGTCTACAGCCTACAAAATGTTACTATCCAAGGAGAAGCTATTTAAAGGAGCTCTTTAAACAAATAAGAGATTTAGTTGTAGGAATCTGACCTTTTATGTGACAGAATATGTCTGTCACATCATTGTTCTTTTGCATATTCACAATATGAATAAAACTACAAATTTTGCTTACAGACGTTGGAGCTGTACTATGAGCGCTGAGACAACTTACCCGTTCAACCAAGGCATAGGTATTGGCAATAGACAATATATAAGAGCATTTACAGAAACTTTATCACCATCAATGGCAAATCTTCCTAGGTATGCATTAATATGGGCAAGGGGAAATGCATCACTGGTCACTCAGGAGCCTGAGGAAGCTGGAAGACAAACCCCATGTGAGCTATAAATGTAACAGGGGGTCCCCCTGTTACTGGGTGTTTTCAGTGGGGCATTTCCCTCGATTCATAATGTTAATTTATATTCTGCATAAAAAATGGTTATGTAACCACAATTACTGTATATTTTACTGATATTGAGAATATCTGTGGACTATTTTCTTTGGCAATGGTATCTGTGGTGCCCAGAGGTGTAACTTGAAGCTGCTGCCCCCCCAATATAAATCTGGAACTGGGCCCCAACTGTAAAGCTTCATTGATAGTATTGATTTGCAATATGGAGAAGAGAGACTTTATGGGCTCCCTAGGCTTAGGTGCGACTGCAGTCCCTGCACCCCCTATACATACGCCCATGGTGGTGCCGAAGGAGGTTAGGAGTTGTAGACTCTTGCCTGCCTTGAGCAACCCCTGTGACACAGAATTCTTCTGGTGCATGGCTGCTACTAGCCCACATATAAGCCTCCTGGGCAATGCTATGGACTCATATTCTACTCCCAACACATCATCCTCGCAACTTGTCACATAATGACCAACATATTAGTTGTTACAAAGCTCTCTGGAACATTTCTAAGAAACCATTAGAGACAGAAGTGGTCAACCTTATATTTACTGGATGGGGGAAGTATCTTACTAGAAATACTCTTGGTTGGGCAATTTTGCTCAAAAGAAGACCTTAATTGTATTTTTAAATGTAGGCTTTGTCCAGGAATAGAAAAGCATAGCTGCTTTCTTCCAAAAACAGTGCCACACCTGTTCATAGGTTGTATCTGGTATTACACCTAAGCTTAACTGAAGTAAACGGGGCCAAGCCTGTGGATATGCGTGGCTCTGTTTTTGATAGCAGGTAGCCATGTTTTTCTAATCTTGGAAACCCTTTTAATGAATATATTTCTTACAGCCTTCCATAGTATGGAATCCTAAGTACAAGAAATTCCTGTCCTCCCGGGTGATTGGCCAAAACACTAAAGTTGACTGGCGGCAAAGAAAAAAAAAGAGAGCTATATGTGAGGTGTCCAAGTGCTCCATAAGCTGTGTGAACTGAAGGTTTCCATCTCTGCGGTGCAGACAAGTTTTCCTGTCATCCCCGTCCTATTAATTTGAGCACAAACTGTAATTAGATGTAAGTGTTGCTGTTCCCACAGAAATGAATGGCAGCATCTGGAGAGAGGCGACTGTTCCAAGCACTTTTGGCTACCAGCTTTCCACAAGTTAGCAGTATGAAACAAGGGCGTCTGTCCAGACTTCTGTCGGCCTAATTTTATATCTTAGAATGCACAACGTTAAATCCAATATTTCTGATGGCATGCTGTGATGGGTGAACAGAGGAGCACATTCCAGACTTTTCTGCTGGTATCACCTCCTGAGAGGCCCAAACATTTCTGTGTCCCCGTGTAGTTTACAAGTAATTTTGGAGTCACCTGGGCTCAAAATGGACGAAAAACAACAATTATCAATCTTGACAGTATCTGGGCACTTGCTGCATGTGAATGATCAACTCATAGCTTAGCTGCTGCTTTATCTTCTGCTTAAAGCATTTGTATATTCAGTTGCTATAATTATTGTTGTATCCTTGGATAAAAACAAAATCAGAAACCCATTATTTTTGTGTTATAAATGCAAGAATCTAATTCTGGCATTTATGGTACCCAACTGATGGTGCCCCATCACTGATCTATCTCAAAATGCTACTAAAACGTCAAAAAATGTTTCTACCAGAAAAAAGGGTTCCAAAAAAAGGAAAAATTCCACCCAGTGAGTCTAGCCTTATTTGGGCGTATTCGTAGCAGTGTTATTTGAGTTCTGTATGGTTATTTAAGTTGTGTTCTGAAAACAAAACTGTTTAGCCTTCACTAGCTTTTATTACTCTCATAGGGTTTGTTGGAGTTGTCACACATGTTTTTCAGCATTTCTATAGCAGTTGAATATTGGTTAAAGGGGTTGTCCACTTGTAAGCTATTGATGGTCTATCCTCAGGATAAGTCATCATTTATAGATAGGTGGTAGTCCACTGCCCAAGTCCCACACTGATCAGCTGCTCACTTGGCTGGTGTGCTCTTGCACTTAGCTGGTCTGTGCAGGAAGCAGATAGCTCTGTTCCCGCTGCAGTGGCCAGACTTAGTATTGCAGGCAACATTCCCATTTACTCCATTACCTGTAAAACCAAGTCTGGCCACTGCAGTGGGACCAGAGCTGTCTGCTTCCTGTACAAATCGGCTCAGTTCATGAGTGCTCTTGCCCAGTAGCTGCATACTACTGATGATCTACTATTGATGACCCATCCTAATGATAGGCAATCAAGAGTTTACAAATGGACACCCCTTTTAATATTCAAAGCTGCTACTGGTTGTGGTGCTTTTATGCTAATTATATATCCCTGGTGGCATTGAAAATAATTATATTATCTGTAAAAACCTGACTAAATAAATCATGAAACTTGACTTTTTAGGGATACTTGAGGACTAAAGTTGAGAGACACTGTTCTGGGATAATGAAGGGGTTAATGCTAGTATTCTTGGTAGATTGTTGTACTAAGGGGGTGAAAGTAGGAAAAAGTTTTCTTCTAGTATCCCTGGTGGTCTATCGTAGTTAAAAGGTTCAAGTTAGCATCTGTGCTGGTTTATGTTGTTGAAAGGGTTAGGGCCAATATCTCTATCCCCGGTGACAAAGAAACTGGTCTAAAGAGTCCAATCTCACAGCAAGAATGAGTGGTCCTGGGGTCATCACTTGCCTTCCTGTAGCCCTGAATTATAAATCTGCCTATTTATGCAATAACAGATCCTCTGCTCCTATATTATGGAAGATTTTGAAACTGTTGGTTGCCAACCTCTATAGGACATAAAGAGCATAGAACAACAGAATTAAAGGGGGGTGTCGAAAATTTGAAAAGAGAGTCTACATTTTTTTTCAAAAGCAACACCAATCTTGTAGTTCATGCCCATTCAAGTAAATGAGGCTTAGCTGCAATGCCTGACATAGCCATAGAGAAAAGTGGAGCTTTTTTTGAAATGAAAATCCCTGACAACCCCTTTAAATAGTCAGAATTATGTAATCCCACCATCTCTAGATAGCTCAGTGCGGTCGCTATTTAAAAATCTTGTATACGGCTTTTTTCTATTTTTGTTCTTCTGGTGCTTAAAATGGAAAGCAAATGTTTCTGTTTTTCTACATTTTTTAGTTTGTGTAAATTCCAAAAGTTCCCTGACTTTCACGCACAGCTCCTCATCTCACAGTCTGCACCACCAAACGTCCAAACCTACGCTTGTTAAAAATGCAAAAGGAAGTGAAATAAAGGATTTGTTGCCATGCCTATGTGAAACCCCGACGGCTGTAAGAATCTGCCAAAAATATCAACATTGCAGAGCCACAGGCTGCAGGAAACACATGGCTGCTAGTGAATACTGCTACATATCCCATCATTTACTGTGACTGGATCCAGCTGTACTGCTGGCTCTCTTCTTCTACCTATGAAACAGAATTATTGGACCTTGAATACTACAGAAAAACAGAAAACATGCAATAGCATTTTTAAAGTGAGACAGTCAAAAACAAAGAATCAGAAAATACTCAAAAATAATCTGAATACTAATAACAATGGTAATAATAATAATGTAGAAGGTGAAATTGGGCATTTTATCTATACTGAGTGGCTGCTTTAACCCCTTGAGTGGCACGCCCGGAAAAGTTCCGTGACGAGCTCCACTGCTCATAGCAACATAGCCCGGAAGATTTCCGGGCTATGTATCACTATGGGAGCTGCAGAGCACAATGCCACAAGCTGTGACAGTGTGCTCTGCCTCCACAGACCCACAGAGAACAAAGCAAGGGCTTTGAAAAACCAGCAGAAGATATTGCCGACATGTCGGCAATGTCCTGCTTTGTTTACAGGTTGCCATAGAGACCATCGGCTTGTCAGAAGCAAGCCGATGGTCTCTGTGGCAGGGAGAGCTGGTTGTTAGCTGTCAGAGGACAGCTAGGTACTAGCTCTTACAGCAGAGATCAGAGAAAACCTCCGATCTCTGCTGTGTTAACCCTTTACATGCTGCAGTCTATGTGACTGCAGCATGTAAAGGGCTGTCACTGCAGCATGTAAAGGGCTGTCACCATCGGACCCCTGGAATGTGATCAGGGGTCCTGATGGGTCCCTGTGGAAGTCCCCTAAAGGGACAAAAAAAAATAAATTTTTTTTAAAAAATTAAAAAAAAAAAAAAGTAAAAAAATTATTAAAAAAATTAAAAAAACTTGTCTCCCTTTACTTTGTAAAAAATCAAAAATACAATCACACATGTGGTATCCATGTGCGTCGTAATGACCCAGAGAAGGAAGTTAATACATTATTTAACCCCTTAATGACATGGCCCCTTTTTTCTTTTTTCCCCATTTCTTTTTTTCCTCCCCCCTGTTTAAAAAATCACAACTTGTCCCGCAAAAAACAAGCCCTCATATGGCCATGTCAATGGAAAAATGAAAAAGTTATGGCTCTTGAGACGCAACTGCAAAACTAGCTGAAATTCAATGATTAGACCATTTTAAAAAACCTGGCCTGGTGGGCACGACAGGGTGGTAGGAAACCTGCCACTCAAGGGGTTAATAGAGACCCCCATCTACTAGTGTATTGAACCTCCTTTGGCCTTCAGAACTCAAGCAATTTGTCATGGTGTCTACAGGTATTAGAGGACCTAGGGTGTGCTCCACTCGATTACTCCACCATCACCAGCCTGAACTGTTGACATATGACAAGAAGGGTTCAGGAAAGGTTAAATGATTCATGTTCCTTGCGCCAAATTCTGACCCTCCAATTAGCATAGTGCAACAGAAATTTGGTTCAACTGAGTTGGCTATGTTTTTTCATGGATTAGTGTTCCACTTTTTGCACTCTTTTGCCTCTTAGAGTATCGCCTGTTTCTCTTACACAGCCATGCACTCAAACTGGTTGTCTGCTGTTATAGCCCATCTGTGCTAAGGAACGACAAGTTGTGCATTTGGACATATTAATTGGACCAACGACATTGTAATCGGCTGCAATTTGCTTGATGGTGCACCACCTGTTCGACAGAACAATGTATGATATCCTCCTATGACCCCTTTCGGTGACAATTATTTACGTCCACAGGATCCCCTTTTAATGGATGTTTTTACTCGATAATACCATTCTCAGTTTACTCTTGACACTGTTACATAAGAATACCCCACAAGGTTGACAGTTTTTAAAATACTGGCTCCAGTGTTCTAGTCTAACACTAATGACCATGTAACAGAACTTCAATGTCCACAAGACCTGACTTACGTGCAAAAATTTCAAAATTTCTCACAAAGATGATGTGTAAATGGTAGTGGGGTTAAGGGGTTAAACCCATTTTCATGTGCCTGCCTGTATATAGGTAAACTTTTACAGTGATGTTGTAGCTGTAGAGTGAAAAGGACCTTTGGCCTTGCACCCCCAGAAAGGTCTTGAAACTCAATAGGACTGCATCTGCTGGGACTATGAATGAGGACTAAACCCTGCCCCCAGGTGGTGTCACGATGGCCACCTTGGCCATATTCGTTATTACAGCTGCATTATGAGAGTAGACAGGGAACAGCAGCATGTAAGAACGTGCAGAGTATGTGTGAGCAGCGGCAGGCAGCCGTGCTGAGAGGGGAGCAGTCTCAGCAGTAGCAGTGATTGGGGCCTACCAATGATGTGGAGGCCATTGTTTCTGAGAGGGTGGTGTGAGAGCTGTTCCCATGCACAGGGAATGGCCCTGATGAGCGAGGGCTAAAAATGTTGTCACATTGCGTGGAAGGAGAGGGAGTCTCCCTTCCCGCAGGGGACTCTGTCCCTGAAGCAGATGACAGCACCATGGACCTGTTTTGGACAGTGGTGCCATGGATACAGATATGACCAAGCTGAAGGATGCATAAGATTAGTCCAATTACATGTTTGTGGGCGCACACTATTAGAGTCTATGACAGACAGATACAGACTGGAGGAGTGCACACTGATGAGAGTCAATCACCCTAAAACAGCTCTGGCTTTGGCTCATAATTCCCAGTCATTGTTTCAAGGCTTGTTAAAAAGTCTGATTTTGACTTGAAGGAATTCTGCCTTCAAATAGGTGGTGCTGTAGAGGTACTGTCACCTCTTACCGATGCTGGATTGGAGCCGCAGGTGTAGTAGCCGAGCCTGTCACTGGAGAGTAGTTAGAATAGCTGGGAGTTGTTATCGGGAAATCACAGTATGTGGTACAAATGGATGAGATGGAAGCATAGTCAATGGAAGCCAAAAGTCAGCAGCAGGAGGTATCGATATGCAGTACAAATGGATGAGACGGAAGTGTAGTCAATGGAAGCCAAAGGTCAGCAGCAGGAGGTATCGATGTGCAGTAAAAAATAGGATGAGACAGAAGTGTAATGATCTGTTTATACCTAGGACTGCGACGGTAACAAGAGGGCATCCGCTACGTCTAGAAGAAAGCAGGTTTCATCACCAACACAGAAAGGGGTTCTTTACTGTAAGAGCAGTGAGACTGTGGAACTCTCTGCCCGAGGATGTGGTGATGGCAAAATCCATATAGGAGTTTAAAAGGGGACTTGATGTCTTTCTAGAGGGGAAGGATATCACATGATATAAATCTTAGGTTAATTGTTAATCTGGGTATACAGGCAGGTAGGAAGGAAGGAATTTTTCCCCCAAAAGGGCTAATGGGCTCCTGCCTCTTGGGTTTTTTCCCCCTTCCTCTGGAACAACAACATAGGAGGATAAACAGGCTGAACTAGATGGACATTGTCTTCATTCGGCCTTACATACTATGTTACTATATATTACTATGTAATCAATGAAAGCCAAAGGTCAGCAGCAGTAGGTATCAGTATGCTTGTAGAGGAGCCAGAGGAAGAGGAGCTTGATCAAGGTGGTGGAACATAATAATCACACACTGAAGAAGTGGCAGGGCTAGGCTTATATAGGAAGCCCTAATTAGTAGCTGGGCGGTGTCAGAACAGAGAGACAGCCAGTGGATTTAGCAGAAGCAAGTAAGTATAGAACAAGGCTGGGTTTCAGCAAGGTACTGTCCAAAACCTGGATTTCCTAGTGAAGAGAGCTGCTGACTGGAACACAAGAGGTTCAAGCCCTGACAGTAGCCCTCCTCTTTGAGGATGCCCTCCGGACATCCTAGGTGCCAGTTTCCCAGGGCATCTCCTGTGAAACTCCTTTGTGAACTTTGGAGCATGCACATTTTTCTTTGGCTCCCAGAAGTTCTCCTCTGGCCCATGCCCTTTCCACTTAACAGGGTACTGTATTTTACCTCTCTGAAGTCTGGACTCTAGAATCTTCTCTACCATGAACTCGTCCTGGCCCTGAACTTTCACAGGAAGGGGAGCCGGTTGATGTCTTTCCATAAAGGTATTTTAATGAAATTGCTTTAGTAAGGAAATGTGAAACAGGGTAAATCCTCAGGCTGCCTGGGAGCTGTAGTTGGATTGCCACCTGGCTGACCATTGCTGCAATTGGGAAAGGTCCTAAAAATTTTTGCCCAAGCTTGGGAGAGGGTACGCAAGCCTTCAGGTTCTTGAAGGCTAACCACACCTTTTCTCTAACCTGGAAGATAGGAGCTGCTTGGCGATGACAGTCGGACACCTTCTTATAGGTATTCTGGGCTTTCTGTAAGATTTCTTTCAGTTGCTTCTGCATCTCTGCTAACGCTGTCAGTCTTTATTTGACCGTTGGGACCTGAGTGTTAATAGGGAGACCAGGAATAAAAACGGAATGTGTACCGTAGTTGGAATAGAACAGGCTCTGGGTGATTGAACTGTATTGAGCATTGTTGTAGGTGAACTCTGCTACTGACAAATAATCCATCCAGTCATTCTGTAGATGGGAGATAAAGCAGTGGAGATATTGCTCCAGAGTCTGATTTGTTCTTTCCGTCTGGCCATTAGACTGCAGATGAAAGGCAGAGGAGAGATTTACAGTAATACCCAGAGCCATGAAGAAATGTCTCCAGAACTTTGAGATAAACTTGACCGCTCTGTCAGAGACCACATCATCCGGAATTTCGTGTAATCAGAAAACTTCCCAGATCATCACTCCGTGGCAATCTTCTCTATAGGGAAGAAGTGGGCCATCTTTGTAAGTTGATCCACAACCACAAGGACAGTAGTCATCCCTTTTGAGGGGGCAGATACACTATACAATCCATGGATATAGATCCCCAATCCCCAGGGTCTGGATGGGATTGGAAGGGGCTGTAGCAACCCCAGAGGGCAAGCTTGTGGCATCTTGTTCCGAGCACATACCTTGCAAGAGATGACATATTTCTTCACATCCCTCCTGCAGTCAGGCCACCAGAAGGACCAAAGTAGAAGTTCTGAAGTCTTTGTGAACCCCAGGTGACTGCACAGCTTGGAATTGTGGACTAATTTAAGGACTTTGAGTTGGCCAGCCTCGGGAATATACAGTTGGTGTTCTCGCCTCCAAAGACCCTCTGTAAAGGAAAGCTTCACATCCTTAGAATGACGACTTAAGAACGAGTCCTTTTCGTATCCTCCCTCAATCCTTGTCAGGAGGTCTTCAGAGTGTAAGATGCCCCAAATGTTTTTTAGAAACAGATTTGTGTTGTCTGTATTTGCCCTCTCCTTAGACTCTGCACATATCCTGGACAATGCATTTGCCTTGCCATTTCGGGAACTGGGCTGGTAGGACACAATGAAATTAAACCTGGAGAACAACAAGGCCTTTTGTGCTTGTCTTGCAGATAACCTCTTGGTAGTGCGGAGGAACTCTAAATTTTCATGGCCAGTAAGAACCGTCACTGAATGATGGACTCCTTTCAAAAGGTGTCTCCACTCGGTGCAGTGAAAGCCACTTTTATGGCCAGAAGCTCCTCGTTTCCAACATCGCAGTTTTTCTCTGCGGGTGATAACATGTAGGATAGAAATGCGCAAGGGTGTAGTTGCATCTTATCTCCCATTCACTGTGACAGATGGCTCCCACAGCGAAGTCGGAGGCATCCACCTCCACGACAAAAAGCAACTCTAGATTTGGGTGGATTAGTATTGGTGCTGAAGTAAATAGAGTCTTTAGTTTCTCAAAAGCAATTTGTGCTTCTTAGGACCAGGAAAATGTGTGCACTTTCTTTGTGAGGGAGGTGATGGGAGAGATGACTTTTGAGAAGTCCTTGATAAATTTTCTGTAGAAATTTGTGAAACCAATCAGGCGCTGTACTTCCTTCAAATTTTTGGACTAGGCCAGTCCAGGATGGCTTTAATCTTGCTGGAATCCATACTTAAGCCCTCTGGGGAGATAATGTATCCCAGAAATTGTATTAGGGTCTGTTCGAATTTACATTTCTCTAACTTGATATAGAGGTTATTCCTTTGTAGTCGCTCCAAGACTACCGAACGTGCTTGCAATGTTCCTCCAAGTAATCAGAGAAAATGAGGATGTCGTTGAGATATGGCACTAGGAATTGGTCTAACAGGTCCCAAAATACGTCTTTGATGAAGTGTTGGAAGGTAGCGGGAGCATTGCAGAGACCGAATGGCATAACTAGAGATTCAAAGTGTCCATATTTTGTTCTAAAAGCCATCTTCCATTTATCTCCAGGGTGATCCATACCAGATTATATGCCCCTCTGAGGTCTAGTTTAGTAAAGACCTTGGCTGCCTGAAGACTCTCCAGCAATTCTAGAATTAACTGGAGAGGATAGCGATTCTTAACAGTAAGCTTAGCTCCTGGTAGTCAATGCACGCCTGAAGAGTAGAGTCCTTCTCTTTAACAAAGAAAATAGTGCTCCTTCCGGGGAGGAAGATGGTCAAATGAAGCCCTTCTTTAGATTCTCATGCAAATGTTCCCTAAGGAACCTCAACCCTGTTTATGCGAGGTTGTAGATATGCCCAAATGGCATAGAAGATCCAGGGAGCAGCTCAACAGGACAATCATATAGCCAATGAGGTGGCAGCTGGTCAGCTTTCTTCTTGCTGCAGACATCCTTGAACATGTGGTAATGAACCGGTAACTTCCCAAAGTCCTGATGATCATCCTCAGGGTCTTGCACTGGTTCAGGGGTAGATGGTGCTACCTGGCAATTCTCTTTACAAAATTCTGAAGGGAAAACAATGGTCCTTGGTTCTCAGTTGATAGAGGGATTGTGGGCAAAGAACCAAGGGATCTCGAGAATCACCGGAAATTTAGGGGATGAGATGAGCTGGAAGCTGATCGTTTTTTGATGGTCCGGTTTCATGCAGAGCTCCAGTTCGACTGTCTCATGTGTGACAGGTCTGGAGGACAAGGGTGACCCATCCAGGGTTTCCATTTCAATTGGTATGGGTTTAAGTCTGGTGGCAATGTCTTTGTCAAGAGTAAATTTTAAATCCATAACTTATCCTCTTGCTCCATAATCCAGCATCCTGAACACTGCATCATCTGATCTCCTGTAAAGATCTTTAATGGGAGAAAATGGTGGAGCAGGGGAAGGGTCTTCACACCATCTTGAATTACCGGTGCAAAGGTGTGTTTGGTGACATCCACTTGCTCTGTGGCGGCTAGATTTGTTGTGGTCTTGACGTTACGTTGGCTAGGGCGTGAGTCCTTTGGAACTTGTTTGGACAGTTTAAAGCATAATGTCCCGAGTTTCCACAATAAAGGCACAGATTATCAACATGGCGTCTTTCCTTTTCAGCGGTGGAAAGGGGTTTGTGGATGACATCGATCTGCATCAGTTCTAGTGTGGCTTCAGTCCTCGGCGAAGGACTCAATGTGGATTGGTTGAAAGAATAAGGGGTGTCAGTGCCCCAACCCTGCAGTCTCTCTTCACTGTTCAAAAGGTCCTTGGTCAATCCAGATGCACAGTTGAATGAAATCGTCCAGGTTGCCAGGAGTCTCCACTCTGGCAAGTTCATCCTTTTCCCACTCTGATAATCCCCAACGAAATTGGCTCTGTTGTGTAGCTGGTGTCCACGTGGAAGCAATCGCCCAGCAACGAAACTCTGCTGTATACTCTGCAACGGAACGTCAACCCTGTCGTAGGTTATGTAACCTCTCTTTGGCAGTGGCACAGGGGTTTGGATCATTAAAAATTTGACCCAGAGCGGTCGTGAAGGCATCAAGGCTGTCAAGCAGATTGCTAATATTCTCTATTTACAGCAATGCTCATGCAAGCGCCTCATCAGTGAGGAGGTTAACCCTTTCCAATCCATTTATTTTTTCTCACCCATTCTCCCCAGCTGCAAATAAATTGGAGCTGGGAGAATGGGTGAGAAAAAATACATTTTCCCTGCACCCTCCTGATCTGACAGAGTTCAGGAGGGTGCAGGGAGGGACCTGCTTACCTGACCGGCGTCTTGTGCATTCTCCTTCTGCCTCCCGGCTCGGCGATCATGTGACCGCTGGGGTCAGGTGACACCTGGCGGTCACATGATCGCCGGGTCGGGAGACAGAAGGAGAATGCACAAGACGCCGGTCAGGTAAGCAGGTCCTTGCACGGTGCAGGCTCCCGGCTCGGCGTTCATGTGACCGTCGGGGGTCAGGTAACACCGGCGGTCACATGATCGCCGGCCGGAATCTATGCATTGCATAGCGCTAATTGAGCGCTATGTAATGTGTAAAGGAGTGGGCAGAAAGGGTTAAAAACCCTTTCTGCCTTCTCCTCGGGGGTCCTCGATGACGACCAGTAAAGGAGTGCATCTGCACCCGATGTGCCTGACGATCGGGTGCAGATCCACTCCTGCACTGCAGTGTCGGGCCTGCCCCGACATCGGAGCTGTGGAGGAAAATGATGATGTCGGGGCAGGCCCGACATTGGACTGGAAAGGGTTAATGATGAAAAACACCTTCTTCCTGTCACTGGTAAACAAGGTGGGCTGCACCTGGAAATATATCCGGCATTGATTTAGGAACCTTGGTATTGGCGATGATCTCCAGCAAATTTTGGTGCAATGGCATGCGGACATCTAGCCCTAAATTGCGTATCTCCACGAGTTGCCTCTGTAACCCCTAGATCTCATGTTACATATCAGCAACCCTTTCCTGGTAGGAGGCACAGAACTCTTGGAGCTCTGCCACCTGTTTCCTGAGGGTGGCTACTAGGGACTCCATTTTAGGGGGCGTGATTATTTTGTCACGTCTCACCGTTGCTGGATTGGAGCCGCAGGTGTAGTAGCTGAGCCAGTCACTGGAGAGTAGTCAGAATAACCGGGAGTCGTTATCGGGAAGTATGGTGTGTGGTACAAATAGATGAGACGGAAGTGTAGTCAATGGAAGCCAAAGGTAAGCAGCAGGAGGTATCAGTATGCAGTACAAATGGATGAGATGCAAGCGTAGTAAATGGAAGCCAAAGGTCAGCAGCAGTAGGTATTGGTATGCATGTAGAGGAGCCGGAGAAAGAGGAGCTTGATCAAGGAGTAGCAGGACTAGGCTTAGGTTGTAGGAAGTCCTAATTAGTAGCAGGGTGGAGCCAGAACAGGGAGACAGGAAGTGGATTTAGCAGGAGCAAGTAAGCATAGAACAAGGCTGAGTTTCAGCAAGGAACTGTCCAAATCTTGGATAGCCTGGATAGTAAAGTGAGCTGCTGACTGGAACACAAGAGGTTGTGGGTTCGAGCCCTGACAGGTATTGTTCCATCTTCCCATTTGCTAATTTCCCAGAGGAGCCTTATAAGTTTCCTCACACCTTCTAGCTGCTATACAATACCCTTCACTATCCAAGTCCAGTTCATGTGACAAAAGCGTTGGCGCATGCGCATGAACGCCTGAGTGCCGACCAGGTCACATCATTTAGTGGCATGTGGTCTGATTGGTCAGCAGAGAGATGCTGTCCCCAGCCAACCAATCAGCCACTATTATATATATTCTGGCCCCTCCTTCCAAAAGGCGCTGGTTATTTTATGTATGTGGAGTCCTGGTCCGGTCTATGCACATAAGGCACTACTTCACAGTCAGATAAGTCCCTATCTGCTTCTTTATACTATGGTACTATTGTCATTAACATCTGACATATTTTTACCCCCTTTTCCATCTTAGGGACAGTTTAGGTAGCCCCCAGGTTCCTGACATGCAGCTGCCCTCGTCAAGGTGATCACCTTACTTTTAGGCAAGGTTCTTCTCATATTAGGGAATTAAGTTGAGATTTCCATTTTCCCATTATTTAGTTCCATTATTGTCAGATTTTGGTCTCGGGGTTCTTTATTGTGTGTTTATTTGTCCTTTGGGACAACTATTGTGTTTGATGTAGATGGGGTATTTTGGTGTCCAGATTAGATGCAACACTTTAATAATTGCTCTTGATATTTTGTCATTATGGACTGTCTACTATGTATTCATTTTGCCTATAACAATACCCTCCAAAACTGTTAGCACTACCTTAGTATATTATCAAACTACTGCATTCATAATATGATGCAAACAAGGCAGAATATTTTGCTTAGGTGCAATTTATTCAATAGAGAATTACATGACGTTTACACAAGGAACACCAGGCGAGAGAGTAATCCATAATGCTGAGATATTTCTCTTTTCTATATCCTTTGGTTACTGCAATTACAAGTAATTTTATAAAGGATTTTCAATTTTTAAGAAAGCACACTTTTGTACTTGATCCAGCTAAAGGGATTTTCTTACATTACTCCATATAAAAACCATCTTTAAACTTGTAATGTTATTTTCTTATTCATTAGTATGGGTGCCTGTAGGGCACATTCCAAAATGGGTTAAAGTTACAAAGTTATGCTTATAAAGGCTCATGGTAATTTAGAGTATCAGGAGGTTTTATTAATTTTCCAAATCTTAAAAGAGCAAAAAAAAAAAAGCTAGAAAGAGATTGGATTAAGTATATTCTCGCGCACAGTTCTTCTAAACACCCTTAAGGAGCGCAGGCCCGAGTGACAGAAGATATTATGCAAATGAGAAGCTATCTGAGTGCCTTGTAGGGTCGCTGATGTAATATTTTGCACGGTTAGTTAACCGCATCAAGAGAAAGGGTTGACCTTGCTATAAAATAACGTTAAAGGTATTTATTTTCAAAGTGTCATTTTTTAAATGGAATAGCGGAATCTATCAATGGAGCAGAGAAGTCATTTTGCAAAACCAAATCTCATCATAAATGTCTCAGTCAGAAACACAGATTGCAATAATAAACGGCTTCTATTGAGACCAAAGATTCTTTTCTTAATTTATCTCTATCACAGCTCTGCCCTGGTCTCTTGCAAAGGATTATCACCAGCCCCAGACATTGCAAGCGATACAAGATGCTTCTCATTAGTATAGGGAGGGCGAGAAGAATAGAATCCTAGGGCCTCATTCACAAAACAGCGATAACGGAGGGCTTGAAGTAGGCTCAAGTGAATGGTTGTCTCGACAAGTTCCATCTTATACCGTGCAGGATTATACCTAGATAATTCATTTATTTCATGTGTGTGTATTTTTTTTTAATCTCACTCAGACCTATGTAAATAAATTCATCATTAAGTCATTAAGACAATTATCACTCAAGGCTCAGAAGTTTGGGCCAGATTTATTTTTTTAGATTTAATCAGTGCTTCTAGACATGAAGACAAGCACATATTTTAGCTTAGAAAGTATCAGATGTTGACAGACTTAAATGTAATTAACTCATTTAAGAAAATGAATTATATAAAAAAAAACTAAAACATTACTATAGAGGTAAAGTACCTTTACATGAGCCGATACATGCCCAAATAATCACTCAAACAAGCGATTATGGGTGACTCTCGGCCCATGTATACACGACCCCTGACAGGGCACTAAGTGAGAAGTCGCTCGGTAGTCGCTAGTTTTCTATTTCAGCTCATGGAACGACTACTGAGTGGCTTCTCACTCAGTGTAAACAGGAGTCACTCAATCTTTGAGCGACTGCCTGTTTGCAGTGAATGGAGACGATATCTCTGGCGGCTCCACCTCCATCCTGTGACAGACTATTGTACCTATGTAAAAACATAAGAGTGATAGTCGCTAGGACAGGAACCCTAACAGTCAAGATTGAGGAAGACTCGGTACTATCAGTTTTAGCCTACTAGTTGTCTCATGTAAAGGTACCTTTAGTTAAATACTTTATACCAAGATTGACTTTTATCACCCATCCACTCGTAAAAGTCTGATCAGTGGGAGTCTCATATCTAAGAACTCAACCAATCCTGAGAATAGGGGGTCCCATGTCCCCTTCTTTTGTCACTGTGGGCTTGCTGCACCCACCCGCAGTAATGTGAGATTGAATGGAGTGGTGGCAACACATGCGCTGCACCGCTCCATTTATTTCAGTGGGGCTGATGGAAATTAAGTACAAACAGTTGCCTATCTCCAGCAATCCCATTGAAAAATGCATGCAGGACTGCGGCTTCATTCAATCTACTCTACTGCGGGAGGGAACGGCGAGCCTGCAGTGAGGAGGAGGGGGTTTACCGTTCTTGGGATTAGTGGGGTTCTCAGCGGTGAGACCCCCACTGATCAGATGTTTAACACTTATCCTGAGGATAGATGATAAAAGTCAATCTTGGTACAACCCCTTTAAGCTGAAATACAAAAGGCTGGATTACCATGTGGTTTAAAAATAGACTATAAACAGATCCACCCGAAAATATGTATGTCTTATATGCAGGTTTTGATGTGGATTTGTGTGCAGATTTGCCATTGAAGTGGTGAGGGAATGCTGTGGATTTTCTGTAATTCTCTTTTTATGGGAGTTACAGAAACAGCCTAGAACAGAGAGCTCTGCTGTTTCCGTGATCCCAGCCATCTTTGGCCATTGCATATAGACAGGTATTCTCATCTCAGCATGATTGACTGAGGTACTGTAGTTACCCCTTTAACTTTCTTATACATATTTAGTATATTATGAAATTAATCAGCACACAATGATTTACCTAAATACACATACCAAACACTAGAATCAAGGGTCTTGGTTCACCATCCAAAATTGCCAACCTAATTTTTTTCCTAGACAACTTCACTAAAAATCATGGTGTTACATTCCAATTGGAGGCAAACACTTAATCCGGATCAAACATAATTTATTGTCTTGAAAGAACATATATACATACAATATACTAATGCAAAGAGCACAATATATTTTTAATGAACCCAAAAAGTAGGGAATTGAGAAATCTGACCTTAACCTACTGTACTGAAGTGAGTAAACGCTACCTAAAAGCAAAGTGCCCGCCCTGATGAGGGAAACCCCAAGTCAGGAACCTGTGGTGACTCTGACTCTCCCTAGTTGCAAGCAGGGATATTAGTAGCTACAATGAATAACAATATGTGCGGAGTTGATGTTACATCAGCACACTATGAATCAGGTTTATGTTCAATAAATACAAAAGATAGCAAAGGTCATGAAATAGATGTTCCAACACCCAGATAACAAAAATGCCAAACAGACTTATCTGAACTATGAGATAGGACAGAAGCACCTTCAAACTAGAAGTATAACCAGTGTCCTCAGTAAGGAGCTGGAATAAATGTGTTCAGGCAAGTGCTGATTGGCTGGTTAGGACACACCTTCTAGACAACCAATCCACCCACACACCAGCATAGAAATACTCATGTTGGCATACAACACTGGAATTACATTGGTCATGCATCGGCATGTGGGTTGGGCCTGACACCATGACATCACCCTGACAGCCATTATTTTCACAGACACTTGAAAAAAAAATGAAGAGGAATTTGTATTGAACAGTGGTTGAGTATGTGAGATGCAGCTCTGTATAATTTTATAACAGTTGAAGAAACAGTCAAGTGGAACCAAAGTGAGAGACTGAGGTCTTCTATTGTAGAGATCAGTACCCATGGAGGTCCCCAACAGTAGCCATCAATTTTAGGAGGATGTCCTGCATGCTAACCATTAGAGGGGATAGAGATAATCTAGTCTAGATTCCACTGGGGTGGAGGTCTCTCATTCTAGCCATCAATGGGGTCAAAGGTCCCTGGTTTTAGTGATCAGTGGCGATGGAGGTTGCTCATTAGTGGTGTTCCAATGGAATCCAACAATTTAAAGGTTTTCCCACATCCAGTGGATAGGTGATAAATGCTTCTCACTAGAATACCCCTTTAAATTTGGCCTTAGATTTCTCTCAATTCCTCCATTTTTGATAATGAAAGATCCCACAACAGCAATTGTTCAGAGATTGTTATTAAAACTGCAGTAACATCATCTTCAAAGATGTTCTATCCTCTGAGAGATCGAGAACGAAAACAAAACACACAGTGTGTCCACACTGCCTTAAAATTATACATCAATAAGATTTCCAGTGACAAATATTTCAAGGCAAACAAACCGAACAGAAATTAAAAAATCTCTGTGGGGCACAAATATGTAATTACACTCACACAGGGAGCATTTTATCAGGTAAACCATCCTATTTTGTTAATTGAAATGCTGCTGCACAGAGATTTTTCTTTAAACAAAAGCTCTGGATATATAGTACGTGTCTATAAGGTTGGATTTTATTCTCTAGTGCCAGCAGCATGCTTATATTACTCTTATCATATATACTCACCCTTCACTATGACATATAGTAGATAAATACAAAAATATGAAGTGCCCCGAGATAACCAGATTTGATGAAGACATTCCTTTGAAATTAGCTATTATTCTTTTTTCTTGCTCCATTTCCAAACTTCATATTTTTCATGTTACCAATTTAAAGGTCATGTCCACCTTTTTGATTGCTCTAATGTATCTCAAATGGAGAATGAAGTGACTTTATAAAATGTTTTGATCATTTTTTGTTTACGGTGTCTATACAGAATTACTGTATGCTTCTTCATACTACAAAAACCGTGTGCAGCCTGAGCCTGCAGTCATATTCCTTTCTCCCCTACTTCTTGCTAATGTACAGAATTAGTGCTGAGCGCACCGAAACAATCAAACTCTGTTTTGGGTCGAACTCTGCTGAAAGTTTGGTTCGGCGTGAACTTACAACTAGGGCGGTTCGTCTCGGCTGAAGCCACTAACATTACTTCTTCTTCATCTTCTTCTTTCTCCTTCTTTTGTCCTTCTTCTTCTGTGTTATACATGATAATATAATCAGAGGTGGAATAGGAAAAATCGGGGCAAGAAACACTAACCTGATGTAGTACTTAATCAGAGGCAACACTGGTGTGAGCATTTGATAATATATAGTACTGTAGAAACGTTTTAGACAAGTCTCAAAAAATACAAAGTAAGAATGCTTTCAAAAATAGAAATGTTAATAGCTTATTTTTGTTAATTAACAAAATGCAAAGTGAATGAACAAAAGAAAAATCTAAATCAAATCAATAATTGGTGTGACCGCCCTTTGTCTTCAAAATAGCATTTATTCTTTTTCAGTTTTTGAAGGAACTCGGCAGGGAGGCTCTTCCAAACATCTTGGAGAACTAACCACAAATCTTCTGTGGATGTATACAAAGGGTCACTACAGTGGACACACAGAAGTAAAAAATTATTGCGCTACTTAGATTCCAGAGGGTATTGAAAGAACTTACTTCACTAGGGGAATTTGGAAAGACACCAATTCCCCCACCCCCACCCCAACCCCAAGATCCAGGTCTGCAGAAGATACTATGGATGGGTAGGCAGAAAAAGTCTTCATCCAAAACGTGTATTAGTAATACATATATATATATATATATATATATATATATATATAGATAGATATAGATAGATATACAAGCAATGCATTTCGGGGTGCTCTGGACCCCTTTCTCAAGCCTAATGTATAAAGATATTTGCATCTGGGGATGTAGGCTTACTCAAATCCTACTGTCTCCCATGTAATCCCAGACAAACTGGATGATATTGAGATCAGAACTCTGGGGACCATATCATCACTTCCAAGACTCCTTGTTCTTCCTTATGCTGGAGATAGTTCTTAATGATATTGGCTGTATGTTTGGGGTCGTTGTCCTGCTGCAGAATAAGTTTGGAGCCAATTAGACCCCTTCCAGTTTTGAAAAAAATCTTTCATTGCGACATTTTTTTCCACACCTGCCTAAAATGTTTGCATAACACTGTATTTCACTGGATAATCAGCTGCTGCATCTATTTAGAGTCCACCACCAGGCTTGCAGGGTTTCGGGTGTTCACTCAAAACATAGAAGGCACAAAATGTGGCCAAGTACAGGCTTCTTCTCAATAAATGTATGCACCACATAGGATGTTTATTGTTATGAAGAGACCCATATGGCCAAAGGTGGAGCATGTGGGTTCCATGCAGGAGTTGTCCTTTCTCAGGTTTGAGCCTAGGACCACAGCACTACAGGGCAACAATGCTAACCACTGAGCCACATTGACCTACTACCACCACCTTCTTCTTTTAAAAAGTTCAACCGAGAACTGCCTGAGTTTCGAGTTTGTGCTGAACTGAACTTTTAGCAAAGTTCAACCCCAAACAAGGTTCTACTGGTTCAGTTCAGTCAACACTAGATCTGGTCATTCTTTAAATGTCTCTAGCAGCACCTGTTCCTACAAAGACCCAGGCCTGATTTTACTGAAGACCCAGGCTTGATTTTTTCACCTCTGACAATATCACACTGCGGAGTGCTCTGAATTTTTGTAATTTTTTCTCGGCCCAATTTAGGTATTTGGATTTCATACTAGACAATGTGGACTTGCTAATCAAATTTTAACTAGATAGACTGTATTGACTCATTGCACATGTGGGGTTCCTTATCCAGATTTTGGATTAGGGATAAGTAGCTACAAGAGATACCAGAATCATTTATAAAAGGAGTAGAAGTTTGGACACAAAAATATTGAACCGGAGTAAGACAACCAGAAACTTGTGAAGTCAAAGTCTTAAACTACTGAAAAGATAAACCCATGTGAATATGAGGATGGTTAGATATTATGTGCATATACATCTGGTGATGTTAAGACCATGGACAACATTGAAACAAACATTTTTGAATTTGTGGAATGAGAATGTACAAGGTGCAAAAGTCATATGTTGTTGCATTGGGACCTGTTGCAATAAAGATGCCCATCCATATTCGTAAGATTGGCAACCATGTAAATGAAGAATTGTACCATCCACATAGACTGGAAGGAAGGATCAGGGACACGTTTTAAAATAAAATGTAGGAAAAAATATAGTAAAATACACAAACTGTGAATGATTGGCCATACTCTGAAATTTTCAGTTCATGACTAGCCAAAAAAGAAAAATATAACATGCCCGATAACCTTCTCGGCATGTCTTGGTAGGTTAGTCATGGACCATCATGGAGATATGTAAACAGTGATGAGGCATTTCAGTCAATTTCTCTCTACTGTGTGCAGGCAGTTGTTAACTTGCAGTCTTAACAGGGTTTTTCTATGATAAAAAGTTACTTTCTGATGGCTGGAGGATTGTCTGTTAAGTTGATGACAGCTTTAACAGGGACTATAAGGATATGGAATGAAGCATGGCACCTGTGTTACTATAGTTTACACATTGTTCTCTTACTGTAGCCATCTCCAGAAGAGAGCACTCGCAATAAATGATGGGGATTGCCAGCTGTCATGAAAATTGAGGCTTTGACTATCACAAGAAAAATATGTTTTTCTTTAAGATGTTCATTGCTCTATTTATCAGGCTGTTGCTAAGGAACACATTTAAATGGTTCCTTCTTTCCGAAAATCTACCCTAGGAATCATTATTTAGGTCATAGAACTGCCAAGTGCTCTGTATCTGTGGCAACACCTGTTGAGCTGGTTGCTGAAGGAAAAAGTAAGACGACAAGAGACCGCTCCAAGCTTGCCAACGACTATGGGAAGCCGTATCCTTGTTATGGAGAGATATGTGGAGCTGTCTGGATCTGTTTCAATAAGCTTGGTGTCTGTTGTCTGCCAGCCAACAAATGCATGATAAACGTCTGTTTAAGTACTTTTGCACGGAACAAAACCTTCTTAAACGTGAGGCAAGACATTTTTTTTTAAAATCATGGCCAACATTTCTGAATTTCATAGTGCGCTTTGGAAAATGTGATTACATTTGTAATATGTGTTACCTAATCCCCATTCTCTCCAGGATCAAAATACAAATATCTGTATTAATACTAAAGTTTTTGGGCACGTTTTCAGAAGCCGGAACAAAGTGATATTTTAATTACCATTTCAATTTTTTCCTTAAGAGCTGTGATAAATGAGTTGCTTAAAGGAGATCTCTTACCTACATACTACTTTAGATCAGAGAGGACTGTTGCATCCAGGCAGAGAATAAATGGGAGGTGGCAAGTGTGCTGCTTCTGGAACTCTCATAGTCATGAATAGGGGGTTAGGGATCGGGGTACCATCGTTCTGAAAATATTATTTTAGTCTGAATTAGGAATACCCCTTTAAAAGAGATTTGGATCCTCATCCAAAAACATATACCTTGGTTCATTAGCTTCCTATGAAATTAGTCTTGGTGTAAGTGTGTCTAAAGGTGGACTCACACGGACGTATTTGCGATCGCAATACGAGATGCAGAGAATAGAACCCATTTCAATGAGTTCTCACACATTATGTACGTGTCAAAAAATATGTAACATGCTATATCTTTGTGTCCATTTGCGCACCAAAGACACCTAATAACTGCGTAATAGTGAAATATGCTGCACAATTTCATGGGAAATCGAACACATCTGATGCTAATTAGGCTGCACAGCCTTTTAAATCACAGAGCTGGTGTGTCCCGCGCCAATGTGAACAAAAAGTACACTTTAATGTACTAAAATGTGCTAAAAAAGACTCCATGTGTTTTTGCACATACACTCATTGAGCCGCATTGTAGATAGGGACTCATATGAACCAGTACGATCCATGTACAGTGTTTTAAAATATGTTGCACTATATAAGGGCTCCTTCAGACAAACGTATGCACAAATGCACGTATTTGCGCTATGAGCAAGGTTGATTTGTAGGCGTGTCTGCATATAGTACTGTACGTTTATGTGCACACAGGGCTGTTCATATGCTTGTGCAAAGCACCCACGCCCTGATTTAAATGGCCTAGTAAGGTCCAGATGCAACATAGTATGTGTTCTTTTTTTCACGGAATTACGCAGCTTTTTACGCATTTTTGTTTGGGCTGTGTGTGCATTTAGGGACCTTTGATGTGCAAATGTATACAAAATATAGCAGGTCCTATTTTTCTGCACATGCGAAAAATGCATGCACAAAATATGGAAAATGAGAGCAAACACATTGATGTCAATGGGTTCTATTCTCTGCGTGATGCGCACGCAATTTTTGCATGTGCAAATACATTCGACTGAAGGAGCCCTATGAAACAAGAAATAAAGAAAATACGTTTGCAAAAATATGTAATTAATATATGCTGTATGTGATATTTTTTAGTCTAAATGTATACAAATATACTGTAATAATGCATATAAACTATGAAATTAAGAAAGGTATGCTAAACATTCATGACAGTCTCTCAGTAACTTGTCATTTACTTGTCAATGAAGTCTCATGCCCTGAGAGATTTCAGGTGCGCACTAAGTAGTTATAGTCAATCTACATTCACTTGCAGCTGCAATATGCAGAACAAATGTGAATACTCATGCTTATCTATATTAGTTACAGCATTGGGAGCTTAAAGGCAAACATGACTAGCCAGACATATACAAAGGTGACAAAAGGTACTCGAGTTTGCAATTTTTGTGTGACATGTGTAGGAGTGTAGTACACAGAATGGCCTGTAGGTGGCTATAGACAGGCATTCTGGTATCAAAAGTGAGAGAAAACACCTGTGGGTGTGGCAGTAAACAACATAAAAGGGTCAGTTACTGTCACAGTCAGGCGAAGGGAAGTTGAAAGCTCAGCAGAGCTGAAAGAGCTGCAAGCCAGAGGTCTGTTAGGGACCAGTAAAGGTTCAAAGTCTGACAGGGAGAATGCCCCTGGACTCTCACCCTAATGGGGTATGGACAAATGAACTTTGTTGCTGTTATGGCCTTGTGTGCTGTATATGAAATAAATACTGGCAGGAGCCAGATTTAAATAGAATACAAGTCTCTGGAGCTTTTACATATGTGTGTTGCCCTTTTCTGGACAGAAAAGATGGTGATAAAGTAGGCGAATGACCCCAACTTAGCACACATACCTAGAATTACCATAATCGAGAGGAACTGTGTTTTTTGCATACATTATAGATAGATAGGTAGGTAGATAGGTATGTGAGGTGGTGGAGGAGCTCTCCACGCCTCTGTGAGAGAAACCATAGTGTCTGTTGAACACCATCATAACCCCCACTTCATTTTTTTAATTTACTTGACACATATTCATATGAATAGGACAATCAGAAGATTACAAGGCATAAAGGAAGAAATCTGCAATTGACCTTCGCTCACACTAACGTGTGGCCAGACTAAATCTGGACTTTGCTTTAAAAATTTACTCTACTTAGCAAATAGAACTTTTTATCATCTGTTTTATTTTATTTGATCTTCTATGTATATATTTAAGCATGTAAATCTTAGCTAAACTCAGGAATGCTTATGGATTACCAATTAAGGACCTCAGAGAGTTGGCAAACAGCGCATGACCAAGAGACCCAGAGACCAAAGTCACTGGACCTGCTAAGTTCAATAATAAAGAGGTGTGACAAGTTAAGTCAGGTGAGATTTTGTCTCACTCTCAATGTATTTGACTTAAAGGACTATACATTCTTTGGCTGGCAAACAAATAAATGGAATCATTTTCAATGTACACAAATGCAGTGTGTGAGACCTGTGATTCTCTGAGCAGCTTGTACTAACCCTGATTTGGCGCACAAGAATATACCTGTAGTGCTCCGTTGTGCTGACACCTCTACTAAAGAATGTGAGAGGCCGCAACTGTTCTGATGGGCACTTGCAATGCTGGACTCAAGCCTTGGTCCTCCCAGTGATACAGCTGGGATGGCAGCTCCACCCAATTCAACACTGGCCCCGAAGAATAAGGGGACAAATAGGGAAGATCATGCTTCCCTTAGTGAAGTAACTAGCACATTACCAGTCACTTTGTACTATAGATAGAGCCATTACAATAAGCACTAGTTGAGTCCCATTAAAGTTGTTGTGATGCATCAGAAAGAGTAGAAATAATGGACACACACCGGGCCACTGAATTGACGCAGAAAGGTAGTTCCATATGTGAGAAGTTGACTTGTGCTCCTGCAAGTGTAGTGTTGTAACCAAACTGCCATTGCGATGCAAACTCGCTCAAGCACTGACCTGTCCTTGCAAGCAAGCCTGAAGATGTTGAACTGTCAAGCAGAGCAAGTGTGTTTGCCATACATAGCTGCCACTGGCAAGAGACCATCTATATTGCTGATGCTAACAAGACGTGGACTGTGGCCTTTCGGGTGGTAAGCCCTGGTAAAGAGACTGTCCTGTGGTGGGTGCTATGCCCATCTATTAATATGTGTTAGCTGTTCTGGACTGAATCCTGTGAGCTTTCAGTGTTTGAAGTACCAGGCCTTTTTACAGGAGTATGAGTCTCTGTGGCTTTCCTTCGGGCTGAAGGTCATCTCCAGATAGCATGGAAATAAAATCACCGAAATAGGGTTCTAGTCAGGCGCGAAGATGATAAGGAGGCACCGGAGAAGAATGCAACTACATGCTACTGAGCTTTATTAAACAACTTCAACCAAAGTGGTAACAGTCAACTTTACCAGGCAGAGAAAATGATCACCAATCGCAGTGACAGTGGTCTCTTCTGGTCCTGAGCTTTCCATATGAGTGGAGCAAGCCTTTTTGTGCTCAATCTTCTCGTACAATCTTGTGACTTTTGCCACCATCTTGCCACGCTACCACAGTCTGCACAGTCCTAGAGGCAAGAAAACTTTTAGGGCTCATGTCCACGGGCAAAAGAAGAATTAAAATCCGCAGCAGATTTTAACTCTTCTCCTGCCCGCGGATCCGCACCCCATAGGGATGCATTGACCACCCGCAGGGTAGATAAATACCCGCGGATGGTCAATAAAAGTGATTTAAAAAAAAATGGAGCATGAAAAAATCTGGACCATGCTCCATTTTCGTGCGGGTCTCCCGCGGGGACGGCTCCCGCGGGCTTCTATTGAAGCCTATGGAAGCCGTCCGGATCCGCGGGAGACCTAAAATAGGAATTTAAAAGAATTTACTCATCCGGAGCGGGCGGGGAAGGTCTTCTCTTCCTTACGGCCGGATCTTTCTTGCTTCGGCTTGGCGGATGTGCCCGGCGCATGCGCGCGGCACGTCGGCGACGTGCCGCCGGCGTGACGAGTTCATCCACCGGCCGAAAAAGAAGATCCGGCCGTGAGGAAGAGAAGACTTTCCCCGCCCGCTCCGGATGAGTAAATTCTTTTAAATTCCTATTTTCAGCGCTCATGTCCGCAGGGCAGGAGGGACCCGCTGCAGATTCTCCATGTAGAATCCGTAGCGGGCCTGATTTTCCCCGTGGACATGAGGCCTAAATGAAACAGTCACAATCTTAAAACATGCTGAATAAAATCAGTATTACCACTATCACAATCCAGGAGCACTCATATCCCTCTTACAGTCTCCTATGCAGCATAATTTTACATACATGTGTCCAGTAAAGTTTTGGTTTTTGCAGCATAAAATTGTGTCTTGCCTCCATCAGTCCACTGCCGCACCATTTCACCTAGCCTGCATCTGATAGATTAGATCTATAGATATGAGATAGATAGAATATTGAACTGCTCCATTTTTCTCCCCTATATTTATACGCCCACATGGGTTTTCTTCCTTTGGGTAAAGATTTAGTTATCCTAGCCAAAAGACAGTGGCTTGTTGACTCCCCACCTGCGACCAGGCACTCGGGCACATACCCCAACTATAGGCTTGCCTCTGACAAAAATTTGAAAATCTCCAAACCAACTATTACAATTTACAATTTCCTTTTCCCACATCTCTGAAATATTGACTTAAACAAATGCTAATTATTTCGGGTGACTGAAAGCAGAGAAAAGAAATGAAGCAGGTAGTTTACTTAATCTTAGAAATAGCAGCAGTGGGAAATAGATTGGGTTGAGGGAAAGCGTGAAGAGAGGATTTCCATTAAAAGAAATAAGATGACCAGGGTTTTAGTAAAATCCAGATCTTAAACAGGAAGATCCAATTAAGAACATTGTAAACAGTCACCGACTAATATGCGTGCAAGCCCTAGTATAACTATGTCTGTCTACTGTCTCACCCAGTATAACCAAGAACATTTATGCCAAATGCAAATATTTTTGGATGTTTTTAGTGCTCTCATTTGGCCCATTCTATTTCTTTTCTACCTCAGAATGACTATATAACTATGTTGTTTTAGGCTAATATCTTCCAACCTGCTCTCTGCTAATAAGTCTTTTATGTTCCAGTGGACAAGTCAATCTGTTCCACTTTTAGATTCTTTAGGCTGGGATTAGTATCCGAATGCTACACTTATTTCAAGGTTACCTGCAGGTGCGGGTCAAAGGCCCAGCAGTCATCCTTCAAAGAAGGTTTTGAAGAGTCCTGTTTTAATCTGTCCTCGTAGACAATAGAGTTGTTTTACACAAATTCTTTCTTCTATGCTCATGTTGTACAGTCTTCACCAGCTGTGCTTCAGTCAGGGGAACTATGTGACTGCTGAATGTTTTCTTAAATGCATCTCCGTAAGCACATGGGAAACATCTCTTGAATGTGAGCAATACTGAAAGGAGCGCCAAACCTAAAGTAGCAAGATTACAAACTTAAAGCACATGCAAAGAATGGCTAATATCAATCACTCATATGAATCTATAGGGGGACCTATACCCTGTCCCGACTTGTCTATTTTAGTAAATACTTGCATTCATCATAAAATAACAATTCTGGAGCAACTTTTCTTAGTGCTCTGCATTGTTCTGTTCCTTTGTTATTGCTCCTGGAAATGTGTAAATATATTAACAACTGGGTGTTGCTAGTCAGGGGGCATGTGCCTACATAATCTGAGATCCTGCAATCAGTGCTGACAATGCCAGACAGAGTAGCAGGATGGAAAATGGCAACGCCCAATTGCCAATTTATTATACATTTTACAGAGGAATAGAAGAATAATAGAATAACACAGAGTTTTAAGGAAATATGCTCAAAAAATGTTATTTCATGGAGAGTGCAAGAATTTATTAAAACCAACATGTCAGGAAAAGTGACAAGTCCTCTTTAAAGATGATGGGCTAGATATGTTCTTGACTTCCTGTTAGTCATCCCAGGAATGAGTCTGACTACCCCCTCCCACCCCCACAAAAAAAAGAAAAATAAATAAATCTAATTCTAAAACTATTAACTTGTACATATTTATGATTTCTAATTATTGTTGCTCCAATGCATCTAAAAAAGAAGCAACTTTGCAGATAGTCTTTATTAGAAATATCTTGCCGTCTGGAGTATAAAGCTCTTATGCAGACCTATACGTTTCCATGGTTACAGACTACAAACAAACCCTGTGTTGTTTGGTCTAGCAATTATAATCCATTCTATATTTCTCCTATTCCTTACAAACATTCAGTACATGCAGTAGGTTCCTACAATAATGAACATACCCACTAAAGAGACCTATCAGGGGGATTTAGGCCCCCAAACTGGCACCAACTTGTTATCTAAGATAGTAACATATTGAGATGATGTTCTTGTATTTTTTAGTTGATCCAGCATAACATAAAAAATTACTTTGAAAACAACGTGCTCTACATTCTACAAATGAACCTCACTGGTTTGGCTAGGGGTGAGCCACATTTATTTGTCTTCTGTACTGCTCATATCTGTAGGAAATGACCTGTAAGGAGTCATGGTGGTGGAACAGCTTCTTTAAAGAATCAAGTTGACCATTACCATGACTAATCTCCCACAGGCTGGAATATGTTGCAATAAGTCCCATTCAGCGGCATCTGACGTATGCACAGCGAAGGGAGGTGTACTGGCATCTACTTCGCTTGGAGCTCCAAGCACTTAACTCCCTAGGTCATTTGAATATACTTAGTGTTGTTTTCAAAGCTCTTTTTAGGGTCACTATTACTGTGTATGGGTCAAATAATAAGCACCACTACTGTGGGGAGTAACTGATGGGCACTTTTACTGTGGGGGGTAACTGATTGGCACTTTTACTGTGGGGGGTCACTAACAGGCACTACTATTGTGAGAAAATACAAAGGGTGCGGCTTAGTATAAATTGGGTGGCCCCAAAATTTTCTGCAATGCTCTGCATACAACAAGGTTTTTTACTGTTTTCATTTTGCAAAAGTTGGGGTGTGTGATCTGACTGTGGCTTTTTTTTTTTTTTAAAAAGAAGGCCTGGCAAAATAATTGTCACAAAGGGGTGGGGCATCATAATTGAATTGCTATGTACTGTAGACAGATTTAATCTAGCCCTGGTTATGCTGCATCAACAAGAGTATACAAGAGCATCATTATCAACTTGATACATTACTGGATAACAAGTTGGTGGCAGTTTGAGGTTCTAAATCCTCCTCACAAGTTCCCTTTAAGCATGATAACAACATTTTTATTTTTACCCAGTGCTGAAAATAAAGTTTATATTGACTTCAAATGACCTCCATTGTCATTATTTCTCTCAGGCAGAAATAAAACTCCAGCAAGTAATGGTCTATAGGAAATAACATTCAATCAATCAACCAAGAAATAAATGCTTGAGAACAATGACTGCAAACCGCGATACAGTTCAATAAGAGAGAAAAAATATTTAGTTATTTCTAATATAAAAAAAATAGATTTTAGATTGTACCTGTTATTTGTCCATCTAATATATACACATCTTAGCCTGATGTAGACAGGTTTGTTAGCAAAACAACTCTGCCCTTGTGTGTATGCATTATGTAACTACATGCTATCCCTTACACTCATCATCACCATAGCATCTACAGGGTGGCCATGGAAAAGTACGCCACACCACACTCTTAGGAAAGCTGTCTAAAAGAAAATCTGTCTTTGTTGCCCAAGTATGCATTATGTAACTGCTCACCGTGCCTCACACAAGCTCATCATCACCATAGCATCTACAGAAGGGCCATGGAAAAGTAGCCTGGCATTACACTCTTGTGACAGCAGTCTAAAAGAAAACGTGTCTTTGCTACCTATAGCAACTAATCACAGCCCAGCTTTCATTTTTTATACTGCTGAGGTAAAATGAAAGCTGCTCTGTGATTGGTTGCTACAGGCAACAAAGATTTTCTTTCAGAAGGATTTGGTGCCGGGCTAATTTTTCATGGCCTACCCCGTACAACAAACTTTACTGGAATGTTGTTTACTGGAAAATATTTAAATTAAATGTGCTAAGAATAAAAGAAAAGCCTGAGGTGACTTTTAAAAAGTTCTACAAAAGTCTACACAAATAGGCTAGTGGGGTGACACACAAAGGGACTTGCAGGTTGGTTTGTCCTGAGTATTTTGTGTATTCGAAATAGCTGACACCTTTGTATTACAAATATTATTTACAATTCCACTGAATAATTTTCTGGAGCCTGGATTTTTATATGTATAAAGATACTATATACTACTAGTAATATATAAATGTTGTGGCAATGCAGTAGGAAGAGTGGCCTGCAGAGGGTCTAGACTGGTATCATGAGACCTGATAGGAGAAGGTTAAAGGGGTTGTCCCGCGCCGAAACGGGTTTTTTTTTTTTTCAACCCCCCCCCCGTTCGGCGCGAGACAACCCCGATGCAGGGAGGTAAAGAAAGCTCACCGGAGCGCTTACCTTAATCCCCGCGCTCCGGTGACTTCTCTACTCACCGCTGAAGATGGCCTCTTCCTCCGTGGACCGCAGCTCTTCTGTGCGGTCCACTGCCGATTCCAGCCTCCTGATTGGCTGGAATCGGCACGTGACGGGGCGGAGCTACACGGAGCTACACGGAGCCCCATAGAAGACTGCAGAAGACCCGGACTGCGCAAGCGCGGCTAATTTGGCCATCGGAGGCCAAAAATTAGTCGGCTCCATGGAGACGAGGACGCTAGCAACGGAGCAGGTAAGTATAAAACTTTTTATAACTTCTGTATGGCTCATAATTAATGCACAATGTATATTACAAAGTGCATTATTATGGCCATACAGAAGTGTATAACCCCACTTGCTGCCTCGGGACATCTCCTTTAATACCTATGAGTGTGGCAGGAAGCAACATAAAAGTCTTAGTTCCTGACACACTCAGGAGAAAGTGATAGCTTAGTGAAACTGGAAGGGTTGAAAACCTAAGGTCCAGTGTGGACCAGTTCTGGGACTATCACCAGTCAATCAGAGGGAAATGCTCTCTAGACACCCTGGGCGGGTTAGTGACGGGGACACTGTGGGTTTGTGAACCCTAGATAATGGACTGTGTGATATGCTGTGTATGCTGTACAAGTTCATTGCTGCGGAATAAAACTGACAGGCACCAGCTTTAAAAGAAATGCTGTCTCCTGAGCCATCTCTAGGCACATAGTGCCTATTCTGGTCCAAGAGGTTGGCCATCTGCAGGCAAGTGAACCCCACTTGCCAATATATATATATATATATATATATATATATATATATAAAATTATATGTGTCCACATTAGTGACTACATAAGGTTATGTGGCCATGAGCTGAGTACATTTAGCGCCATTCGCTCATCTTTCAGGTAGAGAGTCTGCAACAAACAAGGGTGGCATACAGCTCATCTAAATATGGTGTAAGACAGGAATTTAGGTTAAGGATTGTAGTGGATTAGAAATGGGGGTTTTTGTTTAAAGAAATTCTGCCACTCTTGTCCCTAGGCTGGATCTGGTATTGCAATTCAGTCCTGTTTATTTGAATGCAGCTGAGCTGCAATACCAGATAAGCTAATAAAGAAGAGTATTGCTCTTAGAAAAAACAGTTCTCTCATACAATCTATTCACTGGTTTTAATTTGAAAGCACTATAAATAATGTCACATAAAGGTCCACTGCACAGATGACTAGAGACATACATCCACTTATCTACACCTGACTATAAGAGCTCACCTACATGCACTGCATCTAATGGATGTGAACTCTGCAATGATTATAGTCTGAATCCACTAATTTATCAAATCTTACTTGTTGAAAATAAAACAAAATCACTCTGATCCTAATCTCCTAAAAAAGCTTTTGTGCCACTTTAAAGCTTATCTGCAAGTGTTCTCTTTTATGTTAATTGCTTTCATATTTGGACATGACAAAGAATGAAGATATTTTTTGCTTTACTAATGATTAAGAATGAAAATAAAATCATTGTCATTGAGTAAAGCTGTAGTCTGAAGAAGCAAGTGAATTACCTCATTAGAAAATAGAAATGGGTTTCCCCACTATAAGTATTACTAGGATATTCACTGGGATCCCAAAGTTGCCTAGAATGAAAGGTATGTAGTGGCTGATGGTGCTCAGCTCTATTCCAGCACAACTGTGAACTCAGCACTGTGCCAGGACTACAACATAGCCCCATTGACTTTAATAGAACAGGTGTCTTGGGTCTAGAATGGTGTTGTGGCATTGGCTCCAGCCCACATGACATACCATGGCAGAGGCTGTTCATTGTCTTTTGGCACTGGTCTACAAGGAGTTAATTACTCCTTGCTGTTAAGTGGTTCATTGGCTGCCTGAGAATTATTTGATTATTTAAACCAACTCCTCTGAACAGAAGATGCTGGTTATACTCTCTGTTTAGTTGGTATTTCTGGTTCTGGTGTTCAGCTACCTACCCGTCCGCTCCGGATTCCGCAATGCAAATATGCCTGTGTGGAGGTGGCCTTAAAGGATGCAACCTGAACTTAATAGATCTGTCAAAAAGATGGATGGTCAGCTTCAGTTCCATCAGTTAGCATCTATTTTGATTAGTTTTTAAAGGATGTGTTCTTTTTTTTTACTTGATTGAAATGTAGCTCTATTTTACAAATGAACCTGCGCACTTGTATTGAACAGATCTATTGAAACAAACACAAACTGAGTACTTTCCATTTGTACCCATCCCTCATAAAGTACAAGGGGGTGCTGCTAAGTATTGAGCCTTACCAAGAAAAAATTGAGCTAGGAAGCTGAAACTGCCGCACTATTCTACATGTTCCCCCAGGATGTCGATGCCCCTGTGGACGTCTCCTGCAACTTTTTAAGTCCCAGCAAATAGAATTCCTCCGACTGCTGGTCAGACCGCTCATTTGCAGCATTAGTTGTCTCCAAAACACTCCCAAACCGCTGTCCCATTAGGTGTTTTTTAAGATTGGAGAACAGATGATAGTCAGACGGAGCCAGGTCTGGTGAATAGGGTGGATGGGGCATCAGCTGAAAGCCTAAGGAGGTCATTTTTGTAATACTGGCCCCTGCAGTGTGTGACGGGCATTGTCAGGCAACAGGATGACACTTTTACAGAGCTTTCCTCAACGTTTTTCCTTAATATTTTGCCTCAGCTTTGTCAATAACGAACAGTAATATGTTGAATTGATGGTTGAACCCTTTGGGAGGTCCACTAGCAGAACTTCCTTCTTATCCCAAAAAATGGTTGCAATTTGCTTCTGCGACGACATTTGCACGCGGAACGTCTTTGGCCTGGGGGAACCCCTGTGCCTCCATTCCTTAGACTGTTCCTTTGTCTCTGGACCATAACCGTAGATCCACGTCTCATCACCAGTCACCAGTTTGTCCAGGAAATCTGACTAATTTCTTGCAAAATGTTCCAAAACAGCCACTGATGTCTCCGCACAACTCCTGTTCTGTTTGGTTGTCAGGATCCACTTGGCTGTAAGCTTTCTCATTCCCAAATCATTGTGGATAAAAGCACCAACTCTCTGACGTGATCCCCAGATATGTAGCAATATTTCTGGCTGCTATTCGTCTGTCCTCCATGATCATGTCATGGATGGCTTTCACATTTGCAGGCAAGAAGATGGAGACAGGCACCTTTCCTTTGGAGAAACAGGATGTTGATTATGTCCTATGCTCTTCCACACTGAACGTCTTTGGAGATGCTGCCATGTTCACTTTGGACCAGAAAAAAAGATAAGTTAAAATCCTAGGTAGTTGATTTTTGCATCATTGAATATAGACAAATATACAAGTACAGCCTGCAATTTACAGCTTCCTAGCTCAATTTGTTCTGGGTAAGGCTCACTACTTATCGGCACCCCCTCGTACACAGTAAAAAAAACAGAGCAGAAAGGGCTATTCCAACAGTTTTCTTGTTCCCCCATCAAAAAAAACTAAAACTCGGTGGAACACAAGCAAATGGAAACAAAATAAGGCTACATTCATATTTTGGTTTTGCCTTTCAATCATAATTCCGTCTCTGTGTTTTGTTTTCTAAGCATAGAAAAAGAATTAAAACTCAAATAAACTGAAATAAACTGCAGTCTGCAGTGTTATTTGTTAAAAAAAATGGAAACAGAACGCAAGCGAATAGAAAACTTTTCATTTCCTTCCGTTTTTATGAAAACCCATTGAAATCAATGGGGAAAAAAAGCCAGATCAAATTTTCATGTGAGTGTGATGCAATTTTTATATTTCCTTTTGAAAAAACATGCGATTTTTACACGCATGAACATTGCATGTGCAGAGATGCGATGCAATGCCTTTTGTTGGCAAAACGTATCGCACAGAAAATCGTATATTTGCAATCGCAGTAGCGGTCGGAGTTATTGCGCTCAACTATGCAAATCTGGCCTTTTATGTGGACTGGTATTTTAACCTCCATTGTCTTAAATGTGGAAATAAGGTTCTGTAATAGGATTTGTGCAGTCACTTTCTAATTGAATAGACTACATGTAAAATGTTGCAGGAACCCAGCGCCATATTTCATCTACCTCAGAAACAAATATAATTATATTAGAATTTGTGTTTTTCCCTTTGTGCATCTGCTGAGTAGAAATGAAACAGCCGGATATTTACTGATAGCTCTTGGCACCGTTCCATATAAACACTTTTGCAATAATTCCGTAAGAATACGACACCGGAGGAGTTACATGATTTCTATTCATGTGTTTATATATCTTCAGTAAAGGACATTTTAGATTGGAATTTTCTTTTTCTTCATATTTAATTGTGAAGACAGATCTGTGAGTCGAGGGGAGTTCGCTTTCAGGGTTTATTTACACCTGCTTAATATGACTCCATGCAGAAGCTGGATATTGGAGACAGGATAACATCTCATCGGGAGATGCGGGAAAACCTCTCCCAAATTCTTTATTTTTACCCCAGATTCAGAGGAGCGTATTGTAGCTCCATATTTGATCCCTGTTTTAGAGACCGCGATATGTGCTCTTGTAAAAATATGTATCCATTTAGATGACCGTATTTTTACGGCAGTTTTTTTTTAAGCGGGATAAGCTATTTTTTGCATTTTAGTCTTTGTATTGCTATTTTTTCTATTGGGCAAATACTGATCAGTATTTTACCATTAGCAAAAAATATACAGAGGCAAATGTTGGGGAAAATGCATAATGGGGCAGGACGAAACCACTGATTTCAATGGTTTCGTTTTACTATCGGGATTCTCGACTGTTAATTTTATGGAAGAGAAAGGATAGGACTTAGGTTCCCTGCATGTAGTGAATACAACGTGCGGGAAAGATAGGGCGGGACCTATCTTCCCGCTATTTTGTTTCAAACTCCTGTACCATGACGGGGAGTTTGAATGTCCGAAGAAGAAAATAAACCTTGTTCATGCCCAACTTCTCTCCATACTGGTGAGCGTAGCTGCTCATTCGGCCGTACGAAGCCGCCCTTATAATGTCGTCTGGAACACATCCATAATACAGATCCGTATTTCCATACTCTTGTCTGAAACTGGCCTTAGCACTTCTTTGCACGACCATATGCGCAAATACGCTTGCCTCAGTGCAACATATTTGTGCATGAATGAGTCATTTTTGCACGCTTATCGATGCATATTTACAGGTACATGTAAAATACCCTGCCCTGATTTCAAAGGCTATTTACGTTAATGAGGTCCAGATGTGTTCTTTTCCCTATGGTTTTACACAGCATATTGCGCATTTTTGCGTGTGTTGACTGCATATTTACAGATCTGTGAATCAACATAATGAAATTGGAGGGTATTTAAGGCCATGCTCAGTTCCGACACATATACATAGAGATAGGCTAGAATTACACACTTTATTGAAGTGTTGAAAATATAAAAAGATTGCAAAATCAGTTTTTGGCACTTTTTTGGATGACTTGCCATTGCATTTAAAAATATTATCTAGCATAGGTAACGCATTTTCCTAAACCCTAAGGCCCCCTGTCCATGGACGTGATTCAGCCGGCGATATATCGCCGGCGAATCACGCTGTCTGAAGCTTTCCATAGTATTGCTATAGAAAGTGGCGTCCCCGTGTCCATGAGCAGAGAATCATTGTGATTCTCCGCTCGTGGACGGCAATTCGCAGCATGCTGTGAAATGCCGCGATTCTCCGCGGTCAGCCTATCTGTCAGATAGGCTGACCAGCGGAGATTCATCTGCCTGCTCCTGCTATCGGGCAGCGGCTCCTGCTATCGGGCGCAACGCCCGTGGACAGGGGGCCTATTGTGGAATATCTGAGTTAACTGAGGGGCCCCTCTGTTTAGGCTTCTGATCTCTCAGCCAAAGGGTAGTGGCTACAGAGAGTATTTTCCTCTGTAAATTACCTATGCCTTTCTGCACTACACAAACAACAGATTGATTTCAATGGACAATATATAATATTTAATTTCCCCTGTGGTTGCACTGCAAAGAAATTGCACATTTACTACCAGGTTCCCGCACAGATTCAAACAAAAAAAAACATCACACATGTCTTGCCCACATTTATTATGTGTTTTAGACAGTTTTTGCAACTCACTAGAAAAGGAGGTGTTTAAAACTTGTTTAAAGGAAAAGCGGAGCAGTTGCCCATAGATGACGTCTGCCGCAGGAATGATGAGACAGGGGGCGTGTTCCAGACTACTTCAGATTGGGTACTGTAGCTAAACTATAGTCACTGATCACAGCTCTGTCCTAATAGAGCAAGATCTGAGGAAAAATAAGTAGCAGATCCGCTATAGGCGCTGACTAAGGCTAGAGGTTCAGTCGTTAAACCGGCTTTTACTACCACCCAAAAGCCAGGCAGTTGAGCGGAAAGTGGGCGGACCCGATTATAGTCAATGGGATCTGCCCGCCACTGTTTGGTTTTATCCAGAGATGGAACCATTCGGCCGCAGGGATTCCCCAAATGGCACAGGAAAGCTGAATCTCCAACGCAGATGTGAAAGCAGCCTTATATTTCAGTTCTGAACTCCTAACTGGAGGATTGCTTTAAATTACCTTCTTTTTTATTTTGTACTCTTTATTATTATTACTACACTAATTATCATTGTTATCATTGTCGTTATCATTCACCTCTGCAATAATCATAATAAACATAGCATTAACCTACAAAATCACAGGTCAATGAGGGGTTAAGTGTCCAATGGACTGCTTGAAGACATAACATCCTATGTTTGGAGCTCATTTTCTTGAAGGTGATAGCATTTAGAACATGACTGACATTTTTACTGCTCTGACCAGACATAAAATGATTAAAGAAATAAGAAAGCTTGTGACCGGTGACTTCTTATTCCTGGGGCAAGTTGCCCCAGACAGTTAATGGGTTAGACATCTATTAGCACTGCTTACAAAATAACTGCTGAAAATGTTGCTTGCAGCAATGACTTTGTGCTTCATGATGCAAATCCTGTTTTCAGCTTGGCAAAGTTGTCTCACTTACCAGAAATTGTGAGTTTTAAAAAGGTATAGAAGTTTTTATGGAGCCAAAGGCAAGATGGTCGACTGAGATTTTGGATCAGCACAGAAAATTGTATATGTTATTTCTGTAGTACAAGATATTTGTGGCTCATGATTAATAGAAGTGGACAGAATATTTTTTTAGGGAAAAAAACCTTGTTAGAATTTAATCAATCCAAGTTGTCAGTGTTTACGAGTGGAAACATTTTCAGGCAACCATAAAAGGGACGCCATTCACAATGTACTGGCATTGTAATGGAGGCCAGCATTTATTATGGTGGTTGTGGGAAATAGGAATGACAATTTGGAGATTTGGAGTGGTTTTTAGGTAACACAATTATTTTAAAAACTTTAAATAATATATCAGAAAAATATATTCCAGTACTCCAATATAACAAAATTAGATGAAAATTACATGGAACAAAAAATACCTGTTACGTTCGTGTGGGCAACTTAGCACCGGGCCCACACGAACGTGTCCCGAATGGACACGTTTAGGGAAACACAAGGTGAACTTCCACAGATTTACACCTCTCCCTATCTTCTATTAGGTTTAGTGACACAGACCTACCTAAGCGGGGACATCGCCTCTATAAAGGGTGGCCTAGCGGTCTTTGGATCTGGGCCCTTGCTGCTCCTAGGAACTACGCACTCAGGATAGGACACATAAACATGCCACCATGACTGGGACAACAGGACAGAGTAAGCTGACACACAGAGTTGGAATCACGCCATACAGCAGCAAACACTAGTAGCAGATGAAGCTATAAATACTAGGTTATAGTTGATATTTTGATCAAAATATGGAAGCTAGTGGGCCACGTCATGGCTCTTGGCTATACAGATAGTTTCTACACTAACCAGGAGACCAGACAGGAGACCATACACAGTTCACACCGCAGGCTGCAACAGCACCTTTCATCCAGCCACCACACATACAACCTGTTCACACCACAAACAGAGACAGAATTAGCACTGAACAGGACTGCTCACACCAGACTACAACAGGTAATACATACAACATGGACTCCACCCAGAGCTCACATGCACACAGATGAAACTTCACAGCAAGTCTAAAAGTGTCCTCATACCAGGGGGGTTGACAGTCAGCCACCATGCTGACATAGGGAACTATGTCAGGGATCCACCATCTGAGACATAAGATGTTTGGAGGCCGCACCTGTCAGGGGAAGGGAAGAGGGGGTTTGCATATGAAGCAGACAAGTACTACAGGTGTCCAAACCATCCTTGGGAAGCAGAGAGACACAACAGACCTACATGCAAACACAGCTCTGAGTGGGCACAAAACAGAGATATCCAAACACTACAAAGACCAGCATCAACTACTGAGAGATGCTGTTTTTTATGTGCTGCAGACTAAAGGAGATTGGCTACTGGAGAATACCACACCCAGCCAGCTCAATTAACCCCAACCTGTGAAGGTGTGCTCCTGGAACCCAGTAGAACAACAGGTCCCAGATGCACAACCTAACAATACCCCCCTTTAATGTAGATAAATGGTTAGTCATTGGCTCACTTATGGCTAATATACTTTTTTAAACTCTTTTTTGTAACCACTTGTTAAAACACCATGAATTTCAAGCATTTTTCATGGTGCTTTTTTATTATTTTTTTTTATTATAAAACATTTTAAAGGGCCACTAACTTTTCAAACAATGTATGCTCATCTAATAGTCTGCTTATGTCTCATCGTTAAAAATGTTTTGATTTTACCACTATAACTGAAGGCTGAAGTGACTGCTACTAGAGGTCTCACTTCCAACTTCTCTGCAATCCACTGCCTGTTGTTGGGTATTGAGCTCTTGTAGTAACTGGGATTCTGGGACATTTTCTTAGCTTTGGAGAGGCTATCTTCACAGGCTGCTCCCCTGCATTCACAGGCTGACAAAGCTGCAGACACTGTGTAAATGATCTCTACATTCTCTGCTCTTCTGCAGTTACAGAATATACGTGTGCAGGTGTACATAACTTTGAGTTCACTAACTGCAGCGTCTTGTTGGGTGGCCGTAGACACAAGGCACATGTTGAGGAGCTAGGAGGCTAGAGTGGTGACTTGTCACGGTGGCACTTACCAGGCTCCCTCCCGAAGCGACACACATAGCCTTGGCCAGAGCAGCGCTGCGCCTCTTCCGGACACTGCTAGGAGAGGGATGCCCAATAAACTGTAGAACAGGGATAGGAGATGTCACGGGTGACACCACCGTTCCGTTCCCCACCGGTATGACCCTCGGCGGTAAATAATAGAGCTGCAGACAAAAGTAAAGTACCACAAGTACCCGGGAACAGTCAGGGCCTGGCAAAACTTTACTTAACATTTGTTCCAGCAGATGGTACAATTTACACAAATTGGCAGTGCAGGAAAGGAAGCAGACTTGACAGTACCTCCACCGGACTTCAGGATGGCTGGATATGAAAAACAAATGCGTGTACCTCAATGCAGTGATCCCCTAGACGAGGACAGCTGCGTAGAAAAAATGTTCACGTAGCACATCTGCACTAGGCCTGGCTGTATGCACTTTCTCTTTGCTAACGCTCTCTCTCTCCCTCTCTCAAGGGACTCTCTCTGCCACGGTTGCTGTCACACAGGTAGTTGGGAACTGCTCTTCCTCCTCCATTCTTCACCACATAGGAGTTGAAGGTACCCCCATGTGGCTGACACTCTCAGGAACCCAGAAGAATCTCAGAAGAACTAACTTTCCCGCTCTTGCACACTCCTATTTATATTCTCACTCATACCACGTGACAAGACAAATTGATACGTTGCCAGCATCTCCCAGTCTCAAGCATATACTTAACTCCTCACTTGCTGCAGTTGTGCAATACACATAACAGAATGACAAGGCACTTTTGCACAGCACACCAACACAAGACATGACATGTATGACATAACTCCTGCCATGGTCCTGCAAAAGAAGGGCAAATATTCAGATATTGCCTTCTTGCTGATTGGACCAGAGACAGAGTAATGTAGCATGGAAAGTGAGGAAAAGGATGTACAGGACAGTGAACTACTGGCAGAATGCTAGGCTGGTGAGATAACCCCTGCCTGAAAGTGAAATGGAAACAGCAGGGCAACAGAAAGATGGGGAAGACCAGCTGAAAATCAGAACTTAAAACCATGAAACAGGGTGCAAACAGCAACAAATGAGAAAGTAAGGAGAACCTGGTAGATTTTAGAAAACGTGTTGAAAATTCAGGTACACTTGAAACCCATGTTTTTTATGTCCTATAGAAAAGCCTATGGGAAAAAACACCAGAAAAAACGCCTTCCTCAGAGTATGCTGTATGGAGCTAGCATGATCTCCCCATGCTTGCATGGATTTCCTGCTGTTTTCTCTCACACTTCAAAAATATACTGAGAAGTTAATTGGCTTCCTATGATATTGAGCCCAGTGGGTGTTGAGGATGAGCATCAATTTGACATCCACTGACTTCCCTGCTCTACAGCTCCCCACATAATAACAACTGGAATTTCCAGGTTGCAGTTAAAATACCTTGTTTGAGAAAAAGTGCATTTCAAATGATTGTTGTTGTATTTAGGGCCTAGAGGGCCCAGCAATTCTTTTCATAACTGCTGCTGTCATAACCATATGAAGGCTTGTTTTTTACAGGACAAGTTCTATTTTTAAATTGCACTATTTTGGGATTTATATTATATATATTGAAAACGTTTATTAACTTTCTTTTTAAGGGGAATGCAAAAAAACAGCAGGTCCATTATTGTATTTTTGGGTTTTGTTTTAATGGCATTCACCCTGCGGTATAAATGACATTTGAACTTTATTCTGTGAGTCACTATTAATGCAGGAATACCAAATTTATATTTTTTGTCATCTACTACCATTTGATTTTGTGTCACCATACTCTGAGAGTCAAAGTTTTTCTTTTTTTAATCATCAATGGAGCTTCACGAGGGATTTTTAGTCATTTTCTTTTTGGCTTATTTTGTAATATTACTGAACATTTTGCTTGACCTTTTTTTTTACATTTGTTTAGTCCCACTAAAAGTCCCAAACTTTACTGTAAGAACAGTGAGATTGTGGAACTCTCTGCCTGAGGAAGTGGTGATGGCAAAATCCATAGAGGAGTTTAAAAGGGGACTTGATGTCTTTCTAGAGCGGAAGGATATCACAGGATATAAATCTTAGGTTAATTGTTAATCCGGGTATACAGGCAGGTAGGAACTATTAGGGGTTGATCCAGTGATTAGTCTGATTGCCATTAGGGAATTTTCCCCCAAAAGGGCTAATTGGCTCCTGCCTCTAGAGGTTTTTTGCCTTCCTCTGGATCAACAACATAGGAGCATAAATAGGCTAAACCAGATGGACATTGTCTTCATTTGGCCTTGCATACTATGTTACTATGTTATTAGGCGACTTCACTACCCGATCCTTTGATTGCTTCAGTAATACATAGCATGATTTCTGTATTGAAGCATATTATGACTGTCAATGTAAAATTAATAGGCAGCCCATAAAACCCTGCCTTAGAAGTGTATAATAGGCTTTTACAGATAGCACACATTGGGGCCTTCTTTAGGCCCCTGGCTTGCATGTAAACCCATTGACACCCGTACTCGATTGACAGAGAAACTCCCCATATTCATATTAAACCACACGGATGCCGTGGTCCCTAATAACCCACATCTGAGGGGTTAAACAGCTGTGATTAGAATTATCACCAATCCTAGACATTGCAGCACAGTACATGGTGTTTGGTGCAAATGACATAGCATATTGCCAAGGGATCAAAGTAACATCTGGTCACAGCATTTTTGGTCTAAAAGATCATTATAAAAACCACAAATGAAAATGCCACAAAAATCACAATTAAGTACTACTTTTAAATTCTTCCTACAGTGTTTATGAATGATTTTGATATATTTCTACAGTGGAATGAGTTGCATTATTCAATAGCACCATTTTGGGATATATATCTTAGTATTTAACTTTTACAAGTTGTTCAGGGTCTAAATGCAAGTAACTTAGAAATTCCAATGTTGTTGTTCATTGTACAGTATACATTTTAACTTTAGCTTATAAGGATATCAAAAATGTATGTATTTTTTCATTCAATAAAAGCTTTTTTCATTGAAAATCTGTGTCTATTCTATATTTCTTATGGGGTTGCTGATAGAAGGCTAAAAGGATCTCCTCCCCTTGTTCACATCATTGACTGTGAAATCTAAGGGGTTAAAGGGCTGAGAGTGGAGTTTTCTTAAAATTTGCCCATTGCCATGGAAGGTTGGCTGTCATCCATCCATCCTCTGCCCTACGAGCTGACATTTATGGCAATAATCACCAGCTACTTGGTTCCAGTGCCATAAATGTATACTGTGTGAAGTCTAATAAACCTGGTGTCTCAGCCATGCTCTCCAATGAAGATCAGAAGACAGTAGAATAACATATCCAACTTCTTATTACATGAAGTAAAAGACAAGTTGGATATTTTATCCTACGGTCTTGTAATCTTCATTGAAGAGCAGCGCCGAGATACCAGTTTTTTTTAGCCTTCACACATTTACCTTGCCCGTTGGTGGGTCCATCCAGTTAGCAGCACCTCCATCACTTACTTTTTAGATTTTTTTTTGCAACCCCTTTTGAGGATTCGGAGTCCTTTGTCTGGGCCCTTGATATTATTGTGTTTGCTCCACCCCCATCCATTTTTCCCCTCCTTTCCGATCATAAATGTATGTTGGATGTCCTTTAGGGGGTTTGTTTATGCCAGCTTGATAAACAAGTTTAGGTTTACTGTACATACTAGTCATCAGAAACCTGTATCATGTATTAGCCAACACCAGTAAGATATCTTAGACCCCCAGGAATGTTACAAGAATGTTATTACTAATTTCTAAACCACCTCATGAAAATCTGTACAATATAGCATATGTAAAAAATTGCAAAAAGAGCTTAATTGGAGGTAGAGAGGATAGGGGAATTTTCTTATTTCTCTTGTGGGTACCAATTCACTTGGAAGCTCCCGCATTTGCTACTGGTGCGATTCATATGATGATTCATGTTGTTAAAATATATTGCAAAGTTGGCAAATTCATTCACCCAATGCCTTCTAATGGCTGAGTGAACACAAACATTAGCTGATCTTTGATACTCACCTTTCACTAGTCAAAATTTTCTCTCCTGGACAATGAGCCAACGGCAAAATGGTTGATGTTGCACTGGAACAATTTAAGCATCATTGATCCATATGGAGATGATATGAAGGTGTCCTTGATATGACTGAACCTGTACACACATTTTCTTCTCTCTCACAGAAAAGAAAAATTACAAACAACAAACTGCAAGCAGGCGAGCTGACCCCTTTAGTGGGATGCTTAAATATTCCTGTGCTGTGCCAAGGCTACATGTGCAAAGTAAATATTTTAATCCCTAATTAATCACTTTGGTTAAATTGGTAACACAGAACTCTGACAAAAATAATATGAAATTTCCTTCATGAATAATTGTTCAGCTCAGGGAATTGTGGGTAAAGTCAATAGTTTGACCTTCCGTCCCTTCAGATATGGAGCTTACAAGTTCTAATATATTTCAAACTTTTTCTTACTAAGTTTACCTCAAGGTCAGTGCCATTCATTTTTAGTAAATAGAAATGTGAATCTTACATGTACACTCATTGTCAAAAAAAAAAAAAGCACCTAGAAGGAGTTGTCGGAATCAAATGAAACTTTCTATGTGTGATTGTAACGTTGATATAAGTGAGTGGTTACAATATCAGGGCAAAAGGAGAATTTATTAATTTATTGTGGAAAGCTTAACACTTGAAGGGAGGCTCTAGTACCCTGTTGGGTCACCTCTGGCTTGGATGCAGGACATGATAATTGCAGGCATAGAGGCTCCAGTACCCTGTTGGGTCACCTCTAGCTTGGATACAAGATGTGATAAGGGCAGGCATGGAGGCTCTAGTACCCTCTTGTACCACCTCCAGCTTGGATACAAGATATGATACGGGTGGGCATGGAGGCTTTAGTACCCTGTCGTACCATCTCTAGCTTGGATACAAGATGTGATACAGGCGGGCATGGAGGCTCTAGTACCATATTGTACCTCCTCCAGCTTGAATACAAGATGTGATATGGGTGGGCATGGAGGCATACAGGTTTCGTATGCTATTCTGCAGCATATCAATCCACATCCAACTAAGCCTCTAAATCATGCAAACTCGTAGGCTGTCGAAGTTCGCCAGATGGTCTCATGCATGTTCTATTGGCAATAAATCTGGAGACTGGCAAGGCCATGGAAGTGTGACAATGTTGTAGAGGCATTCATGTGATACCCTTGCAGTGTATGGCCAAAAATTATCCTGCTGGAAAATGCCTCTTGGAAGCCCTGCCATGAGAGGCATCACACATGGCTGTAGGATATCCTGAACATATCGCTGAGCCGTCATTGTCTCTTTTTGAACCTTTGAGCTTTGCACTCTGCACTAAAGTCTTGCACAAAACTCCTGCTTGCCTTTTCTCCTGCGTTTTATGAAAGTCCACTGTGCCTGTCCCATCTGACACCACAATATTCTGCCGCCAGGAAAAGTAGTTCACACTAAAATCTTTTATAGTATTATAGGAATATCAATATGCTTCCATCACCATTTGTACATATTAATAAAATATTAATGTGAAAGAAACAAAGGGAAAATTGTTCCCATAGGATGGATTCAGCAATGGGACACACCCGTCCTATAACATATGTACCTAAAAAAATCTACGCCAGTTGTCATCTGGGGTAGCTATCTAGTATAATTTATGCCAGATTCTGATGTCAAAGATAGTTAAATCTTCAGAGCTGGGGAGACTACGCTTCCTCATGTTAAGCCACGGCCGTGAACTTGAAAAAGTTGCAAATTCTGTGTACAAGAAAGGCATAGGCAAAATTTGTGACTTTTTCATGCCATTAATGATGATGTCATTTATGATTGCCAGTTACAATGATGAATTTCCCCCTTAATTCTTGTATTCTATAAGATCCAGAAGTAAGAAGATATATTTATACAAGGGGTGGGGTATACCATGACACCAATCCATGGGAGCTCCTAAGTTGTCATGACTGGAAGGAGGCTCAGGATGGAGACCGCTTTAGGTGGAGCAGGACATCAACCCTAACTTGGCAACAAATGTAATTTTGAGCTTTTGTCTGGAGGTTTACAGATGCAAGCATTTCCCAAATTCCAGTAAATTCAATGTTTTGTGCGTTTAGATACATTATTGCTATGTGACACTGGAGTGTCTGCAACATAGTCATTTTTACTCTGAATATTGTAGTTTCCTCTTTTTGTATATCAAGGTCGAAACAGCGACCAAACATGTTGTTTTTCACTTTGGCTTATGTCAGGTATTGCTGGAAAGCAGTTGACCTAATATTTATGCCAGTTTTGTGGACTGTCAGAATCCACCTGGTGGACCATCTGCCATCTACCTACACAGCAACTATTTTGGCAATATTGCTAGTTTAATAATCATTCTACCTTGATACTATTGCCATGTCCAATGTGGGCATTCACACTGGAGCCTGACCTCACAGTAGATGCCAGTGTACACAAAAAAAATTATGTTATCTTTTCCCAAGCAAAGGAAAAAGAAACTATTTTTGGAAAAATATTAAGTTTGGTTTAATATAGTAATGCTAAGTGGATTGTTTTGTTTCATCTCAAAGGGTCTATAATAATGGAGGACGTGCAGTGCTAACATTACTAACATACTTGAAGGTACAGTTTGGTCTCTTATGGAGGGATATTGTTCGCCTATATGTATGAACAGATCCCTATTGGTGTGTTCCTGATCGGCGGATGGGCATATACAAACAAAGTGACTATATGACCATAATTTCAAGCCTTGGCCAACGGTGTCCATACTCTGAGGATATATCAGTAATAATATTTAGAGATGTTAAAGTCTGATAGGAATCTCCACTTTTAAATATCAGGTAATTTTTAAGTACGAAATTCCGGAATGATTAATTTCTTAGTATAAGGCCAAATTCACACAAGCATACAAAAACTTGTATTGCATCCACAGTTTAGTATGTCATGTGTATGCAGTTTATGCGCCCATTTTTTATTTCTCTAAGTCATCCTTTTTCCACCTCCACAAAAAAAAAACCCATAAAACTGAAACAGACCCCAATTCCTTTTTTACTGCATCTATTAGCAACACATCCATGAACTACAGACAGTACACAGATGCTGTCCATGTGCTGTCCATTTTTTTTTTGTGTCCCCATAGAATTGAATCAGCAAAATCTCATCCACAACCCAGATCAGAAAAGCGCATAATGCATTTTTTTCATGTGATTGACACAATGACTGCGAGTCCATGTGCTATCAGAGTCTAGTCAGCTGTAGGCGCAACTAGAATGAGGACTGAAAATATGGTCATGTGAATTAGCCCTAAAGGTCAAAGGTTCATGTTTCCAAAAAAGAACTCCAAATCCCCTGTATATAAATGATACAGTTCTGAGTTACATGATCCAGTTCTGGTTACCTTCAGGGATGAGAAACACTATCTTTTCTCCTTAGGGAGAACATCTAGATGGTGAGTGAGTAGACTCAAAAGGCCATTCATGCTCCTCTGGGTAATATGCAAATTAGGGAGATTGAATAATACCTCCACAGAGTCTAACTTTGGCTTGAAGGAATGCTGCCTTCCAATAGGTGGCCTTTTGCTGGTTACCTTCAGTTACTATTAGGAGAAGATTATCAAAACTCTGTGTAATATGAGCTTAGTGTGCAATAAGCTCATAAACTGACCCCTAGTGGTGACTGCAAGCAGACAGAATTTTATCATTTAGCTCTATTTTTATGCAAGTGATACAGAGCTGAAACAGTAGTCTGCTATAGGAATAAACAAAACAATTAATCAGCACAGAATGTTAGACTCAAAATGATGTATTTTTGAAATAGAGTATCCCAATGGCTCTGTACAAGCTCCTACAAGTCCATGTGCATCTACTCTACCTCCATATGTGTTATATGTACTATACTGTATGTGTATTTCATACAGATAAATCAATTAATTAAATTGTGGCACTCACTAAAGTCTTCTTTTGGACCCTTTATTGTTGACTAAAAACACATAGCTACAAAACAGAGCATGGGACCAAGGATAGTGACCCCCAAGCATGGCTGACAGCTGTTCTGCATTATCCATGCCTCATCTGAGCCCATACAAAAGCATGCAGTGCCATACAGTTTCATAGGGGAGAATACAATAATACAGTGCCACATGGAAGCAGCATATGGCAGTGTAAGAGGGTAGAACCCTGCCCCATTCCCCTTTTACTAAGGTTAAGCCCTGCTGCCCCAAAGCAGAGAATTGACCCAAACCTTCTAGGTGCCCCAGGATGGTGCACAATGCACAGGGCACAGTGCACACAGAATGGCTTTGCAGAAGAAAAATCTGGGCGCTGAACTGTCCCGCCTGCAGTCCAGACCTTTCACCAATAGAAAACATTTGGCGCATTATGAAACGAAAAATCAAATCTGGCAAAGATGACCCAGGACTGATGGGCAGCTAGAATCCTACCTCCGACAAGAATAGAATAACATTCCTCCCCCACAACTCCAGGCATTGGTCTCCTCACTTCCCAGATGTTTACAGACTGTTGTAAGAAGAGGGATGCTACACAATGGTAGACAAGGCCCTGTTCCAACTTTTGCGGGATGTGTTGCTGCCCTCAATTTCTAAATTAATTAATTTTTTTAATTAAATGGAAAAATGTCTCCCTTCCACCTTCTGATGTATGTTCTGTGTTCTATTATGAATAAAATATGGTTAGATGAGATTTCCAAATCATTTTTTTCTTTACATTTATTTACATTTTACACAGTGCCGAACTTTTTTTGGACTTGGGGTTGTACTACTATTCTTTTGCATTTCTTTGTTCAAAAATAAATACTGAATACTATTTTTGTAAGTCCATTTTCTTCATTGTATCCTGAAACATGCACCATGACCCACCACACATGACCACAGTACATGTCTGTGCATGAGTTTTAAAGGTGTTATGTAAAAACAATACTTTGGCACTCAATAATCCGGTCTCATGGTCAAAGATTTAAAAAAAGTTTATTTTTAAAAGGTACAAAGTGTTTTTAAGAGAGAAATAAAAGGAATCGTTTCTTGCTGAGTAGTAGAAAGAGAATCTACTCTCCACCCCGCGGTGCGGGGGTGGGGGGATACAAGGAAGAATTCTGGCTGACTACCAACAAGGACCACCTTACATATTAGGCTATTTCTGACTCATTAGCTTATGAGTTAATATAATTAACACATCCTTAGTCATACTGGATTCTTTTGGTTAGGAATAAATACTGGCGTTTGCAGATCTAAAAAAATGTTGAATTGTACATAGGAGATGAAAGACTTCTTCAAGGTCTAATACAAATGTTTATATTCCTAGAGCCTTATTATTGCAGGCATGAGCCTTATAGTGTTCAAGGCAAAATGTCAGCATGTATATAGAAATATCTCTTGAATATATTGGCAATTAACAAATAGAAAAACTGTTGTGATAATCAAAGGGGTTGTATATTTTGGACCATCCCTATTTGTTAGAAAGGTCTCTTATCAATAAGCTGATAATAAAGTGTCCCACTGGTAGCAATCAGCTGTGATCTGTGATGAAACCTGACAGTAAAGGACCATTTACACATAACGATTATCGCTCAAACGACCGAAAATGAGCGATTATCATTACATGTAAACACGGGCAACGTGCACTTTTCATCTGGACAATGATTTTAAGGTGAACTTAAAATCCATCATATATCTACTGAGAGGTAAAGCAAACACATTTATCTCTCAGTAGACCGCATGCTGTTATCTCCATGGGAGTCGGCAGATAACATTGTAATCTGCAGATAGCCTTGAGCAGAACAATGCTGCTGTGTGCACAGCTGGGCGTTTGATTAATCTTACGCTGAGCAAACAGCTCCTGGAGCCCCTTTTACATGCAAATGAAGATGATAAAGTGTTAATGGCCACTAATAGCCATTAACACTTTATGCAAATAGATCACAAAATCTTTCAATCGTTCAGTCCTTTGAAAGATTATCTTTGAGTGTAAATGGGCCTTAAGTGTTCAGTTTCCCAGTACTGCCACCACAGGAGAAATAAAGCATTACACATTTTATTGTACAATCTAATCAATGGCTTGTCTGCATAATGTAAGATGGAATGGGTCCTCCAGAGCAAAACGCTCTTGCTAAGCACGCTCTACTCTGGTCAATAGATGAAGCTCATGAACAGAGGACTCTTTCGATTAATTTAGAATTGTCTAATAAAGTAGATGATAACGGGGTTTCTAAAACAGTCATCACCTTTAACCGTGCACATCATTTGCTATAACTGGAGGCATGGAGTATAATAAATACTATTCTCCTTTGTTACACATGTGATTTCCAAGCATCATCTAAAGTCGGATTAACTAAACTCCGGTCTCTCGGAACATGTGATGGTTTTCTGATGCTTGGTATCAGGCTTAGTCACTTGTTTGAGCTTCACATTCATTTTTGAATTGGACAATTGTTGGATTTTTCTGTTGTTTCTAATTTTGTCTTGGGGTGGAAAAAATCCTAGAAAACAGAAGAGCTCCGTGGACAAAGGAACCTATTATCACATAACTAAGACGCTAAAGAAAATGGATTGAAATTAGCACTTGAAGGTTGTCAAGCAAATTAAGCAAATGTAAGCAATATGTGTTTTTCATAGCTTGCGTAATACATGTAAGGATTTTCTGACATAATTACACTTTTCACTGCTGCTTTGCATCTTATATTTTTCATTTACCCCCTGTGTTTCTAATAACTTACATAGTCATATACATAGAAAGGAGCAGAAGAAAACTCAGATTATCCCACACCCCAGCATGATGCTCAGCAGTTTTAAATTAGGCAGAGTTTATTGCTGTTTAGCATGTATATGGATGGCAAATGTATTTGCACACCCAAAAGACAAGGTGCAATAATTATTGTAGGGATAATGCATTAAGAATGATGGAATTATTACAATTCTACCTCAGTTTTCATAATAAAGTGTTAAACCATATTTTCACAATTTTAGATTTCTGCTTTGAAATGAAAAGAAACCCCGACAGGTCCCATTGATGATCAACCCTATGCTTTTACACAGGAGCGATCAACGCCAGAGATCATTCTGGGCCACTAGCCTTCATTTACAGGAAACAGGCCATCGTCCATAGATGATAGAATGATGCAATGGCTGACCAACGATGATATTTAGGTCTGCATTAAAAAGATCCCATCAGCGATTTATCACTGATCATTCTTTCACTAGGTGCACTCACATTGCAAATTGTTGTGCAAGCCACTCAATCTAATGAGTGATGAGAGAAAATCCTGCATGCATAACACGAAGAATAGAACCCATTGATTTCAATGAGTTCATTCTCTCTCCTATTTTTTGTGCCCGCTGTTGTCGTGGGGGCAAAAAAAGAGGACTTAGCTAAAATGCAACCAGTAGCCCCCACGACATGTTTTGGGAGGGCTGTTACAGACCCTTCCTTAGCCTGATGAAGCCTAGTTAGGTGAAACCTGTCAGGTGGGCTTGTGGTTACATTTTGTTCAGGACCTTACCGCTGCTCTGTATATACATGTAGGGGTTGTTGTGGGCGTTCAATACCTTCATATTCTAGCATGATAGGAGTCTACTTGGTGACCTCCCAAATTCTATACATTATGGCATAATCGATGATCCATGAATACTTTAGCCAATAGGAGCTGCTAGAGTCTTGTCATTTTAATATTTTCATAGGTGTTTTATTCCACTTATATAATAAAGGTTATGTTTGACTTTGGTGGGGGTCATAACCAACAGACTTCTAGTCGCTCTCTGGCAACTTTGTTTGTCTATTAGTTTAACCCCTTCATGACATGGCCTATTTTGGGCTTAAGGACGCAACAATTTCTGGCGGATTTTCTTCTCCGTTTATCAAAAGCCATAACTTTTTTATTTTTCCGTCGACGCGGCCGTATGAAGGCTTGTTTTTTGCGTGGCGAACTGTAGTTTTTATCGATGCCAATTTTAGGTACATAGACTATATTGTAAAATTATTATTTTTTTTTTAATGATAGCAGAGAGAGAAAACGCATCAATTCTGCCATAGATTTTTTAATATTTTTTTTACACCGTTAATCATGCAGCATAAATGAGACTTTCCATTTTTTCTGCATACCGGTACGGTTACAACGATACCAAAATTCTAACATTTTTTTTAGGTTTTCCCACTTTTCTGCAATAAAACCCCTTTTTTTTGGAAATCTTTTTTCTATTCTAAATTGCTGCATTCAAAGTCCCGTAACTTTTTAATTTTTTGATGTACGGAGCTCTATGAGGGCTTATTTTTTGCGAGACGAGCTGTAGATTTTATTGGTTCCATTTTGGCGTACATACGGCTTTTTTGATCACTTTTATTGCGTTTTTAGTGAGGCAAAATGCTAAAAATGAGCATTTTGCCTCAGTTTTTTTGCTTTTTTTTTAGCGTTTTTTTCCGTGCACAGTCAAAAGCATCTGCAACTTATTGTACGCATTGTTACGGACGCGACAATACCAAATATGTGGGGTTTTATTATTTTTTTTACCTTTTTTTATGCTAATCTGAGAAAAAGCATAAAAAATGGTTTTTTTACTCTTTTTTTTTACATTTTTTTAAATTCATTTTTTAAATCTTTCTTTTTTTTACACTGTTTGTGTCCCTCTGAGGGACTTTAACCACTGCCCTGATGATCGCTGTCATAAGGCATGGCAGAGCTACTGCTCTCCCATGCCTTATCGCTCATACAGCGATCTCAGGCATAGGCAATACATGACGCCAGTGTCTGACGTCCTGTTGCCATGGTGACAGGCCGGGCTCTCGCGATGACATCGCGAGTTCCGGCCGGAGACACAGAGGGAGCCGCGCTCCCGCTGTGAACTCTTTCCCTGCCGCGATCTAAGTAGATCAGAGAAGGGGTTAACAGTGGTGGGCGCATCTCCGATGTCCCCCCGCTGTTGCAGCGAGACGCCGGCTGTGACTGACAGCCAGCTCCCGCTGCGGGATAGCGCTGGATCATATGTGATCCCGCGCTATCTCCAGGACGTAAGTTTACGCCCTGTTGCGGGAAGTACCCCGCTCCCAGGACGTAAACTTACGCCCTGCAGCGGGAATGGGTTAATAGCCTGATAGGCAATTCTTGAAATATTTGCTTCATAGGATATTTCATCTCGGCACTTTTTGGCATTGAAAAGAATAAGGCTGAGCTACAAGTCTACACACTACCTGTGGACAGGAATGGAGTGGGTTTTGGAGCTGTTTTTGCATTCTGGGGTGCGTGCATCAAGTAGTGTGTGGTACAGTGACCACACTGGTGCATACACCCACAGGTTTCTCCCTATTCCTTTACAGGTGTGGCCTGCAGATGTCTTATAAGTGGGTGTAAGATGGGAGATACCTGACACTGTTCCCTTTATGCCAGCATGGAGACTGTCTTTTTTCCAGTTGGTGTGAGGATACTTGGACTATCTATGGTTTACCATCTGTATGCATGTGAGTTCTGGGTGGGGTTCCTGTTCTATGTGGTATGCATAACCCTGTGTGTTAGTGTGAACAGCGACATGTTTTGTATGTCTGTTCAGGTGGCCAGACATGTGCTCTATGTTCAGTCCTGTTCTGTGTATGCATGACCTTTTGTGAGATGCGAACTATCGTGTCCTGAGTTTTCTCTCCAGGTTCCTAACCAGGGATTGCCAGGTCCCAGATTAAGACAGTGGGGCCGTCCTTATAGTGACAATCACCTTGCTTTTAGTTGGGGGTTTCCCACTTTCCCTGATTAGTAAGGGACAGGTGTCCTTCCATCTTTACCTGAAGAGGTGTAATTGGTCCCTGCGAATGCTGTGAGAGTGTTTCAGATTTATTAGGACACTGTCTTGCGTCCGTGCTGAGGTGTGGTGCTTTAGTGCGCCGCATAGATATAACAACAGGGTTCTGAAAAACCTTCTACATTTTACTGGTTATAGATTCAGGTACACGGGATGACTTAGTGCCCAACAGCTGTCCCAGTGACTATCTCGCCTATCCTTCCATATAGGATCAATAGTCGTTTAGATAATGGAGGCAGAGCAGCTGGAGATCTCTTCTGCCTGCCCGCCTCCATTCGCTGTAAACAGGCAGTGGTTCATATTTTGAGCCACTCCTGTTTACATGGGCCGATAGTCACTTAGTTTTTAGTTCTGCTAAAAATCAAGCAACTCCGACAAGTAAGCCCTGTTGGTGGCTACGTGTACATGGGACAATTATCAGCTGAATTAGTTGTTTCCAGTGATAATCGTTCGATTTAAAGGTACCTTTACATGCAATCCACCCAAATGGTAATTGTGGAAGGCAAGGGGCCTCATTTATCAAAACAGTCTAAAACAAAAACTGTCCCGTTTGACCACAGCAACCAATAACAGTGCAGCCTTCATCTTACCAGAGCAGCGTAAGAAATAAAAGCTGAGCCCTGATTGCTTGCCAAAGATTTTGCTATGGATATTCCTAATGAAATTGACAATGGTAAGCAGTTTTTACATTGTATATTGTTCAGAGATTAGGCCATTTTTCACATTTTGGGATGGCACAACCTGACAAACATTCTCATGAATTTGTTGAACGTGAGCGTAATAGCCCTAAAATTAATCTGTGGCGTGCTCTTGCCAGAGTTGACGGGATTGGTCCATTTTTCTTTGCTCAAGGCTCTGTGACATCACAAAATTACCTCAACATATTGGAACTGTTTATAACACCACGGTTTAATAAGCATGTGATTTTCCAGTAAGATGGTGCTACTCCGCACTATTCCTTGATTCTTATGCAATTTAATGTTTCGAAACCCCACCATGACTTTTGGGACACAAACATGGAGACTTTGTCTTTCATTTCACACCTATATCATGTGTCTGTTCTGCATCATTCCAGCAACATAATCATCTGAAACCCCATCATGATTTTTGGGACTCACTGTATTGCAATCAAGATGGGACTATTCAGATACAATCCGTGGGAGGTGTCTTGCAGTAAGTATTCAATTTTTCTGCAGCACTGCTAATGAGAATTGTAAGAAAGCTATCATGAATGAGGCTTTCTCCTTCTCCATTAAATCAGAATTCTATTAAAGGGAATTTGGAAATCTCTTTTCCAAATCAGACATTCCCTTTAAGGCAAAAATTCACTTTGCCCTTAAAAGTCTAAACAAAAGAGGGGGACACTTTATATTAGTTGAAAATACCTTCATAGAGCATATGACATGAGGTTATCATTTGTTGACAATCCCTGGAATGATGAAGCCATCACTGGACTCCATCCTCGTTAATATACAAAGTACATCCCGGTATTAATAATTTTTAGCACTTTCTAATTAAGATGACTATTTTGATGGTTCCCAGCAGTGACCTGACGAAAACAAAAGCTTCACAAATCTCTTTTTTTTATTTTTTTGAAACACAACATTCCAATTAAATGAATATTATTTAGCAGGCGGCTGCTAGAAAGCCCCGAATGTGGTTATTTCTCTATAATCCCAGAAACAGAATATTCTATTTCCATTAATTACAGTTACAGTGAGTTTTAAACAGTTATTGTGTAACATTAGTAAGACAGTAATTAAAGTAATTGTGTTCCCTCATTAGAAATGGGCCATCTGCTTCTATCTGCCTCAATTCAAACGCAACGCTGATGGGAGAGGCGCTCTGTTCGTGCCTTCTTTCGATTCTCAAATAACTAGATTTTTTCCCCCATATCAGTTGAGTAATAGAAGATAAATAAGTGATAAAACTGTTCGGGTGCTGTTTTTTCTGATATTTGGCTGCTCTTTAAATGTGTTTGATGGGAAGGATCTTGGCTGTCCATTCAGTTACATAGGAGAGTTAGGCTGGGTTCATGCAAAGCAAACAATTACATTGCCTACAAATCCAAATGAAAATCCACAACAGAATCCAAATATGTTACATGCAGGTTTCGTGGCAGATTTTGGTGTGGATTTGGCAGCGGATTTCACTCATTGCATTGAAATTCATTATCATGAAGTTATCTCATATCTATTTAGCTAATACTCCTGTACCTATCTAGTAATTGAAAATTCTAAAAGTGTAGATTGAGTTAATTTGTTAGAGAAATATTGGTTTTATTGTTTCAAGAATTGTGTCCTTCAGTGCCGGAAGGCAGATGACAGTCTTGCACAGTGGTAGTCTCACGAGAGGCGGAGTTTATATATTGAGTAGCCCGAAAATTGAGTTACGTAGCTAGAGTGTGTGGATCTTACTGTGGCATGGATATATCGCCTACTGAAACCTGCGAATGGACATCTACTACCATAAGTCTGAAGGTCCCGTGACATCTACTACCATGAGTCTGAAGGTCTTGTGGTGAAACTGAGCTTTGTCAATTGTAGTATGGACCGAGGAAACAGCAGAAGTAATTGTGCCTCGTATTTTTAACAACCAAGGTAACGAGTGCTGCTGCTTGCATTCCTGGTATCAGCAACCCTCTCCCAAGTGTTAAGACAGACTTGTTATGTTCAATAGAAAATGTGCTGAATAAAGAATTCAGTTGTTTGGAAGTTGTATAGTCAAAGAACCTATGCAGGGTATTGCTACCAGGCCCATTTTGCCAAAAGTAGAGGTTATTCCATACCACTGATGCCTGATGCAGAGAAGGGGGTGAGTAGTGATCGCTATCCGGTCAAACCCCTACACCTATTCCAGAACCACTATACCCCATCCTTGACACCAAGGGCATCATATTAGCTTCAGTTACTCCTTCCCCAAGATATGAACCTTTTAAACACTCCAACATTTTTAGACTAGTGATGACAATCACAGACGTTAATCGTAAGCGCCATAAATGTACTGTATTTGGATTGCTAGTCAACTTTCCAAAACCAGCCCACAATAATAATAATAAAATTTATTTGTATAGCGCCAACTTATTCTGCAGCGCTTTCAAAACATAAAGGAACATAGACGATAACAACATTTACAGGTAGTGATCAATTATTAGGAATAAAGGGAGGGGGGGGGCTGCTCCAACGAGCATACACCCAACATGGAGAAGTTGATGCAGGAGGTACAGAGTTGGGGGAAACACATAGTAGGCAAAGTGAAGAAGTGTGGGGTGTCATAGATAGATCATAGTCCAGGCATACAGTGGGAAGGAGGAATGTTGTAGGTGGTGAGGGGGGTTAGTTCAGGGGATTTGGTATGCTTCTTTGAAGAGGTGCATTTTAAGTGCGTGTTTGAAGTTCCATGCATCAGGGATTGTCATGATATTTTGGGGTACTGCATTCCAGAGGACTGGTGCTGCTCTAGAGAGATCCTAGAGGCGAGAGTGTGAGGTTTGGATTAGGGGGTGTTTAGTCTGAGTGTGTTAGTGGAACAGAGTACACAGGCTGTATAGACAAGAGGAAAGCAATCTACTGTGGCTCAGTGCCATGGAGAGTTTTGTGGGTGAGGGTAAGGTGTTTGAATTTTGTTCTATAGTGGATGGGCAGCCAGTGCAGTGACTGGCACAGGGCAGAGGCGTCCCAGAAGAGGCTGGATAGAAAGATGAATCTAACTGACGCATTTAATATGGCTTGGAGAGGGGAGAGTCTGGTGCGGGGAAGGCCAATGAGCAAGGAGATGCAGTAGTCGAGCCGAGAGTGGATGAGGGCGACAATGAGTGTCTTTAGCGAGTCTGAGGTGAGGAATGGCCAGATTTTTAAAATATTCCTGAGGTGCAGGTAGCATGTTCGGGCCAGTGATTGGATATTGGGGGGTAAAGGAGAGGTCAGAATCCAGTGCGACCCCCAGACAGCGGGTGTGCTGTCTGGGGGTTATGATGGTACCAGGTACTGAAATGGAGATGTTGGGAGGAGGTCGGCAGGCAGAGGGTGGAAAGTTTTTAAAAGGTTAAGTCTGAGGGAGAGGGAGGACATGGTATCTGAGACAGTGGACAGGCAGTTGGTGATGTTTTAGAGGAATGGTGCTGAGATGTCGCGGGAGGAGGTGTAAAGCTGGGTATCATCTGCGTAGAGATGGTATTGGAGGCCAAATCTGCAAATGGTTCGACCGATGGGACTGTGTAGAGAGAGGGGAGAAAGGGATTGAAGACCGAGCCCTGGGGGACCCCGACAGCAAGGTGAAGCATGGAGGAGGAGAGCCAGTGAAGGAGACGCTGAATGAGCCGTCAGAGAGGTAGGAGGAGAATCATGAAAGAGCAGTGTCCTTAAGGTCGTTTGATACTTTTGTGAGGTCAGTTTTGGTCGAGTGTAGGGGGTGAAAGCTAAACTGTAGGGTGGAGGAGGGAGTTTTCAGAGAGAAACGTGTTAAAAGATCAGATAGGGGGAGTGTTTGCATTCACATATGCAAAAAATACATTGATCCCACCCGTAGAAGGGCTAGCTATACGTCTAAGAGCTAAACATACTTTAAACATGATAAAATATCCATTGGGCTGACATTATCAAAGGTGATTGAACTGAACAATCCAATCTCCAGCTATACCAGGGAAAATAAACACCTGTGGCAAATATTGTAGTCATGCATCATGTTGTGCAAATGGGAAATGTATTCAGCCATTCCATTCTAGAATGTTTACTTTGAGCTATCATGGGTGATGAAATATGTTTCATGATACCGTGTACTTTCCTTGTCAGCATTTATTACACGCACTGTACTTGGCACTTACTGCATCTACTGTTGAAATGTGAGTCAATTTTATCTAAGAAACAAAGGAATATGTGCTTCATGCGGATGTTAGGGGCTGAAATATAAGGAACTGGCTTGCAACCTGGCACTTAGGTTTTCATAATATGCTAACATAATAACGTATTCAATAGCTTTGGGAATGGCACATACCTCACTCTGTCCAGCAGTAATACAAACCAAGCGTTGACTATGAGACCTATATCTTATGTTAATCCTGTTTATGCTTATAAATCTCATATTACGACCTGTGCCAGTTTGTGGTCTCACAGATCATAAAGACAGGCCTTATCCTTATACCTTATCGGTAACCCTCCTCTGTGAGCCAGCAAAGAGCTGCTCAAAAAGAATGACTTGCTCTGGTAGACCAGAGCGTTCCATGTTTGGCCACCAAACTGACTTCTATATAACAAATGGTAGTGTTTATGAGCTGCAGACATATACCAGACACAGCGATAAACGTTGTTGTTACTTTTTTTGGTAAAGGAAACCAACCCTTCTTTTTAATAATGGGAAACACCTTAACCCCTTAGTGCCTCAGGCCGTATATGTACATGTACATCTGTAGTGGCCCGAGGGTTCCTCCAGGGTAGCCACACAGTCATCAGTCCTGAAACACCTGGTTATGTGCTTCTGCGGAGACATGGAAGGTGTCGTATGTGGGAAAAAACCCTGTTTTTCCCCTTTCTTCATGGATTTGAGCTATCTGCCTGGCAAACAGCTTGCTGCTGATTGACTGCTTGTCATTCTATCCCTCATTGGTAGAGGGGGAAGGGTAAGATTTAAGAGTCGGAAAACGAGCAGGGTAAGACAGGATGTGAGGAGGGTTTTGAGAGAAAGTGCGGGAGTTAAGACAAGAAGGGAAGGAGGAGTAAGGGTGAATAGTGAGGAAGTTGTCATCGTCGGAGGATATGAGAGGTGTACATCAGTGCCACAGAGGATTAAAGTTGTCCAGAGTAGGAAGCAAGCATTTACAAGCTCCAAAAACAAGTGCAGTGTGGAGGAGGAAGATTGGGACACATCTACACAACAGTGAGTTGCACAAACTTATGTTAAAAGTAAAGCCAGGGAAAGTGAGAGAAGCCCACTTCTTAGATAACTTCACTAACTGCATAGTAATCTTCTGGAAATCAACCCTCGGATAACTAGGACTGTGGGACTTCTTACTGAGTAACCTTTAAATGCAAAGGGAGAGAGAGAGCATTGAAGTTAAAACTGTACTGTGTTAAACTGAAAACTTGGAGCAATGTTATTTTTAATGCAAAGCAATACCTCTGCATTACTGATAAACTATACATGTTGTTTTTGAGCGTTACACAAAGCTGAAGTAAACTGTGTACCTCCGGTTTGCAAGCAAAGCTAAAAAGACTTGTGTTATTTATTTCTTGTTCTACAACTGGAGTCCGTTAAGTAAGAGGTACTACTGTCACGTGACAGAGCACCACTGATAATTGCTACCCGTAGTAAATACTTTGCCACTGAACATGACCGAGCCAGGCCCTTTTGTCGCCATTGTAAGGAGAGATCGCAGAGTCACCTATGACATCCATCTTGTTTACTTGTGGTCTCTCCCACCTTGGCTCGCCTCCGGTTGGCCACCGCACATCCCCCTTCCCCCACCAAGAGATTGCAAGGTGCTATTTGGTTGTCATGGCAGCCCATGGCTTTCTGAAGGCCCTCAGGGCTACCAGGGATTTCTGCCCATTAAGGGCTCAGTCAGATAGGCGTTTTTTTCAATGCATTTAGTTGCGTTAAAAAATATGCAAACCGCATGCGTCAAAAAATCGGGTGACCAAAGTGGCCGGCACATTGTAAAATTCACACTTGTGTGTGTTGAAAATTTGCACATAAAATGCGGTCCCATTGCTATCCCGTGCTGCGGCTGTGACAGGTGCAGCAGGGGATTCCTAGGATGTGAAACCCCTGGATGCTGTAACTTCCAGGGGTTTCACCCTGTGGTCAATGGGGCCGGCAGCAACAGCGCCGATCCCATTGAGAACATAAAAAGAAGATTGCGATCCTCTGCTACAGCTGTGACAGAGGATTTATGGGGAGTCCAACCAATTGCTTGTATATTTTACATACCAGCCGAACTGAGGAACAGGTTCTCCCCGAAATGTGTTTTCGTAAGCTGATCGTGTACTTTATTAAATAAAAGGAAAAGTTTTCCATACCTTTGGTCACTTCCTACTTGCTATAATCTGGAGCCTTCTCCACTGCCAGTTTTTAGTCCTATTCCCAAAGCCCTGGATGTGACAGCATCCAGGGGTTTCACATCCAAGAAATTCCCTGCTGCAGCTGTCACAGCCGGGTGGCAGTAGCGCCAGCCCCATTGAAAGCAATGGGCAAGGAGCCTCAGTCCTGCGCATTTTAAACATGCGTGGAGCTCAAAATAAAAAAAAAAAGCTCATCTGACTGAGCCCTTAAGAGGTTAACGGAGTTGGTAAGAATCAGTGAAGTTGCCTCTCAATAGCCATTTTAAGCATTTTCAGCTGTTTCGTCCTTATATCATCTGTATTTTTCTATTAGTACTGCTTTAGGGATCAGTTGCAATGTTCTATACTTATGTTGGAAGCTCCATTTGAAAACATCCCACAGAACATACTATTTAGGCCTCTTTCACACGGGTGCAATCCTGACCAGAGAGTTTTTTTTTACTTGATAGATAGCAACCATTCTGTTTTCCCCAATGTTTAAACTGTAGCCATAAAGATGTATATGACAACCTAACAGAGGCAAAAATAAAATTGTCACCATACAGAATATTTCAGAAGATGGAATTTCTGGAACTCTGAGCATTGTAAGTAGAAAATGCTTTTGATGTCAAATTATGTGCTTGACACATCCATGTCAGTCATATGCGGTGGAAATGCCCTTCTGTACTTCACTCTGAGTGGTTTTTGTCTTGCACCATATTATTATGCATGTCAAATGTCTTAAAAGTAGGTCGTTTTTATGGGTTTTCTTAGATTCCGTCTCTTTTTCTCTAATTATTGTCCCTACAGGTGTGCATCTGGAAAGTGTCCACTTACTACCAGATTTTGAATAGAGCTAAACAAAGACGTATGTAGGAAGCGTTATGGATTTTACTCAGCCGCTGTGTCAGAGAATTAAACTAATAAATATCCAATATTGGAACCAAACCCAGGTTCTAAAACATATGCGACACTCCTGCTTCAGCGGGAAACAGTTTCCTTTTCGGTTCATGTCGTTCCTGCCCTCACAATGTTTGCCGTGTGTAGAAAGCATGCACGGAGAAGTATACAATGCCATCAGTTGTCTGAGAAGCTGAGTTTTGTAGTGGGTGGTAGGTAGGAATTACAAATCCGATCTGCTTGAGTTAACTCAAAACAAGGATTAGGGTTAAGTTCCAGAATCTGTTAATCTTTCTTTACAGAGGTAAACTTTATAGCACTGCCATCCACCCTATGGTTTATAGTGAGTGGGAACAATGACCCAATTAAACTCCAGAAAGGAAGAGGGGGGAAAACGCACAAGTTTACTGATTGTTACCCAATACACAAGATTTCTTTCATTCTTAATTATTTGGCTTTGTGTCATAGATGCTGAGTATACAACATGACCATTCATTAACGTGTGTCCTAAATAAGCCACTGATTGTAGGAACAGCAGGATGGCTTATTTGCGCTCCTAATTGGCTCTTGGTATTTTTGGAGAACTATCAACATTTTTACATCTGCTTAAAATGAAGAATTCTTAGATTAGACCTTAATATCATGTCCATTTACATATACAGCAGAGCCATGATTTTCATGTTTTGCATAGTACTGTGGGTAAACCTACTCCACATTCTTAAAGCACACTCCAACGAAAACACATTTTTCCATCCTTGCACCCTTCATCTGATTGCCTGTCATAGTGTAGAGGTTTGTTATATATGTTGCAGTCACTTCCATGCAGTGTAGCCTCCTGTCTGATGCTTATCAGACACTATTAGCTGACATTCTCCCTGCTCACTTTCTCTGTGCTTTGCTAACTCTCCTATGATGCATCAGCACAGCATCACATGAGCAGCTAGAGCCTGTACCATCTCTGCCTGCAGAGAGGACACTGCCATTACCATCTGTATTCTGTAGTCATCTAAATAAGCTGCAGAACACAATTATATAGTCAGGAAGCTGTGCTCTGGTCTCTTTCATTATAAGAATGACTTCACACAAAGCATTTTTTGGAAAACGCATTTGCAGTTTTTGAACTAAAGCTAATAGTGGATCCAGCAGGAAGGAGAAATCCCTTCCTTTATGGTTCTCATTGTTTCCTAATCCACTTCTGGCTTTGGCTCAAAAACTGCAAGTGAATTTTCCAAAAAATGCTGTGTGTGAAGCCACGCTAATTGTGTAACAGGAGCCGTGTGATCATCATCAGTAATTGTGATAGGAGTTTCTGTGTTCCCCTCTAAAAAGCTTGTGTGGTACTGCAAGCTCCATTACACAGAGCCTATGCTCACTGAAAAACACTAATTTGAGAATACATAAACCCAAGTAAATCTGAGCTGGTCAGAATTTGAGATCACATGAGACTAGGAGTTTCAGATGTAACTAAACAAGGTAACACTAGCTCACTTATATATACTGGGGGCTAGTTACATAATGAATGAAAAATACTTCTCCAGAGTAGCTCTTCTAAGGTCTCATTTAAATGGCTTCATTATAGCTTATTTTGTGTGGCGCTGTTGTTGGACTTCCATGGCATGTACAGGCCGCACTGTATGTCCATACCGATTTGTGTCATGCTCCATAGGACTACGTATGTACAAAGTTATTCTTCCCTATAAGAATTAATTCAAGTGAAGACTACCCCAGTACATATGGCACCCAATGGCACCTGTATGACAGTGCAAGAAGGCCATGGGACTCTGTACACTGAGGCTGCACTTGTTTTGCGACTTAACACAAGTGATAAAGCCTCAAATAGTTAAATGCCAGCAGCTATGCTGCATGTGTGATATTCACTTTAGGGTAATTTATGCAAATAAAGCAATGTATAGGGTTAGGGAAAACTATGCATTGCATGGGCCACTTCTTCCCAGGATTAAAAGGTTATCTGATTGGTGAATGGACTGACATCAGGAGAATGCACAACGAATTAAAACTTTCCTTTTCAGACTTCCAACCACCCAAGATGTGCATTATATAATCCTCTAGACTATAAAGACCTGCTGTGTGCTGTGGCTGTTTCAGACAAGAAAAAATAGCTAAGCCCTGAAGTAGGCTCATTAAAAATTGTGTGATAGAAAAAGCATTGTATGAAGTTTGGAAATGACCCCGTAAAGATTAACCTTTTCATGATGACACAAGTGATAGGCCTTTTAAACATTGGGATGATGGATAGACAGATGATGTGAGCAAGGGATAGTGGTCATTTATACCTCTTGTCCAAATACCTACTTTGTCCTGGATCGACTTGTTGTATCACAGGGCTGCTACATACACGGTCATATCAGTAAGGCATGATAATTACAGTTTTTAGATAGATGCAAGTCTATGACAAAAACAACAGTAGTTTATTACACAATTTCTCTGACTTAAACTGATCCTCTAGTTTTGGGTAAAAATTCTGTCCTGGGAACGGAGGAGTAGGCGTATATTACCTGCAGCTTTTCTTCTCTGCTGCCCCTCCGATCCAGTATGGGCCCTGTTTTCGGCAGTCCAAGATGGCTTCAGCAATTTTCTAACTACCTAATGCAAACTGTGCGCTATACGTTTAACACTAATAATGTACTGTGGGGGATTAGGTATTTTGTAGATTGTGTCGGCCATTTTGAACCACTGAAAATAGCACACGGAACTGGCAGATTAGAGGGATGGCAGAGAACAACTGCAGGTAAGATAGCTAGCACTCCCTCTCGGTCCTGGGACAGAATTTTGTCCCATAACCAGAGGGACACTTTAAGTCAGAGAAATTGTGTAATAGACTGCTGTGGTTGTTTTTGTCATAGAATTTGTCAACGTTCATGAAAACCCCTAAGACTGGTATATAGCATTGTCTAAGCCATAAAAGCCCTATATAATACACTGAGTGTGTCATACAGGTCTTTTATGGCTCTTAGACAGTGTTGTACACCAGAGTTTTGGACCAGTGTTGAGCAAACCGAACCAGTAGAACCCTGTTTTATGTAGGCGTTTGGGTTTGTGATGAACTGAACTTTTAGCAAAGTTGACCTGAAGCAGAGTTCTACTAGTTCGGTTAGCTCAACACTAGTCCTGACAAACAATCTATGAGAATCCATAAGAAAATAAATTACACCAACATGCTGTATTATGAAGGTTTTCCATTATAGAGGCTTTGCTTCAACACTAAGTGGCCACTGATACATGTATTTTCACGACTGAAGCTTCCCTGTATGGAAATTAGACATGCAACCTTGGAGTGCTACATAAAATCAAGTGAGTACGTTTTCTGTGAATCATTAGAATGGGAAAATCGAGCGATCTGTGCAAATGTTGAACCTGGCATGGTCATCTTGTTAGATTAGCCTGGGCAAAGATTTCACTGCCACCTTGTGGCGTTTTCTCATGTAATGGTGTTGAGAGTACATGGAGGATAGTGTGATCAAGGAAAAGCATCCAGCAAATGGGGATCCTGTGGATGTAAACAACTAACTGACAAAAGGGGTCAGAAGAGGAGGTCAAGAGTCGTTCTGACGAACAGGTGGTGCATAATTAAGCAAATTGCTGCCAATTACAATGCTGATGCTCCAACTAACGTGTCCAAATGTACAGCTCTGTGAACAAAATAAAACCCAGTGCTCCATAGTGCAGAGGAGCTTGCCAGTTAATAAGTGAGTACAAATCACAAGTAGGAATAATGGTACCTGAAAAGCTGTACTCAACAGAACAAAATAAATAGCCTGTCAGAACGCTGATGCCTCCCTGGATGGATCTGCAGGTGCCTTCATTGGTTCATTAACATAAGATAGCCACAAGAGATATTGGTGCTGTGGCCAGAGGAAGATGGGACCTTAACACGGAGAGAATACCTTTTATTAGGCAGCATGTTTCAGTGTTGTACCAACGCCTTCATCAGGCTATTCAATAAAAAAAGTAAAAAAGAGATTAAAAAGCCATTGGAAATGGTGGCAGCTGATGTCATCCAATCAGGTTGTCCAATTCAAACGTATAATATCAATTAATACCCCTAGAGTCAATGCTGCAGCGTGTTGTCTGATGGGTGTGAGGATTCAGGGTGCCTGAGCACTTACGCTACACCCTGGAAGACCCTGTGGTACCACCAGACTACAAAATGGAATTAGTATAAATCATTCCTAAGCACAGATGGATTGTAATAGCAGACAACCAGATTGAGTGTCATCGGTGTCTATAAGGAACAGAAAGACAAGACTCCAGTGGGCAAAAAAGAGCAAAAATTAGATCACTGGTCAGATAAATCCAGATTTCTATTGTACCATGCTGATGGGAGGTCAGATTTTGGTGCAAGCAGCACGAATCGATGACCCCTTCCTGTCAGGCTGATGGAGGTGGAGTAATAGTTTTGGAATGCAGGTGGGAAATTGGTGGAGAATGTATATTTGGCACACCCTGGGTCTTCTGATACATGTAAATGGACACCGCCACAATGAACTGCTGTGGTTCTAAAGGTCAAAAGAGGTTAATTGTGGTACTGGATGCATGTCACTAATAAAGTGACCATTAAATGTATATGGTGTTAATACGATGCCTTTACAAAGGCACCATATGGCGACACTCCAATCCATGAAACCTCAATGTGAAACTCCAGCTTTAACTGTAGCAAATAAGGCATATTATAAGATAACATTTCATAGGGTCTATGAGCTGAAGTCCCCACTAATCTCCAAAATGCAACAATACAGTTCAAATTAAAAATATATTTTATCAACAAGCTTTCAGAGAAATAGACATTTTGAATAGAAATTATTGAAACATTGGTTATGCAAACTATACAAGAAATAACACTTCATACATAGGCATTCTTTACAGGTCCCAGACAGCTCATAACAATTTCGCTTGGAACTGTGCAAAGAGCAGTGTAACGGTTGAGAAAGACTGGACTGTACCCCTAGGTTAGGCTGCTGAGTTTTGAATTGCAGGTCTACCTTTTCCCCAGTAATGGCATTGAGGGGCCTGGGTCCGACCAGAGTCTAGATATGTTCGGCAGGTGTCAGCACAAACCTTCAGGTTCTCGCTTCCATCTGGGGTTGAGCTGGATAATGTTAACTCTCAAGCATGCCACATTATTTTGCTGAAAATATAAACAATCTTGAGCCTTTTACCAATGACTGAGGCAGAACCAGGCATGGATAAAGGAGGACCCCCAGATACAATAGAAAGTGAAGCTTAGGTGGAGCAGAATGTTTGTAGACACATAAGGGCCAGGAAATAATCTACCAGGAGTACTACGGTTCATCAGGCAGCACCAAACAGCACGATGGGTGCGTGGACCTTCGACCCTTTCAGAGCAATCCAAAACACCATAGAATCATAGAGTCGGAAGGGACCTCCAGGGTCATCAGGTTCAGCCACCATGCCAACAACAATTGAAATGCAGAGCCATAGAGACCACTGCTAGCTCATCATGCTCCCTAAGCAGAACTGCCCACTCAACATGGCACCTTACCAGTTTCCGCTTCCTCCATCTGGAAGACCCACCTCCTTTTACAGGCATAAAACACTGAGAATAAAACATTAACAAATAAGTCAGGTTTACGGAACACTGCATCAGGTCACTGCCAGCACGCCATCACTACTGTGGGTTTTATTCTGGATAGTTAGGGTTAATATCTTCTCTCCTGGCTAGTTCAGGTTAATTAGTCTTGCAGCTGTTGGCTGATGTAGTGGCTGATGTAGTCAGCCAATCAGTTCTTTCACACTCCCTATATAACTTAGCTCTTCTTGGCTGGGAGTTGCTGGTTATTTTCAGCATATTCCTGATCTAGTCAGCCTGCTTAGTGCTCCTATCTGGGATCTTGCTCCTGTGTTCTGGGTTGTCCTCTGTGTTTCAGTTTGTCTTGCATTCTGTGTCCTTGTCTTTTATTTACTGTCAGTTTCTGTTTGTCCCTGGTTTTCTGTACTCTGTCCCTAATTTTCTGTACTCCAGTTCCTCTCTGACATTGCATCTTTCCTTGTGGAAAAAGTGGGGTCACCCCTTCCGAGACAGGTTCCCTGCTGTGAGGTGGGTTCTGTCTGAGGCGTTCAGAGTACCCTGCTCTGATTACTACCTCTCATGTATGTCCGCTCCTGCATCTAGCTACCTCTATACCAAGCCCACACATAAGTCCTAACTGCTCAGGTACCAAATCCTCACAGGGTTTTTTGGCAGTCCAGGACGAACGTAAGACACTGGAAGAGTGGGTACACCCTAATTACAGCAGCTTGCAAGAAAATCCCCAAGGATCTCAGGATCAGTTGAGAACAAGTCACTGAAATGTTAAGATTGGTGTGGGTGCACTTACTCTGGGCAGCATTTTATATGTTGTGTCACTTTAACATCATGGAAAGGGTATAACTAGAGAGGATGCAGAGCTAGCAGTCACATCAGGGCCCTGGTGTGTGAGATCCCTTGGCAACCAAACGGTCTGCCTCTATGGTACATACACCCTTGGGATTATTAATACACTGATAAATATAGTGTACATTCTAAAAGTGCTATTACCTGACAATTTTGCCCCATTTGTGTTTTGCTATACATGTACCTATATTTTATAATCCATAAACCTAAATAAATTGTCATAAGAAAGTGGTGTTTTGCTCATCACTACATTTAATTTCCAGCCCAAATGCAAAATTCCAAACTGCAGCCAAAGAAAGTGCATTCCTTCTGGTGCTCACACTGAGTTATGGCCGGCTCTACCAACTTGTTAGAACCCCTTGTATAACAATATAGATCAACACGTTCCTGAATAAAGGATCACAGTGTTCCCATGTCAATTCTTTCTGAGAATTCTTTACTCAGCAGGTTCATTAAGCTGAAAGTGTTCAGTAATAGGCCAGTGTGGTCCATGTTAGTGGTTCATTGATTGCCGTTTATTTTAATAACCACTGACAGCTATATCAGCATTCACAACGTGTGAAATTACAACTGAAAAAATGACTAAAAAACAACATTTTTTCAAACTGATTGAAAAAAAAAAATGAGAGGAACAGTAACAGGTATCTTATAGCTATAGGGACCTTTGTGTAATAGAATTATGTCTTATAATTTCCTATTACCTATATAGCACCAACATATGTACAGTATAGAGATTGTCACCATTCAGATCAGTCCTTATTCCAAATCTAATTTCACATACACATTGGGGCCATTTTTTTATAGGGCGACAATTAACATAACAGTATGTTTTTGGAGTGTGGGAGGAACATACAAAATTCATGCAGGTCTTATCCTTGGTCCAATGTGAACCAAGGGTCGCAGTGGCGGCACGGAGCATAGTTGCGCCTGAACAAGGGGAATTTCTCCCCTTCGCTAGCTTTTCAAACTCTGTGACAGAGCGCAAGAATTTGAAAAAAGCTGCGGGAAGATAGGTGCTACCTAGAGATGAGCGAACGTACTCGTCCGAGCTTGATACTCGTTCGAGTATTAGCGTGTTCGAGATGCTCGTTACTAGAGGCGAGCACCACGCGATGTTCGAGTTACTTTCACTTTCATCTCTGAGACGTTAGCGCGCTTTTCTGGCCAATAGAAAGACAGGGAAGGCATTACAACTTCCCCCTGCGACGTTCAAGCCCTATACCACCCCCCTGCAGCGAGTGGCTGGCGAGATCAGGTGTCACCCGAGTATATAAATCGGCCCCTCCCGCGGCTCGCCACAGATGCATTCTGACAGAGATCAGGGAAAGTGCTGCTGGTGCCGGAGCTGCTATAGGGAGAGCGTTAGGAGTGATTTTAGGCTTCAAGAACCCCAACGGTCCTTCTTAGGGCCACATCTGACTGTGTGCAGTACTGTTGAGGCTGCTTTTAGCAGTGTTGCACAATTTTTTTTTTTGTATATCGGCCGTGCAGAGCATTGCGTCCTCAGTCTGCAGTCATTGTACAGAGTATAGGGCCAGTACTGGTGAGGCAGGGAAAGAGATATTCAGGCTATATAGGCAGTGGGCTTTTTCCAAAAAATTGGGGGAAAATACTATATTTGGGCTGCCTGTGACCGTCTTCAGTTTACTGCGTGTCTGCTGGAGGTAGTAGTCCTAATTAATACGCAGCTAAGCGTTACAGCAGGCTTGCGCAAAATTGTTTCCTGGATCTGCTGTCTCTGTTACATCAGCGCCGTCATCCCGCCAGAGGGAAACAGTATACATAATATTATACGCTGCCTACAGTATCTATCTGCTGGGGGTAGTAGTCCTAATTAATACGCAGCTAAGCGTTACAGCAGGCTGGCGCAAAATTGTTTCCTGGATCTGCTGTCTCTGTTACATCAGCGCCGTCATCCCGCCAGAGGGAAACAGTATACATAAAATTATACGCTGCCTACAGTATGTATCTGCTGGGGGTAGTAGTCCTAATTAATACGCAGCTAAGCGTTACAGCAGGCTGGCGCAAAATTGTTTCCTGGATCTGCTGTCTCTGTTACATCAGCGCCGTCATCCCGCCAGAGGGAAACAGTATACATAATATTGTACGCTGCCTACAGTATCTATCTGCTGGGGGTAGTAGTCCTAATTAACACGCAGCTAAGCGTTACAGCAGGCTGACGCACAATTGTTTCCTGGATCTGCTGTCTCTGTTACATCAGCGCCGTCATCCCGCCAGAGGGAAGCAGTATACATAATATTGTACGCTGCCTACAGTATCTATCTGCTGGGGGTAGTAGTCCTAATTAACACGCAGCTAAGCGTTACAGCAGGCTTGCGCAAAATTGTTTCCTGGATCTGCCTTGTGTTCCGTAAGGGAAGTCAGCCTCCAACCACAGGCCAATAAGCGGCACATTTAATTACAGTGTTCTGTTTCTGCACTACTGGTAATACAGCATGCTGAGGGGTAGGGGTAGGCCTAGAGGACGTGGACGCGGGCGAGGACGCGGAGGCCCAAGTCAGGGTGTGGGCACAGGCTGAGCTCCTGATCCAGGTGTATCGCAGCCGACTGCTGCGGGATTAGGAGAGAGGCACGTCTCTGGCGTCCCCACATTCATCTCACAATTAATGGGTCCACGCGGTAGACCTTTATTAGAAAATGAGCAGTGTGAGCAGGTCCTGTTGTGGATGGCAGAAAGTGCATCCAGCAATCTATCGAACACCCAGAGTTCTGTGCCGTCCACTGCTGCAACTCTGAATCCTCTGGCTGCTGCTCCTCCTTCCTCCCAGCCTCCTCACTCCATTACAATGACACATTCTGAGGAGCAGGCAGACTCCCAGGAACTGTTCTCGGGCCCCTGCCCAGAATGGGCAGCAAGGGTTCCGAATCCTCTCCCACTGGAGGAGTTTGTCATGACCGATGCCCAACCTTTGGAAAGTTCCCGGGGTCCGGGGGATGAGGCTGGGGACTTCCGGCCACTGTCTCAAGAGCTTTCAGTGGGTGAGGAGGATGATGACGATGAGACACAGTTGTCTATCACTCAGGTAGTAGTAATTGGAGTAAGTCCGAGGGAGGAGCGCACAGGGGATTCGGAGGAAGAGCAGCAGGACGATGAGGTGACTGACCCCACCTGGTTTGCTACGCCTACTGAGGACAGGTCTTCAGAGGGGGAGGCAAGTGCAGCAGCAGGGCAGGTTGGAAGAGGCAGTGCGGTGGCCAGGGGTAGAGGCAGGGCCAGACCGAATAATCCACCAACTGTTTCCCAAAGCGCCCCCTCGCGCCTTGCCACCCTGCAGAGGCCGAGGTGCTCAAAGGTGTGGCAGTTTTTCACTGAGAGTGCAGACGACCGACGAACAGTGGTGTGCAACCTTTGTCGCGCCAAGATCAGCCGGGGAGCCACCACCACCAGCCTCACCACCACCAGCATGCGCAGACATATGATGGCCAAGCACCCCACAAGGTGGGACGAAGGCCGTTCACCGCCTCCGGTTTGCACCGCTGCCTCTCCCCCTGTGCCCCAACCTGCCACTGAGATCCAACCCCCCTCTCAGGACACAGGCACTACCGTCTCCTGGCCTGCACCCACACCCTCACCTCCGCTGTGCTCGGCCCCATCCACCAATGTCTCTCAGCGCACCGTCCAGCCGTCGCTAGCGCAAGTGTTGGAGCGCAAGCGCAAGTACGCTGCCACGCACCCGCACGCTCAAGCGTTAAACGTGCACATAGCCAAATTTATCAGCCTGGAGATGCTGCCGTATAGGGTTGTGGAAACGTAGGCTTTCAAAGGTATGATGGCGGCGGCGGCCCCTCGCTACTCAGTTCCCAGTCGCCACTACTTTTCCCGATGTGCCGTCCCAGCCCTGCATGACCACGTCTCCCGCAACATTGTATGCGCCCTCACCAACGCGGTTACTGGCAAGGTCCACTTAACAACGGACACGTGGACAAGCACAGGCAGGCAGGGCCACTATATCTCCCTGACGGCACATTGGGTGAATTTTGTGGAGGCTGGGACAGAGTCAGAGCCTGGGACCGCTCACGTCCTACCCCCCCCCCCCCCCAGAATTGCGGGCCCCAGCTCGATGGTGGTATCTGTGGCGGTGTATGCTTCCTCCACTAAACCACCCTCCTCCTCCTCCTCCTACGCAACCTCTGTCTCGCAATCAAGATGTGTCAGCAGCAGCACGTCGCCAGCAGTCGGTGTTGCGCGGCGTGGCAGCACAGCGGTGGGCAAGCGTCAGCAGGCCGTGCTGAAACTACTCAGCTTAGGAGAGAAGAGGCCCACGGCCCACGAACTGCTGCAGGGTCTGACAGAGCAGACCGACCGCTGGCTTGCGCCGCTGAGCCTCCAACCGGGCAGGGTCGTGTGTGACAACGGCCGTAACCTGGTGGCGGCTCTGCAGCTCGGCAGCCTCACGCACGTGCCATGCCTGGCCCACGTCTTTAATTTGGTGGTTCAGCACTTTCTGAAAAGCTACCCACGCTTGTCAGACCTGCTCGGAAAGGTGTGCCGGCTCTGCGCACATTTCTGCAAGTCCCACACGCACGCTGCCACCCTGTGCACCCTGCAACATCGGTTTCATCTGCCAGTGCACCGACTGCTGTGCGACGTGCCCACACGGTGGAACTCTACGCTCCACATGTTGGCCAGGCTCTATGAGCAGCGTAGAGCTATAGTGAAATACCAACTCCAACATGGGCGGCGCAGTGGGAGTCAGCCTCCTCAATTCTTTACAGAAGAGTGGGCCTGGTTGGCAGACATCTGCCAGGTCCTTGGAAACTTTGAGGAGTCTACCCAGATGGTGAGCGGCGATGCTGCAATCATTAGCGTCACCATTCCTCTGCTATGCCTCTTGAGAAGATCCCTGCAAAGCATAAAGGCAGACGCTTTGCGCTCGGAAACAGAGGCGGGGGAAGACAGTATGTCGCTGGATAGTCAGAGCACCCTCCTGTCTATATCTCAGCGCGTTGAGGAGGAGGAGGAGGAGGAGGAGGGGGAGGAGGAGGATGAGGAGGAGGGGGAAGAGACAGCTTGGCCCACTGCTGAGGGTACCCATGCTGCTTGCCTGTCATCCTTTCAGCGTGTATGGCCTGAGGAGGAGGAGGAGGATCCTGAAAGTGATCTTCCTAGTGAGGACAGCCATTTGTTGCGTACAGGTACCCTGGCACACATGGCTGACTTCATGTTAGGATGCCTTTCTCGTGACCCTCGCGTTACATGCATTCTGGCCACTACGGATTACTGGGTGTACACACTGCTCGACCCACGGTATAAGGAGAACCTTTCCACTCTCATACCCGAAGAGGAAAGGGGTTCGAGAGTGATGCTATACCACAGGACCCTGGCGGACAAACTGATGGTAAAATTCCCATCCGACAGCGCTAGTGGCCGAAGGCGCAGTTCTGAGGGTCAGGTAGCAGGGGAGGCGCGGAGATCAGGCAGCATGTACAGCACAGGCAGGGGAACACTCTCTAAGGCCTTTGACAGCTTTCTGGCTCCCCAGCAAGACTGTGTCACCGCTCCCCAGTCAAGGCTGAGTCGGCGGGAGCACTGTAAAAGGATGGTGAGGGAGTACGTAGCCGATCGCACGACCGTCCTCCGTGACGCCTCTGCCCCCTACAACCACTGGGTGTCGAAGCTGGACACGTGGCCTGAACTCGCGCTGTATGCCCTGGAGGTGCTTGCTTGTCCTGCGGCTAGCGTCTTGTCAGAGAGGGTGTTTAGTGCGGCTGGGGGAATCATCACAGATAAGCGTACCCGCCTGTCAACCGACAGTGCCGACAGGCTTACACTCATCAAGATGAACAAAGCCTGGATTTCCCCAGACTTCTCTTTTCCACCAGCGGACAGCAGCGATACCTAAACAATACGTAGGCTGCACCTGCGGATGGAAGCATTGTTCTCTATCACCATCAAAAACGTGGACCTTTTAGCTTCATCAATCTGTGTATAATATTCCTCCTCCTCCTCCTGAAACCTGACGTAATCACGCCGAACGGGCAATTTTTCTTAGGCCCACAAGGCTCAGTCATATAATTTTTGTAAACAATTTTTATACGTTTCAATGCTCATTAAAGCGTTGAAACTTGCACCTGAACCAATTTTTATTTTAACTGGGCTGCCTCCAGGCCTAGTTACAAATTAAGCCACATTAACCAAAGCGATTAATGGGTTTCACCTGCCCTCTTGGTTGGGCATGGGCAATTTTTCTGACGTACATTAGTACTGTTGGTACACCAATTTTTTGGGGCCCTCGCCTACAGTGTAATCCAATTAATTTTTTGCCCACCTGCATTAAAGCTGACGTTACATCAGCTGTGATGGGCACTGCAATGGGATACACTTATGTACAGCCGGTGGGTTCCAGGGAGCCACCCATGCTGTCGGTCCACACGGAGTTGTAACTGCATGTGTCTACTTCTAAAGAACCCCAGTCTGACTGGGGCATGCAGTGTGGGCCGAAGCCCACCTGCATTTAATCGGAACGTTACCTCAGCTGTGATGGGCACTGCAATGGGATACATTTATGTACAGCCGGTGGGTTCCAGGGAGCCACCCATGCTGTGGGTGCACACGGAATTCCCATTGCGGAGTTGTACCTGCCTGTGACTATTTATAAAAAAACGCGGTCTGACTGGGGCATGCAGACACCTTGACAGAATGAATAGTGTGTGGCACATAGGTTCCCCATTGCTATGCCCACGTGTGCAGCTCCTGATGGCGGTGGCACAGGATTATATTTCTCATTGCTTCTGTACAGCATTGTGGGCTACCGCCCCGCCCCTTTTAAAGAGGGTCGCTGCCTAGCCATGCCAACCCTCTGCAGTGTGTGCCTGCGGTTCCTCCTCATGGCAGACGCACTTATAAATAGACATGAGGGTGGTGTGGCATGAGGGCAGCTGAAGGCTGCGCAGGGACACTTTGGTGTGCGCTGTGGACACTGGGTCATGCGGGGGGGGGGGGGGGTTGGGCAGCATGTAACCCAGGAGAAGTGGCAGCGGAGTGTCATGCAGGCAGTGATTGTGCTTTGTTGGAGGTAGTGTGGTGCTTAGCTAAGGTATGCATTGCTAATGAGGGCTTTTCAGAAGTAAAAGTTGTTGGGAGGGGGGGGCACTCTTGCCGCTATTGTGGCTTAATAGTGGGACCTGGGAACTTGAGATGCAGCCCAACATGTAGCCCCTCGCCTGCCCTATCCGTTGCTGTGTCGTTCCCATCACTTTCTTGAATTGCCCAGATTTTCACAAATGGAAACCTTAGTGAGCATCGGCGATATACAAAAATGCTCGGGTCGCCCATTGACTTCAATGGGGTTCGTTACTCGAAACGAACCCTCGAGCATCGCGAAAATTTCGTCCCGAGTAACGAGCACCCGAGCATTTTGGTGCTCGCTCATCTCTAGTGCTACCCGATCTTTCCCGTACATAGTATTCACTTAGTGCTGGAAAGATAGGGCCGATCCTATTTTTTTTGGCCGTACAATTAATGATCGAGAAAATAATTAGTGAAAATGAAATTACAGAAATCTTATTGAAATCAGTGGTTTTGTTTCTTCCTGTTATCACGGCTCCATAAGGGCACTAATCCACGTTTGTCTAAATCCGCCCTAAGGCCGGCGACACACTAGTGTATTCTGGCTGCATTTATTCACCTGTGATATGGATGAGCATTTCGGATTGACCGCGGGTGTCCTATCATAGGAATCTATGATGCTTGGAGATCGGGTCATGATACTCGTGGTTATTGCAGGACGTTCATTTGTATTACAGACACATAAATACAGCTAGAATACAATTGTGTGTCACCATACTTGAGTGCTTACTATTGAGCCGTTGTGCAAAAGTGCCTATACAGTATGATACAGGTATCCTAAAATAAAGACCATACAATTGATTCATCAAACTCTTTGTTAAATCCTTTAGATACGTATACTCAAAATGGTATTTAGGGTTCTGTTTTAGATAACAAATTTTCAATGCCATATTAGGGAACACTACACTGATTTAGAGGATTTCCTGTTTCAGGACTCTAATCTTAGGATCTGGTCACATATGCTTTGGAGGATCTGCTCAGGTCCTCCAGTACAGATCCATCCAAAAATCCCTGATGAAATAATGCAGCATGCTATGCTATTTCATCCTAGAAAATGTATGGAAGCCAGAAGGACCCCATTATAATTAATGGGGGTCCATCTATCTCTGTTTGATTCATAGGACAGATCCACTCACTGCAGGGCAGACTCCTCAGGCAACAGACTGTTAGAGGCCATTAGTGCTTGCACCTACCTCTTGTCCCTAAAGTACCACAAAGGTTGGGGTGGCGGGTAACCAGCTGATATGACCTGCAGAGTACATGTAGCAGTCATGTCTGTACTGTCTGGTCTCCTCTGAGCACACTCCAAGTGGACTCCTGCTACCACCACTAGCTCCACCTCTGGGTGACTCCAAACTCCCTCCCCTTCCAACTCCGCAGTGGGGGAGCCCCCCCCCCCCCCTACTTTTTTCTCACCAAAGCGGGAACTTCTTCCTGAGGGAAGGAAGATGCAGTTTGGGCACTATTTTGTAAGTCCATTTTGTCACCAGAACCCTCCACTGGTGCATGAAAGTCCTGTAGGACATCCTTGCCACATACATTTTGTGCCCAATAAAGTTTCAATTCAAATCCCACAGTCTTTTCTTTGCCATACAGTGGAAAATTTATTTTATTCTTCCATCAACATACATGGTGCGGAGGTATCATCCCGTTCATGACACCAAGCTCCAGGTTGCAGCAACCGAGAATGAGGCCTTCAGCCGAGGAGACAGTGGGGTACAAAATGGCAGCGGTTTCATGGTGGCTGTACCATCTCCTTTTCTCAAAGGCTGAAGTGTAACTCAGCTCAGCCACTAGCAAGTGAGATACGATTTCAGCATAAGTGCAATTTAGTCTTAGATTATAATCGTGACGCCAGTGTTCTTAGATAAGTCATCAGCGAATAAATGAGTTCACAGACGAACAAAATGCTTTTTCGAAAACCAGGGACACGCGGTTTCGTTTTCCTTGTGTTCCAACTTTGATTTTCTAATACAGGCAAATTTACTAATACTTCTTAACATGAAGTTACAGGCTTTGGCACAGTTTCTTGAACTCTACTGTTTCTGAACACATTTGACAATAGACGGTTCTTCTCCCAAAACACACACATCCTCAGTCGCTGTTATCTGAAGACACTTGCTTGGGTTACTTGGTCTGTCACATCACTCTCACTTCATTTCTTAGCTGAAACAGACTTCTGTGTTCCCCCTCCACATTCATCTCAGCAGGCGAGCGTAAGACTCTTGTTTTCCCATACCGGCTATTAAGCAGCATCTCCTGTGCTTTTATTCCCGGAGGAGACAAACGTTCTAGCAGCATAGGCATAGCTGCGGCCTAGCCCCAGCATGAGCATCAGCCCGTCTCTCCTGTGCGCACCTCCTTCTCCGACGACACACATCACACTACTTCACCACTCTCTTACTAACTCCTCCCTATTCTACTCAAACCACCAATCATAACATACTGACGAGACAGAGAGACAAACAGACTTACAAATGATGGAGGGACCCTACTCTGGGTCACTACAACATCACTCTTTAGGGGAAGCACCAAGAAGGTGAGTGAGGAGATTTATAAGGCCGTTCATGCTCCTCTGGGTAATATGCAAATCAGGAAGATGGAACAATACCTCTGCAGTGCCACCTATTGGATGGCAGCATTCCTTCAAATGAATGCTTGACCCCTTATACAGGTCTGTAGAGCAATGATTGGGTATTGTAAACCAAGCCAGAATCCATACACAGACAGCTGCTTCGAGGTTTTTGCCCATCATCAGTGCCTTAGCTGACATGGAGAAGGCGCTAGGAAGAATGTCTTGCTTTGGAGGACTCAGTACATCCTTGTATTACACGGACATCCCACTGATTTTAAATTAAATTCTATAATGTTTCAATTCCCCAGTAGTGACGCTGTAGCACAATGGAGCACTTACTTCAAAAATTATAGCTGAACGCTGGGGGTTCCAACAATTGCATAATATATAATCAATTTATTTTCATGGGGGCACTTCTAAAAAACAAATTCCCCTCACTCTTAGTACACTCTTTGTCAAAAAAATCAAGCACCTAGACAGAGTTGTCATTTTGCTGCAAAAGTCTGCATACAATTACATCTCAGGCAGATATGCAGAGGATTAGAGTTGTGGCATGATTAGATAAACAGTCTTGCCACCCGAGGCCCTAAAACTGTTTCTACCCTTGGCCTATATAAAGGCTCTCAGAGGCTCCTTGTGTGTAGTGACCTCTTTTTCTGCATGTGTAGAGCTTGTTGCCCACTAGACATGCCTCTACGATGCAATTGAAGAGATTTCATCTGAGTTGATTAGAATGCGAGATGGTCATATTGATGAATTGCCCACCAACTGGGCTATACTGAGTAGTGTGCTAGGACATGTTGAGACCAGTGGACGTGTGAGGGCACACACACAAGGTGACCAGGCTCAGCATGCCCTTGATAAACCACTAGTAGAGCGGATCGTCTGATCATTCGATTAGCACAAGTTACTCTAACTATTTAGTTGTCCACAATCTAGAGACAGGTGGCGCCATCGTTACACCTCTGTATCTGTTGGAACCATTTCCAGGCACTTGGCTGAAGGACATTTGGTCCCACAGTGCCCATTATATGAACTGCTTTTGACATCCACGCATCATCTCCTCCATTTACAGTGGCGTCGTGTATGACAAAACTGGACTGCTACAGAGTGGAACCCAGTTATCTTTGGTGATGAATGCAAGTTTAGTTTTGGCACAGATGGCAGCAGTTTTTGTGTCTGGAAACCTAGGGGTGAGCACCTCAATCCTGCCTTTGTTGTGGAATGGCACCCTAACCCCATTACTGGTGTGATGGTCAGAAGGTACATTGCATATGACAGTCGGTCACCCCTAGTAGTGGTATTAGGGACAATGACAGCTCAGTGATATGTTCAGGACATCCTGCAGCCACATGTGTTGCCTCTGATAGCAGGCTTTTCCCAAGTCAGCCGCACACAGGAAGTGTATCACAGGAATGTCTCCACAACATTGTCACACTCTCATGGCTGCCCAGTCACCAGATTTATTGCCAATAGAACATGTATGGGACCATCCTGGACTCCAACTTTGACAGTCCACAAGTTTGCATGATCTAGAGACGTAGTTACAGCAAATGTGGACTGATATGCCGAAGGATACCATACAGACCCTGTATGCTTCTACTTATCAACGTTACAATCACACATAGAAAGTTTCATTTGGTTCCAACGACCGCTTCTGGTTGCTTGATTTTTTTTGACAGTGAGTTTATTTTTTGTACATATTTTAGCCTCTCATAGAGCTCCATGGGAATCCATATCGTTCATGACAATAAAAGAATTGACATGTCAATTCTTGATACAGAATCTGTTTTGAAAAATCTGTACGCTAATAAGCAGCATCTTTAAATGCAAATCCACCTCAGAAATCCGAGGCTCAATATTAGATTCCGGCTGTGGATATAAGGTTTATCTGCCTCGTATTTTTTGGTAATAATTTGATAATATCTTAGACCAACCCATTTTTAGGGTACCGACAGGGGTAAAACACATGTATGGGTCTGATGTGCCGTCACGGCATCAGCGCTGGATTACGTCATGCGTTTGCTATAGCATACGCAGTGGCATTCAGTGAAGGGCTGATAGACTGTCTGAGTTATCTATCATCTCACCCCTCTTATTAGTGGCTTGCTTATGGTATTTATTCCAACTCCTCTTTGCAGAGGATGCCACGAATACATTTGCATACTAGTCCTGCTCAGTGGTTAGGTGTATTTTGGCATTGGGTTTCTGAGTGTTTCCTTCAATGCCTTCCTTTTTTGGACTTTGGACTTCTGACTCTGCTTCACTCTCTGATACTGACTTTTATTGTTCTCTGATCTTGACGTCTTTATTTGTTCATTATGTCCCACTCTGTCCTCATTTATTCCCTCTCTTCCATTTTACATTCAGGGATGTATAGGAAATCTATTTAGGTTCCAGACGGGGGGTTGCCTTTTTCAGGGTGGGTGCTTCACTTTATTGGCAAGTTCAGTCAGGAAAGATCAGGGAAAGATCCAAGGCCTCACCTTTGGTCCTACCACCATCAGTTGTCTTGCCTTAGATGTCTAGCAACCCAGAAACCCCTTTGTGTTCTACACATCGTTCAGCCTGTCACTCTTCCCAATTTCTGAATCTGTTGGCCGGTTTCCTTGACAAGATTGACGGACTGATTTGATGATTGTCTTGTGCATTATTTTTGGAGTTATGGCTGAGCAAATAATAGAAAAAGTTAGGATGAGACATGGGGAAGTCTATTGATTTTGTATATCTGGGTTTTTCTAAAGCATTTGACACCGTGCCGCATAATAGGGTAATATATAAAATGAGACAGCTCGGTCTGGGCGAAAATATGTGAGCTGGGTAAAGAACTGGCTCGGAGGTAGAAAGCAGAGGGTGATCATGGGGATTGAGTTATTTTTCTGGACCTTGTCAGTAATTCCATAGAAGAAAACTCTGCCTAACTCTTACAAGGCTGAAATGGCTTATAACAAGGAGCAATAGATCCCATTCAACTGCTCTGTAAATGTATGTAGATAGTTAGTGTCTCTTCAGATCGCTCAGCCTGGCATCTTGCCCTCACAGAGATTCAGCTCTGTAATGTTTGCTGTGTAGTTGCAATGTATAGTTTTTTACCTTAGTCCTTGAATCCCATTCTGAGTTTACTATTATGCTAATTGGCATTTGAGTCATAAATGCACCTCTACAGGACCCTGTATTCGGATGGGACTTTACAAAGGTTATATACCTGTATATTGCTGATGAATAGTTAATTGAGTCTACATTTTTATTCTAGAAATATTACATTGAGAAAACGCTAAAGCATTAATAAGTGAAAAGCAAATATAAAGTGCTTGCTTTGTGCCTCTGGGAAGGGTTGTTGGGAAATGCTGTTGTTAAATGCATGCCAGAGGTCTTTATTGTACTAGGTAAATACTAAATTAGTTTCCAGTTTGCTATATTTTAAAGGTCTCGATGAATCTTTCAACCAGTTAGGCAGGCTGGAGCACAAAGATGCCCTGAAAATGGCTTTTAAAACAACTTCTCCACTCAAAGTAGAAAGAAATATATGTATATGTAATACACAAACGGTGTCCCAGTTAATGTTGGGTCATGGCCAATAGTGAAGTAGACTTCACCACATTGCCAATGTCTAATGCTAGGAAACTATCCATATGGAAAGCAGGTTGAAAACTTATTAAAAGGGGTATTCCAGTGACATTAAAGCAACCCTCCAGGCCTAGACAAACGAAGATGGCCGCACCTCCTCTATGACTACCTGATGCACACTATGCATAATAAGCATTGATAGTCTAAGACACTACATGCTGTTCTGACTGGCCAGAACTGCTTAAGCACTAGTCAATCAAAGGAGGTGTAGGGTCTTAGAGTAATGATGTATACTAATACAAAGTATGCATCAGGTAGTCAGAGAAGCTGGTGTGGCCATCTTTGTTTGCCCAGGCTTGGAGGGTCACTTTAAGTTATCCCCTATTTACAGGATAGAAGGTAACTAGCAATTGGTGGGGGTCTGACCACTGGGACATTCATCGATCACCAGAATGGGAGTCCCATGATTTCCATGAGTCTAACAAAATGAATGGAGCAACAATGCACATGATCAGCTACTGCTGCATTCATTTTAATGAGAGCACCGGAGATTGCCAAGCGCTAGAACTTTGCTATTTTCGGCATTTCCATCAAAGGGAATGGAGCTGTGCCTAAGCATGCTTGCTGCTCCATTCATTTTGCCAGTCTCTGTGGACATAGGCCCCTCATTCTGGCAATCGGTAGATGACCCAGCGGTTGGAGCCCCACCAATCAGCTAGTTATGCCCTATCCTACAGATAGGGGATACATTTATATAACGGAATACCCCTTTAAGCGAGAAATATGTTTTTATTTGTAATTTCATGATTTAAGTGCAGGAAAAGCAAATAGTTTACCTCAACAATTTCTTGAAATGAGGGATGCATTGGCACTCGGCAACATTTAACCCTTTGTAATCCAATTTTGGATTCAGGGTTTCTTAGGGGGGTTTTCTCTTTCTGTCATTATAGCCATCTTTCTAGCCATGTGCTGGCTAGAGCCAGTATTGTGGTATGTGCCATGCCGGAGAGGCCCCCAACAACAGAGTGGCCAGTAATCTATAGTAAGAATACCCTGCCGGACGTCTACCAATGTCAAAGCTGTACAGCCTTCAATCAGAATGTCTTTAGACGTCAGACAGTGGATTGGAAAGTGTTAATTCATCCGGCATCAATTTGGCCAACTGCACCCATTATTCTTTGATGCAGGGTGATGATATCGTTGACAGGTGCAGCATAAACGATATTCTTTAGCTTCCCCACACCTCTTGATTTTTTGATTTGGGGGAAGCTGAAGGAAATAGTTATGCTACACCTGTGAAACATATCACCACCCTGCATCAAGAAATAATAGGTGCAGTTGAACAATCTGAGCACCAATGCGTTGTTAGCCCATAACGTTGCATTGCGACAGAAGGTGGATGCATTGAGAACTTGCTGCTGTTCCTACACTTAAATCATGCAATTATGGATAAAAACATATTATAGGCTACATGTACACGGGCGATTGTGACTAATATTTTCGGGTGCAATTCACATCGGACAGCACTTAGACACCTTGTCCGTGTTCTGTCCAATGTACTGAACACCGCACCTTGACATGTGCTATTCGCATCCGAAAATCGACAAGAATAGGACATGCTGCGATTTTTTTGTTTACTTTCAAGTTCAATGCAAAATCTGTGCCACCCACTGAATTTCACATGTACTATAGAATTATAATGCATGTTTAAGAAAAGTCTTGTGTTTCAAGCTCTTATAGGCCAGTCTCACACGGACAGATTTAAATTGTGGATTCTGTGATTCTGCATATAATACACAGTCATTGAAATGCACAGACTTTTGCCGGTTCGCTCACACTTGTGGGTAGGAATTGCAGATTCCGCAAGTGGCGGAAAAATAACAGCATGCTCCATTTTACCGCAAATAACACGCGTATGAGCTCCATTGATCTCTATGGATGCATTCGATCCGCTGTGCATACTCAACTAACATTGCGGATGGACTGCAGATCAAATGCAATTCTCTAGTATGGTATAAAGAAAGCAGTAATTTGTGGGCAGACAGTTATGCCAGAGTCTGGGGAGCAACACACCAATACAGGCAACCTCCGCTTGTTCTTCTGGGCTCTTCCTCCACAAAGTGTTTTTTTAAAGTGGTTTATACTACTTTCGAAAAAGTTATATAAACCAACCAAGCCTAGCGATCAGTATCCCGATGTGAAGGCTCTCAGGACAGCTCTTACTTTAACAGCATAAGAAAGGTGTTCCAGGGGGGTTGGGCAACTGTCTTATGTTAATCCCTGCTTGCATGTGTTTTTCCATGCGGATGATACGCTGTCCTTAAACATACATCCCTGCAAAATAACGCACGCATACGAGACCATACGCAATTTGTTTCTGCAATCACTCGCAGATCTTCCGCTGCGGATATCAGCATGCAGAATCTGCCCCACTCATGTGAGCCCGGCTTTAATAGAATTTTTGAGATATTTTCATTTACTAAACATTTATGTATATTTTTTTCGCCATTTTTGAAGTTCTATACTGAAATCTATAGAATGAACACCAGAAAAAGTGCAATTCCTAGAGCAAGCCGCATTTTGAAAAAAAAGGTACTGACTAGAGATGAGCGAGCATGCTCAGTAAAGGCAGCTACTCGAGCGAGCATCGCTCTTCTCGAGTAACTGCATGTTCGTTCGAGCAAATGCGTGGGGGTGGGGGGAGCGGGTGGGAGTGGGAGGGAGAGATAGAGCTCTCTCACGCTCCCCCCTCCCGCTCCCTCCCACCGCCCCTCCGCATTTGATCGGATGAGTATGTAATTACTCTAGAAGAGCGATGATCGCTCGAGTAACTGCCTTTACCGAGCGTGCTCGCTCATCTCTAGTACCGACCCCCAAAATGTTACAAAATCACTAGAAACCAAAATGTTACATATGTATACTTTACATTATTTTACTACAAACTTTAAAGCAACATTTGCCTGCAGGGGTTTTGAGCATATCAATATGCCATTGAAAACTCTACAAGTGAATCCAGCCTTATGCGATTTTCCAATTTCCATGTAACTGGACAACCCCTTGGTTGGAGTTACCCTTTAGGCAATTATTTGAGACATCACATGACAAGTTAGTTGAACTCTATATAGAGTATATAGATTTATTGAAAGATATTTTAAGTTTCTTATAGAAACCTATGAAAATATTGCAGCTTCCTGGCTATCGCTGTATCAATATGCAAATGGAGTTATTATAAATTCAATCTCATTGAAATAGAAATGAAACAGCAACACAATTTCTTCAGCACGGTTCACTAACCCCGTTCACACGTAGTTACTGATGCTCAGCGGGAGGCTGCTTGTGCCAGCTCCAGTCAGCCCTTGATGATTATGGAGGATTTAATTATAATTGAAAAAGCAAAAAAAAAATCTAATCCAAAAATCAATTCTGCATAGAATTTAATAATATATGGCCATTTAAATGATATATCTTGTAAAGTAAAATGGCTGAATTATGAGTAATGTGTCACAAAGGAGAGAGAAGTGCTTTCTGGTCAGTTCCTTTCTTCAAGGCAACGTCCATTGTGATCGGAATATTAGCAGCAATAATTGCTAGTCACCACAAAGTTATATAATTGCCAGCCGCATGGGATGAGCAATTTCATATCATTTGTTGATTGATTTTTTTTTTTTTGGACATATAGTATTCATGGAGGAAAGACACCATGGCTAATAATTATCTCTCTTATCATTCATCTCATTTGCATTGACATTTAGACTGATGAAAGTGAATTTGTACAACTCATATAACTGTCCTGTTGAGACCTGTTGGAAAACCCCTCGATATTAGCAATATAGTGTCAAGTTTGGTTCCAAGTTGTATGTAGCTGTAATACAACACATTCTGTGCGGCTCTGCTGGACCTCCATATGTCTCTAATTTAATACATGCCAGGGTCTATCTATGTTTATGTGGGTTTCCAGTTTTTTCCTGTACCCTGAAAACATATTTGTATGGTACATTATTGATTTTCCGATGAAATTGGATCTAATAGGAATTATGACACAGTCTGTACAGCACAGCAGAATGTGTTGTACCCTGTAGGCAGCAAGAAATAAATAAATGCTTTTATGGGAGAATATTGATGCAATATGGCACCATATGGTGGCACATAGAGTAGGAAGACCCAACAGGTGTAGAACGCATTCTATATTTGAACATTTTTTTAGATGCTGCTGTGCCCACATAAGGGCGCCCACCCACTGGCGTTTGCGTTTTCCGCGGGAAAAAACGCAGCGTTTTCGCCGCGTTTTCTGCGATTTTTCCGTTAATTTCCATTGACATTCATGGGTGCATTAGGAGAAAAATAAGGACACATATGCAACTGACAGTTCCTATGTTAAAAACGCAAACGAAACGCAAAAAAAACGCCAGTGGACAGGAACACATGTTATCTCTATGCCTGTGCAGGAAAAACGCAAAACGCAAAACGCAGGTAAAAAAAACGCCAGTGGGTGGGCGCCCTAACAGACACAGACCTAAATGAGGGTAGGAACATTTTATGTTGGAATCCATTATGAAACCCAGGGAGAAGGTACAAACTCCATGCAGATGTTGGCAGACTCAAACCTAGGACCCCCAACACTGCCCCACATGGGAGAGCCTCCTGCTTGTGAAGTTCCAGTTTGGAACTAATTCAGACTGAATAGAACTTTTTTCCAAAATTCGGCAAACTGTCCAAACTTAACTTTTGAAGAGTTCGCTTATTCCAATTGTAATGGAGTAGCTGTATTAGTAACATACACATGTTACAGTGAAAGCAGTGGCTATACAACTGCACAAACTGCAGTAGTGTCCATGAGAACATATTGGTCAACTTTTAATAAGAAACATCAAGGAGATTTCAAGAATGAGGATAAGGCTACTTTCACGTGATCTTCTCAGCTCTACACGGATTCCATCTCTGGCTTCTGGCTTCTATGTAGACAACTTCATATGGACAGAAACATGAATGTAACCAAGACAGATTTAGGCCCCTTCATACGGACGTGTTTGGGTGTTTTTTTGCGCTCAAAAAAATTGCGTACACAAAACACAGAAAATAGCAGCTATTAATGTCAATGGGTTTGTTTTCACTTTCTGTTTTACACGTGAGTGTCCCACGAGCATACGAACAAGGACAGCTTGCACAAAAAAAGTACAATACGCCCATACCTGCGCAAATTAACCTAGTTCCCCACACAAAGACATTGCACTGAGGCAAGCTTATTTGCGCATATGCATATCTGAAGCCGTTTTAGGGGATACTGTACATGGGTGATTGAGCGCTTTTTCAGATGCGCAAAGGTATTCGCGCAAACGGCTGACAATAGAACCCATAGATTTCAAGTGGTTCCTTCACATTCAGCGTTTTTGTGCACGCATTCCGTGGTGCGAAAAAATACGCAACATACTCTATTTTTGTGTGCACCCAAGGCACCATAGGAGTCTATAGGGGTAACTGGGCAATTTTGCGGTGTTAATTGATAACACCAGGAAATAATTAGGCTGCTCAGCCAGGTAAAAAACGGTGCGGGTGTATCCCGCACCAATGTGAACCATCCGGCACCGCAAAAAAGTACCGTGAGCAGTGCGAATACACTCGCCTGAACACGTGATAGTGCTCCATTCAGAGCATGATCACATCATACTTTCACGAGCGTATATACACCTAGGCTCATGTGCAGGAGCCCTTAATGTGTGAAACGGAGACCTCTTTGGTCTCCTTTCACAAAGTTTCCATCCCTGACAGTCTTTGTAACTGGATAGAAAAGCGTCAAGCATCTCATCTTTCCTCTGAGTGTTCCAAACATTTGGGAGAGTTAAAAGTATTCATAAAAAGTATATGAAGAAGTGCCGATAGAAAGTTCCAGAACCCACAGAAGTAACTTTGTCCGCAGTGAACATCAAGTATTATTCAGCCCACATGCTGTAGGACACCATCATTTGCTGAGCAGCTTGTGATGATATCTATAAGTGGATCTTATACTGTAAGCATATCTGCTCAGTCAAGGCAGTCCTTCTGGCTAAAGTTTGCAATACCAGATGGACAGTTTGGGCTTTGAAGTTGCCAGGGATAGTGTTGGCATTCCAAAATTCTTGGAAGGTCACATTAGACCATGAGCTAGATATCTCCATATTGAAAAACAGTCTTCTCTCTGAGAAAGTTTTTGGGCGCAGTTACTTTTTATAAAACTGAGGTTAGTTGACTGTAAATGTAAAATGATTGTGTAAAAAATGTCAAAAATAGATAATGCAGAAGTAATGTTTTGTACAAATTAGGTGGGCAACTGTTTGTAATGTATTATGGGCTGTTATGAATAGCAATTGTCTAGTATAATGTGATTATTGGAAACATTCACATTTCTTGTGGAATTCTTTAAAAAATATTTGTAGGTCTGTGGAAATGTTTAGATTTACAGCAGTTGATAACGGCATATAGTTAGAGGTTAACTGATAGAATAAAGACAGCAGAAAAGCTGTATTTTCCTAAATAATGACCAAGAGTGCCATGAAAGTGAAAACCACGCTGGGTGACATTTTGTTCAAGCAGAGGACAGAAGACTTTGAATGTAACAATCACCGTCAGTAAAAACTGGAAGTTGTATGTAAAAAAGCCATGTCACATGACAGCGATGAGTAATCGCTCTACAGTTATACCATATGTGTACAGCACTTTTGGATGATGGGGGTACTAGGGTTTATGGCGGTTTCAGACAGTTATATGCGCAAATATGTTTGTACGGATCTTATTTGCACATGACCTAGGTTGGCAGATGGTAAGAAACAAGCTGATACTACGTGCCAGAGAACAGTACTGTAATTTTTGTGACCAGCTCGCGTGTTACACCCTTCCCATGGAATAGAATGGGAATTAAACGCCAAATTAGGGCCAGTTGTCTTTTTTTTCCCTCTGTTGTACGCAGAGTAACTTCCTGCCCCTCCCTAGTAGCGTAGCAAGGTCAGGTGGTACCCAGGGCGGAAAATGTTTTTGTCACCCCTCCCCCCAGCACCAATTTTTAAAAATTATTAAAAGAAGGAAGGACAAGATACTTACAGTGTAATTTTCTGGTTTATTTACTTAACATTGTGGGCGTAAACACTTAAATCCTTTGTCTCCTAACTTTGTTCTCTAAAAATTTTGAAATTGCATCATCAACATCAATTCCTTTCGCTACTTTGTTTTCAATTGACGAGATGGCTGAACCAGAGAGCCGAGCCTGACTCATAGTGGACCTAAGAGCTCTTGATTAATTTTAGTTTTGAAAAACTCCTCTCACGATGCTACTGATACACATAACATTAACAAGAATCTTAAGGCTAAAATGATAGTCACAGCTTACCTCCTCCCCCTCCCTGCACAGGTCAAAGTGCTGCTGGAATAGTCTCACGTAGAAATTATTGGGTCAGCTTCTGTCCACTGAGTGAAAGGCCCATGAGTTCTGCAGTAAAGCATCTCTCAAAATGCTGTGACTGCAGTAAAGACAAGATGGCCGCCCCATAGTCAGACAATAGATTAAAAAGAAAGTCTATAATCAGAAAATAAAAAGAGAAAAACGCAATATGTTTCACTATCTGGTTTTCCTTAGTGAAAAGAATACAGATGATACATTTCCTTTAAGGGTTCAGTCACACAGGCATTTGTAATGGTCGTTTTTCAGCACATCAAAAAATTTGCACTAGATAGAACCAATGCTTTTCAATAGCAGCGGTCACATGTGCGAATTGCACATGCGGAAATACGTCTGCGGCGAAAATTATAGGACAGCAGTTGGCAGAACGCATGTAACTGCGTTCTGCGGCAAACCGGTCTTCTGTGTATGTGAAACCCCTGGATGCTGTCGCATTAAGGGGTTTCACCTTGCGCTCAATGGGGCCGGCGGCAGCAGCGCTAACCCTATTGAGAACATATAGTGAAAATCATGATCCTCTGCCACAGCTGTCACAGCTGTCACTGCTGTGGCAGAGGAGAACAATGTTCTCCCATTGAATTCAATGGAGCCGGCAATACAGCTGGCTCTATTGAAAGCAATGGGCTGTCGGCAAGTGCTGCAGTGATTTTCGGGGAAGGGCTTAAAGTATAAGCCCTTCCCTGAAAACAAAAAATGTGTAAATAAAAAATCTATACTCACCTCTCTGCAGCTGCCAGGGCTCAGCCGCATCCAGCCAGCTCTTTTCCTGCACTGATCTGAGGAATATTTAGCAGGCGGGAATTTAAAATGCCCGCCTGCTGAATAGGCTGTCTTTGATTGGCTGAGCACTGTAACCAATCAAAGGCAGCTCTCAGCTATTGAATGACAGCTGCTAGCTGCCTCTGATTGGTCACAGTACTCAGCCAATCAGAGGCAGCACTCACCTATTCATGAAATCAAGCTCCCTGTGATTTAAAATCACCTCAGAGCAGTGCAGGAGAAGAGCCGGATGGACGCGGCTGAGCCTCAGCAGTTGCATAGAGGTAAGTATAGCTTTTAAAAAAATTTTTACAAATTTTTAGGATTTTTTTCAGGGAAGGGCTTATATTTTAAGCCCTTCCCTCAAATTCACTGCAGCGCTGGCTGGCAGCCCATTGCTTTCAATGGAACTGGCTGTATTGCCAACTTCATTGAATTCAATAGGAGAACATTGCTCTTCTCTGCCACAGCTGTGACAGCAGTCGCAGAGGATTTCCTCAGCGGGAAGTCCCATTTTCACTAGACACTGTGACAACGCTGTCACAGTGTCCAGTGACAATGGGACTCCGCGTGGAGATGAAGAAATCCTCTGCCACAGCTATAGCAGAGGATCGCAATGTTCTCTGTATGTCAATAGGGCTGCCGCAGATGCCACCGGCCCCATTGACCACAGGTGAAACCCCCTGGATGTGACAGCATCCAGGGGTTTCACATCCAAGGAATCCCCTTCTGCAGCTGTACAGCCGCAGCAGGGGATAGCGGGCAACACTCTTGTTGAGCAGATAAACGCTGCTAGCCGCGATTTTTCCGTCGTGATGCCCGCTTCGGTTACGTGAATTTTTGAACGCATAAGTAATGTGTTCAAAAATTTGTGCATTAAAATGCCCATGTGACTGAGCCCTGAGGCTTCCCTGAACCATGAGTTTTTGGATGATTTTTTTCCCCCCCCAAAAAAATGGATTTAAAAAATGTCAACATCTTTTTAACTGACACAAGAGTTTTTAACAGATGTTTTTTGGGTGGTGACTATTTGTTTACTTATTATTTAGCATGTTTTTTTCTGCTTTTATTCATAGAGAAGTCTAAGCAAAAACATCTAAAAAAAGCCAAAAAATAGACGCTGACCCAAAAAACGCAAGAGAAAAATGCGCTAGTTGTATCATGTTTACTGTTTCCCTGCTGACTTGCAGCTAGGCTCTCGATCCTCGTGGCGGGGATTCCCTCCATCCCTGAAGTGATGCAAGGCTGTTTTCACATGAAAACTCATCACATCCATGGGGCATTCACATTGTGGGGAGCCTGATATCGGGTCGTGATTCACAACCCCATATCGCGCTCACCCATGTGAAGGAGCCCTAACCTGGGTATAGCCTGTATATTACTATGTATGTACAGCTGCTGTATATAGTGATATAGCAGGTTATATCAGTATGCTCCATATCAGTATATACAGGGGATATCTAGCTTATACCAGTAGTATATATATAATTATATACAGGAGATACCCAGGTTATACCAGCATGCTCCATATCACTATATACAGGAGATGTCTAGCTTATACCAGTAGTACATATATAATTATATACAGGAGATACCCAGGTTATACCAGCATGCTCTTTTTCACTATATATAGCAGATATACATCCCCTGTATATAGGGATGCTGATATAACCTGGATATGTCCTGTATATAATTATATGTACAGTCGGTATAACGTATACATCACACACACACAGCTCCGCTACATCCATCCTGATCCCCAGACATTACACGCACAGCTCCACTGCATCCATCCTAATCCACAGACATTACACACACAGCTCCGCTACATCCATCCTGATCCCTAGACATCACGCACACAGCTCCACTACATCAATCCTGATCCCAAACATCACACACACAACTCAGCTACATCCATACTCATCCCTAGACATCCTGCACACAGCTGCACTACATCAATCCTGATCCCCAGACATCACACAAGCACAACTCCGCTACATCCATCCTGATCCCCACACATCACACCCACAGACATCACACACACACAACTCCGCTACATCCATCCTGATCCCCACACATCAAACACACTGCTCCGCTACATCCATCCAGATCCCCAGATATCACACACACAACTCTGCTACATCCATCCTGATCCTCAGACATCCCACACACAACTCCGCTACATCCATCCTGATCCCCAAACATCACACCCACACACATCTCACACACAACTCTGCTACATCCATCCTGATCCCCAAACATCACACAAACAGCTCAGCTACATCCATCCTGATCCCCAAACATCAAACACACAGCTTCGCTACATCCATCCTGATCCCCAGATATGACACACACAACTCAGCTACATCCATCCTGATACCTACACATCACACACTGCTCCACTACATCCATCCATATCCCCAAACATCACACACACAGCTTCCCTACTTCCATCCTGATCCCCACACATCATATAAACAGCTCTGCTACATCCATCATAATCCCCAGACATTACACACACAACTCTGCTACATCCATCCTGATCCCCAGACATCACACACACAGCTCCGCTACATCCATCATGATCCCCAGACATTACACACACAGCTCTGTTACATCCATCCTAATCCCCAGACATCATACAAACAACTGTGCTACATCCACCATGAGCCCCAGACATTACACACACAGCTCTACTACATCATCCAGATCTCCAGACATCAGACACACAGCTCCACTACATCGACTATGATCCCCAGACATTACTCACACAGCTCTGCTACATCCATCCTGACCCCCAGATATCACACACACAGCTTTGTTGCATCAATCCTGATCCCCAGACATTGCACACACAGCTCTGCTACATGGATCCTAATCCCCAGACATCACACACAGCTCCGCTACATCCATCCTGAACCCCAGACATCACACACACAGCTCTGCTACATCCATTCTGAACTGCAGACATCACACTCAGCTCCACTACATTCATCCTGATCCCCAGACATCATACACACAGCTCCGCTACATCCATCCTGATCCCCAGATATCACACACAACTCTGCTGCATCCATCCTGATCCCCAGATATTACACACACAATTCCGCTACATCATCTTGACTCCCACAGCTGCACTCCAATTCATCCATCCATCCTGACCCACACAGCTCCAACACACACACACACACACACACAGAACACAGCAAAGTCCTGCATCCACTGATCTCCCCCATGGTCATGTGATCCTGGACTTCTCCCACACAGGGTATCAAATGACATGACATCACCACAGGTCCTGGAAGCTGCCGTCTCTACAGGTCTACAGGTGTGTGTCCCCTCACAGGACTGCCAGGGGAGGATTAACTGGCACTAGGGGGCAGTGCAGGCTCTGTGAGGGGCTTCTGGCAGCCCAGGCTGTACGGAGAAGCTCCTCTGCAGCCAGTCAGTAACACGTGGCTCCTGGCAGAGTGCAAGCAAGGCGGACAGCAGGCGTTGATTCTCCTGCAGCAGCATCAATAGTAGCTCCTCCACTTGCCACTACTGCCAATTTGTTGTGTGCCAGGACAGTTGCTAACTGGCTGAGCTGTTAACCCCCCCCCCTCCATGATAGCACCCGGGGCCGGCCGCCCCTGCCGCACCCACCTTGCTACGCACTGCCCCTCCCTTTTTTTAAGCTGCCATAGGCTTCTATGGCAGTTTTTTGCGTAACACAGACAAAAATATGGCAAGTCCTATCTTTTCTCGTACAAAGATTTTGTGCACAAGAAATATATTTGTCTGAATGAGTCCATTGAAATCAATGTCTTCGCTTTGTCACGTTATATGGGCAAGATTTTCATGTATGGAAATGCCTCTGCAAATACGTTCATCTGTTAGGCCTCCCTCACACAGGGCGTTTGCAGAAACGCCGCTTTTTTAAAGCTGCGTTACTGCAGATTCCGCCCCGTTTCAGCAGCGCTGGCATACTTTATACCAGCGTTTTGGCTGCGTTTTCAGCTCGGCTGAAAAGAAAAAAAAAAGCTATACTCACCTAGCCGCTGCAGGTCGGGTCGTGGCCGCTGGTCTCTGCCGCTGATCCGGGCTTCCTCGGCACCCCAAAGTCTATTGCCAGAGGCCAGGTTTGAGAACCTCGCCTCCGGCAACAGAGTGCTGTGATTGGTTGTCGGTGCTTGCTCGATGCCCAATCACAGCCCTTCATTGACTGTCTCAGCCAATCAGAGCTTGCCGGCGCTGATTGGCTGAGACAGTCAATAGAGTGCTGTGATTGGGCATCGAGCGTGCCGATAACTAATCACAGACCTTCATTGACTGTCTCAGCCAATCAGCGCCGGCAAGCTCTGATTGGCTGAGACAGTCAATGAAGGGCTGTGATTGGGCATCGAGTAAGCACCGACAACCAATCACAGCACTCTATTGCCGGAGGCGAGGTTCTCAAACCTGGTCTCCGGCAATAGACTTTGGGGTGCCGAGGAAGCCCGGATCAGCGACAGAGACCAGCGGCCGCGACCCGGACTGCAGCGGCTAGGTGAGTATTGCTTTTTTTTCCCCACCTAGCAGGGACTGATTTCCGGCGAGCGATTAACACTGCCAAAAACGCTGCCCATTCATTTCAATGGGCGACGCAGGGCTGAAAACGCCCCAGAATAGAATATGCATCGCTGTCACAGCGCAGCGTTGGGAGGCGCTATGTTTTCAGCCCTGTGTGAGCAGTCCCATTGAAATGAATGGGAGTGTTGTACAGCGTTTAGCGCTGGGCTGAAAAGGCAGCGCTAAACACTGTATAAAGCGCCCTGTGTGAGGGAGGCCTTAGGGTGCGTTCAGACGAGCGTGTTTTGGTGCGTGCATACGCACGCACTAAAACACGCTTGTATTTACAACACTGCATTCCCTATGGTGTGTGCACATGTCCGTACTTTGTAGGTGCGTGCCTGCAAAGATAGGACATGCGTGCACCATAGGGAATGCACGCATTGTTTTCAATGGAGCCGCGGCTGCTGCCGGCAGCTCCATTGAAAACAATGGCCTGCTGGCTCCCTGCATTCCTTTTCAGGGAAGGACTTTACATATAAGCCCTTCCCTGAAAAAGAAAGATTTTAGTGTAAAGAAGAATAAAAATGCAGGCATTCTCTTCAATGGAGCCGCTGCTGCTGCCGGCGACTCCATTGAAGACAATGGTCTGCTGGCACACCTGAATTCTTTTTCAGGGAAGGGCTTTACATATAAGCCCTTCCCTGGAAATGAATTAAAAGTGATTTAAAAAACAAAAAAAATAGATACTCACCTCACCTCCCTTCAGCTGCCGGGGCACAGCCACGTCGTCTCCTGCTGTCCCCTGCACTGTGGTGCTGAACTACTGATCTATCACCAGCCGGGGATTTAAAATCCCCGCCTGCTGAAAGAGCTGAATGTGATTGGCTGAGGTGCTCATCCAATCACAGGCAGCTCTCCCCGAATGAATGATAGGTGAGAGCTGCCTGTGATTGGCTGAGCACCTCAGCCAATTACATTCAGCTCTTTCAGCAGGCGGGGATTTTAAATCCCCAGCTGCTGATAGATCAGCAGTTCAGCAACACAGTGCAGGGGACAGCAGGAGAAGACGTGGCTGTGCCCCGGCAGCTGAAGAGAGGTGAGTACCTATTTTTTTAATTTTTTTTACTATTTTAAAAGGCTTTTCAGGGAAGGGCTTATGAAGCCCTTCCCTGCAAAGCCACTAACAGCTGCCGGGGCTCAGCGGGGACTTCTGCCGCTGTCCCCAGCTCTGTAGCGCTGCTGAGCTATCAGCAGCTGGGGATTTTAAATCCCCGGCTGCTGATAGCTCAGAACTACAGAACCTGGGACAGCGCTAGAAGTCGCGGCTGAGCCCCGGCAACTGAAGGGAGGTGAGAATTGTTTTTTTTTATTTTTTGCACTATTTTAAATGGCTTTTCAGGGAAGGGCTTATGAAGCCCTTCCCTGAAAAGCCATTGACAGGATGCTGGCAGCAGGATTCTCTACCGCAGCTGTCATGTGTGACAGCTGCGGTTGAGAACTGAAGAATTCCTGTAGCAGCAGGGAATTCTTTTAACTAGCGGGGGTGAAGGATACATCTGCCGCATGCGGCAGGTCACAGCAGCGGTGGAGAGGTACGTTATTTTAATTCTTTTTTTGTTTTGCACTAAAATGTTTCTTTTTCAGGGAAGGGCTTATAAGTAAAGCCCTTCCCTGGAAATAAATGCAGGGGACCGGCAGAGCATTGTTTTCAATGGAGCCGCCGGCAGCAGCCACGGCTCCATTGACAACAAGCACGCAGCTGTGTTCACGCGTGTTTTTGCTCGTACCTAGGTGCGGACGTATGTACGCACCTAAGTACGCACCAGAACACGCTCGTCTGAACGAGCCCTTAGTGTGGATAACCCACAACCACATTGTTTAGATATAGTTGTCAGGTTTCACTGCCAGTGGACTGCAGGGTAAATGGTTTTGCTAGAGAATGTTCCATAAGGGTGGCTTCAGATGGGCGCATGCACAAATATGCTCATCGCAACAGAGCGAATTAGCGCATGAACCAGTCAAAATTCTTTTCTTTTAACCTTTCAAATTTTGCGTTGTTGCACGTGGGCTAAAAAAAAGCACGAAGATATGTCCTGTCCTATCTTTTCTCGCACTTGGTATTAATGCACGAGAATCCTGCTAGTCAAAACGAATACATTGAATTCAATCATTTCAAAACCATTTTATCAGGTTTTGAGGCCTTTTAGCATGTTTATTGTAGGGTTTGAACATAGTTGCAATGCCACAAATCCAGGAATACCTTATGGATACTTGATTACCAGGATGTGTAAAGTGACAGCGTCTATCTGGGTGTGAATTTATCAAATAAATCTCTATTTATCCAACATAAAACATGACAAGCAACGTTTCGACCCACACAGGGGTATTTGTCAACCATAACAAAATGTATACAGATCGGTATATATAACTAATCAACACATCATAGCAACTAATCAGAACAGGACCCTCCTTGTTAGTCATCACTAAAAATGTTACTGCATGTCTTTATCATAATTAACCTATCACAGTGCACTGATCAATACTGCAGGTATAATGCCCACCCAAAATGCATTGAACAAAATAACAAATATGAATAAGCAATGCACTTGAGATTCATTATTCTAATCAATGTATGTTGGGTGGACATTACACCTGCTGTATTAATCAGTCCAATTTGATATTCAGCAGTAAATCTGATGCCTAACAGGTGATATCTTCTTTGGTTGCATTTGTACACTTTTCTTGCCTACTCCATCTTGCCCAGATAACCATAACAACTTCTTCTGACCATAACTTTGCTGAATTATTTATTAGTTATTAGGTATTAGTAATTAGTTATTTAGACATCTTTAGATCTTCAACTTTCCAGCACCCTTCTCACCTATAACAAATTTATGCAAACTTCACATCTTACCACATACTTAACAGCAGGTACAATGCTGCTGCTTCCTACAATACCATGACACAGTACCAGTATTTATAGTTATTCAGCCAAAATATGAGCCAAATAAATAGTAGCCCAGATGGTAATAGTGCCTCAGACGCAATAATAGTGCCCCATTGTGTCCTACACAGTAATAGTGCCTCTCTTTCTACCTACACAATAATAGTGACTCCTTCTCTGTACCGCACAGTATTAATGCGCCATCTGTATAGTTGACTGCACATCTGTATAGTTGACTGCAACACAGTAATAGTGTCCACATAGTATTTATACAACAATGGTGCTTCAGTTTGTGGATACAAATTGTAATGATGTCCCCAATAATAGTAATAGTGCCCTCACAAAGTAAGAGGCCCTCTTAGCGCTTCCTTTGCTGGCCCACATAATATTAGTACTGCATTACTGCATCCATATAGTTCTAGTGCCCTTCTCACAGTAATAGAGCCTTTTTAGTTTCCCTTTAGAGGCCTCTTCATAGCAATAATGCCCTCTTACTGCCTCTACATAGTGCCAGTGCACGGTGCTTATTATTTTATAAATCGCTGGGCATGATCATTAGCAAGTGTTATTTTGGCGCAACAGTGCTAGTATAGTGGAATGCACCTATCACTCCTAGCTGTCCTAGTGCTGCTGTACTCATTTGCTGATGATGATGCCCACACTTGCTAAATATGCTGTTACAGCCTACTCTTTCACACTGTTCCCAAGCTGAAAGCCATTGCTGAGACAGTGTGGATTATGTATTTTTCAGCCTTGAATGGAGGTATCCAGTGGATGGTGAAAGCCTGGCTGCCCTGAAGCCTACAGAGAGGCCTCCCTAACCAAGTCCAGCAGAGTGAGTACTCTGATGGGGCTAAGAGGGACAGTAAAAAGTCAGGTAGGTTTTTGGGAAACAAGTTCAAACCAATGTTAAACTGTATTGAAGCTACAATTGTTGTGCTTTCATTACTAATCTTACAATCTACTTAGGGGGATCTTAACCTCTAAACGTATATTTATGTTCCTGCTGTGGAGCCCCTTGAAGTTGTAACATAAATTTATATGGTGCTCTTTAATGGCAGATCTTGCTCTATAACGCTCTGCCATTAAAAATATTAGGTTGACATCATGTTGGTCCGATTCTCCTGATGTGACTGAGCTGAAATGATCAGCTCCCAGTCACAAAATATGGTAAAAGTAATGCTCAATTTGAGCTGCAATGGGACCCAAATGCAGGTAGCTTCCTTTCTGCTTTCTGTTCATTGATATTGAAACCTATGAAGTCACAAAGACGTCACAGGCTTCCAGCAATTAATTGGAAGAAGAGCATGATGGGAGGACATAATCTGTGTCCTCTCAGCATTTATGTGTATGGAGATGACTCTTAAATCTAAATTTTCACACCCCTCACCTGAGTGTCTGTCACACTATACATGTTTCCTATGTATATTGCAGTCACTTTTATGCAGTACAGCCTCCTTTTTGATATTTATTAGACAATATTATCTTTAATTTTAGATTTCTACCTGCTTTCTCTTCCTCTATGATGCACTAAAGAACCACAGCGCAGCATCCCATGACCATCTAGAGAGAGTTCCATCTCTGCCTGCTAGGAATACACTGTAATATTCATTACTTTCTATATTCTTGCGAATAAGCTAAAGACTATACATAGTAACATAGTATGTAAGGCCGGAAAGAGACATATGTTCATAGAGTTCAGCCTATCCCCCCCCCCCCCATGTTGATCTATAAGGAAACTGTTAAGATAATGTGATAGGAGTTTCTGTCCCTGTAGTATCCCAGAGTTGGGTACTCTAGCACTTTCTGTGTCGACTATAGCCTTACAATCAGGTCCTAATGTGATGTATAATAAGTGTCAAAAGTTTTTATGTTACTGTTTATATTTCTCCACTATATTATGTGTTCTGGCAATATTCTCCAGCCCCTGGTGTGTACAGGTCACCTAGCAACAGTCAGGAGAGTGTTTAGCCAGGCTCAGCAAAGAGTAGATAGCCTGGGATTGGCAGCTTAGATCCCCATTACAGGCAGTATAAAAGAGAGGAGTGGGCAGAGTTAGATGAGTCTTGAGAAAGAGACCGTGGAGGAACCAGTAGAACATCTTTACTTAGTCTTTCAAGTGCAGAGCTAAGCTTCAGCCTGAGAATGGATGGGGAGGAACAAGGAGAAAGCCAGTCTGGTGGGAATGGGAAGTTGAACATCTACAGTGTGAGTACTCAAGAGCAGGAACATTTTAGTAACAAAGAAGTGGGAGAAGAAGAGATTAGAAGAAGATCGAAGTCAGCCACTCTAAGGCACCAAACAGAAAGGAAAGCAAGCCGGTCCAGACAGGCCCAACCAGGGAACAGAGCTAAAATGCAAAGCACAGAGGATAAATGTATTTCCCTGTATCAAGTCCCTGAGGAACTGAAGAAATAATGCGTGTAACTGTAACCATTTCTACTAAAGTCTGCCAATGGGAACTGTATGCAACAAGTGATGTTTATTCCTTATTTGCTTTTGAAGAATAAAACTGTTTTGGTTTCCTTTATGATCCGACTCCTGGAGTCACTTCCCACCATCTATTCCATTTTCAACATCTGCACTGAGGTACCACACTAAGCAATCCAGGCAGGACAGCGGTTGATTCCCCCATTATTGTTTAGTTCTCCACTTTTTATATTTACTACTTTTGTTCGGAATGAATCCCTTTCCATACACAGTCTGGTGTCACAACAAAACAACATCTTCCCCTACCCGACTCCACGGTTAATGCACCACTGGGATATCACCATGTTACCCTGCCCGACCTCACGAGCAACACACAATGATATTGCCTAATTTTGCCACTGTAATAGCACCACACCAGACCACATTCCCCACCTCTCCAGGAGGAACAGAAGGGCCACATTGCTTGGTCTGGGCTACCGCAACCCCACCTGTGAAGAGCCTGTGTAGACTAGTCCACCAAAATTTCAGCATACAGGTAGTGAGTGACCCTATTGAGACAATGGAAAGATAAATACTTCCCAGGGGGTCACCATAAGATCGCATGACCCAAATGAAGAGAATCTTCCAATAGAAAGGAAGAACTAAACAAGGTGACTTATGTATACTGGGCAATACTAGCTGACTTATATATACAGTGTCCCTTTAATAGTGATCTAATAGCCAGTAGGCACTAGATCACTATAGAGGAATGCTGGGGTAATACAGATCATGTTATCCCAATTTCTCTAGATCCAGAAAAAAAAGTTAAAAGTAGTGATGAGGAACACAGAGGTGCTGGGCACAGTAGGATGGGTCACCCCCAACTCCATTGTAAAGAAAACAAGCAACTGTTTTGAAACCAAATAAGTTATTTGTTCATTTGCAATAGTCCGCGTAATTCTACAGGGAAAACACCCCTTTACATATATATTTGTATCAAATTGTGGATATACAAGGGAGTACCCCAAAGAAAGAAGAACCTTCTTCTGGTGAGTGGGGTGTTACTAGTACAGGCTTCTATTGCTAAATAAATGTCTGTGGAACCCTTCTGAGTCGGTATGCCGGCCGACGTTGTTGGGGAAGGTTGCGTTCGGCTCTAGTGATTTTTGTTTAACAAGTTGTTTAGTTTTTTGCCTATTTTCTGACGGCTGATTCATACGAATGTGTGAACAATGTTCATTTGGTTCTTTGATGTGAGAGGGATAGTGCACTCAGAATTAATAACACTGGGTCAAGCAGTCAACAAAAAGTGTTTCTTTGAAGTTTTGAAAAGGTTGAAGGACGTATGTCCCAACTTCTTGCAAATAGGTGAGGTTTGAAAAAAAACAAACACTGCACATGTGCGGCGGCGCACCAGCCAGCGCTTCCGCACACAGCGAAGAAAATAAAAGATCCAGACAGGCACGCAGATGACCTGGATGGGTAAGCAGTGTTCTTGGCCATGGGCAGGGTCGGATTCCGCTGAGAACTCCTGCATTCAGAATGCGATCCGCCCGTGGACGGGAGGCCTTAAAGACATAAATGTTTACATTAAAGTAAATGCTTTCTGTGCTTTTGGCTGAAATGCAAATCCCAGCGCCAGGGCATAGCTAGAGGTTTATAAGCCCTGGTGCAAAGTTTGAGCAGGGCCCCTTCCATGCACCTTCTCTTTACAGCTGCTGGCCACAGCCCACCTATTGTTTTAAGCTGCATTGCTGGCATTGCCTTTGTAGTTAATAGACAGGACAGTAGGAACCTGAACACTGCTCTATCTAAGCTGGACACAACAGAACCGCAAGAAATACATATTAACATGCAACACAATAATATTGTTATAAAGCTGGCAAGGCCACAAAGCATGGTGGTCTGGGGCAGTGAAGGGGTTCATGTCAGTATAACTGGTGGTTTAGGTCAGTGAGAGTTAATACAGTGGCATAGCTATAATAGTCACAGCACTCCAAATTGTGACTTGGCCTCTAAGGTAGGGGGCCCAGAGGTTTCCCTCACCACCCTAAAGCTAACTAATGCCCCATTTAGACAGGACGAGCTGTTGGGCAAACGATGCTCAACAGCGCGTCCCAATGATGCTTGCTCCTGTGCTGTTACACAGGAGCGAGTATCGCTTGCATAGCTGAAAGTGCTGCTGGCATGGAGTCAGAGTGGGCCAGGGAGCATTCTTCCCTTCCCTTTAAACAGACAGTCATTCAGTAACGGAACGACTGAACAACTCTCGATCAGTTGCTGCATGCATTTACATGAAACGACAATCGATCAAATTCCTGCAGGAGTGTGTGAATTTGAACACTTTTGAACAATAATTATCCTGTGTACATGACCCATTAGTCCAGTACATTCTTATCATTTCTTCTGTATTTCATCACACAGTGTGCTGCTGGCAACCCGCAGTGTGTGTAGCCATCTAGTGTTCTGTGAGACTACAGAGTGGAGGAGACAGGGGAGTAGTAAGACACAGGTTGTACACAGCGCCAGGTGCCAGCAGTGTGCCATGTGAGGAGGCACAAAAGAAAAGATCTCAAGGTATCAGACAATCTAGCGAACCAGAGAACCACCATTACTACTTTGTAGAGGGTACTAAGAAGACCATCATTACTACTTTGTAAAGGGTACTAAGATCATCATTACTACTTTGTGAGGGGCACTAAAAGGACCACCTTTACTACTTTATTAGGACACTCAGAGGGACTACTATTACATTGTGGGGGCATTAAGAGGGACCACTAGTATATTGGGGATACAGAGGGACCACTCTTATTCTGTGGGTCACTATTACAAAGTCAGCTTATCACTTTGGTGCACAAAATGGGTATTATTACTGTATGAGGGCACAAATAGGGACACTTTATTGTTGGGCAAAAAGGGGAATTTTAATCATGCATGATCACAAATGGGGCAGCTATCATTTTGTGCTGTAACTTAGCCTGTTGTGTGCTAATATTCATCTTATAGATATGTCAAATCATTTATTTTAGGGTTGTTGCTGTGAATTGTGAGGTTAAGTTGCACCAACATAGGAGTGGGGGATAGCTGAACCATTGTACCAGGATACATGAGCCTTTAGCTATGCACCTGAGTTAGGCCGCCTGCACACGGGCGGAAATCCCGCGGCGGGATTTCCGCCACTGAAAGTTTGCATAGGAGTGCATTACAATACGCACTCCTATGCAGACGGCCGCGGTTTGGCCGTGCGAAATCTCGCGCGGCAAACAAACCGCGGCATGTCCTATTTTTGTGCGGGGCACGCACTCACCCGGCCGCCGGCTCCGGTCTGCGCATGCGCCGGCTGCGCGGCAGCCAGCACATGAAAGAGCCGGGGCCGCCAGGCGCGGGTGAGTACGCGCTCGTCACTGCAGGCTCTCGGGTCTGGTCACGCGGCGAGAATTCTCGCTGCCGGATCCGACCCGCTCGTCTGCAGGCGGCCTTAATGTAAGAATCCTTGGTGGTCAGGACAATATATGTGTTAATATCAGTATATCTAGTGGTCTAAGATAGTGAAGTTAGTTATCTCACTTGGACGACGAGGGTCCGTAGACCTGATCTAGAATGACCACAACCGAGAGCGTTGTTCCACCATCTGGCAGGGGGTTGTCTCTCGATTTTGCTTTTGAGCAGTAAAAGGGTTAATATAAGGATCACTTATAGTTTAGAGCAGAAAAGGGAGTAATTTCAGTATGCACCTGGTGGTCTGGGGCAGTGAAGGTTTTAATTCCAGTATCCTAGGTAGTCTAGGGCAGTGAAGGGGTTAATGTAAAAATCTCCTGTGGTATCTAGCAATCAAACGGTTATTCCTAAGATCCCTGGTCAGGGCAGTGGATGGGTTAATGCTACATATCTAGGGTCCAATGAGTTGCTCACCTCTCCTGGCTGCAGCATTGCACTAATCATAGAATTTAATTCAGGGAGGAGAAAGAAGACTGTGCAACTGTACAGCTATACAGTTCTTTCTATGATGGGATAGAGCGATTTTGGAGCTTTCTGATCAATCAATAAGTCAGTGTGTGGTTAGGGGGCATCTGCAAACTAGTGAAATCTTTATAACCATATGAAAGTAAAAAAAATAAAACCTGGAATTTCTTTGTATTCAAACATGACTTTTTTGCCTTGTAAAAACCGTCACTCATTTCATGTGTTGTTTTTTTTGTGTTTTTCAATCATTTTTGGGTGATTTTTCTCATCTGTTTATACAGTTTTTTCATGCATTGATTTACACAATTCTAAGTGAAACCTATTGGTAAATACAGGGAAAAAAAACACCTAGAAGCATGCTGCGTTTTAAAAAATAGTGCCATAAACCCGAAAAATGCAACAAAAAAGAAAAACAGCACAAACAAAAAAAAAATTTGCAGTTTGTTTTACATTTCACTACTGGCTTTCAGGAAACATATGAATGCAGTGCTTTCTTGCAAAAAAAGAAAGACTAGTAAAAAATAGAAGGAAAAATTCCGCACAATAACGCAATGCTTTTCCAAAAAACGCTATGTGTGTGAAAGACCTCTAAATATGGATTTTACAAGAAAAAAAAACCATCTCTTTTAAAGCTTACAAAATGACTTATGTTTAGTAACCCAATAAATTCAGTTTAATTTCTGGTAAGGTTTTGAGGCATTCTAAATTCTTCTTGTTGGGATATTGCATACAGGCTTGGGAAAGGAATTCTTAAAATTGAATTTCATGCTTGCGTGTGTCTCTGTGATCTGCAGTGTGTATGATCTCCGAGTGGAAAACTCCTCTGAAAGTAAATGGATTACCCTTTTCTCTTGCACTCTCTGATGTCTTCTCAGAAGATATCACTCCTGCACTCTGTGATCTTTAACCCACTGCAATCGACTTGACAAGCGTTGAAATGAGAGCCTCTGGGTGGCGCCCTATGCCTTTCTGGCCTCTTTTTAATTTTTAGCTCTGTGGACAGTAGATGCATATTACAGCTGTCCAAGTGTTGACAGTAAGCGCAAACATTCTTTATATGACTGTACTGTAAACAGCTTCGTATTGTATTACTATGTTTTTATTCCTCTGGCACAATTATTTAAAAAAAATATTATTAAATATTATTTAATTTTTTATTTAATTTAACATAACTATTAAAAAAGGAAATATTTTATTATTTAATCAAATGTACAATTGCAATTTTGTCATGTATTTAATAAGCACTTTTATTAGATCCAAGTGTTTTTCTATGAAAATCAATTAAACCCTTGTACAGATAGTAAAAACAAATAAAATATTTATACACAAACACCACAGTTTTTTTTTTCAAAAAACAAAACATATTGGTATATAAAAAATACCTCCGTGGACTATATGGATCATGAAAAAATGAATCCTGACTGAACACATCGTTTGCATTCCAACAAAATTAAATGGATTTGTCAAACCTTTTTGTTTTCAGGATCCGTTTGTTAGGATTTTCCTCTTTCCATTAGGCTTTGTTCACACTTCATTTTTTCTTTAAGTTTTTGTGCTGAAACAACAAGCATATACATAGGCTACCAACCCGGTGTGTTGGCAAACTTTTTTCTTAGGGCTTAGACAGACGAGCACGTTTTTCTTCTTAGCGTTCAAATTTCGTAATATTGCGCGCGATAAAAAGGGGGGGGGAGATAGGTCCTGCACTATCTTTTCTTGCACGTAGTAACATCTTGCAAGAATTCTGCTAGTCTAAACGAGACCATTCAGATCAATGGTTTTGTTTCGTCCCTTTTTGCGGCCGAGATTTTCATGGCCCCAAAACATGACGAGATTACAATCCTGTGTTTAAGCCCTTACTGTAATGAAAAGAGTAAGAACTGTCTGCTGCAGTTTCTATATAGAGGGAGTCAATGGCTGATATATGCCACTGTGTGGTTATACAGTGGCGTGCTTCAGAGGTTTATGTCCCACGTATATCATGTATAAGAATTGAGATGTGAATAGGGCCTCAGTGTTCGTTTACGTGGCTCAATTTGATCCATGTAACAGCGCCAATTAACGAGATCTCTGCTTGTTTATAAGGCCATGACTCAATCTAATGTGCTCTGCATTGCGGACAAACAATCATCGGCAGCACATCCCTTATTTATATGAGGAGATATACTGCCAGTAGTGATACATTTTTCAGCTGCACAAAAGGTGGGATCAATAAACGAGCATTTGCTTGTTCATTAACTGATTTGGTGTAGCTTCACATACCCTGATAATCGGGCAAATGAATATTTCTACAAATGCCCGATCTTCGGCCCCCATAGATAATGGGCCTTTTGAATCAAAGGTAATAATTGGAAAAATAGGGATTACTGATGAAAACTTTAAAGGTGCCCATACACACTAGATTGAAGTCAGGTAAAATATAACAAAGTTATATAGTTATATGCTTATTAAGCTGTTCCTGATAGAGTGTCAGGTGAGTTTACTACTGACAGGCAATAAGGGTTTGGCAAACTAAACTATTTTAATAAAATCACATTGTGAAGTTCAGTAGTGGGACTAAAAATAATTAGTGATATAAAAGTCAGTTTAATAAACTTTATAAAAAGATTGACCTCATAGTCGTAATAAAAAAAGGCTTTTTTCCCATAAAAAAAGTTTTAAAGAGGCTATCCCATTATTCTCTCCTTGAGGTGGTCATGCATATGCATTACTACTCCATTTACATGGGCCATTTGGGTTGCACTATTTTTAGCAATCACTGAGGGTCCAAGCTGTCGGGCCCCCAATAATTAGAAATTTTGCCCTTTATTTTGTGGAGAACAGATAAATATCTTCAGTTGGAAAACCCCTCTAAGTTTAAAAAATTACTCATGTATGGTATCAATGTGATTATAACAACTTATATAATAAACCCAGTATTCAAGCCATATGGTGAGCTACATACAAAACCCCAAAAAACAATGACAAAATTACTTTTTTTTTCTATAAATTACAGTTAAACAATACATTTATATGTACTACGAAATTGGTTCTATTAAAAAATATGGCTAGTCCTGCAAAAATAAACAAGAAAAAAATCACATACAGCTAAATTGATGGAAAACTAAAAAAGTTACTCCTAGAGTGCCATGAAAGCAACAGCTGGAAGACCATTGTTTTTGTTCAAAAAGTTTTTATTAGGATAGGGTGTACATTATATATGGAGCAAACTAATCCAGTTTACAGCAAGTTCAAGCTTATATACATTAAAGCAATAACATTCTCCATCTTTAATCGCACCCTCTAAAGAACTAGTTCTAAATACTCTATGTCCTAAATTTTTACTCAAATATAAACCTGAGTAGCCCAAAATAAAACCAAGATCAGGAACAGAGATAAGTACAGGAAAGAAGAAAAAAAAAGAAAGAAAGAGGAGAGAGAAAAAAGAAAGAAAAACAAAAATGGGGTGGTCCGGGAGGGGAGAGGGGTGGGTCTTTGATAAGCCTCGAAAAAGGGACTTATGTCCATAACAGTTGGAGACTTTTAGGGCTAGACCATCAAAGCTGAGGACACCACTCTGAAACACCCATGAGCCCAGCTGCACATTCCCCCGATCCCTGAGCAGAAAAGAAAAGGTTGGACGACACACCTATGGCAAGGTTGATTCTCGGGCCACCCGCTCAGCGACTTTGGATGATGTCCTGAAGTCCAGCCATGGCCGCCAGATTGCATAAAACCCTTCGGTGGTCATGTTCTCGTTTGGCCTCATCTCTTCATACCTCGCCAGTGTGTTAACCGCCTCCACCTAGTGGCCCCTAGTAGGTTGCAAAATGGACCGCCAGAATCTTAGTATGATTTGTTGGACTGCCTGGACAAAAAAACGCAACAGACCCTTCTTGGTTTTTGAGATGGATCCGGGGAACATGGACAGCACAGCTATCTCAAAGGTGAGGCACAGTTCCCCACCACACAGGTTGCTAAGTAGACTTGATACATCCGCCCATAGAGCAGCAACTGGTGGGCAAGTCCAGAAGACCACTGTTTTAAAGAGAACTTGTCAAGAGTTTTGTGCTGTCCAGACGACAGGCAGTTGAGCTTCCTGACAGTCCCCTGCATTATAGTCATCCATGTTTATTCTCTGCAAAACTGTGCAGTTTCAGATAAAACATGCTTTATTATTGTATTTATTTTATATATTAGAAATGAAGCTACTTATAATATATATATAATTACCATTCCTCTTGTCCTCGACAAAGACACTGGTAGCACTGATTGGACAGTGTCAGAGTATGTAAGGACACACCCTCAACTAGTAACACCCAGCTGTCAATTTATTCATAAATATTAAGGAGGAACAGCACAACACAGACTGCTAAGAAAAGATACTCCAGAATTGTTATTTTATGTGCAATACAAGTATTTGCTAAAACAGACATGTCAGAAGAGCTGACAGCTCTTCTTTGAAGGGGTTGTATGGTTGAAATCCATTTCACATATCCTGTTAAGGCATGCTGAATTAATAGAGATGGTTCCCTGTATGTTATTTACTTAAATGAAAATGACTTACTTTTGGCATGGTGGTACAGTCGATCTTACTCTGGCATCTTCTTTTCTTTAATGCCTCTTTTATTTTAATGGGCACCGTGAAATGTTGCATTTACCTTGTGGTGGAGTTGCAGGGGAACTGAACCCTTCATGACAGGATCCACCAGAGTCAAAAACAAAAGTAGTAGAAGGTCAGTATAGCAACACTCTATTGTATTCAGGCAAGTACAAAAAGACATAACATTTCGGCTTGTATAGAAATTTTTGTCAAGCATTGTTCCTCCACAGATCAAAGCTCAATTCGGAAACTCAAGCCTGACATTGAGGGTCCCTTGCTACTAAAAGGGGTTCTCCTTCAAAGAGACAAAGTCATCACCTTCGAGCCCCTTAAACTAAGTAATGGGGCACAATGGTGAGAGAATGGGAAGTCTGGGGAACTGTGTCTCATACTCACGCAGTCCATCATTCCAACGCAGCAAAGTCAGCATGCTCCAGCAGCTTGACTCGTTATGCACATGCATCTCCCATTCATCTCTATTGGAGATGCACACTCAGGGGTAGTAAGGCTGCTGGCACAGACTAAATTCGCGAGGGCACAGCGCTGGAATGGGACGCTTGATGAATATAACAGATACCTCTCAGTTCCCTCACCTTTAAGCCCAATTCTTAATTTATGGGGCTAAAAGGTGATGACTGTGTCACTTTAAGTGAGAAAAACTTACTTAGATTCATATGAAAACCCAAAAGAATAAAGCTATTGTCTATTTGCATTCTTTCATGTCCATGTGGTGCCGCTGCAAGGGACTTAAACACTTGCTATTGGGTTCTCCCACTGATTGCAACTGATTAGTGGGTGTCCTAGCAGGATTAAAGGGGTTGTCCAGCGGCAGCAAGTGGGGTTATACACTTCTGTATGGCCATATTAATGCACTTTGTAATATACATCGTGCATTAAATATGAGCCATACAGAAGTTATACACTTACCTCCTCCGGTGCTGGCGTCCTCGTCTCCATGGCGCCGACTACCGCTGTCTTCTCCTTCCATTAGACGTGCTTGCGCTGTGCGGTCTTCTGCTCTGTTCAATGGGGCCGCTCCAGCGTGCTCGCGCCGGAGAGCTGGTCTGCGCATGCCTCTAATGGAAGGAGAATACAGCGTTAGTCGGTCAAGTCAATTTGTGGTTTGACTTGACTATTTTTTGTGGAGCTATTATTTAATCACAGTATCTTGGCATTATTTGAGAAATGTATTGCCATCAGGGCTGGAACAAGCTATTTTGGTGCCCTAGGCAGATAAGGTAAATGCCCCCCCAACCCACGCCTATTCTTGGGATAGACCGTCACTATCTGATCGGTGAGAGTCCGCCGCCTGACACCCTTGCTGGTCAGCTGATTAAAGGGGCCACAGTGGTCATACAAGTTCTGTGGTCTCTTCAAGGTTTACATGTGAGTACAATCCTGCTCATACTCAGAACACCAGAGTATTTGTAGTAGCCCTTCTAAGTACTGCAGCGCACTCACTTCAATGAGACAACATTGCAGTACTCAGAATGCCTACTACATATAGCATGGTGTGAAGGCCATCAATTTTTAAAAGTCAGATAACCCCTTTAGTAAAAGAAATGTAAACTCATTTTAGATGAAAATTGAATCCAAAACTAATAAATTAACAATATTAATGTAATACTCCCCCTATGCCTCATGTGTCTCCCTCTTCCATCATTTGTCCTCCCTTTGCAACGCCAGCTGTGTCAACACTTGTCCCGCTTTTGCCCTGTCTTTCTCTGTGCCACCATTTGTCACCCTTTTGCTTTGCCTTCCCCTACACCACTGCTTGTCCACATTTTGCTCTGCTCTGTTGGTGCCAATTGTTCCCCTTTTGCCTGTCTACTCCTGCGTCTACCTGTGTACCAATTTTGATTTGTCTTACCTTTTGCTACTACAGTACTTGTCTCTGTCTCCCCCGTGCCAACACTTTTTTCCCTATGCCCCATTCTCTCTCACCTTAGTTGACCAGATAAACTATAAAACTGGTACCAGGATTCCTCATAGCTTCAGCCCATGCTCCTTTGTGCAGCACTTTCCACCAAATGATAGCTCCCATTGGTGCACACTCACTGAACAGTAAGCACTTCCAACATAGGGAAGGCAGAGCACTCATTGCCCAATGATTACTATAGTAATAATATGTAGATAGCCCTGGGGCATGCAGGCAGGGCAGCAGTATTACTAATCAATGCTGAGTACCAGCACCGTGCCACTCCTGCTGCTACCTGTCTTATTTGGGAGGCTTGCAGGTCTAAAACAGTGGCCAACGCTGGACTCCGGAGCGTCACAACCTCTGACTGACTGATGATGCCTGTGCTGGCATGGGGCATGCGTGAATAGGCAGCAGTGGCAAAATGCCACAGTTAATAGTGATTAGACACTTAATATTTTTTCTTCAATGAAAATGTGCTCCTTATGGTCTCTTATGAGATGGCGTCCTAGCCAGACACGTATCTCGAAGGGTCACTGAGGGGCACTACTACCATTAGGAAACACAAGGGGGGAGGCCTATCATAAAAAAGCCACCATGCTCTATGCTAAAAGTTGTCCTTCCTTTCATTGTTCAAAAGTTGGAAGGCATGCAAATTTATGGCACTATTATTTAGGCCCTATACTGTATAACCAATTTAACCATACGGAGGGGGTACCAACAGATGGTATCACACAGGGCATCAACCAATGTAAGGCCCACTGTATTTTGTATTGATCTTTCCGATACTAAAAAGTAATAGAATTGCTATAAGAATGGTGAGAAATCTTTTTCATCTTTACCTTTTTGAATACTTCAATATTCCCAGAGTCCTATGACAAATACTGCTGCAAATAAAGAGGAAAATAGCAGACAGATCTAATTAAAAATGTTATTTAGTTAACAGCTGGTAATAAAACATAGAATTTCCTCTCACTGGATGAAAGCATTGTCCTACTTTATCAATCACAGGCATGGAACGCTCCTTTGAATGGAAGTTGAATAAGAATTTTTTTACTAACTGCAGCAAAGGTTTTAAAAGGACTTGTGGGGGTTACTTACAATAAAATAAATTATGATTATTTCTGATAATTTTGGGAAGCAATAACTACCCAATGCAGCCTCCCCCCTGGTTGACCTGTGAAGGCATTGTCTGAAGCTGTTTATCAGAGTAGCAGGAGAGAACAGGAAGTATCGGGAGGTTAGAGGGTGGCCAAGCATGTTGAGGCAATAAATGCACACACTTGAAAAAACATCAAACATCTTAATTGTATGCTTCACTGTGCAATGAACAGCTTCTGAATAAAATTAGGGCTGGTTGGCTAATGTATAATATTGACTGGCTGCTAAACTCTAAATTCATCTTAAAGAATGAGAAATTACAATGTATTTTATTCTTGTTAAGCATTGTAAGCCTGAATACACCTTCATTAGTCAAGTGCTCGTTTATTTATTTTAATTGTTGACTGAATCGGCTGGCAGAGGCATTGGCATTAGTTTTTTTAAGGTCAATGATAATTTTGGTTTTAACCTCAGTTTATTAGAGATACCATACAGAACGTGCATTAGTATTATGGTTATACTAATTCATGTAACATTTAAGTTTCCTACTAGAGATACATATTTCTAGCAAATAAGACAATAGAAGTTAAAATGGTGAAATACATACCCAGGAATAGATAATTATTTCATAAAACATCCACTTTAAAGGGGTTTTCCCATTACTTAAAATGACTTCACTATTTGTCCTTCCTGGTTGCTGCTGACCAGGACATGTGACTTCTGCAGCCAATCACTGGCTATTAAAGGTCCCTGCTGTGATTGGCTGCATTAGTCATATGTCCTAGTCTGCAGCAACCAGGAAGGGCAGAGTTGTTGTGAAGCAATTTTAAGTTATGGGAAAACCCCTTAAACTTTTTTGCCCCACAAGATGTACATATAGTACATATATATGTACTACCATGTGAGTGGGGTTAATATGGAATCTGAGCCCATCCACGGCCAGTGTCAGCTCCCTGTCAGCTCCAAAAGAACAGCAGGAAACAGGAACAGGAAATTGGGCATACACTCTCCTGAATCAGAAATAACACGACAATATCTTTATTACAATTAGTGGCACATAAACACAACAAAAGGAATAAAATCAATTAAAAGCTGTTACAAAAAAGTGCCAAATAAAATAATGGAATTTCATAAAGCAGCAGTACACCAAAGATAATACTGTACAGGGGATAAGGTATCATCTAAAAATGGCCATAAATGAAGCACGCAACGCTCAATCCACTATAAAAGTGTGATGTACCATGCCAGTAATACAGTAGGCAAGATGTTAAGTCCAAAAACATATAACTATAAAAACTCTGCTGTTCATGAGTACAATGTGACATGAATCCCATATCTAAAGATACCCATCCATGGTTTGCTGCATAGAAAGAACCAGATCCCATGCAAATCACTATTGCGAGGTAGCTTCATCAGGGCTCTGGTAGACACATCCACCTCAAAACATAAAACAAATCTTACCTGTTTGGGTTGAATCTCCATTGTTCCTATACATTCTGGGTCTGCTGTTGTTTTGGAGCTCAGTTGTTTTCTTACCCTTGTGGCTCACCTCCTTGTCAGCTGACAACTGGCTACAACAGGCACGATCTGATTTCACACCAATTGTGGCTGTTAACCCTTTAAATGCTGCTGTCGATTCAGTGAAATTTAAATGGCCTGATTGGCAATGGGAGTTCCCAAAGGAGCACCCTCTCCATAGGCTTCATTCACACAAGTGCAATGATTTTCGGGCGGCCGTGTCACGGCCACAGCGTGGCCAAAAATAGAGTGAACGAGAGGCAGCCGTGACCAAGTCTGCAACTCCCGTTTTCACGTCGGTTCAGACGGCCAAGGCTACAGCGCTCTATTAAACTCCCACCCACTTCCCTTCCCCTCTCTGCTCCTTGCCGGCTTACAACAAGGGGAGGGGGCGGGAGCTTAGCAGAGCTAGTCCCTCCCTTTCTCCAGCCAATGGTAACTGCCGGCAATGGAAACCAATTCATCAGGTGGGTAGCGTATATCGTCCGGCTGTGAAAACGCGGCCGATATACGCTCGTGTGAAAGAGCCCTCAATGAGATTGCAAGATGTTGTCCAAGCAACTAGGGGCTGCCATGTAATACTGCCTATTAATATGTGCCTGCAACAGGTCTTAATAGGTTGCCTGCAAAAAAACACATTAAAAAATACTGTAGAATTGCAATATATGGCATAAAAGACCAAACAATTGCAAGTTCAAGTCCCTGTAGAGGACTAAAAATAAATTTTACAAAAAGTTTTTTTATTCTGAAAATAAAGGATATTAAAACTTAATGACCCACAGAATAAAGTTATAATGCCATTTTTGCCACAGTGTGTATGCCATAAAAACAAGACTTTCAAAGATGGCACAAGTGCATTTTTTCCATTTCACTCCACTTATAAGTATTTTTTCAGTACATCATATGTTACAAAATACAATTTGTTCGATAAAAAACAAACCCTTAGACAGCTATGTCGATGGAAAAATAAAGGCTTTATGATTTTTTTTTGGGGGGGGGGGGAATCCAAAAATGAAAAAACAAAAAATGGCTGTATGAATAACCCCTTAACGCCACAGGACATGAGATTATGTCCTCAGTGCATGGCAACAGGATGTAAACGTACATCCTGGGGATGACACAGGCTCAACAGCGACTGACAGCCGGCTTCCGGCTGCAACAGTGGAGATCGGTGAGAAAACCAATTGCTACTGTTAACACCTTACATGCCGCGATCATTGTAAATGTCATTGGCCCACCTCTATGTAATTATGGAGGGCCAAGGGGTTTCCATGGCTACTGGACACCAGACATAAAAAATACTAAAAAAAACATGGCAAAAAATTAACAAAAAAGCGTTTTTTTGGTCACTTTCCCCTATTTGTATAAAAAATAAATAAAATAAACAAAAAAAACCTCACATATTTAGTATCATCATATCCGTAATGACCTGTACAATAAATCCAACACACTACTTATCCTGCACAAAAAAAAATTGTAAAGAAAACTAAACACGGAGCAAAAATGCCTATTTTGTTCATTTTACCTCCCCAAAAAATGCAATAAAGGTGATCAAAAAAGCCATTTGTTCCCCAATATAGTACCAATAAAAACTACGGTACATAACGGAAAAAACAAGCCCACATAAAGCTGATGGAGAAATAAAAAATTTATTGTACTTTAAATGTAGCGATTAGAGATGAGTGAATAAGGGAGATGGAATAATACCTCCACAGTGCCACCTATTGAAAGGCAGCATTCCTTCAAGTCAAAGTCAGACTTTTTATACAAGCCTTGTTACAATGACCGGGAATTACAAGCAAAGCCAGACTCCATGAGCTGAGATGAGATGAGCGAGCACGCTCGTTTAAGGCTGATGCTCGATCGAGCATCAGTCTTGTCAAGTAACTGATTACTCGACCGAGCACCATGCAGAGAGATCACAGGTTATATTTACATTTTTTCCACGCCCGGCCGATATATGACTTCCATCTTAGCAGTTCCCCCCTTCCCTACCACTCACCGCCTCTCTGCCTCTCTCCTCCCCTCCGAGCGGTTTGCTATGGAAGTTGGCGGGACGGGGGTAGAACTAAGCTCCTGCCCCCTCCCCGCCCCTTGTCCATAGTCAGTATATATATGATCAATTATTCTGAAGTTCAGCAAAGGAGACAAGCTAGATTTTCAGATCCACAGAGGATTTATTGAGGTTGCCACAAAACAGTGTCTCCTTACTAAGTGGGGCTGCAGAAGGGTCATCATTACTTATTGTTGGCACAGCAGAGGTCCTATTATTAATTGGAGCTAGAAAAGGATCTTACTATTAATTGGGGCCACAGAATAGTCTTATTATTAATTGGATCTACAGTGGAGTCACTATTACTTATTGAAACTACAGAAGGAGCTTATTACTAATTGGGGTTACGATGGGGTCACTATCATTAATCAGAGCCACAGAGATGGTACTATGACGAATTGGGGCAAAAGAGGGGGTATTTTTACTAAGCAGAGCTACAGAGAGGTCTTATTATTTAGTGGCACCACAGCAGGGGCATTATTAATTGGTGGGACCACAACAGATGCATTAATACTTGGTTGAGTAACAGAAGAGGCACTATTATTTTATGGGACCACTGCAGGGGCACTGATACTACATGTAGGTAGTGAGAAGCTCATTATGACTTGCTGAAGCTTGATGGAGAGAGTGTACAGAATTGAGTCATGGCTGGCAGAACTCTCAGTGGTGGTCTGGACCCAGAGAGAAAAAAAAGGAATATAGACAACACCAAAGAGAGACAAGATTACCTGTTATCACAGGATCTAACTGCACTGTAATCACTATCACTGTGTAGAGACGGTACATGATATGATAACTGTAAACCTACAATCGGGCTAGAACTTTTTTTTTAAACTGGTCATTTGTAGTGCATTCAAAAAGTCAGAATGTTAGAAATCTTTGTAAATTTTCTAAAACGGAAAAACTAACATTTTGCATTGACATAAGTATTCACACCCTGTGTTCAGTACTTAGTTGAAGCACCTTTGGCAGCAATTGAAGCCTCTAGTCTTCCTATGTATAATGCCACAAGCTTTTCACACATGGATTTGGGAATTTTTTGTCATCCTTCTCCGCAGCTCCTCTCAAGCACTGTCAGGTTGGATGGGGACTGTGGGCAGTCATTTCCAGCTCTTTCCAAAGGTGCTCTTGATGGGAATCTGTGCGGAATCATGTGCAGTGGCCCACAGCGTAGTCAGGCATTCAGTAGTGTGAATACCTGTCTATGGGTTCCTTAGGAGAAATAGAAGGTATCATACAGACGAAAGACCCTGTCTTTCCCCTAAATGCACGGGTGAAAGCTATTCTGCTTTCAATGTCAATGGAATCTCAATGTCAGTAACAGTGCAGGCAGTTGGGTCTCAATCAGTTCCCATTTTTTAAAGAAATCCTTAAGTGAATGCCCAGATAACTGAGACTGGTGGGTTCATTTCTAATAACCAAAATAGAGAGAGTGTTGAAGAAAAAAGTGGAATGTGCTATTCATTTTGCTGGAATATTTGTTAAAGTGGATGCTAACTAAAATCTGCAAACAGTGAACTGTATCATCTCATGTGTTTAATAAGTGTGGAGTAAACTGTGTACCTTCGGTTTACCAAAAAAGCTGAGTGGACTCATCTTATTTATTTCACCACAATTTGTCTGTGTTCAAGCCCCAAAGGTACTGGCGTCATGTGACATTCCATCAGTGAACACCTACGTTGTAAATGCAACATTGCCCCTGTGTGCAACTGAGCTAGGCCCAACACAGCCATTACGGGGAGGGGCCGCGAAGCTACCGTTGACAGACATCTTTTCCCCGAGGTCTCCCCTGTAAATGCCGGTGCCCTGCTCGGATGCCGCACATGTCAGACATTCTGTACACAGATTTCTTCAGTGATTTTAGAGGCAAAATCCGCATGGAAAATTCTGTGTCATATTCCAATGTGTGAATATATTAGGGTGGTTTACTGCTCACGGGCCAGTGTTGTGGCTGAAATTTTTCCAGCCAGCCACTGCTCAGAGGGTCTCATTAATTCCATACTGTATGTGTATAATGTATATGTTTTTCATGATTCTAAGATTGGCCATATTATTTGTTCTTCTTGTGCCACATTGCAAGCTCTGCAAAAATCCATATCAGTCATATATTCCTAATGTTTGGCTTTGTGACTGGCTACAGGGATACCTTCATAGTTTTATGACAAGTGTATGGATATTTCCAACAACAATCGCGCTACATGTAGCACAATAAAAACCCAGTAGTCTTTGGTAATCCACATTTAACTCAACAGCTTATATACTAAGATCTGTTTTAGTCTATGATTGGAAGATGTTGAATTGCTTATGAGTAGAGATGAGCGAGCACACTCGTCCGAGCCTGATGCTCGTTCGAGTATTAGGGTACTCGAGATGCTCGTTAATCGAGACGACCACGCGGTACTCGAGTCAATTGCATTTCCTTCCCCACATGTTTAGCACCATTTCCCAGATAATAAACATGCGGGGAAGGCATTACCACTTCCTGCTGTGACGTGCCAGCCCTATCTCTCCCCCCCCCCCCCCACAGTAGTGAGTGGCTGAGCCGATCAGGTGACCGCCGAGTACTTAAACTGGTCCCGCCCACGGCTTGCCTCAGACGCATGCTGGAAGAGGTTAGGGATAGTGCTGCTGCTGATATAGGGACAGTGTTAGAGTAGGATCCTGCTGTCAAGAACCCCAACGGTCCTTCTTACGGGCTACTCCTCATAGTGTGCATTACTGTTGTTGCTGGCTGGGAGCAGTAGTGCACCACTTTTTTTGAGCATCTCGGGCTGTGCAGGACATTTCAACTATAGCGTTCTCAGTCTGCAGTGCATTACGCAGAGATATATAGGGAAAGTTTTACAGGACTCCTGATCCTCTGTGCAAGAACCCCAACGGTCCTTCTCAGGGCTACATCTCAGTAGTGCACCAACTTTTGTATTACACATCTAGGCCTGTTCCCAGTCTTGTAGTTATAGCGTTCTCAGCCTGCAGTGCCATACAACCTGCTCTCACCGTGAAACTGCACTCTAAAATTTCCTAGCCTACTGCAAAGTAGTTCAGTTATACCGTTCTGTGTCTGCAGTGCATAACGCAGAGTTTAGGGACACAGTGACTTCTATAGGGAAAGTTATACAGTCCTGATCCTTCATACAAGAACCCCAACGATCCTTCTTAGGGCTACATCTCACCGTGTGCTTTACAGTTGTGGCTGGCTGGGCTCAGTAGTGCATACATTTTTGTATTACACATCTAGGCCTGTTCCCAGCCTTGCAGTTATAGCATTCTCAGCCTGCAGTGCATAACGCAGAGTTTAGGGACACATCGACTTCTATAGGGAAAGTTATACAGTCCTGATCCTCCGTACAAGAACCCCAACACTCCTTCTTAGGGCTACATCTCACCATGTGTTCCCATTTACTGGTGGCTGTGCATATATCTACCTCGCCCATTTGGGAAAGCTGTGTTTGAGTGCTGCCTGACCTCTACGTATTGGCTGTGTTACAACCTGGTACACAGATCCAATCCCCCTCCCAGGACACAGGCACAAGCGCCTTCCGGCCTACACCCACACCGTTACCTCCACCGTCCTCCACTCCATCCAGCAATGTCTCTCAGTGCAGCGTTCAGCTGTCGCTAACACAAGCGTTGGAGCAAAAGCGGAAATACGCCACCACCCACCCGCATGCACATGCTTTAAACATGCACATTGCCAAATTAATCAGCCTGGAGATGCTGCCGTACAGGCTTGTGGAAACGGAGGCTTTCAAAAACATGATGGTGGCGGCGTCCCGCGCTACTCGGTCCCCAGTCGCCACTATTTTTCCCAGTGTGCCGTCCCCGCCCTACACTAGCACGTCTCCCGCAACATAAATCGTGCCCTCACCAACATGGTTACTGGGAAGGTCCACTTAACCACAGACACGTGGACAAGTAATACCGGGCAGGGCCACTGTATCTCCCTGATGGCACATTGGGTGAACTTGGTGGAGGCTGGGACCGAGTCAGAGCCTGGAACCGCTCACGTCCTACCCACACCCAGAATAGTGGGTCCTGCCTCAGTGCTGGTATCTGTGGAGTTTTATGCCACCTCCTCCAAACCCTCCCCCTCCTCCTCCTCCGCCACCTCTACCTCTCAATTAAGAAGTGTGAGCACATCGCCAGCAGTCAGTAGCGCGGCAGCACAGCGGTGGGCAAGCATCAGCAAGCCGTGCTGAAACTAATCAGCTTAGGTGACAAGAGGCACACAGCCCCCGAGCTGCTGCAGGGTCTGACAGAGCAGACCGACCTCTGGCTTTCACCGCTGAGCCTCCAACCGGGCATTGTCGTGTGTGACAACAGCCATAATCTGGTGGCGGCTCTGCAGCTCGGCAGCCTCACGGACGTGCCATGCCTGACCCACGTCTTCAATCTGGTGGTTCAGCGGTTTCTGAAAAACTACCCCCACTTGTCTGACCTGCTCAGCAAGGTGTGCCACGTCTGCACACTTTTCCGCAAGTCCACCACGGACGCTGCCACCCTGAGGACCCTGCAACGTCGGTTTCAGCTGCCAGAGCACCGGCTGCTGTGCGATGTGCCCACACGCTGGAATTCTACGTTGCACATGTTGGCCAGGCTGTACGAGCAGCGTAGAGCAATAATGGAATACCAGCTGCAACATGGGCGGCAGAGTGATAGTCAGCCTCCGCAATTCTTTAGTGAGGAGTGGGCATGGATGGCAGATATCTGCCAGGTCTTCGGAAACATTGGGGAGTCTACCCAGATGGTGAGCAGAGATGTGGCAATCATTAGCGTTACCATCCCGCTGATTTGCCTGCTGAGAAGTTCGCTGCTAAGCATAAAGGCCGACGCTTTGCGGTTGGAACAGGAGATGGGGGGTGACAGTATGTCGCTTGATAGCCTGAGCACCCTCATGTCTATATCTCAGCGCGTTTTGGAGGAGGAGGAGAAGGGGGAGGGGAGGAGGGGAAGGAGGAAGGGGAAGAGACAGCTGGCCACTCTGCAGAGGGTACCCATGCTGCTTGCCTCTCATCTGTTCAGCGTGTATGGGTTGAAGAAGAGGAGGAGGAGTATCCTAAAAAGTCATCTTCCTATTGAGGACAGCGATGTGTTGCATACTGGGACCTTGGCATACATGGCTGACTTCATGTTAGGCTGCCTTTCCCATGACCCTCACGTTAGACGCATTCTGGCCCACACGGATTACTGCGTGTACACCCTACTCGACCCACGGTATAAGGAGAACCTTTGCACTATCATTCCCGAAGAGGAAAGTGGTACGAGAGTGATGCAATACCACAGGGCCCTGGTGGAAAAAGTGATGCTAAACTTCCCATCTGACAGTGCTAGTGGCAGAAGACGTAGTTCCGAGGGCCAACTAGCAGGGGAGGCATGGGGATCAGGAAGCATGTCCAGCGCAGGCAGGGGAACACTCTCCAAAGCCTTTGCCAGCTTTATGGCTCCCCAGCAAGGCTTTGTCACCACTCACCAGTCAAGGCTGAGTAGGAGGGAGCACTGTAAAAAGATGGTGAGGGAATACGTAGCCGATCGTACCACCCTCTGTGATGCCTCTGCTCCATTCAACTATTGGGTGTCAAGGCTGGACACGTGGCACAAACATGCGATGTACGCCCTGGAGGTGCTGGCCTGCCCTGCCGCTAGCGTCTTGTCAGAGAGGGTGTTTAGTGCAGCTGGGGGAATCATCACCGATAAGCGTACCCGTCTGTCAACTGACAGCGCCGACAGGCTTACCCTCATAAAAATGAACAAACGCTGGATTTCCCCAGACTTCTCTTCTCCACCAGTGGAAAGCAGTAGATCCTAAAGAATCTTTTCGCTGCAACAGGAGAAAAATGTATCCTCTATCACCCCAAAAAGGGGGAGAACTAGCTTCAGTTCAGTTTATAACCTCTTTTCCTGCCTACATGTAAGAATTAGAGGCAGTGATAGTGCAAATTGCTCTATTAGACCTTTTGATCAAGTGATCGCCAACAACTACTGGCATGGCAAGGCTTCTGGGTCTAAAGGCCCATTTACACCAGCCAATGATCGCTAAAAAATCACTAATCGCCGATCGTTTTAGAGATAATCAGTGCGTCTAAATGTGCGCCTATCATGGGCTTTTCGGGCACTGCTAGCTGATCATTAAATTCAGTCCAACCTAAAAATCATCGCTCACTCTTATCAGAAGTTCTGAACAAAAGATCTGAGCGCAGATAAGAGCCCTCTGGCTCAGGGAAGACTTCATTTGCACACTTAATTGGTATTTAAGTAGCTGAGTAGCTATTTAATAGTTTATGCAAAATGATCGCTTAAAGCTGTCACTCAAACTGCCATTTAAGCGATCATCTGCTGGTCTAAATGGGCCTTTAGAAGATCCAGATCAGCTCTTCCAGTGACTAATGTTACAACCTTAGGGGGCCATTTTCACCTGTAAGTGAGGCTCATATGCATGCCCCAGTTACAGTGGGGAAAAAATCTAGTCATTTTCCCTGCAGTGGCCACCATATAATGCAAAAATTGCTTGAAACTGCCAAAATATGAGCCACTCTCACAGTTTGGCTCTTTGTTCAGAATCATACAGGAGGCTCTGTAATGTCTATAAGCTCTAAAAGAATATATGGAGAGAAATTGTCTTCATGAGACAACACTTTTTAACCTGTCAGCTATCACCTGCCATAAATGAATGGCAGACAGTCATCGGTGGGTGTCATATTTGTAGCTGACACCTGCCCTCGATGGCTGTGATCAGAGCTACTTTAACTATTTGATGTCGCAGCCAATGCTGATTGTTATAACTAAACAGGTAGCAGGAGGGGGTCCCTCTGGAGCCCATCAGCCCCCCACCCCCGAGGCACAATTGTAGGGTTCTGATAGGTTCACATGGCAACTTGGAGCCTAATAAAGGTTCCCAGAACTGCTTTGTATTAGTTGATTAAGCCCTGCCTCTGTCAGGGCTTAATAGACTAAAATTGAAAAGTACAATATACTGCAATACAGAAGTATTGCAGTAAATTGTACAAGAATCCAAGTGATTGCTAGTTCAAGTCTCCTAGTGGGACTAAGAAAAATCATAAAAATAAAGGTAACATTTAAAAAAAAAATTAAATATTAAAAGTTCAAAAAAATCCTTTCCCCATTTTTCATATTATAAATGCACATAATTACTACACTTTGAGTATGAAATATTAAATTTGTTTTCCTACATGGTAAACATAAATAAAAAAACAATGCAAAAATCATGTTTTTGGGGCAAGCTGTCTCCTAAAAAAAATGGAAAAAAAAGTGATCAAAAAGTTGTATGAACCCCAAAATAGTATCAATAAAAGCTACAGGTCAACTTACAGGAGTCAAGCCTTCAAAAACCCCATCTAAGGAAAAATGTAAAAAATTAGGGGTCTCAGAAAACGGTCACTGAATTTTTTTTGTTTAAATTAAAGATATTTTTGGTTTTTTAGAAGTAATCCAACATAAAAGAATATAAAATTGTTATTGCCGCATTTCTACTGGCCTGTAGAATAAAATTTGCATGTCATATGTTTCACACCATGAACATAATGACTAGAGATGAGCGAGCACCAAAATGCTCGGGTGCTCGTTACGAAATTATCGCGATGCTCGAGGGTTCGTTTCGAGTAACGGACCCCATTGAAGTCAATGGGCGACCCGAGCATTTTTGTATATCGCCGATGCTCGCTAAGGTTTTCATTTGTGAAAATCTGGGCAATTCAAGAAAGTGATGGGAACGACACAGCAACGGATAGGGCAGGCGAGGGGCTACATGTTGGGCTGCATCTCACGTTCCCAGGTCCCACTATTAAGCCACAATAGCGGCAAGAGCGGGCCCCCCCCCCCCCTCCCAACAACTTTTACTTCTGAAAAGCCCTCATTAGCAATGCATACCTTAGCTAAGCACCACACTACCTCCAACAAAGCACAATCACTGCCTGCATGACACTCCGCTGCCACTTCTCCTTGGTTACATGCAGCCCCCCCCCCCCCCCGCACGACACAGTGTCCACAGCGCAGACCAAAGTGTCCCTGCGCAGCCTTCAGCTGCACTCATGCCACACCACCCTCATGTCTATTTATAAGTGCGTCTGCCATGAGGAGGAACCGCAGGCACACACTGCAGAGGGTTGGCATGGCTAGGCAGCGGCCCTCTTTAAAAGGGCGGGGCGATAGCCCACAATGCTGTACAGAAGCAATGAGAAATATAATCCTGTGCCACCGCCATCAGGAGCTGCACACGTGGGCATAGCAATGGGGAACCTATGTGCCACACACTATTCATTCTGTCAAGGTGTCTGCATGCCCCAGTCAGACCGTGGTTTTTTATAAATAGTCACAGGCAGGTACAACTCCGCAATGGGAATTCCGTGTGCACCCACAGCATGGGTGGCTCCCTGGAACTCACCGGCTGTACATAAATGTATCCCATTGAAGTGCCCTGGACAGCAGAGCTAACGTCAGATTAAATGCAGGTGGGCTTCGGCCCACACTGCATGCCCCAACCTGACCGGGGTTTTTAATTCACAGACACAGGTAGGTACAACTCCCTATTGTGAAGTCCCTGTGGACCCACAGCATGGGTGGCTCCCTGGAACCCACCGGCGGTACATAAATATATCCCATTGCATTGCCCATCACAGCTGAGGTAATGTCATGTTAAATGCAGGTGGTCTTCGGCCCACACTGCATGCCCCAGTCAGACTAGGGTTCTTTAGAAGTAGACACATGCAGTTACAACTTCGTGTGGACCAACAGCATGGGTGGGTGCCAGGAACCCACCGGCGGTACATAAATATATCCCATTGCAGTGCCCAACACAGCTGATGTAACGTCAGCTTTAATGCAGGTGGGCAAAAAATTAATTGGATTACACTGTAGGCGAGGGCCCCAAAAAATTGGTGTACCAACAGTACTAATGTACGTCAGAAAAAATGCCCATGCCCAACCAAGAGGGCAGGTGAAACCCATTAATCGCTTTGGTTAATGTGGCTTAATTTGTAACTAGGCCTGGAGGCAGCCCAGTTAAAATAAAAATTGGGTCAGGTGAAAGTTTCAACGCTTTAATGAGCATTGAAACGTATAAAAATTGTTTACAAAAATTATATGACTGAGCCTTGTGGGCCTAAGAAAAATTGCCCGTTCGGCGTGATTACGTCAGGTTTCAGGAGGAGGAGCAGGAGGAGGAGGATGAATATTATACACAGATTGATGAAGCTAAAAGGTCCCCGTTTTTGATGGTGATAGAGAACAATGCTTCCATCCGCGGGTGCAGCCTACGTATTGTTTAGGTATCGCTGCTGTCCGCTGGTGGAGAAGAGAAGTCTGGGGAAATCCAGGCTTTGTTCATCTTGATGAGTGTAAGCCTGTCGGCACTGTCGGTTGACAGGCGGGTACGCTTATCCGTGATGATTCCCCCAGCCGCACTAAACACCCTCTCTGACAAGACGCTAGCCGCAGGACAAGCAAGCACCTCCAGGGCATACAGTGCGAGTTCAGGCCACATGTCCAGCTTCGACACCCAGTAGTTGTAGGGGGCAGAGGCGTCACGGAGGACGGTCGTGCGATCGGCTACGTACTCCCTCACCATCCTTTTACAGTGCTCCCGCCGACTCAGCCTTGACTGGGGAGCGGTGACACAGTCTTGCTGGGGAGCCAGAAAACTGTCAAAGGCCTTAGAGAGTGTTCCCCTGCCTGTGCTGTACATGCTGCCTGATCTCTGCGCCTCCCCTGCTACCTGGCCCTCGGAACTGCGCCTTCGGCCACTAGCGCTGTCGGATGGGAATTTTACCATCAGTTTGTCCGCCAGGGTCCTGTGGTATAGCATCACTCTCGAACCCCTTTCCTCTTCAGGTATGAGAGTGGAAAGGTTCTCCTTATACCGTGGGTAGAGCAGTGTGTACACCCAGTAATCCGTAGTGGCAAGAATGCGTGTAACGCGAGGGTCATGAGAAAGGCATCCTAACATGAAGTTAGCCATGTGTGCCAGGGTACCTGTACGCAACACATGGCTGTCCTCACTAGGAAGATCACTTTCAGGATCCTCCTCCTCCGGCCATACACGCTGAAAGGATGACAGGCAAGCAGCATGGGTACCCTCAGCAGTGGGCCAAGCTGTCTCTTCCCCCTCCTCCTCATCCTCCTCATGCTCCTCCTCCTCAATGCGCTGAGATATAGACAGGAGGGTGCTCTGACTATCCAGCGACATACTGTCTTCCCCGCCTCTGTTTCCAAGCGCAAAGCGTCTGTCTTTATGCTTTGCAGGGAACCTCTCAAGAGGCATAGCAGAGGAATGGTGACGCTAATGATTGCAGCATCGCCGCTCACCATCTGGGTAGACTCCTCAAAGTTTCCAAGGACCTGGCAGATGTCTGCCAACCAGGCCCACTCTTCTGTAAAGAATTGAGGAGGCTGACTCCCACTGCGCCGCCCATGTTGGAGTTGGTATTCCACTATAGCTCTACACTGCTCATAGAGCCTGGCCAACATGTGGAGCGTAGAGTTCCACCATGTGGGCACGTCGCACAGCAGTCGGTGCACTGGCAGATGAAACCGATGTTGCAGGGTGCGCAGGGTGGCAGCGTCCGTGTGGGACTTGCGGAAATGTGCGCAGAGCCGGCGCACCTTTCCGAGCAGGTCTGACAAGCGTGGGTAGCTTTTCAGAAAGCGCTGAACCACCAAATTAAAGACGTGTGCCAGGCATGGCACGTGCGTGAGGCTGCGGAGCTGCAGAGCCGCCACCAGGTTACGGCTGTTGTCACACACGACAATGCCCGGTTGGAGGCTCAGCGTTGAAAGCCAGCGGTCGGTCTGCTCTGTCAGACCCTGCAGCAGTTCGTGGGCCATGTGCCTCTTCTCTCCTAAGCTGAGTAGTTTCAGCACTGCCTGCTGACGCTTGCCCACTGCTGTGCTGCCGTGCTGCGCGACACCGACTGTGGCGACGTGCTGCTGCTGACACATCTTGATTGCGAGACAGAGGTTGCGTAGGAGGAGGAGGAGGGTGGTTTAGTGGAGGAAGCATACACCGCCGCAGATACCACCATCGAGCTGGGGCCCGCAATTCTGGGGGTGGGTAGGACGTGAGCGGTCCCAGGCTCTGACTCTGTCCCAGCCTCCACTACATTCACCCAATGTGCCGTCAGGGAGATATAGTGGCCCTGCCCGCCTGTGCTTGTCCACCTGTCCGTTGTTAAGTGGACCTTGGCAGTAACCGCGTTGGTGAGGGCGCGTACAATGTTGCGGGAGACGTGGTCGTGCAGGGCTGGGACGGCACATCAGGAAAAGTAGTGGCGACTGAGAACTGAGTAGCGCGGGGCCGCCGCCGCCATCATACCTTTGAAAGCCTCCGTTTCCACAACCCTATACGGCAGCATCTCCAGGCTGATAAATTTGGCTATGTGCACGTTTAACGCTTGAGCGTGCGGGTGCGTGGCGGCGTACTTGCGCTTGCGCTCCAACACTTGCGCTAGCGACGGCTGGACGGTGCACTGACAGACATTGGTGGATGGGGCCGAGCACAGCGGAGGTGAGGGTGTGGGTGCAGGCCAGGAGACGGTAGTGCCTGTGTCCTGAGAGGGGGGTTGGATCTCAGTGGCAGGTTGGGGCACAGGGGGAGAGGCAGCGCTGCAAACCGGAGGCGGTGAACGGCCTTCGTCCCACCTTGTGGGGTGCTTGGCCATCATATGTCTGCGCATGCTGGTAGTGGTGAGGCTGGTGGTGGTGGCTCCCCGGCTGATCTTGGCGCGACACAGGTTGCACACCACTGTTCGTCGGTCGTCTGCACTCTCAGTGAAAAACTGCCAGACCTTTGAGCACCTCGGCCTCTGCAGGGTGGCATGGCGGGAGGGGGCGCTTTGGGAAACAGTTGGTGGATTATTCGGTCTGGCCCTGCCTCTACCCCTGGCCACCGCACTGCCTCTTCCAACCTGCCCTGCTGCTGCCCTTGCCTCCCCCTCTGAAGACCTGTCCTCAGTAGGCGTAGCAAACCAGGTGGGGTCAGTCACCTCATCATCCTGCTGCTCTTCCTCCGAATCCTCTGTGCGCTCCCCTCTTGGACTTACTGCCCTTACTACTACCTCACTGATAGACAACTGTGTCTCACCGTCATCGTCCTCCTCACCCACTGAAAGCTCTTGAGACAGTTGCCGGAAGTCCCCAGCCTCATCCCCCGGACCCCGGGAACTTTCCAAAGGTTGAGCATCGGTCACGACAAACTCCTCCGGTGGGAGAGGAACCATTGCTGGCCATTCTGGGCAGGGGCCCGGGAACAGTTCCTGGGAGTCTGCCTGCTCCTCAGAATGTGTCATTGTAATAGAGTGAGGAGGCTGGGAGGAAGGAGGAGCAGCAGCCAGAGGATTCAGAGTTGCAGCAGTGGACGGCGCAGAACTCTGGGTGGTCGATAGATTGCTGGATGCACTTTCTGCCATCCACGACAGGACCTGCTCACACTGCTCAGTTTCTAATAAAGGTCTACCGCGTGGACCCATTAATTGTGAGATGAATGTGGGGACGCCAGAAACGTGCCTCTCTCCTAATCCCGCAGCAGTCGGCTGCGATACACCTGGATCAGGAGCTCGGCCTGTGCCCACACTCTGACTTGGGCCTCCGCGTCCTCGGCCGCGTCCACGTCCTCTAGGCCTACCCCTACCCCTCAGCATGGTGTATTACCAGTAGTGCAGAAACAGAACGCTGTAATTAAATGTGCCGCTTATTGGCCTGTGTTTGGAGGCTGACTTCGCTTACGGAACGCACAGCAGAGGCAGGAAAGAATTTTGCGCAAGCCTGCTGTAACGCTTAGCTGGCTGCGTATGAATTAGGACAACTACCCCCAGCAGAGACCCAGTACACTTGTGGACAGGAATACAGCGGTGATGTAAGAGGCAACACAGAGGCAGAAAAGAATTTTGCGCAAGCCTGCTGTAACACTTAGCTGGCTGCGTATGAATTAGGACAACTACCCCCAGCAGAGACCCAGTACACTTGTGGACAGGAACACAGCGGTGATGTAAGAGGCAACACAGAGGCAGAAAAGAATTTTGCGCAAGCCTGCTGTAACACTTAGCTGGCTGCGTATGAATTAGGACAACTACCCCCAGCAGAGACCCAGTACACTTGTGGACAGGAATACAGCGGTGATGTAAGACGCAACACAGAGGCAGAAAAGAATTTTGCGCAAGCCTGCTGTAACACTTAGCTGGCTGCGTATGAATTAGGACAACTACCCCCAGCAGAGACCCAGTACACTTGTGGACAGGAATACAGCGGTGATGTAAGAGGCAACACAGAGGCAGAAAAGAATTTTGCGCAAGCCTGCTGTAACACTTAGCTGGCTGCGTATGAATTAGGACAACTACCCCCAGCAGAGACCCAGTACACTTGTGGACTGGAATACAGCGGTGATGTAAGAGGCAACACAGAGGCAGAAAAGAATTTTGCGCAAGCCTGCTGTAACACTTAGCTGGCTGCGTATGAATTAGGACAACTACCCCCAGCAGAGACCCAGTACACTTGTGGACAGGAACACAGCGGTGATGTAAGAGGCAACACAGAGGCAGAAAAGAATTTTGTGCAAGCCTGCTGTAACACTTAGCTGGCTGCATATGAATTAGGACAACTACCCCCAGCAGAGACCCAGTACACTTGTGGACAGGAATACAGCGGTGATGTAAGAGGCAACACAGAGGCAGAAAAGAATTTTGCGCAAGCCTGCTGTAACACTTAGCTGGCTGCGTATGAATTAGGACAACTACCCCCAGCAGAGACCCAGTACACTTGTGGACAGGAATACAGCGGTGATGTAAGAGGCAACACAGAGGCAGAAAAGAATTTTGCGCAAGCCTGCTGTAACACTTAGCTGGCTGCGTATGAATTAGGACAACTACCCCCAGCAGAGACCCAGTACACTTGTGGACAGGAATACAGCGGTGATGTAAGAGGCAACACAGAGGCAGAAAAGAATTTTGTGCATTCCTGCTGTAACACTTAGCTGGCTGCGTATGAATTAGGTCAACTACCCCCAGCAGAGACCCAGTACACTTGTGGACAGGAATACAGCGGTGATGTAAGAGGCAACACAGAGGCAGGAAAGAATTTTGCGCAAGCCTGCTGTAACACTTAGCTGGCTGCGTATGAATTAGGACAACTACCCCCAGCAGAGACCCAGTACACTGAGGACGGTCACAGGCAGCCCAAATAGATTTTTTTTCCCATATGTTTTTGGAAAGGCCCACTGCCTATATACACTAAATATGTCTTCTGTCCCTGCCTCACCACTACTGGCCCTGGACAATGTAAAATTATTGCAGGACGCAATGCTCTGCACGGCCGATATACAAAAAAAAAAAAAATGTGCAACACTGCAAAAAGCAGCCTCCACACTACTGCACACGGTTAGATGTGGCCCTAAGAAGGACCGTTGAGGTTCTTGAAGCCTAAAATAACTCCTAACGCTCTCCCTATAGCAGCTCCGGCACCAGCAGCACTGTCCCTGAACTATGTCAGAATGCATCTGTGGCGAGCCGCGGGAGGGGCCGATTTATATACTCGGGTGACACCTGATCTCGCCAGCCACTCACTGCAGGGGGGTGGTATAGGGCTTGAACGTCGCAGGGGGAAGTTGTAATGCCTTCCCTGTCTTTCTTTTGGCCAGAAAAGCGCGCTAACGTCTCAGAGATGAAAGTGAAAGTAACTCGAACATCGCGTGGTACTCGTCTCGAGTAACGAGCATCTCGAACACGCTAATACTCGAATGAGTATCAAGCTCGGACGAGTACGTTCGCTCATCTCTAATAATGACGTAATTTTGTTTTTTACCATTTCACCCCACTTCAAATTTTATAAATTTTTTAAATATATTATATGGCACATTAAATAGTATGATTAAAAATTCTAACTTGTCCCACAAAAAAGCCATCATGTCAACAGAGAAATAAAAAAGTTATGGCTTTTGAAATATGGGGGTGAAAAAAATGAAAATTCAAAAATGTGGTGGTCATTAAAGGGTTAAATGAAGAATGTAGGTTTCTAATTGTAAACATTCAATAGGGCATGCTGCAGCTTTCTTACTGTCCAGAACATTAAGCAGCAGCCAATATGTTCAGGCCTCAGATTAGAGATTTCTGTCAGTCTCTTGTGGATTAGTGGCTTCTGTCAGTCTCTTGTAGAGATCTAGATTTGTCAATATCATAGAATACAAGTGCTTTTAGCTATTACTTCTATCAGCAATTGTGGTACCACATGCCAGATAGGAAAATGATAGTTAGGACCCAGCTACAGTCATAGTTAGACTTTGCTTTACCGCACACAAAGATTTAGATTGTAACATAGTATATAATAGACATATATAGACATATGTCCAGCTAGTTCAGCCTATTACCCTCCCATGTTGATCCAGAAAAAGACAAAAAAGCCAATGAGGTAGAAGCCAATTTTTCTCATTTAGCGAAAAATTTCTTCCTGCCTCCAGTCTGGCGATTGGAATAATCCCTGAATCACCGCTTCTTCTGAACTAATCAGAAACTATAACATGTAATATTGTTACACTCAAGATAGACATCCAGGCCCCTCTTGTACCCATTCAGTGAGTTTGCCATCATCATGTCCCCAGGTTCCCTTTAAGTACTGTTAAACCCTTGCTGCATCTTTCTCTATACACGCTTACAATAATTTCCATACCAAAATTGAGGAACCTCTTATGCCAAGCCCCATTCCACCAATAAGCAATAACCATAAATGCCCCTTTTAAGGTCTGTTTCTTAGGACAATCCAGTGGACTTTTGTCAAGTCCTGATTCGTAGAAAAGAATGAATGTGTATTTATTTAGAAATTAATGTATTATGAATTCTAACCGAAAAGTTACACTTTTCATCTCAATGCCAACTTTACACAACTAAATATTAATTGTTTTGCGTGTATCGCCACCCTACTCCACATCCCTCACATGACCTCTGTGCCCGATGTGGTTGACCACCTAATTTCCCTAGGGTCATCCTTAGGAAGACAGTTAACTAAATAAATTTATAGGGTGTATTCTGATGAATGTGGGATTTGTTGACAAGATGGCTTCCTCCACCATGTATAGCACGTTAACATAATCTAGCAATTAAGGTGGGGTTACTTACACTTAGCACCTGATTTAAATGGTCTGTGCCCAATGCCTGGTTTCTGCCTTTCTATCTTCATCTATCTATCCCGCGTTTCAAACCTTTAATATGTTTGTTGTTCTAAATTCACTTCTAGATAACAGCATTGCTTTGAACAAACGGAGCCGCTGAATGACAGGGTTGTACAATATGGAATTGTTCCTGGCTCTAATTATCCTTTTCCTTCTTGACTTTAGTATCACATGTAGCCATGTGTAGAATCATAAAATAATTATGCAGTGTACAAGCTTTCTGGGAGCGTGTACCACTGTTTTCCTAATTCTTTATCGCTCTCATTGATCGTGGCGTGTGTGCATTGATCCAAGTCAGCCATCTGGTTAGGCAAGATAAGCATGGTAGTGTCTTTGCAATGTACTGTCACTCAGGGAGGGGGTACGTTTTGGCTGTAGGGAATTATAGGGGCAGGATTAGCCCTCTTCCTATGAGTAAACTGAATTTTAAATGCAACTTTGCAGCTGCGTGGACCATTTTGCTAACTTCTATTTTTACCCGTGGTGTTTATTTTCTTCTGCCAATAAATAGATCCAGATGTACATCGGGTGGACTATAGGACACCCAGCTCTAACCCTCTGTGATATGACCTGAAATGTCACCGATGGGACGGATAAAATGCATTATTGTGGTGGAACAAAATAAATTCTATCAAACCAGTAGGAAGTTAACTCTTAAGTCTCCCATTGCTCTTTGTTTTGGATTACTGCAGAATTATTTTCTGCACTGAATTCACTCGTTATTATTCCAATTATAGCAAAGCCATGATGATTAGATATTGTTTTAGAAAATGTTTGCCTTTTTCATGTCGATCATTTTTTTTTCTGCTATGCAAAACATGATCGCCTCCATTGTTTGGTTCTATGCTTGGAGTGTGTGTATGGGTGGGGAGGGGGGGATCTTAAAGCTTTTCCACTAAAATCGAACAATTCTGTCAAAAAAGATTAGTTCTATTTTGTCTGCTGGGTACTGACTATTCATGAATGTAAAGAGAGAGGAAGGGTGTCATGGTAAGTCGCTAAGGTGCCTGGATTCTGGCTATTGACTTGAGGATCTGGAACCTACAAAAGAACAGCCGAAAGAAGAGGAGCAAAATGGTCCGCCATGTGTTGTTCTCTACCTACTTTGGTTGCCTATTTATTTCTTTTGTTATTGCAACTTTTATTGTCAAAGACCTGAAAAAAAATGTTAGACGGCGGCTCCAAGCTGCACAGAGCAGAAAAGGGGATTAGCCTATCACTGGGATCATCTTACACTGAATCAAATTCCTTTCACGATGTATAATTAGTAAGTACAGTCTTGGATCCCATGTATGAGAATCATTAACATACTGTAGATCTCAGGACTACAGCAAAAGTGGAGATACAGATGAACATTATACTGAGCACTGCTGCTGGTGCACTGTTAGTTTTGCAGCAAAGAGTTAATAAAAAATTACATATATATGTATATATATATATATATTCAATTTCTTGACACTACAGTAGAGATAACCAGAGGTAGCCATGTTTATAAAAAATGCAAAATATTTCCCATGCAATATAGATGGAAACCAGGAACCATATGACCATATGAAAACTTCTGTTTTATTTTGATGGACATATTTATTAGTATAGGACCATGAGCAAATATTGAGAATAGGTACAAAACAAAATAAAAAATAGTAATTAAGTATATACTGTGTTAATAAAGATGTATTGGAGCAATATTTACTTATTTTATTGGTACAATGAAATAGTGACATTTTCTTGGAAAGAACCTCATGAAACAGTCCAATAGCAGAATTACTATGGCTTGGCTTCGTGAACGATGATGTAAGTAAGGGGCTGTCCGTGTCTACTACAGGCTTGCTGGTGAATGACAAGCCCAATTCTGGATAGGCAGATCCAGCCACAGTGATTGTTGGGGACAGTTTGTCTCGATTTCGGAGTTGCACTGTCCTGGTTCTTTCCTTGATTACTCTTATCTTTGAGAGAAGCCCAACGAGCTTTCTCAAAAGAGGAGTAAGCTTCGTAGATGATGTTTCCCAAGCTCTGCCATCGGAGAATAGAGTAGGCCACTCATGGTGATCAATATGACAAGGGACTTCTTCAAAGAATCCTTATATCTCTTCTTTGGTGCCCCTTTGTTTTGGTAACCAGTTCTGAGCTCACCATACAGCATTATCTTAGGCCGCGTAAATGCATCTTAAACACCATGGCTTTAATACTGGTGATTTCTGCCTGTTTGAGGACTTAAATGTTGGTAGTGAAGTCATACCAATGAATAGTAAGAATGGTGCAGAGACATTGCTGATGGAAGCTCTCGAGGAGTCTTAGATGGTAACACTAAATGACCCATGACTTGGAGCCATATAAAAGGGTTGTCAACGTGACAGCTCTATACACACCAATCTTTATGTTTTTTTTCAGGTGCTTGTGGCATCATACTCTTTTCTATAGTCTGCCAAATACACTGCCTGCCTTTGCCAGTCCGTTGTTAATCTCTTTATCTGTCTTGACATAGGAAGATGATACACCCTAGGTCCCTGAACTGATGGACAGCCTTCAGTTCTGACTCACAAAGGTTGATACAGGGAGAACGATAGTTCTACCAATGTTCGAACATGTTTACATATAACAATTGTCCCATCTAATAAGCATAATTTTGTAATCGTTCTGGCCCACCTGCCTCCATTCACAGTAAAAAGGAGTCGCTCAAACATTGAGTGGCTCCTATTTACACTGTCCGATAGTTGCTTGATTTTTAGTTTTGCTAAAAATTTCACGCTCATTGAGAGTCCTGGAAGGCCTACCCAAGTGGTAACTTTGCTCCAGAGTTAGAGTCGATATTGCTGAGCAGAAAAGAGCTACAGCAAAAATCTATCTTTTTGGGCTATTAGCCCAGTGTATGCGACTGTGCTAGAGTGGGCATTAGACCCATCTATGCATTAATTCTTTTCTTACTGTAATTTTTATTTGAAATTTTCAAATTTTACAATAATGCAAAAACATTTAACTAAAATACTTCGCAGTCTTAGTAGTACACAACAAAAGTAGTTTGCAAGGATATAGATTGGGGGGAGAGGAAAAAGACAACATGGCTGGAATTAAATTTTTGAATAGTCTTCTCCCTATTGTCCTGGTCCAATCTTGAAACTAGACTGTAAGTTGAGAACAACAGAATACTAACGGCCTGGCCAGGGCCTAACCTGAATAAAAGGGGGATTGGGAAGATTTGGGAAAAGGTAGGGATGGAGGAAGGGGTGACTCCTGAGACAAGTCATTGCTCGTTCGTGGAATAAAGCTTCCTTGGACTTTACCGAGGTTAAGCGCAGGATGGACTGGTATCTAACAAATGAAAAACTGACCTCTATTCTAGCTGATAGGCATGAGAAATTTTTGAAAATATGGACTCCTTGGCTAGAATACTCCCTCTCCATGCAAATTAATAGATCCCTAGCCTCCCTGTGAAAACAAAAGCCTACCAAATTAGCACCCAATAGCCTGAGGCTGTCTTTTGTAACGTCCACCCCATGAGAATGTTCTGCAATGTTTAAGTATTTTTTCTGCCTCCATCTGTCTTTCACTGTGCTATCACATAGCACAACATCTGCCGGTTACATGCCCACCCTGACAGACCCATGCAGTCTGTATATAACATGGTCAGCCACTCAATAACAGCTTCGTTCTGGTGGTTTTTGAAGTGAAGAACATGTCAATTAGTTGACTCCATACTAAAAGGGATATGTCACAGTGACTCCAATGGTTAAATATGTTCCAGTTATTTAAATATCTGCTCAGACCTCTAGTTTAAGAAGTGGCACAATACCATAGTCTTGAGAATTTAGAAATAAAATGGGGTAACACAGGATCCACCTGTTGATTTGCATATTTTAAAATTGTGCCAATGGATCCAGTTTTCAGCATATTTTGCACAGCCTTCCATGAGTACAATTAGCGACTGACTAAAAGCTGTATACAATGTTAATGAAAAAATGGAGGATCCAAAAATGGAATATGTGAATGTAATTGTCTACAAATTCAAGAACTCCACATCCTTACAAACATATGTTAAAGGTGTGAAATTCTCCTGAGGAAAAATGAGCTGTAGTAAAGGGATTGTGAAAGCAGAAATATTAAGGGAGTGCATGTTCACCCATGCATGTTATACAGGAGAACGTGAATCTAAGGGCTGTTCTGTAAACTGAAGATTGACATTAAAAGAACTAAGTACTAGAGATGAGCGAACGCGTTCGTCCGAGCTTGATATTCGTGCGAATATTAGGGTGTTCGGGATGTTCGTTATTCGTAACGAACACCATGCGGTGTTCTGGTTACTTTCACTTCCTTCCCTGAGACGTTAGCGCGCTTTTCTGGCCAATTGAAAGACAGGGAAGGCATTACAACTTCCCCCTGCAACGTTTAAGCCCTATACCACCCCCCTGCTGTGAGTGGCTGGCGAGATCAGGTGTTCGCCTAATATAAAAGTCGGCCCCTCCCGCGGCTCGCCTCAGATGCGGTGTGAGTTAGATGAGGGACAGTGCTGTTTATACCGGAGCTGCTGTAGGGAAAGAATTGGTAGTTAGTGTAGGCTTCAAGACCCCCCAAAGGTCCTTATTAGGGCCACTGATAGCTGTGTGTTGGCTGCTGTTAGCAGTGGGATTTTTTTTTTTCTCAAAATCGCCTCTGCAGACCGTTGCACCTGGCATTAGGGACAGAAGTGCTGCATAGGCAGGGAGAGTGTTAGGAGTGAGTGTAGCCTTCAAGAACCTCAACGGTCCTTTCTAGGGCCATATTTATCCGTGTGCAGTACTGTCCAGGCTGCTGTTAGCTGTGCTGCATTTTTTTTGGGCTTCTCAAAATCGCCTCTGCAGAGCATTCCACCCTCCATTGATACTGCAGGGAAAGAATTGTATAGGCAGGGCCACAGCACAGTTATTATTCATAGAATATACGCAGTGCTTCCTGTTGGTGGGAAACAACTGAAAACAAATCTATTTGTCCAGCCTCTGTCCGTCCTAACGCCTGTGGACACGTGTGAGCTGCGTGAAAAACATTGCTAAATCATACGCACCCAGCTACGCTTTACTGCTGGCTTCGCCATTTGCTTTCCTTAATTGGGAAAAAAATACCTGCTCTGCCAGAGTTATAATAACTCTGCTACCCTCACGTTCTGTGACACATAAGCAGGGACACAGCACAGTTATTAAACTTCTCATGTTCATTGAATATACGCAGTGCTGCCTGTTGGTGGGAAAAAACTGAAAACAAATCTATTTGTCCAGCCTCTGTCCGTCCTTACGCCTGTGGAGACGTGTGAGCTGCGTGAAAAACATTGCTAAATCATACGCACCCAGCTACGCTTTACTGCTGGCTTCGCCATTTGCTTTCCTTAATTGGGAAAAAAATACCTGCTCTGCCAGAGTTATAATAACTCTGCTACCCTCACGTTCTGTGACACATAAGCAGGGACACAGCACAGTTATTAAACTTCTCATGTTCATTGAATATACGCAGTGCTGCCTGTTGGTGGGAAAAAACTGAAAACAAATCTATTTGTCCAGCCTCTGTCCGTCCTTACGCCTGTGGAGACGTGTGAGCTGCGTGAAAAACATTGCTAAATCATACGCACCCAGCTACGCTTTACTGCTGGCTTCGCCATTTGCTTTCCTTAATTGGGAAAAAAAATACCTGCTCTGCCAGAGTTATAATAACTCTGCTACCCTCACGTTCTGTGACACATAAGCAGGGACACAGCACAGTTATTAAACTTCTCATGTTCATTGAATATACGCAGTGCTGCCTGTTGGTGGGAAAAAACTGAAAACAAATCTATTTGTCCAGCCTCTGTCCGTCCTTAAGGGCGGTGGAGACGTGTGAGCTGCGTGAAGAACAGTGCTAAATCATACGCACCCAGCTACGCTTTACTGCTGGCTTCGCCATTTGCTTTCCTTAATTGGGAAAAAAATACCTGCTCTGCCAGAGTTATAATAACTCTGCTACCCTCACGTTCTGTGACACATAAGCAGGGACACAGCACAGTTATTAAACTTCTCATGTTCATTGAATATACGCAGTGCTGCCTGTTGGTGGGAAAAAACTGAAAACAAATCTATTTGTCCAGCCTCTGTCCGTCCTTACGCCTGTGGAGACGTGTGAGCTGCGTGAAAAACATTGCTAAATCATACGCACCCAGCTACGCTTTACTGCTGGCTTCGCCATTTGCTTTCCTTAATTGGGAAAAAAATACCTGCTCTGCCAGAGTTATAATAACTCTGCTACCCTCACGTTCTGTGACACATAAGCAGGGACACAGCACAGTTATTAAACTTCTCATGTTCATTGAATATACGCAGTGCTGCCTGTTGGTGGGAAAAAACTGAAAACAAATCTATTTGTCCAGCCTCTGTCCGTCCTTACGGGCGGTGGAGACGTGTGAGCTGCGTGAAGAACAGTGCTAAATCATACGCACCCAGCTACGCTTTACTGCTGGCTTCGCCATTTGCTTTCCTTAATTGGGAAAAAAATACCTGCTCTCCAAGAGTTATAATAACTCTGCTACCCTCACGTTCTGTGACACATAAGCAGGGACACAGCACAGTTATTAAACTTAGATAATTCATTCACTAGAGGCAGTGGGGCCTTTCGTTTTCCAAAAAGGGCAAAAATTATATTTGGCCTGCAGTCTTGCGCCAATTTATTTCCTGCCTGTGAAATCAAATCACTGGTAATACAGCATGCTGAGGGGTAGGGGTAGGCCTAGAGGACGTGGACGCGGCCGAGGACGTGGAGGGCCAAGTCAGGGTGTGGGCACAGGCCAAGCTCCTGATCCAGGTGTGTCGCAGCCGACTACTGCGCGATTAGGAGAGAGGCACGTTTCTGGCGTCCCCACATTCATCGCCCAATTAATGGGTCCACGCGGGAGACGGTTATTAGAAAATGAGCAGTGTGAGCAGGTCCTGTCCTGGATGGCAGAAAGTGCTTCGAGCAACCTATCGTCTACCCGCAGTTCTGCGCCGTCCACTGCTGCCAATCCGAATCCTCTGTCTGCTGCTCCTCCTTCCTCCCAGCCTCCTCACTCCACTACAATAACACCTGCTCAGGAGCGGGAGCACTCCCAGGAACTGTTCTCGGGCCCCTGCTTAGATTGGGCAGCAGCGGTTCCTCTCCCACCAGAGGAGTTTATCGTCACTGATGCCCAACCATTCGAAAGTTCCCGGGGTCCGGGGGAAGAGGCTGGGGACTTCCGCCAACTGTCTCAACAACTTTCTGTGGGTGAGGAGGACGATGACGATCAGACACAGTTGTCTTGCAGTGAGGTAGTAGTAAGGGCAGTAAGTCCCAGGGAGCAGCGCACAGAGGATTCGGAGGAAGAGCAGCAGGACGATGAGGTGACTGACCCCACCTGGTGTGCAACGCTTACTCAGGAGGACAGGTCTTCAGAGGGGGAGTCAAGGGCATCAGCAGGGCAGGTTGCAAGAGGCAGTGCGGTGTCCAGGGCCAGGGGTAGAGGCAGGGCCAGACCGAATAATCCACCAAGTGTTTCCCAAAGCGCCCCCTCGCGCCATGCCACCCTGCGGAGGCCGAGGTGCTCTAAGGTCTGGCAGTTTTTCACAGAGACGCCTGACGACCGACGAACAGTGGTGTGCAACCTTTGTCGCGCAAAGCTCAGCCGGGGAGCCAACACCAACAGCCTCACCACCACCACCATGCGCAGACATATGATGGCCAAGCACCCCGCAAGGTGGGACAAAGGCCGTTCACCGCCTCCGGTTTGCACCCCTGCCTCTCCCCCTGTGCCCCAACCTGCCACTGAGATGCAACCCCCCTCTCAGGACACAGGCACTACCGCCTCATGGCCTGCACCCACACCCTCATCTCCGCTGTCCTCGGCCCCATCCAGCAGTGTAGTTCAGCGCACCGTTCAGCCGTCGCTTGCGCAAGTGTTCGAGCGCAAGCGCAAGTACGCCGCCATGCACCCGCACGCTCAAACGTTAACCGTCCGCATCGCAAAATTCATCAGCCTTGAGATGCTGCCGTATAGGGTTGTGGAAACGGAGTCCTTCAAAATTATCATGGAGGCGGCGGCCCCGCGCTACTCAGTTCCCAGTCGCCACTACTTTTCCCGATGTGCCGTCCCAGCCCTGCACGACCACGTCTCCCGCAACATTGTGCGCGCCCTCACCAACGCGGTTACTGCCACGGTCCACTTAACTACGGACACGTGGACAAGCACAGGCGGGCAGGGCCACTACATCTCCCTGACGGCACATTGGGTGAATTTAGTGGAGGCTGGGACAGAGTCAGAGCCTGGGACCGCTCACGTCCTACCCACCCCCAGAATTGCGGGCCCCAGCTCGGTGCTGGTATCTGCGGAGGTGTATGCTTCCTCCACTAAAGCACCCTCCTCCTCCTCCTCTGTCTCACAATCAAGATGTGTTAGCAGCAGCATGTCGCCAGCAGTCGGTGTCGCGCGGTGTGGCAGCACAGCGGTGGGCAAGCGTCAGCAGGCCGTGCTGAAACTACTCAGCTTAGGCGATAAGAGGCACACGGCCCACGAACTGCTGCAGGGTCTGACACAGCAGACCGACCGCTGGCTTGCGCCGCTGAGCCTCCAACCGGGCATGGTCGTGTGTGACAACGGCCGTAACCTGGTGGCGGCTCTGCAGCTCGGCAGCCTCACGCACGTGCCATGCCTGGCCCACGTCTTTAATTTGGTGGTTCAGCGCTTTCTGAAAAGCTACCCACGCTTGTCAGACCTGCTCGTAAAGGCGCGCCGGCTCTGCGCACATTTCCGCAAGTCCCACACGGACGCTGCCACCCTGCGCACCCTGCAACATCACTTTAAGCTGACAGTGCACCGACTGCTGTGCGACGTGCCCACACGGTGGAACTCTACGCTCCACATGTTGGCCAGGCTCTATGAACAGCGTAGAGCTATAGTCGAATACCAACTCCAACATGGGCGGCGCAGTGGGAGTCAGCCTCCTCAATTCCTTTCAGAAGAGTGGGCCTGGTTGGCAGACATCTGCCATGTCCTTGGTAATTTTGAGGAGTCTACCCAGGTGGTGAGCGGCGATTCTACAATCATTAGCGTCACCATTCCTCTGCTATGCATCTTGAGAAATTCCCTGCAAACCATAAAGGCAGCTGCTTTGCGCTCGGAAACGGGGGCGGGGGAAGACAGTATGCCGCTGGATAGTCAGGGCACCCTCCTGTCTATTTCTCAGCGCGTACAGGAGGAGGAGGAGGAGCATGAGGAGGATGAGGAGGAGGGGGAAGAGACAGCTTGGGCCGCTGCTGACGGTACACCGGCTGATTGCCTGTCATCCTTTCAGCGTGTATGGCCTGAGGAGGAGGAGGAGGAGGAGGAGGAGGATCCTGAAAGTGATCTTCCTAGTGAAGACAGCCATGTGTTGCGTACAGGTACCCTGGCACACATGGCTGACTTCATGTTAGGATGCCTTTCTCGTGACCCTCGCGTTGCACGCATTCTGGCCACTACGGATTACTGGGTGTACACACTGCTCGATCCACGGTATAAGGAGAACCTGCCCACTCTGATTCCCGAAGAGGAAAGGGGTTCGAGAGTGTTGCTATACCACAGGACCCTTGCGGACAAGCTGATGGTAAAATTCCCAGCCGACAGCGCTAGTGGCAGAAGGCGCAGTTCCGAGGGCCATGTTGCAGGGGATGTGCGTAGATCGAGCAGCATGTACATCCCAGGCAGTGCAACAGTCTTTAAGGGCCTGGCCAGCTTTATGGCTCCCCACCAAGACTGTGTCACCGCTCCCCAGTCACGGCTGAGTCGGCGGGAGCACTGCAAAAGGATGGTGAGGGAGTACGTAGTGGATCGCACGACCATCCTTGGTGACGCCTCTGCCCCCTACAACTACTGGGTGTCGAAGCTGGACACGTGGCCTGAACTAGCCCTGTATGCCCTTGAGGTGCTTGCTTGTCCTGCGGCTAGCGTGTTGTCGGAGAGGGTGTTTAGTGCGGCTGGGGGAATCATCACAGATAAGCGTAGCCGCTTGTCAACCGACAGTGCCGACAGGCTAACACTCATCAAGATGAACAAAGGCTGGATTTCCCCAGACTTCTGTTCTCCACCAGCGGACAGCAGCGATACGTAAGCAATACGTAGGCTGCACCCGCGGATGGAAGCTACGTTCTCTCTCACCATCCAAAACGGGGACATTTCTGCTTCATCAATCTGTGTCTAATATTCCTCCTCCTCCTCCTCCTGCTCCTCCTCCTGAAACCTCACGTAATCACGCTGAACGGGCAATTTTTCTTAGGGCCACAAGGCTCACTCAAATAATTTTTCAGAACAATTTTTATAAGTTTCAATGCGCTTAAAAGCATTGGAACTTTAACTTGAACCAATTTTTCGTTACACTGGGCTGCCTCCAGGCCTAGTTACCACTTAAGCCACATTAACCAAAGCGATTAATGGGTTTCACCTGCCCTCTTGGCTGGCCATGGCCAATTTTTGGGATGTACATTAGTACTGTTGATACAGCAATTTTTGTGGGCCCTCGCCTACAGTGTAATCAAATTAATTTTTAGCCCACCTGCATTACAGCTGACGTTACCTCAGCTGTGTTGGGCAATGCAATGGGATATTTCTATGTACCGCCGGTGGCTTCCTGGCACCCACCCAGGCAGTGGGTCCACAGGGAGTTAAACCTACATGTGTCCACTTGTAAAGAACCCCAGTCTGACTGGGGCATGCAGTGTGGGCCGAAGCCCACCTGTATTACGCACGACATTACTACCTCAGCTGTGTTGGGCAATGCAATGGGATATTTTTGTGTACCGCCGGTGGGTTCCAGGGAGCCACCCATGCTGTAGGTGCACACTGAGTTTTTAATACATCTGTACACTTCTAAAGAACCCGTCTGACTGGGGCATGCAGTGTGGGCCGAAGCCCACCTGTATTACGCACGACATTACTACCTCAGCTGTGTTGGGCAATGCAATGGGATATTTCTATGTACCGCCGGTGGCTTCCTGGCACCCACCCAGGCAGTGGGTCCACAGGGAGTTAAACCTACATGTGTCCACTTGTAAAGAACCCCAGTCTGACTGGGGCATGCAGTGTGGGCCGAAACCCACCTGTATTACGCACGACATTACTACCTCAGCTGTGTTGGGCAATGCAATGGGATATTTTTGTGTACCGCCGGTGGGTTCCAGGGAGCCACCCATGCTGTAGGTGCACACTGAGTTTTTAATACATCTGTACACTTCTAAAGAACCCGTCTGACTGGGGCATGCAGTGTGGGCCGAAGCCCACCTGTATTACGCACGACATTACTACCTCAGCTGTGTTGGGCAATGCAATGGGATATTTCTATGTACCGCCGGTGGCTTCCTGGCACCCACCCAGGCAGTGGGTCCACAGGGAGTTAAACCTACATGTGTCCACTTGTAAAGAACCCCAGTCTGACTGGGGCATGCAGTGTGGGCCGAAACCCACCTGCATTAACCCTTTCCAGTCCACTGTGTGACCTGTGAAGACATTAGGGTTTAAGGCTGTACAGCTCCGTTGTTGGTAGACGTCCGTCGGGGTTCTCTTACTGTATATTGCCAGCCTCTCTGCTGTCGGAGCCTATCCTACGTGTCAGCTCATGCAGTACTGGCTTTAGCCAGCATATAGCGCCGTTGTATAACAGCAGAAAAAGAGTAAGCCCCCTAGGAAAACCATATACAAATTGGATTGGAAAGGGTTAAGCACAACATTACTACCTCAGCTGTGTTGGGCAATGCAATGGGATATTTCTATGTACCGCCGGTGGCTTCCTGGCACCCACCCATGCTGTAGGTGCACACGGAGTTTTTACTACATCTGTACACTTATAAAGAACCCCAGTCAGACTGGGGCATGCAGTGTGGGCCGAAGCCCACCTGCATTAAGCACGACATTACTACCTCAGCTGTGTTGGGCAATGCAATGGGATATTTCTGTGTACCGCCGGTGGGTTCCAGGGAGCCACCCATGCTGTGGGTCGACAGGGACTTCACAATAGGGAGTTGTACCTGCCTGTGTCTATGAATTAAAAAGCCCGGTCTGACTGGGGCATGCAGACACCTTGACAGAATGAATAGTGTGTGGCACATAGGTTCCCCATTGCTATGCCCACGTGTGCAGCTCCTGATGGCGGTGGCACAGGATTCTATTTCTCATTGCTTCTGTACAGCATTGTGGGCTATCGCTCCGCCACTTTTAAAGAGGGTCGCTGCCTAGCCGTGCCAACCTCTGCAGTGTGTGCCTGCGGTCCCTCGTCATGGCAGACGCAATTCTAAATAGACATGAGCGTGGTGTGGCATGAGGGCAGCTGAAGGCTGCGCAGGGACACTTTGGTGTGCGCTGTGGGGGGGAGGGGGGGCGGTTGGGCAGCATGTAACCCAGGAGAAGTGTCAGTGGAGTGTCATGCAGGCAGTGATTGTGCTTTGTTGGAGGTAGTGTGGTGCTTAGCAAAGGTATGCCATGCTAATGAGGGCTTTTCAGAAGTAAAAGTTGTTGGGAGGTGGGGGGCCCACTCTTGCCGGTATTGTGGCTTAATAGTGGGACCTGGGAACTTGAGATGCAGCCCAACATGTATCCCCTCGCCTGCCCTATCCGTCACTGTGTCATTCCCATCACTTTCCTGAATTGCCCAGATTTTCACACATGAAAACCTTAGCGAGCATCGGCGAAATACAAAAATGTTCTGGTCGCCCATTGACTTCAATGGGGTTCGTTGTTCGAAACGAACCCTCGAGCATCACGGGAAGTTCGTTACGAGTAACGAACACCCGAACATTTTGGTGTTCGCTCATCTCTACTAAGTACATTAAAACCACTAACTTGCAGGTGACTTTTTTTGCAGATTCTATAAAACTTTGAAATGTATTGATCTCCTGCTGCGTACTCATAATAAGCATACAGTGGAGCTGTGAGTTTTGTAGGAAGATTCTATACTATTACAATAGTGTCACAATAGTGGAATAACAAATGAACTTTAATGCAGGTCTCATGATCCACAATCAACTCTCTATTGTTATCCAACCAGGCATATGAGCACTTTAAAAATGTGTTTATTGGCCAAAGTCTTGGACAGGACAAAGCCTAAACTGAACTCAATTGAATTACTTACAGGATGTACATAAAGTCTCTACGCAATGACCACTACTGTACTAGAAGGCCCATTTAGACCCAACGATTCTCACTCAAAATTCACTCAAAGCCGTCCTTTGAGTGAGAATCATTGGGTGTAAACGCACAGAGTATTAGTTAACGATTTGCTCATCGTCTTTCAGCAAGCTGAAAGACAACGGTGAGCCTTATCAGTGTCGCACGCTGAGTTCTCAGCGGGATACCACTGAAACTACTGTTTCGGCTGGCATCCCACTCAGAGAACACAGCAAAAGTATGCAGAAGACAGCGCTCCAGCTGTGTTCTGCATACCCCGGTCGGATAGCTCAGCTGTATATCAGCTGATTGCTCCATGAAAATAGCAGGAGTATGCAGACGACAGTCCACCAGCTATTTACTACATACCCCACTGAGAGTGCTTAGCTGTATACCAGCTGAGCGCTCCGTGAACACGGCAGGAGTATGCGCCCCAGCTGTCTTCTGTATACCCCGCTCGGAGTGCTCAGCTGTATACCAGCTGAGCGCTCCAAGAAGACAACACCTGTATGCAGAAGGTAGCAATCCTACTTGTCTTCTGCATACAGCGTGAGCCTTCATTTACACACTTATGTAAAGTGAATGCTCAAAACTGTCACTCAAACTGCCGTTTGAGCGGATTTTGAGCGATCATCTTGCCGTGTAAATGTACACAACAATTATTGCTCAAAAGATGTATTTTAAGTGAATTTTGAGCAGTAATCGTTGTGTCTAAATGGGCCTGCTACAAGGCTCAATGTATGTGTCACCATGATATCACATTTATGCTTTAACATCTCATTCCAAAGAATATGAATTTGGTCCCAGCGTGTTATGCAATAGTAGCCTCTCATTCAGCCACAAGAGCATTACTGTGGTCAGGCACTGATGGTGATTAGTAAGATCTGTCTTGCAGACTAGGTTCCTAGCTGTCCTAAACATTTTGATCTGAACTCCATTGTTTTTAACATTTAGAAAACAGCAGAATTCTGCCTGAAATACCACCAGACCCCAAAACACCACGGGGGAACTTTGTCTGAAGTAGCAGAATTTAATAAATTCAATTTCATCAGTCTTCTTCTTCCCGAAATTTTAAAATAATCTTGTAGTTCTGTGATGGAAGCAAGTGCTGCATTCTCAAAATTTCAGAATTGTTGATAGTCGTGTAAGGGGGCGCAGGGTTGTTGTGCCAGTAGTGCCTGATTTTCTGTTTATTTTTGTGTATTTTCATATGAGCCTGTATTATGTTGTGGGTTACTGGCTAGAGATGAGCGAGCATACTCGATAAGGGCAATTGCTCGATCGAGCATTGCCCTTAGCGAGTACCTGCCCACTCGGGAGCAAAGATTCGGCTGCCAGCGGGGGAGAGCGGGGAGGATCGGAGGGGAGATCGCTCTGTCCCTCTCTCCGCCCCCCCCCCGCTCCCCCCTGCTCATGGCCGCAACTCATCTGTCACCCGCATTGGCACCCAAACCTTTTCTTCCGAGCCGGGAGATACTCACTAAGGACAATGCTCAATCGAGCAATTGTCCTTAGCGAGTATGCTCGCTCACCTCTATTACTAGCCCTTTAACAGCCTGGCTAGGCGGAAACGGGTAACTTTCAGGTAGCCACACTAATATCCCAAGGGGAGGAACTGGTACTTAAAAAAAGTTTACAGGCTTTGCCAGGGAGAGGAAGTAGTGGAGAGTGTGGAATGGGCAGTAACATTGCTAAAGAGTAACTGTGTGTTCCTGAAAGTTAGGGCTATGACTAAAACTTTGTTTTAGTAGTTACAGGAGGAAGAAATTATTGTCCTGCCAATTTAGCTATGCTGAGTAAAAGAGGGCTGCGAGGAACATAGTGGTTCTTGAGTGCGCACCCCTTCACCCCTACCAAAACCTTCGCCAAATATCAGACTGTTAAATCAAAGTTCATCTGTTTTGGAGCATTCTACCCAGAGTCATATGGTCTCATCTGGTGCATCCCATCACCACACTGCCTAATGATCCCTACATTGGGGGAGCCTGGGCCGGGTATTCCCTTGAGAGCAGCCTTGACTGTGTCCCTGTCATGTGGATTGCTGTCCCCACAACCACCCAATCCCCATCCAGCCACTACATATTAGATAAATAGATAGATAGATAGATATCAGCTAGATAGATAGATAGATAGATTCTAGAATGTGTTTGATCATAAAATGGTTATATAGTCCAATTATTTATGTCTGCCATTTTTTAATATATGCAAAGTTATTTTTAGGGTCTTTGTTAGAATGTCTGCTTGTTCATATTTAAGACATTTCCGTCTTTATTTTTAAATGCAAACCATTTCATGGGGGTCTATTGACTGCAGGCAAAAATCCTTTATACACTCAATTATTTTAATCTTTTTCTAGATTGCGCAATGTAACAATTATTTTTCAGAAATAAAAATATGATTGTATTTGAGGATCGTTCTAATTATGCTTCATGACAGGTCAGACAATGAGACAAAAAACTGGCAATTATTTACCGGTACCGCAGAACATCGTATTTAAAAGAGGACTAGCCATTCACTAGAAATACACTGCTAATTGGGTAAACAATTTTTTTATTTCATTGTATGTAAGTCCAATACCAGAAAGAAAAACTAATTTAAGTTTCTTTTAAAGGAACCCGAGAACATTAGCGGAAATTAATTGAAGCACATTGAAATTGCAGTGTCCATAAACAGAAGCTATTATCTCTTAACGAAAAGGGTGCTGTAGCTTAAGGATGTTTTATCTGTTGTTTATTGTGCTATTATAATGTGGCAATTTACCAGCATGGAACAAATAGGCGCCATATGGAATTATATATTTTCTCAATTTATATTTCAATATCTATCTGCATATAAATGATGTACAAATCGGAGAAATAACCTTTGCACTGAAATCATTTTTTTCAGAAATAAAATTACTTTTTTCATATTAAGCCGCCTATTCTGTTCTGCATCGTTTATTTGTACAAACTAAAATCTATTGCAGGATTTCTGGAGTGTTAATAATGATAATAAATGTGCAAACCTGTATTATTTCTACAGTTGTAGAAAATATGGGGTTATCACTTATTTAACTTTGATTGGTGAGTTTTCCCTCTGGGGGGAAAGATCAATAGGACTATAGTTTGCCATTACAAACTGGATAATAACAAGTTTAATATGGTATTTATTTCTAGTACTACTAGTTTAAGTTCTCATGCATGAGGCTGTATTATAGCACTATACAACCTCTGGGTTGTAAGGGGCTATAGCCGGCACCCATAGTCCTATGTACGTACCCAGCTACTACAAAACTATTTAGACAGATATAACATCTAGAGGAGCAGCCGAGCTTGTATATCATGAATGACTATGACCAAATGGAACTGTCCATATTGACTAATCTGTATCCCATGGCCAGATCAACTATTACCACTACTTCTACAATTACTCTTATTTCTCTACAAACAGCCCTAATAATATTTTGTTGATTTTTTATGCTTTGTGTTACAGTTTTGTGTTGGCGGTAGTTGTTCCATTGTTCCAGTACTATGCAAAATAACAACATGGGGGTAATTTATTATGCTGGTGTTAATAATATTTCCACTAGCACATAATGCACCTAATACATAAAAAGGGTGCACAGCTCTTCATAAATGCAATCCAGCAGACTCATAATAAGTCAATCGAATCCATTGTGCGCCCTTGGTTTGTGTCATATGATAGACCCAGATCCGGAACAGTAACTGCTACTAGAGTTGAGCGAACATGCTCTGCCAAGATTGATGCTCGTTTGAGTATTAGCGTACTCGATGGTGCTCGTTACTCGAACGAGCATCAAGTCGTGTTTGACCCCACCCCAGTTTTTGGCTCCTCCCCGCTGCGACATGCCTGTTTTGGCCCCTCCCCGCCGTGACGCAGCGCGCGTCAATGGCAAATTTTTTGTCTGGAGGGGAGAGAGAAAGAAAGAGAGAGAGAGAGAGAGAATGAACCAAGAAAAAAGAGAAAAAAAAGCTCGGCACCCAGCGTCCCACATACAAAAATGGTCGAGTCTCCCATTGTAGTCAATGGGGTTCACTACTCAAGTAGAGCTCTCGAAATTTACAAAAAGCTCGACTCGAATAATGCGGACCCAAGCATTTGGGTGCTTACTCATCTCTAACTGCTACCCTATATAAATTCACATCTTGATACCTGGTTATTCTGGCTGATAAGTGTTTCAGCTTTCCTGAGCTTAATAACTACGCCTCGTCACTCCTGTGTCCTAAATCCTGATTACGTCTGAGCAAGGCTGAAGTCTCTGTTGTACTACAACTTGTTTCTTACAACTCCGTGTAACTGCATCTCCATCTTCTTGTAACTGCTTAAAATGCTATGTATTCTGTATTACTGCTAATTAGTGTTGAGCGAACTTTTGAAAAGTTCAGTTCAGCCGGTTCATCAAATTTTGGCAAAAATTTAGTTCAGTCCCTATTAGTTTGAACTGAACTGAAACTTCACCAATGCCCATAAAACTGGTGTATACACTGTCTAAGAGCAAAAAAAGGTCTTCCTCTCTTTTCTAAAAAATCCGTTTCACTATATAAAAAAGTGATTATTATGAGCAAGAAATCCCCACACTCACATTGATAACATACAAACTCAATGCTGATGTTGTCCTTGGTCAGATTTGAACATAGGACCCCAGCACTGCAAGGCAACATTGCTAACCACTGAGCTACCTTGCTTCTTCTGCCTCCTCTTGTGTGGATTTCCTCTTCCTAATGATAATGTATGACCTTTTCTGTCACCATTGGGGCTTACAATCTATATTCACCTAATAGTATGATTTTGGAGTGTGGGGGAAAACCCACACAAACACAGGGAGAACATATAAACTCAATACAGATGTTGTCCTTGGTTAGATTTGAACTTAGGACCTTAGTGCTGCAAGGCAACAGTGCTAACCACTGAGCCTCTGGAAGAAGAGGAAGGAGGCAGATTATAGATGATAGAGCACAGTGGTTCCGCAGTTAGCACTGTTGGCTTACGATGCTAGGGTCCTAGGTTCAAATCTCACCAAGGACATCATCTGTAGTTTGTGTGGATTTCTTCTTCATAATAATGTCCTTTATTTATACAGCACATACATTTATGGAGGAGAAGAAGAAGAATGTTTTTTGTGGATCTGGCTGAGACAAACCAAGATTTTACTGTTTTGGTTTGCTCAATACTACTACTGACTATAATAGTGAAGTGTCTCATTTGCTTGTTCCATGGCATTTCAAATCTGAAAACCAACCACAATGTAGATGTGAATAGAGCCTTAAGTTCTGTTCACAATGGTAGGTAAGGGGTAGTGGGAGGAGTTTTCATCCTTTCGAGTAGTTTCGCTGTCAGGAATAGTACAGTCTGCAACACTTTTTTTGTTGTCCAAAATACCAGCATTAGGCTTGCTACTCATGTCTGCTGCCCTCTTGCTGTTCTGGGCATCACTCTGCTCCTTCTGTATAAGGGCGCCTACCCACTTGCGTTGCCGATTTTCGTGCGTGAAAAATGCTGCGTTTTTTGCGCGTTTTTTGCAGCCCTCCATTGACAATCAGGGGTGCATTAAGAGAAAAATAAGGACACATATGCAACTGACAGTTCCTATGTGAAAAAACCCCACGAAACGGAAAAAAAACCCCAGATGGACAAGAACACATTCTATACTAATTGCTCTTGAGAAAAAACGCAAAACATCGCAGAAAAAAAAATCGCAAGTGGGTAGGCGCCCTAAATGTACTCTTTTCTTCCACTTTCTATCAGCACTGCGCTAGTTAACCCTGTTCAGTGCTTATAGCCCAGCTGCAGCTTAATTGGTAATTACTAGAGATGAGCAAGCATACTCGTTAAGGACAAATACTCGAGCGAGTATCGTCCTTTTTGAGTATATGCCTGCTCGTCTGCAAAGATTCAGGTGCCGGCGGGGGTGAGCGGTGGGTTGCGGGAGTGAGCAGTGGGAGCAGGGGGGAGAGAGAAATCTCCCCCCCCCATTACCCCCGCACTCCCCGGCCACCCCCTGCCGGCACCCGAATCTTTGCAGACAAGCAGGCATATACTCGAAAAGGACGATACTCGCTCGAGTATTTGTCCTTAACGAGTATGCTCGCTCGTCTCTAGTAATTACCTCTCTATTTAGCTGAGCTGAGAATCCTCTATTTTTACCTCTGTATTGTTGTGTGTTTGTTTCAGACACCCAGCACATCTAGGTCACCTATCTCAGAACTGTTCTGTCTATTTGATCCTGAATCTGTATCTGTTCATTCTGTATGTTCTTTGCCTTGTGTTTTAGCCTGTGTGCATTTTTACATTTCCTTCCAGTCTGTGCTTTGTTCCCATATTTGTGGTAAGTCAGTCCTATTCTGTATTCTGTGTGCCCTGTGTTCAGTTCCTCAATGACAGGACCAGTCTTCTCATTATGTGCGTATGTCTATGTAGACTGCATGAAGCCACAGCTGTGCAGGAGGACAGTGGGGGAACATCAAGGAGAGTAAGGCTCCATTTACACGCAAAGGTGTGCCGGAGCCGGAAGCCCGCAGGGCTGTTAGGTGGAAGGCAACATGATAGGATTAACGGGGAGGAGGGGGTTAATTGTAGAGGAGAATGCTGGGGGAAGGCGGGGCCTAGTAGGAGGGGGTTAAAAGGTGCAGAGATTCCACTGCAACAACATGGGGGTGGTGCAGGTAATTAACAATCTCTCGGCGTCATCCCCCCCAGTGGTTAACCTGCTGCGTCAGTTGGTGCTAGAGGCCTTGTCATTAAACATGTGGGTGGTAGCGGTGCACGTTCCGGGTGTCGAGAATTCAATTGCGGAGGCTCTCTCTCGATTTCAGTGGTAGCGGTTCCGGAAACTGGCGCCGGGCGCGGAGAAGGAGGGGAGGAAGTGCCCGCATCAAATCTGGAACGTGGTAAGCGAGCAGTGGGGGGCCTGATAGAGCGGTCACTGGCTCGGCAGACTAGGGCGGCATATTGCGCAGCGTGGTGCGAGTGGGAAGAATGGTTGAGGCAGTGTGGGGGGGAGCGTTCAGGAGAGGATAGAGTGGGGTTACTGTTGAGCTGGCTGGGAAGGAGCGCAGAATTGGGTCGGTCGGTGGCAAAAGTTAATCAGTTTATAGCGGGGTTGGCCTTCGGTTTTAAATTACGGGGGGAGGGGGACACGACGAAGAATTTTCTAGTAAGACAGGCACTGAAGGGTCTGAGGAGAGGAAATGGGAGGCAGGACACTAGGCGGCCGGTATCTTTTGATGTCTTGGAGAAATTAGGGGAGGCGGTCGACGTTATTTGCGGGAAGGAGTTCAAGCGGCGGTTGTTTAGGGCGGCTTTTTCATTGGCGTTTTTCGGGGGCCCTACGGGTAAGCGAGTTGGTGTCACCTAGTAAGATCTCGGGGGGCGGCCTGCAGGCGGAGTACGTAAGGTTGGTGGACGGGAGGTTGGAGTTGCTTATCCGTCGGTCTAAGACGGATCAGCAAGGACGGGGTCAGGTGATTCAACTGGGTGAGGTGCCGGGGGCCAGTATGTGCCCGCGGAGTGCTTGGGAGCAGTACAGAAAAGGGTTAGGTTTTTGCACGGGCCCATTGTTGCGTCACGAGAACGGACAGTTTTTATCGTGTTTTCAGTTTACAGCAGTATTCAAGAAGGCCTTGGAGGTGGCGGGGTTTAACAGTGCACAGTTCGGGTCACACTCATTTAGGGTGGGGGCGGCGACGGAGGCGTCAGTAAGAGGCATGGAGGAGGAGGCAGTAAAGAGAATAGGTCGTTGGGAGTCAGGGCGTTTTAAATCATACGTCCGACCCCACCTGCTTTAAGTTCAAGGCGGGGTTGTCCGGAGGCAGGTGGGGGACATATTGGCGGTTTGTTAACGGTAGTACTGTTGTTGTTTTAATTTTGCAGATTGTCGTCCAGCCTTAGTATGGATCATGGGACACTCCTATGTTTTTTGGGGAGCGGAGAGAGCGGGGGTACGGCCGAACGGTAGGCAATTGCGTTTACCAAAGAGCGAAGCAGTAGTTAGATGGATGGCGATTAGACGCATGACTTGGGGTAGCGTATTGGAGGAAGTGGAAAGAAGGGTTAGGTGGGATAGGGCGCCGGATGTATTGGTCCTACACGCGGGGGGGGGAACGATTTGGGGAAAAGGAGGTTCAGGGATCTGTCAAGGGACATAAGGTATAACTTTCTTAGACTACAAGCGTCATACCCGGGAGTAGCCGTAGTGTGGTCTGAAATTGTACCGAGGAAAGTTTGGAGGGGGCGCTGTCGGAGAAGGGCCTAAATAGAGCGAGAGTTAAACTGAACAAGGAAGTGTCGCGATTCGTGGGAAGTAAAGGGGGGATAGCGGTTCGGCATATAGACCTGGAAAAAGGGGTGGGCAATTACTGGAGGTCAGACGGCGTTCATTTAAATGACATTGGCATAGACTTATGGCTGGAGGGAGTGCAGGAGGGCATTGAGCGTGCGCTATTGGTGTGGAGGGCGGCGCAGGCTCAAGGGGGTCGAGCCTCGCTTGCTGTGGCGGGGGAGGGGTCCTTGGAGCCCGTGTAGAAGGTTAGTGGGGGAAGGCAGGGGCTACATAGCCCCTTCCCCCCTTTTGTTATTGGTGAATCGTGGCCTGTCGCCTCCTGGGTTACAGGGCGGAGCCCTGATAGTCGGTGGGAGAGGCTAGCCAGGGGTGGCTAGCCTGCCTCGGGTCGGGAAGAAACGGCGGCCGGAGGGAGTGTGGTTGGTCTCCCGAGTCTGCCGACCTGCGGCGGGAGGAAAAGGTTTATGGAGATAGCGTCGCCTGAGTCAGCCAAGTTGCGGCGGGTGACCGGGACAGCTATTTCCTTGTTGGTGTGAGGCAGCAGGATATTTTATAGGCAGGGGGGCTCCAAGGTCCTCTTCTCAGTTTTGCCTTGGAGGAATGTTTGTTACAAGGTTTTGATATATTTTAAAAGGTTGAAATGCATTTTAAAATGTGTATTAATGTTGTTTGTTTAATAAATGGCTGCTGTGGCCAAATTTTATCCAACAGATGGTGTCGGTGGTCTGTACGGGTAATGGTAGGTGGGGATGTAAGGGGAGGGTCATAGCAGCGACGACTCCGTTATACCCGGGTCAAGGTCTGCCGGAGCCGGAAGCCCGCAGGGCTGTTAGGTGGACGGCAGTATGATAGGGTTAACGGGGAGGAGGGGGTTAATTGTAGAGGAGAATGCTGGGGGAAGGCGGGGCCTAGTAGGAGGGGGTTAAAAGGTGCGGTCAGAGCAGGGAAGATCATTACAGCAAAGTAGAAGAGGAAGAAAGAAGCAGAAGTTAGAAGAGTCCCACCCCCCCGCCCGACCCGTGAGGAAATCGGGTGGGGGTGGGGGGGACCAAGGAGAGAGCGTTTTCGTCATAGTAGCGGGGGAGGGGGAGGGGTCCTTGGAGCCCGTGTAGAAGGTTAGTGGGGGAAGGCAGGGGCTACATAGCCCCTTCCCCCCTTTTGTTATTGGTGAATCGTGGCCTGTCGCCTCCTGGGTTACAGGGCGGAGCCCTGATAGTCGGTGGGAGAGGCTAGCCAGGGGTGGCTAGCCAGCCTCGGGGTCGGGAAGAAACGGCGGCCGGAGTTTAATTGGGAGTGTGGTTGGTCTCCTGAGTCAGCCAAGTTGCGGCGGGTGACCGGGACAGCTATTTCCTTGTTGGTGTGAGGCAGCAGGATATTTTATAGGCAGGGGGGCTCCAAGGTCCTCTTCTCAGTTTTGCCTCGGAGGAATGTTTGTTACAAGGTTTTGATTAGAGATGAGCGAACGCGTTCGTCCGAGCTTGATATTCGTGCGAATATTAGGGTGTTCGGGATGCTCGTTATTCGTAACGAACACCATGCGGTGTTCTGGTTACTTTCACTTCCTTCCCTGAGACGTTAGCGCGCTTTTCTGGCCAATTGAAAGACAGGGAAGGCATTACAACTTCCCCCTGCAACGTTTAAGCCCTATACCACCCCCCTGCTGTGAGTGGCTGGCGAGATCAGATGTTCGCCTAATATAAAAGTCGGCCCCTCCCGCGGCTCGCCTCAGATGCGGTGTGAGTTAGATGAGGGACAGTGCTGTTTATACCGGAGCTGCTGTAGGGAAAGAATTGGTAGTTAGTGTAGGCTTCAAGACCCCCCAAAGGTCCTTATTAGGGCCACTGATAGCTGTGTGTTGGCTGCTGTTAGCAGTGGGATTTTTTTTTTTCTCAAAATCGCCTCTGCAGACCGTTGCACCTGGCATTAGGGACAGAAGTGCTGCATAGGCAGGGAGAGTGTTAGGAGTGAGTGTAGCCTTCAAGAACCTCAACGGTCCTTTCTAGGGCCATATTTATCAGTGTGCAGTACTGTCCAGGCTGCTGTTAGCTGTGCTGCATTTTTTGTGGGCTTCTCAAAATCGCCTCTGCAGAGCATTCCACCCTCCATTGATACTGCAGGGAAAGAATTGTATAGGCAGGGCCACAACACAGTTATTATTCATAGAATATACGCAGTGCTGCCTTTTGGTGGGAAAAAACTGAAAACAAATCTATTTGTCCAGCCTCTGTCCGTCCTTACGGGCTGTGGACACGTGTGAGCTGCGTGAAAAACATTGCTAAATCATACGCACCCAGCTACGCTTTACTGCTGGCTTCGCCATTTGCTTTCCTTAATTGGGAAAAAAAATACCTGCTCTGCCAGAGTTATAATAACTCTGCTACCCTCACGTTCTGTGACACATAAGCAGGGACACAGCACAGTTATTAAACTTCTCCTGTTCATAGAATATACGCAGTGCTGCCTTTTGGTGGGAAAAAACTGAAAACAAATCTATTTGTCCAGCCTCTGTCCGTCCTTACGGGCGGTGGAGACGTGTGAGCTGCGTGAAAAACATTGCTAAATCATACGCACCCAGCTACGCTTTACTGCTGGCTTCGCCATTTGCTTTCCTTAATTGGGAAAAAAAATACCTGCTCTGCCAGAGTTATAATAACTCTGCTACCCTCACGTTCTGTGACACATAAGCAGGGACACAGCACAGTTATTAAACTTCTCCTGTTCATAGAATATACGCAGTGCTGCCTTTTGGTGGGAAAAAACTGAAAACAAATCTATTTGTCCAGCCTCTGTCCGTCCTTACGGGCTGTGGACACGTGTGAGCTGCGTGAAAAACATTGCTAAATCATACGCACCCAGCTACGCTTTACTGCTGGCTTCGCCATTTGCTTTCCTTAATTGGGATAAAAATTCCTGCTCTGCCAGAGTTATAATAACTCTGCTACCCTCACGTTCTGTGACACATAAGCAGGGACACAGCACAGTTATTAAACTTAGATAATTCATTCACTAGAGGCAGTGGGGCCTTTCGTTTTCCAAAAAGGGCAAAAATTATATTTGGCCTGCAGTCTTGCGCCAATTTATTTCCTGCCTGTGAAATCAAATCACTGGTAATACAGCATGCTGAGGGGTAGGGGTAGGCCTAGAGGACGTGGACGCGGCCGAGGACGCGGAGGGCCAAGTCAGGGTGTGGGCACAGGCCAAGCTCCTGATCCAGGTGTGTCGCAGCCGACTGCTGCGCGATTAAGAGAGAGGCACGTTTCTGGCGTCCCCACATTCATCGCCCAATTAATGGGTCCACGCGGGAGACGGTTATTAGAAAATGAGCAGTGTGAGCAGGTCCTGTCCTGGATGGCAGAAAGTGCTTCGAGCAACCTATCGTCTACCCGCAGGTCTGCGCCGTCCACTGCTGCCAATCCGAATCCTCTGTCTGCTGCTCCTCCTTCCTCCCAGCCTCCTCACTCCACTACAATAACACCTGCTCAGGAGCGGGAGCACTCCCAGGAACTGTTCTCGGGCCCCTGCTTAGATTGGGCAGCAGCGGTTCCTCTCCCACCAGAGGAGTTTATCGTCACTGATGCCCAACCATTCGAAAGTTCCCGGGGTCCGGGGGAAGAGGCTGGGGACTTCCGCCAACTGTCTCAACAACTTTCTGTGGGTGAGGAGGACGATGACGATCAGACACAGTTGTCTTGCAGTGAGGTAGTAGTAAGGGCAGTAAGTCCCAGGGAGCAGCGCACAGAGGATTCGGAGGAAGAGCAGCAGGACGATGAGGTGACTGACCCCACCTGGTGTGCAACGCTTACTCAGGAGGACAGGTCTTCAGAGGGGGAGTCAAGGGCATCAGCAGGGCAGGTTGCAAGAGGCAGTGCAGTGGCCAGGGGTAGAGGCAGGGCCAGACCGAATAATCCACCAAGTGTTTCCCAAAGCGCCCCCTCGCGCCATGCCACCCTGCAGAGGCCGAGGTGCTCTAAGGTCTGGCAGTTTTTCACAGAGACGCCTGACGACCGACGAACAGTGGTGTGCAACCTTTGTCGCGCAAAGCTCAGCCGGGGAGCCAACACCAACAGCCTCACCACCACCACCATGCGCAGACATATGATGGCCAAGCACCCCGCAAGGTGGGACAAAGGCCGTTCACCGACTCCGGTTTGCACCCCTGCCTCTCCCCCTGTGCCCCAACCTGCCACTGAGATGCAACCCCCCTCTCAGGACACAGGCACTACCGCCTCATGGCCTGCACCCACACCCTCATCTCCGCTGTCCTCGGCCCCATCCAGCAGTGTAGTTCAGCGCACCGTTCAGCCGTCGCTTGCGCAAGTGTTCGAGCGCAAGCGCAAGTACGCCGCCACGCACCCGCACGCTCAAACGTTAACCGTCCGCATCGCAAAATTCATCAGCCTTGAGATGCTGCCGTATAGGGTTGTGGAAACGGAGTCCTTCAAAAGTATCATGGAGGCGGCGGCCCCGCGCTACTCAGTTCCCAGTCGCCACTACTTTTCCCGATGTGCCGTCCCAGCCCTGCACGACCACGTCTCCCGCAACATTGTGCGCGCCCTCACCAACGCGGTTACTGCCACGGTCCACTTAACTACGGACACGTGGACAAGCACAGGCGGGCAGGGCCACTACATCTCCCTGACGGCACATTGGGTGAATTTAGTGGAGGCTGGGACAGAGTCAGAGCCTGGGACCGCTCACGTCCTACCCACCCCCAGAATTGCGGGCCCCAGCTCGGTGCAGGTATCTGCGGAGGTGTATGCTTCCTCCACTAAAGCACCCTCCTCCTCCTCCTCCTCCTCTGTCTCACAATCAAGATGTGTTAGCAGCAGCATGTCGCCAGCAGTCGGTGTCGCGCGGTGTGGCAGCACAGCGGTGGGCAAGCGTCAGCAGGCCGTGCTGAAACTACTCAGCTTAGGCGATAAGAGGCACACGGCCCACGAACTGCTGCAGGGTCTGACACAGCAGACCGACCGCTGGCTTGCGCCGCTGAGCCTCCAACCGGGCATGGTCGTGTGTGACAACGGCCGTAACCTGGTGGCGGCTCTGCAGCTCGGCAGCCTCACGCACGTGCCATGCCTGGCCCACGTCTTTAATTTGGTGGTTCAGCGCTTTCTGAAAAGCTACCCACGCTTGTCAGACCTGCTCGTAAAGGCGCGCCGGCTCTGCGCACATTTCCGCAAGTCCCACACGGACGCTGCCACCCTGCGCACCCTGCAACATCACTTTAAGCTGCCAGTGCACCGACTGCTGTGCGACGTGCCCACACGGTGGAACTCTACGCTCCACATGTTGGCCAGGCTCTATGAACAACGGAGAGCTATAGTCGAATACCAACTCCAACATGGGCGGCGCAGTGGGAGTCAGCCTCCTCAATTTCTTTCAGAAGAGTGGGCCTGGTTGGCAGACATCTGCCATGTCCTTGGTAATTTTGAGGAGTCTACCCAGGTGGTGAGCGGCGATGCTACAATCATTAGCGTCACCATTCCTCTGCTATGCATCTTGAGAAATTCCCTGCAAACCATAAAGGCAGCTGCTTTGCGCTCGGAAACGGGGGCGGGGGAAGACAGTATGCCGCTGGATAGTCAGGGCACCCTCCTGTCTATTTCTCAGCGCGTACAGGAGGAGGAGGAGGAGCATGAGGAGGATGAGGAGGAGGGGGAAGAGACAGCTTGGGCCGCTGCTGACGGTACACCGGCTGATTGCCTGTCATCCTTTCAGCGTGTATGGCCTGAGGAGGAGGAGGAGGAGGAGGAGGATCCTGAAAGTGATCTTCCTAGTGAGGACAGCCATGTGTTGCGTACAGGTACCCTGGCACACATGGCTGACTTCATGTTAGGATGCCTTTCTCGTGACCCTCGCGTTGCACGCATTCTGGCCACGACGGATTACTGGGTGTACACACTGCTCGATCCACGGTATAAGGAGAACCTGCCCACTCTGATTCCCGAAGAGGAAAGGGGTTCGAGAGTGTTGCTATACCACAGGACCCTTGCGGACAAGCTGATGGTAAAATTCCCAGCCGACAGCGCTAGTGGCAGAAGGCGCAGTACCGAGGGCAAGGTAGCAGGGGATGTGCGTAGATCGAGCAGCATGTACATCCCAGGCAGTGCAACAGTCTTTAAGGGCCTGGCCAGCTTTATGGCTCCCCACCAAGACTGTGTCACCGCTCCCCAGTCACGGCTGAGTCGGCGGGAGCACTGTAAAAGGATGGTGAGGGAGTACATAGCGGATCGCACGACCATCCTTGGTGACGCCTCTGCCCCCTACAACTACTGGGTGTCGAAGCTGGACATGTGGCCTGAACTAGCGCTGTATGCCCTGGAGGTGCTTGCTTGTCCTGCGGCTAGCGTCCTGTCGGAGAGGGTGTTTAGTGCGGCTGGGGGAATCATCACAGATAAGCGTAGCCGCTTGTCAACCGACAGTGCCGACAGGCTAACACTCATCAAGATGAACAAAGGCTGGATTTCCCCAGACTTCTGTTCTCCACCAGCGGACAGCAGCGATACGTAAGCAATACGTAGGCTGCACCCGCGGATGGAAGCTACGTTCTCTCTCACCATCCAAAACGGGGACATTTCTGCTTCATCAATCTGTGTCTAATATTCCTCCTCCTCCTCCTCCTCCTGCTCCTCCTCCTGAAACCTCACGTAATCACGCTGAACGGGCAATTTTTCTTAGGGCCACAAGGCTCACTCAAATAATTTTTCAGAACAATTTTTATAAGTTTCAATGCGCTTAAAAGCATTGGAACTTTAACTTGAACCAATTTTTCGTTACACTGGGCTGCCTCCAGGCCTAGTTACCACTTAAGCCACATTAACCAAAGCGATTAATGGGTTTCACCTGCCCTCTTGGCTGGCCATGGCCAATTTTTGGGATGTACATTAGTACTGTTGATACAGCAATTTTTGTGGGCCCTCGCCTACAGTGTAATCAAATTAATTTTTAGCCCACCTGCATTACAGCTGACGTTACCTCAGCTGTGTTGGGCAATGCAATGGGATATTTTTATGTACCGCCGGTGGGTTCCAGGGAGCCACCCATGCTGTAGGTGCACACTGAGTTTTTAATACATCTGTACACTTCTAAAGAACCCGTCTGACTGGGGCATGCAGTGTGGGCCGAAGCCCACCTGTATTACGCACGACATTACTACCTCAGCTGTGTTGGGCAATGCAATGGGATATTTCTATGTAATGCCGGTGGCTTCCTGGCACCCACCCAGGCAGTGGGTCCACAGGGAGTTTAACCTACATGTGTCCACTTGTAAAGAACCCCAGTCAGACTGGGGCATGCAGTGTGGGCCGAAGCCCACCTGTATTACGCACGACATTACTACCTCAGCTGTGTTGGGCAATGCAATGGGATATTTTTATGTACCGCCGGTGGGTTCCAGGGAGCCACCCATGCTGTAGGTGCACACTGAGTTTTTAATACATCTGTACACTTCTAAAGAACCCGTCTGACTGGGGCATGCAGTGTGGGCCGAAGCCCACCTGTATTACGCACGACATTACTACCTCAGCTGTGTTGGGCAATGCAATGGGATATTTCTATGTAACGCCGGTGGCTTCCTGGCACCCACCCAGGCAGTGGGTCCACAGGGAGTTTAACCTACATGTGTCCACTTGTAAAGAACCCCAGTCTGACTGGGGCATGCAGTGTGGGCCGAAACCCACCTGCATTAACCCTTTCCAGTCCACTGTGTGACCTTTGAAGACATTAGGGTTTAAGGCTGTACAGCTCCGTTGTTGGTAGACGTCCGTCGGGGTTCTCTTACTGTATATTGCCAGCCTCTCTGCTGTCGGAGCCTATCCTACGTGTCAGCTCATGCAGTACTGGCTTTAGCCAGCATATAGCGCCGTTGTATAACAGCAGAAAAAGAGTAAGCCCCCTAGGAAAACCATATACAAATTGGATTGGAAAGGGTTAAGCACAACATTACTACCTCAGCTGTGTTGGGCAATGCAATGGGATATTTCTATGTACCGCCGGTGGCTTCCTGGCACCCACCCATGCTGTAGGTGCACACGGACTTTTTACTACATCTGTACACTTATAAAGAACCCCAGTCAGACTGGGGCATGCAGTGTGGGCCGAAGCCCACCTGCATTAAGCACGACATTACTACCTCAGCTGTGTTGGGCAATGCAATGGGATATTTCTGTGTACCGCCGGTGGGTTCCAGGGAGCCACCCATGCTGTGGGTCGACAGGGACTTCACAATAGGGAGTTGTACCTGCCTGTGTCTATGAATTAAAAAGCCCGGTCTGACTGGGGCATGCAGACACCTTGACAGAATGAATAGTGTGTGGCACATAGGTTCCCCATTGCTATGCCCACGTGTGCAGCTCCTGATGGCGGTGGCACAGGATTCTATTTCTCATTGCTTCTGTACAGCATTGTGGGCTATCGCTCCGCCACTTTTAAAGAGGGTCGCTGCCTAGCCGTGCCAACCTCTGCAGTGTGTGCCTGCGGTTCCTCCTCATGGCAGACGCAATTCTAAATAGACATGAGCGTGGTGTGGCATGAGGGCAGCTGAAGGCTGCCCAGGGACACTTTGGTGTGCGCTGTGGGGGGGGAGGGGGGGCGGTTGGGCAGCATGTAACCCAGGAGAAGTGTCAGTGGAGTGTCATGCAGGCAGTGATTGTGCTTTGTTGGAGGTAGTGTGGTGCTTAGCAAAGGTATGCCATGCTAATGAGCGCTTTTCAGAAGTAAAAGTTGTTGGGAGGGGGGGGGGCCCACTCTTGCCGCTATTGTGGCTTAATAGTGGGACCTGTGAACTTAGGATGCAGCCCAACATGTAGCCCCTCGCCTGCCCTATCCGTCACTGTGTCATTCCCATCACTTTCCTGAATTGCCCAGATTTTCACACATGAAAACCTTAGCGAGCATCGGCGAAATACAAAAATGTTCTGGTCGCCCATTGACTTCAATGGGGTTCGTTGTTCGAAACGAACCCTCGAGCATCACGGGAAGTTCGTTACGAATAACGAACACCCGAACATTTTGGTGTTCGCTCATCTCTAGTTTTGATATATTTTAAAAGGTTGAAATGCGTTTTAAAATGTGTATTAATGTTGTTTGTTTAATAAATGGCTGCTGTGGCCAAATTTTATCCAACAGATGGTGTCGGTGGTCTGTACGGGTAATGGTAGGTGGGGATGGAAGGAGAGGGTCATAGCAGCAACGACTCCGTTATACCCGGGTTATGATTATCGCTCAAAATTCATTCAAACAATGGCATATGAGTGATAATTGTTGTGTGTAAATGCTACCATCTTTCACTCTTTAGCTGAACGATGATTTTAAGGTGAGCTTAAAATCCATCCTTCAGTGGGAGAGTACATAACACAGACCGCACACTGTATTCTGTATGGGAGCGCTGATTATATTGTATTCAGCTGACAGCCTGTGCTAAAACAGAGGAGCTGATTGCAGAGATCAGACCACATGCTGTGTTCTGCAAGAAGCCCCTGGAGGCTCATTTACATGCAAATCAAGCTTAGAAAGTACTAAAGGACATTAGTGTCCATTAGCACTTTATGCAAAATGATCACTAGAACTGTCAATATTTCAATCGTTTGAAAGATTGTCTTTGTGTGTAAATGAGCCTTTAGTATAACAGCCACTTGCCTAGTTCAGTGCTTCATCTTCTATGAGCCCATAACTTTAATTTATGGGACCCATAGAAGCTGACAGATTCTCTTTAAAAAGCTAATATTGTAGCGCTTGATAGAAGTGATACTTAACCTCATAATATATCGGTCCATCATCTGGTATTGTTTAAGGTACTACAAAGAAAAGCAGAATATAAATGTGAGACATCATCACCTCAACAAGCATAGCAGGCAGGTACCACAGTGTGAAATATGGAAGGGTCAGTTGTACTTACTTCCTAATTGTATTATGGGGTTTCCTAAACATTTATGTTATCTACTAACGCACTTAATTAACTAATAGTGTTGTAAAAAGGAGCACTGAATTTCCCCAGCCTCACAGTAAAAGGCAGTCTTTATCTTATCTTTTATAGAGCTGAAAGAATGGCTAGCTGGACTACCTAATTATGGAAGAGCTTGTAGTGGAGGGATTACTTTGGTGCAATTATGTTGGGTGGGTTAGTAGCAAGGAATGTGGTAATGTGTTTAGAAATTGGAGTGGAGTGCTGGCTAAGTATGTGTTGGGATGACCACCATTAAGTCCATACTAATTGCAAATAGTCTTACTTTGTTAGTTTATAGAAAAGGGTCTTAATAGCCTTGACTGTAGTGTGTATATCACTCTCACTGGAACTATGTGATAGAGGGCCTCTTGGGTTAATTGATAGATTTAAGTCCCCAATACTCTATTTACTTAAACATATCCGTGTCTGGATACAATGAGAGATGGATAAACTGGTTTGGTAAAATCAATTGTATGGCATAATCATATGGTTGCTCCATCACTGCCAGCAAGATATGTTTTAAGACTATTACTCATAGGGAGGGGTTGTTAAGTGAAGAAATACAAGCTGTTTACCTGCTATTTACTGCTGAGGATTTGAATGTTAAATAAAACTCAACCTTTAGGGAAGGTGCAATCATGCAATATGGTATCAATGTAATAGTACAGCAATTGCAAGACTTTGGTTGGAGGAGAACTTGAGTCTTAGTTAGAGATGAGCGAGCGCACTCGTCCGAGCTTGATACTCGTTCGAGTATTAGGGTGTTCGAGATGCTCGTTACTCGAGACGAGCACCACGCGGTGCTCGACTCCATTACATTTCCTTCCCTGAGAAATTTGCGCGCTTTTCTGGCCAATAGAAGCACAGGGAAGGCATTACAACTTCCTCCTGTGACGTTCCAGCCCTATACCACCCCCCTGCAGTGAGTGGCTGGGGAGATCACATGACACCTAAGTATTAAAATCTGCCCCACCCGCGGCTCAGCACAGATGCATGGTGACAGAGATCAGGGAAAGTGCTGTCTTGCTGTAGCTGCTATAGGGAGAGTGTTAGGTGTTATATTCGTCTTCAAGAACCCCAACGGTTCTTCTTAGGGCCACATCTGACCGTGTGCAGTACTGTTGAGGCTGCTTTTAGCAGTGTTGCACTTTTTTTTTTTTTTTTGTATATCGGGCGTGCAGACCATAGCGTCCTCAGTCTGCAGTCATTTTACTCAGTATAGGGGCAGTACTGATGAGGCAGGGACAGTGGAACAGGGAAAGAGGTATACTGGCTATATAGGCAGTGGGCTTTTTCAAAAAAATTGGGGAAAAATACTATATTTGGGCTGCCTGTTACTGTCTTCAGTTTACTGCGTGTCTGCTGGGGGTAGTAGTTGCTAATTAATACCCAGCTAAGCGTTACAGCAGGCTTGCGCATAATTGTTTCCTGGCTCTGCTGTACCCGTTACATGACCGCCGTCATCCCGCCAGAGGGAAACAGTATACATAATATACGCTGCATACGGTGTCTGCTGGGGGTAGTAGTTGCTAATTAATACCCAGCTAAGCGTAACAGCAGGCTTGCGCATAATTGTTTCCTGGCTCTGCTGCGCCCATTACATGACCGCCGTCATCCCGCCAGAGGGAAACAGTATACATAATATACGCTGCATGCAGTGTCTGCTGGGGGTAATAGTTGCTAATTAATACCCAGCTAAGCGTTACAGCAGGCTTGCGCATAATTGTTTCCTGGCTCTGCTGTGCCCATTACATGACCGCCGTCATCCCGCCAGAGGGAAACAGTATACATAATATACGCTGCATACGGTGTCTGCTGGGGGTAGTAGTTGCTAATTAATACCCAGCTAAGCGTTACAGCAGGCTTGCGCATAATTGTTTCCTGGCTCTGCTGCGCCCGTTACATGACCGCCGTCATCCCGCCACAGGGAAACAGTACACATTATATCCGCTGCATGCGGTGTCTCTGGTTTTTCACTCACCATTTTAAAAAAGTGAGGCAAAATACTTAAGGCCTACCACTGGGCTTTGTCCACTTCACTGGTTCTGCGCTGCGAATTGCAGCAGCTCAGTCATATGCACCTAGGTCTCACTACAGGCTTGCGCATAATTGTTTCCTGGCTCTGCTGCGCCCATTACATGACCGCCGTCATCCCGCCACAGGGAAACAGTATACATAATATACGCTGCATGTGGTGTCTGCTGGGGGTAGTAGTTGCTAATTAATACCCAGCTAAGCGTTACAACAGGCTTGCGCATAATTGTTTCCTGGCTCTGCTGCGCCCGTTACATGACCGCCGTCATCCCGCCACAGGGAAACAGTACACATTATATCCGCTGCAAGCGGTGTCTCTGGTTTTTCACCTCACCATTTAAAAAAATTGAGGCAAAATACTTAAGGCCTACCACTGGGCTTTGTCCACTTCACTGGTTCTGCGCTATGCATTGCAGCAGCTCAGTCATACGCACCTAGGTCTCACTACAGGCTTGCGCATAATTGTTTCCTGGCTCTGCTGTGCGTTCCGTAAGCGAAATCAGCCTCCAACCACAGGCCAATAAGCGGCACATTTAATTACAGCATTCTGTTTCTGCTCTACTCGTAGTACACCATGCTGAGGGGTAGGGGTAGGCCTAGAGGACGTGGACGTGGATGCGGGCGAGGACGCGGAGGCCCAAGTGAGGGTGTGGGCACAGGCCGAGCTCCTGGTCCAGGTGTATCGCAGCCGACTGCTGCGGGATTAGGAGAGAGGCAAGTTTCTGGGGTCACCAGATTCATCTCACAATTAATGGGTCCACGCGGTAGACCTTTATTAGAAACTGAGCGGTGTGAGCAGGTCCTGTCGTGGATGGCAGAAAGTGCATCCAGCAATCTATCGACCACCCAGTCTTCTACGCCGTCCACAGCTGCAACTCTGAATCCTCTGGCTGCTGCTCCTCCTTCCTCCCAGCCTCCTCACTCCATGAAAATGACACATTCTGAGGAGCAGGCAGACTCCCAGGAACTGTTCTCGGGCCCCTGCCCAGAATGGCCAGCAATGCTTCCTCTCCCACCGGAGGAGTTTGTCGTGACCGATGCCCAACCTTTGGAAAGTTCCCAGGGTCTGGGGGATGAGGCTGGGGACTTCCGGCAACTGTCTCAAGAGCTTTCAGTGGGTGGGGAGGACGATGACGATGAGACACAGTTGTCTATCAGTGAGGTAGTAGTAAGGGCAGTAAGTCCGAGGGAGGAGCGCACAGAGGATTCGGAGGAAGAGCCGCTGGACGATGAGGTGACTGACCCCACCTGGTGTGATAAGCCAACTGAGGACCGGTCTTCAGAGGGGGACGCAATTGCAGCCGCAGGACAGGTTGGAAGAGGCAGTGGGGTGGCCAGGGGTAGAGGCAGGGCCAGACCGAATAATCCACCAACTGTTTCCCAAAGCGCCCCCTCGCGCCATGCTACCCTGCAGAGGCCGAGGTGCTCAAAGGTCTGGCAGTTTTTCACTGAGAGTGCAGACGACCGACGAACTGTGGTGTGCAAGGTTTGTCGCGCCAAGATCAGCCAGGGAGCCACCACCACCAGCCTCACCACCACCAGCATGCGCAGGCATATGATGGCCAAGCACCCCACAAGGTGGGACGAAGGCCGTTCACCGCCTCCGGTTTGCACCACTGCCTCTCCCCCTGTGCCCCAACCTGCCACTGAGATCCAACCCCCCTCTCAGGACACAGGCACGACTGTCTCCCAGCCTGCACACACATGCTCACCTCCGCTGTCCTCGGCCCCATCCAGCAATGTCTCTCAGCGCAGCGTCCAGCCGTCCCTAGCGCAACTGTTTGAGCGCAAGCGCAAGTACGCCGCCACGCACCCGCACGCTCAAGCGTTAAACGTGCACATAGCCAAATTGATCAGCCTGGAGATGCTGCCGTATAGGCTTGTGGAAACGGAGGCTTTCAAAAACATGATGGCGGCGGCGGCCCCGCACTACTCGGTTCCCAGTCGCCACTACTTTTCCTGATGTGCAGTCCCAGCCCTGCACGACCACGTCTCCCGCAACATTGTACGCGCCCTCACCAACACGGTTACTGCCAAGGTCCACTTAACAACGGACACGTGGACAAGCACAGGTGGGCAGGGCCACTATATCTCCCTGACGGCACATTGGGTGAATTTAGTGGAGGCTGGGACAGAGTCAGAGCCTGGGACCGCTCACGTCCTACCCACCCCCCAGAATTGCAGGCCCCAGCTCGGTGCTGGTATCTGCGGCGGTGTATGCTTCCTCCACTAAACCACCCTCCTCCTCCTCCTCCTCCTACGCAACCTCTGTCTCGCAATCAAGATGTGTCAGCAGCAGCACGTCGCCAGCAGTCGGTGTCGCGCGGCGTGGCAGCTCAGCGGTGGGCAAGCGTCAGCAGGCCATGCTGAAACTACTCAGCTTAGGAGAGAAGAGGCACACGGCCCACAAACTGCTGCAAGGTCTGACAGAGCGGACCGACCGCTGGCTTTCGCCGCTGAGTCTCCAACCGGGCATGGTCGTGTGTGACAACGGCCGTAACCTGGTGGCGGCTCTGCAGCTCGGCAGCCTCATGCCATGCCATGCCTGGCCCACGTCTTTAATTTGGTGGTTCAGCGGTTTCTGAAAAGCTACCCACGCTTGTCCGACCTGCTCGGAAAGGTGCGCCGGGTCAGCGCACATTTCCGCAAGTCTAACACGGACGCTGCCACCCTGCGGACCCTGCAACATCGGTTTAATCTGCCAGTGCACCAACTGCTGTGCGACATGCCCACACAGTGGAACTCTATGCTCCACATGTTGGCCAGGCTCTATGAGCAGCGTAGAGCTATAGTGGAATACCAACTCCAACATGGGCGGCGTAGTGGGAGTCAGCCTCCTCAATTCTTTACAGAAGAGTGGGCCTGGTTGGCAGACATCTGCCAGGTCCTTGGAAACTTTGAGGAGTCTACCCAGATGGTGAACGGGGATGCTGCAATCATTAGCGTCACCATTCCTCTGCTATGCCTCTTGAGAAGTTCCCTGCAAAGTATAAAGGCATACGCTTTGCGCTCGGAAATGGAGGCGGGGGAAGACAGTATGTCGCTGGATAGTCAGAGCACCCTCATGTCTATATCTCAGCGCGTTGAGGAGGAGGAGGAGGAGAGAAAGCAGCATGAGGAGGAGGAGGAAGAGACAGCTTGGCCCACTGCTGAGGGTACCAATGCTGCTTGCCTGTCATCCTTTCAACGTGTATGGCCTGAGGAGGAGGAGGAGGAGGATCCTGAAAGTGATCTTCCTAGTGAGGACAGCCATGTGTTGCGTACAGGTACCCTGGCACACATGGCGGACTTCATGTTAGGATGCCTTTCTCGTGACCCTCGCGTTACACACATTCTGGCCACTACGGATTACTGGGTGTACACACTGCTCGACCCACGGTATAAGGAGAACCTTTCCACTCTCATACCCGAAGAGGAAAGGGGTTCGAGAGTGATGCTATACCACAGGACCCTGGTGGACAAACTGATGGTAAAATTCCCATCCGACAGCGCTAGTGGCAGAAGGCGCAGTTCCGAGGGCCAGGTAGCAGGGGAGGCGCGGAGATCAGGCAGCATGTACAGCACAGGCAGGGGAACACTCTCCAAGGCCTTTGACAGCTTTATGGCTCCCCACCAAGACTGTGTCACCGCTCCCCAGTCAAGGCTGAGTCGGCGGGAGCACTGTAAAAGGATGGTGAGGGAGTACGTAGCCGATCGCACGACCATCATCCGTGACGCCTCTGCTCCCTACAACTACTGGGTGTCGAAGCTGGACACGTGGCCTGAACTCGCGCTGTATGCCCTGGAGGTGCTTGCTTGTCCTGTGGCTAGCGTCTTGTCAGAGAGGGTGTTTAGTGCGGCTGGGGAAATCATCACGGATAAGCGTACATGCCTGTCAACCGACAGTGCCGACAGGCTTACACTCATAAAGATGAACAAAGCCTGGATTTCTCCAGTCTTCTCTTCTCCACCAGCGGACAGCAGCGGTACCTAAACAATACGTAGGCTGCACCCGCGGATGGAAGCATCGTTCTCTATCACCATAAAAAACAGGGACCTTTTTAGCTTCATCTATCTGTGTATTATATTCATCCTCCTCCTCCTGCTCCTACTCCTGAAACCTCACGTAATCATGCTGAATGGGCAATTTTTCTTAGGCCCACAAGGCTCAGTCATATGACTTTTGTAAACAATGTTTATACGTTTCAATTCTCATTAAAGCGTTGAAACTTGCACCTGAACCAATTTTTATTTTAACTGGGCTGCCTCCAGGCCTAGTTACAAATTAAGCCACAGTAACCAAAGTGATTAATGGGTTTCACCTCCCCTCTTGGTTGGGCATGGGCAATTTTTCTAAGGTATATTAGTACTGTTGGTACACCAATTTTTCTGCGCCCTCGCCTACAGTGTAATCCTAGCAATTTTTATGGGCTTCGCCTGCACTCATGCTACAGCAAGGGGAGTGGGGTTGGCCTACACTTTTGCTACATAAATGTAACTGGGGCCTTGTCTATACTGCAACTACTGAAATGTGAAAGAGACTATTATCTCCCTAAACTGCTGCAACAGGAATGTTACTGTGGCCTGTCTTGACTGCTACTACTACTGAAATGGAACTAAGACTGTGCTCCCCCTATACTGCTGCTAGTGATATGTTACTGGGGCCTGTCCTAATGCTACCGCTGAAATGTTACTAATTCTGGGCGCTGCTATGTCACTGTGGTGTGGAAACGGAGGCTTCCCAAAGACATGATGGTGGCGAGGCCATTTCCCACCAACGCGGTTACTGTTAAGGTTCATATTACCAGTCTGACTGGGGCATGCACTGTGGGCCGAAGCCCACCTGTATTGTATGTGACGTTAGCTCTGCTGAGCAGGGCACTGCAATGGGATAAATTTATGTACCGCCGATGGGTTCCAGGGAGCCACCCATGCTGTGCGTCCACAGGGACTTCACCTTAGTGATTTGTACCTGCCAGTGTCTATGTATTAAAAACCCCGGTCAGACTGGGGCATGCAGTGTGGGCCGAAGCCCACCTGCATTTAATCTGATGTTACCTCAGCTGTGCTGGGCAATGCAATGGGATTTATTTATGTAACGTCGGTGGCTTCTTGGGACCCACCCATGCTGTCGGTCCACACGGAGTTGTACCTGCCTGTGTCTACTTATAAAGAACCCCAGTCTGACTGGGGCATGCAGTGTGGGCCGAAGCCCACCTGCATTAAACCTGACGTTACCTCAACTGTGCTGGGCACTGCAATAGGACAAATTTATGTACCGCCGGTGGGTTCCAGGGAGCCACCCATGCTGTGGGTCCACAGGGACTTCACATTAGGGATTCGTACCTGCCAGTGTCTATGTATTAAAAACCCAGGTCAGACTGGGGCATGCAGTGTGGGCCGAAGCCCACCTGCATTTCATCTGACGTTACCTCAGCTGTGCTGGGCAATGCAATGGGAATTATTTATGTACTGCCGGTGGCTTCCTGGGACCTACCTATGCTGTCGGTCCACACGGAGTTGTAACTGCATGTGTCTACTTATAAAGAACCCCAGTCTGACTGGGGCATGCAGTGTGGGCCAAAGCCCACCTGCATTTAATGTGACGTTACCTCAGCTGTGCTGGGCACTGCAATGGGATTTGTTTATGTACAGCCGGTGGGTTCCAGGGAGCCACCCATGCTGTGGGTGCACACGGAATTCCCATTGCGGAGCTGTACCTGCCTGTGACTATTTATAAAAATATGAGGCCAGCGTGTGGCATGAGGGCAGCTGAAGGCTGCGCAGGGACACTTTGGTGTGAGCTGTGGACACTGGGTCGTGCGGGGGGGTTGGGCAGCATGTAACCCAGGAGAAGTGGCAGCGGAGTGTCAGGCAGGCAGTGATTGTGCTTTGTTGGAGGTAGTGTGGTGCTTAGCTAAGGTGTGCCTTGCTAATGAGGGTTTTTCAGAAGTAAAAATTGTTGGGGGGGGGCACTCTTGCCGCTATTGTGGTTTAAGAGTGGAACCTGGGAACTTGAGATGCAGCCCAACATGTAGCCCCTCGTCTGCCCTATCCGTTTCTGTGTCGTTCCCATCACTTTCTTGAATTTCCCAGATTTTCACAAATGAAAACTTTAGCGAGCATCGGCGATATACAAAAATGCTCGAGTTGCCCATTGACTTCAATGGGGTTCGTTACTCGAAACGAACCCTCGAGCATCGCGGAAAGTTCGACTCGAGCAACGAGCACCCGAGCATTTTGGTGCTCGCTCATCTCTAGTCTTAGTCAATAGTGTGGAAAAGTAAAACAAAAACAATGCATTTGATGAACGATAGATAAATCCTTAATTTGCTCACACTCAATTATCATGAACAGTTATGTAACAACAATACACAGACATTGCAACATTGTCTTAAAATACATTCCCCACTTGTTGTATGTGCAGACCAATTAAAATGCAGGTTAATAAAATTTTAGTTGTTGCTTAATAGGGTTGGTCCATCAGGACAGACCCTTTCTACATTCCTTTTTAGGGCATACGAATGGCAGGGGGGCTGGGGTATCCAGCTCAGGACCTCCCTCTATGAGCCACAATAGGAGTTGCATTTGTTACATAGTCAGTCTTCTAAATGTCCTCCATGTAATACTGCATTGAGCAACCATCAGGGGCGTAACTATAGAGGGTGCAGGGTATGCGGTTGCACCCGGGCCCAGGAGCCTCAGGGGGCCCATAAGGCCTCTCCATATAGGGAGCCCAGTACTATGAATAAAGCATTATAGTTGGGGGCCCTGTTACAGGTTTTGCATTGGGGCCCAGAAGCTTCAAGTTACGCCACTGGCAACCATCATTACTATCCCATGGTAAAAGCAGTGGATCTAAGATAAAATGAGTTGCCTGTGATGAGATAACCCCTTTAATGATGTCTGCTGCTAAGTGGCAAGCTGCTATTACAGACTTTGTCCCAAAATGGAAATGTGTATGGTTTCAAGCCCATTTACAAGCAGATAACTTTTCAAATGATTAAAAGATTTTGCAATTTATTTGCATAAAGTGTTAATGGCCACTAATGGCCATTAACACTTTGTCATCTTTATTTGCATGTTAAAGGACCTCCAGGAGCTGTTTGCAGAGCACAGCAAATAGTTATTCACATGCCCAGCTATGCACACAGCTGCATTGTTCTGCTCATGGTTGACTACAGATTACAATGTTATCTGCCGCCTCCCATGGAGATAACAGCATATGGTCTATTGAGAGATACTTTATCTCTCACTAGCTGAACCATGGATTTTAAGTTCACCTTAAAATCATCATTCCAACTAAAAGTGCCGATGCCTGCATTTACATGTAATGATTATGGCTGATTTTTGGTCATTTGGACGAATTTTGAGCAATAATTGTTACGTGTAAATGGGCCTTAAGTAATTAAGAAGATTTTTCATTCAGGAGAATAGGAAAGTATTTTTGTTGTCCAGTATTACAGGTTTCTGACAATGGCCTTAGAAAACAGACAGACATTAATGCAACACAAGTGTCATAGTTCATTGTATGTCTGTTGATTTCTGTCTACCAAAACCCTAAAAAACTTCATCATCCATGAGTGTACTCATATAAAAAAAATTCAGAATTGAGACATTTGTAAATAAAAACTCTAAATTAAGGTTATATAGGAAAGCAAACCAAACAAATGATGTTAATGTCCTATTCAGTATAGGCCAACTATCTCATGCATATTAGGGCTGCCTGAGGTTAGATCAAGGGAGAAGGATTTTACATTTTAACATGCCCAATCGTTTCTTCCATTTGGAGACCCCTTCAGCTGTGGCTTATTCTGTTTTCTTCATTGAAATAAACATATGGCCAATCGCAGCATTCATGTTTATAGGGGTAAACTTTGATATATATTTCTTGCTTTACCTGTAGTAGACATGATAATTAGTTAGTATAAAATGTCTATTGATTTGTATAAACCAAATATATTATGCTATTGTAATGACTTTTAACCTTGTGGAGGTTAATGGCCACACAATCTCATCATGGTATTTGTTGGACAATGGCATGGTGAAAGATGTGTGGTGTAATGTTAGCTGAGTACATAAAGTTGCACAAGCAGCCTCTAAGAGTTAAAGGTCATAGTGTTATACGTATACCTGTATTCAATACTGAGTGTTTTCCTAGCCCTCTTCCACCCCCCACACAGAATCTACTTAAACAATGATTTGACACGTATACAGAGATTCCTTAAGGTTGTCTGCATGTTAAGAAGGCAAAGTCCCTATTATACCGGACTTGAGGAAGGGTGGGCAGGGAGGCGGAGGACTCTATATAACCTAGTGAATAAGAATATATATATGTTACTGATGTAATCTGTTAAACGCCCATAAAGGGCAGGTGTTATGTCTTTCAATAAAAGGGCCTGTCTGGATGTTTCTCCCAGAAGAGCCATTTTGAACATGAGACTGATACCTCGTGTTTGACTTGGTCAGTGTGCGCATACTGCTTCTACACAATTAGGAAGCTACATAATACCCTGAAGCCTGCTGGAGAAAACCATATTCCAGCTCATACCTGTATCTAAACTTGAAACCACTTTGGATGACAAGAAATTAAATCTAGAGGAAAAAAGGAACAATGAAAGCATACCAGGTGCAAGAAATATTAACTTGTCATTACTCCTCCTTCACAAGGAACATTTTAACCATGTTGGTCTTTGCAAACAAGGACAAAGACCAACATGGTCAAAAATGTTGCTGGTGGAGGAGGAATAAAGACAGGTTACTTGCACCTGATAGGCTGTCACAGTTCCTTTTTTCGTTGGATGACAGTTCTGTGGATTTCTGACCTTGGTGTCAGTGCATTTTTTCCCTAAGGCTAACTTCACACAGGCAAGCACGATATGGGGCTGTGAATCCCGCTCCCCACTATGTGAATTCCTTGAGGATGCAAGGTGTTTTCATGGAAAAACAGCCTCACGTCACTTCGGGCACGAAGGGATCCTCTGTTGCGGCTGTCATAGCTGTGGCAGAGGATCGTGGCGTTCTCCCATTACTTTCATTGGGGCTGTGATATGAGATCTTGCTGCCAGATAGAACATGCCACGATTTGATTCCCGCATCACATTACTGTGCCATGCGGGAAAACATCGCTCATGTGTATGACCCCATTCAAAAAAAATGGTATTCGTATTTGTGTGCCTCAAAACACACAGGTCTCGCATGATTTTATTGCCCGTGTGCAGCCAGCCTCATGCTGTGTACAAACAATTGTGCACATAGCTTAGACTTGATTTTGCTGGCGAACTGAAAACTAGGGGGACTATAGACATTGGACTAAGGTTGGCCCCATCCACTAATTTTGGCAGGGCCAGCTGACCATTTAATGTATGTTGCCTGTTGGAACTACTTTTGTTTGGCAGATATTGGATGTAAAAAGGATGAGGCTGACTTATTCATTTGTTTGCAAGGGTTAAGTCACCACCAGAGGCGTTTGGCCACAGCTTACTCCCTCTCTCACTGAGAACATATGCACCCATGGTCGAGCATTCATATATATGGGGTGTTCAGGAGGAATTGCTATGTGCTCTTTCAGTTGACAGCTATTGAAAATCTGTGGCCACTTTTACTGTAATCAGCAATAAGAATACCCTATAACTAGACTCTGATCTACATTAGGTGTCAATGGAGATTCATGTGTTGATGGAGACAGTGTGACCACCCAGGCTACAAACCCCATCCCGATATCTCTCTTCCTGATTTTGGATCCAACTTACTGGAAGGTTTTCACTCCCCTCCTACATGGTCATCTTCTTTTTTTTTAAATATAGTTAGAAAAATTGGCAAAATATAATTAAAAACATTGATAACATAAACTTTGCCACATTGATCACTACGAAGAATGTGAGGACTGGTGATTACCACCTAATGTACATGTTCTAGTTGCAGTTTGTTTGTCTTTAACACCTGTATAATCAAATGCTTGTGCTACTTAGGTAAGGTAAATATAATTGCTATGTATCAAAACATACTGGTGGGAAAAGGGACAGTTCTACTGTAAATCAGAGTAACTGGGGGAGGAGGACCAGTATTGGTGTGTACACATTTACAGCATCTGATTACAAAATGGTTGGGGGCTTAAACTATTGTTTGGGGCCCATTCCACAAACTTCTTATTTACTGTTAACAGTATGAGATGTGGACACTGTTACTTTAGCTGTTAATGGCTCTAAACATTAAGGCTAACAGATTAAGCCTTGCTAAACATTAAGAAAATTGTCCCAAACAGAGATAGGGGCGAATCTGTATTTCATTTGCATAAAGGCAATTGTCCCCTGACAATACCTTCTAGGCAGTCTAAGTCACTGGATATTGTGTGGAGGCTATTCAGTTTCCCAGTGGTCTCCCACATTATGTAAAATTAGACAAAAGGCAGAAAAGGGTAAACAGATACTTTTAATACATATGGTAATAATATGTATATTGAGAGTTAATTAGATGAAGTCTGGGTATTATTTTTTTTAAACCGATGCATTGCCAGTATAGTGATTGAAGGCTGAAATTGATGTTTAAAATTGTACAGTATTGAGGAGACAATAGAGCTATTTTTGGTTAACAGTCATTGTTGTATCACATCATATGCTATTTGGGCATGTGTGATAACATTAAAGGGCTTTTCCAGGCATTTATTACTGATGATCCATCCTAAGGATAGGTCATCCCTGCACTGGGGGACACAATTTTCATTTACTTAGATCTTACGCTTGTTTTTTACTAACGTTTGAGTTCTTAATCCAAAAATGACCCCAGTTTTTTTCTATCACATCAACTTTTTAAGAAAGAGGATACCCTCCATTTTTCTCAAAAAGCATACAAAATGTACATACAATGGAAAATCAAAAAAATGCCTGAATGTAATGTTTATTTAAACTTATCTTGTCTATACAAAGGATGTATTGTTTTTGTACATCAAATTGTGTAGTAGTTAAGGTACAAATTTACACTTATAGCCTTTCCTGGAATGTTCAATCTGTGGACAATCTTGCCTGATGCTCCAACAATACTCGGCCACCATATGTACAACCCATCTACCCTGGTACCGTCCCTCCATGGCCTTTAAATTTTGGTGGAATCATTCACCTTGCTCATAACGGACTGCACCAAGGTTTTTCGGTAAGTTAGCAAGATGGCTATGCAGAGAATGCACCTAGATGCTGATGTTGCAACCAAGCATTTTGTAGCTCTCCAAGAGTTTGAGAACTTATCCCGTGTTCCCTTCATCCACATCCGTAAACTCTCGACACACTGTTTGCACACCTTGTAAAGGGCCCAAGACTTATCTTCATCACCAAGTTTAACCTTAAAATATTCAAACTAGGCTTGCGTGACAAATGCGCTGATGTTCGCCCTTTTACCAGTAATGCTAAAACTGCCACAGATATATCAAAAGGAATCAGGGCTATATAGGCACTTACAACAAGAAATAGCGGATGCAGACATTATCTGAAGGAAAGGAAATAAGTGTGTAAATAAAAATTATTTTGCTAATTCATTGTATAGAGCGACACACAACTCTTCACTGCACCGTTACACGTGTATTTGAATAGCCTAGACAAATAACAACCTGTCACTAAGGTCATCCTCCACCACTCCCCACTTCGCTCTCGGCCTATAGAAGAACACTAGTTCTCCACTCAACCCAGGCTTGAGTAATCACATTAAGATAAACTGTAGAGAAAAAACCTGAAGTGATAGAAGAAAACTAACTGCATTTTTGTAATAAGCAGACCCATTTTAGTCTAAATCACCTGAAAAACTGAAGTCAACAAAAATTTTGTTCTAAATTGTTCCCCAGTGTAGTTGATCAGTGATGGTCCACGATTCAGGATCCCCGCCAATCATCTGACTTTCTATCCACTGTCACTGCAGGCCGGATGTCTGTGTCATTGGTAAGAGCTGGAAGTGTAATAGAAAGGCTTTGCTCCTATTGAAATCAATCGAAGTAATGCCTTCCTATACACATCCAGTCCTGACTGCAATGAGGAACGGCAGCCCCCTGACAATCAACTATTGATGACCTATCCTAAAGATAAGTCATCAATAGTAAATGCCAGGAAAACCCTTTTAAGTTGCTCCAGTTGCAAATTTGACATATTTAAGTGAGCTGTAGGTGCTGATATAACTGCTACAATCTATAGGATATGACTAATAGTGTAAATTTCACATTAAAAATGCTCAGGCCTGAAGATAAATCTTTTTGCATGAGTCTTTATCTTTCCTGGATATCTCATTCCGGAAATAGTCTAACCAGCTGCATAGAAGCCCTGCATAAGTCCCATGGTTGGTCTTAAGAGGAAGAATTGGGATGGGTTGTATATTTGAAAGCTTTATCACATTCTAATTGCTGCCTGGGGCTCAATTGTATGAATGCATAAGACTTTTTGATATTGCTAATAAGTGGTAGTCCCATCTGCCCAATCCAATCCCCTATCTATTTATCGTATTAAGGCATTTAGATATTGTAACAAAAGAAGATAGTGGGAACCATCATGTTTGCATTCATGATTTTTTAATGCATACCAATAAATTGGAATTTTTATCTTTATTATTTTTTTGACGCTGGACTTCACTCTTGCTGTTACTTTAGTTGGATATTGTACCAAGGACCTTCCACTCAGGACTCTCTCCTTATTTTGGAGAGTGCAGTGTGCCCTTGTATAGCATTATTACATGGTTGCTCATTAATTCCAAGGTAAGGCCGCCTGCACACGGCCGTGACGGGCTCCGCTGCGGAATTCCGCGGCGAAGCCCGACACGGCGCCCCCCCAGAGACCCCCAAACTTACCTGCGGATCCGGCGTCCTCGCTCCCGCATGAAGCTTCGGCGTGATGCGCCGCAGTGTCATGTGACACGCTGGCCACGTCACATGACACGCCCACCGCGTCACATGACGCGGCTGGCCGTGTCATATGACGCGCCGGCCGGGTCATATGACGCAGCGGCGGTAGGCGGGGAAGCGGTTTCACGCTATCTTCCGCTGTGCTACAGCGGAAGATAGCGTGATGGACGGTTTCCATTGACTGCAAATAGAGCATGCCGCGGGTGAGGTCGGGTGATTTCACGGTGTGGAATTCCGCGGTGGATTTCCGCACCGTGAGCACTGAGCTATTAGGTTCGATAGAACCTAATAGCTGCAGGCAATGCAGCGGATTTCCGTCGCGAAACACGCGGCGGAAATCCGTCCATGGGAAGGAGCCCTTAGTGTATCCCATCAAATGTAGTGCAATTGCATTTTTTTTCCCATTTTGCCCCACTTAGAAATTTGTTTTGTTTTCCAATACATAACATGCTACATTAAATGGTACTAATGAAAAATACCTCTCGTCCTGCAAAAAACAAGTCCTCATGTAGCTATGTAATCAGAAAAATGAACGCATGATCTTTTTGAAAATTGGGAGGAAAGAATGAAATAGAGAAAACAAAAAGGGCTGCTATAAGAAGGTGTTAAAGGGGTTGTGGGCCTGGATAATAAGGGAGGGATGAGGAGGGAAACCCAAATCTGCAATTTGCTATGCAGCTCCATCAGTTCTATAGACATCCCTGTTTTTGCTGAAAATATACATGATGTTTGAAGTACTTAACAAAAGTCAATCAGGAAATTCCCAAATGGGCCAAATGAACAAAAAACTAAATAAACATGCCCTTCTGAGAGAGAACTATACTATTAAAATATTCTTCACATCAAAACTAAGAAACCTGTTTGGTCAGATCTTAAAAGAGGCAAATGTTCATGAAAAAGTGAGAGCAGCAGTTTTTGCCCCCTCCTACTTTTGCAACTCTAATACTTGAAAGGTCAAGCATCTGTTGCTTTGCTATAATGTACCTTTCCACTTGGAGCGCTATTTCACTGGAGCCATATTTTATAGAATAATCGCAGCCAATATGAAACTTTGGATACCCTTACAATAGCAAGACTGCAAAAGAACATTCAAGTCAAATCCATAAAATTTGCAATATCCCAATGTCAATGGAAATTGTTAAGGAATTTCTATTTAGTTTTCAATATAATCTAATCTGTTTCTTAAATAATAATAATCCTAATGATAATAAAGAATAACTAGTATGTTAAAGTCTCCGGAAATTTGTACAGCAAATCTCCATCATCAAATATTAGTGTAATCAGTGCTGAGTTATGTCACACGAGAGATCATTACATCTGCTCTCCACTCTGGTAATTCTATGCGAAGCATATGTGATTTTGGCATCCAAGAAGATAGTTTTCGACATCTAATTATTAAGGTACTGGTTTTAAGCCGTCCTTTTGAATTCTACAGTCTTTTTAATAGGATAACATTAGCTTAAGTATTTAAACCCCGGATCATATAATTGGTGGGTCCTGTGGGTTCTGCTGGACAGTGAAGTGAACTGGAAAACTTGAAATACTCCTAACATCTTCCCAGGGTCTTCAGGAACATCAATCATCGAACAGGAGATTGCCAACAATTTCTTTTAACTTGTTTTATTGAATAATAACATTCCACTAATGCAGGCAAATGCAGTTACAATGTATTAGGGTTACAATATTATAGTTAGTACAATCAAAAATTATAGAAAGTTCTGATGTGAATACTGATGTATGCTAGGGGAAGGAAAAAAGAGAATGAAAAAGTAGAAGCCCTGAAAAGCATATTTAATAGAATGTAGATGATATATTGGAAACTCATAATTAGAGATGAGCGAGCATGCTCGGTAAGGGCAGCAATGCTATTTTCGAGTAACTGTATGCTCGTCGGAGAAACTTCCGGGGGGGGGGGGGGGGGAGCAGGGGTGAGTGGGGGGGGGGGGAGAGAGATCTCTCTCACTCTTCCCCCCCCCCCCGCTCCCCCCGCCCCCCCAAATTTTCTCCGACGAGCATGCAGTTACTTGAAAATAGCGTTGCTCTCTCGAGTAACTGCCTTTACTGAGCATGCTCACTCATCTCTACTCATAGTATTGTGTAAAAAACATCTTTCATAGATCCTAATCTATATTTTATCTCTTTTTTTGTAGCGGAAATATCATTAAGGATGGCTTCACATGAGCGTGTTTTTGTGCGTGCGTACGTACGTGCGCACAATAACACGCATCTGTTAGAACCAATGCATTCCCTATGGTGTGTTCACATGTCTATGTTTTACAGGTGTGCGCTTGCAAAGAAAGGACATGTGTGCACCATAGGGAATGCGCGCATTGTTTTCAATGGAGCCCCGGGATTAAAGGCAATGGATTGATGGCACCCCGTAATTGTTTACAATTAGCGCCTGCTGAAAGAGCTGCTTCTGATTGGCTGAGCACCTAAGCCAATCACAGGCAGCTCTCGCTGAATGACAGGCAAGAGCTGCCTGTGATTGGCTGAGCGCCTCAGCCAATCTGAAGCAGCTCTTTCAGCAGGCAGAGATTTTAAATCCCTTCCTGCTCAAAGAACTGCATTGCAAAGCCAGGGACAGCGCAGAGAGGACGCGGCTGAGACCCGGCAGCTGAAGGAAGGTGAGTATGTGGGGTTTTTTTGTTTGTTTTTTTACACTAGTTTGCCTTGTTTTTCAGGGAAGGGCTTATGTTTAAAGCCCTTCGTTGAAAAACAATTACAGGGTGCCGGCAGCAGAATCCTCTACCGCAGCTGTCATCTGTGACAGCTGTGGTAGGGAATTCTTTATTCCCCGTAGGGATGAATATGAATATATATATATAAATTTTTTTTTACACTAAATTGGTTGTTTTTCAGGGAAGAGCTTATATTTAAAGCTCTATGTACGCACATGCATGTGTGAAGCGACCCTAATATAGTAAAGTCACAATTCATTTGTTACTATTAGTGAAAGTTCCCCGTTTTATCTATTCTCATTAACTCCTATCATATGATATTATTAGCATCATAAGAAATATTGTAAATTAATCCACTTGATTCCAGATTCTTCCACTTTCGTTGCACCTTAAAAAATTTTCCCAAACAAACCTGATGAATTTAGGATTATCCTTGGTAGATAATAGATTTTCAGGATTTCCATTCCACTAAAGGCAGTAATTAAAATGTTCCTAATGATTTATTCAGAATAGTGCTTACTTTAGATAGTTTTATGTGTGCTACTTTATGTTAGTGTCGCCACCTCACTTTATATTCTGTAGTGTCAAACATTATGGAAAAACAGTCCTATTCTGCTCATTAGGTCTCCCCACAAAGTGCAAATAATATCATCACTTCCATGACTCTTGTAGATCTTAGAAGTCTCCTAGCCCAATATTTCTATATATGATTAAAGGGGTTGTCCCTCTTCTAAGATCGATGACCTATCTTCAGGACAGGTCATCTACAACTGATAATTGGGGTTTCACTGTCTGGAACCCTCACCAATCAGCTGATGGCGGTGGCTGGCATTCTAATGTATGGAGCTAGTTTGTTGCTGAAAGCAGACAGCTTTGTGCACTGAGTAGTGGCCATGCATGGTACTGTAGGCTGAGTCTCATTGAAGTGAGGCTACCATATTATCAATGGCCAAAAGAATTAATGCATGGAAGGGATGAAACTACAGTAAGCTTTCTGTTACCTAGGGCAAAGATTCAGTTTTGTGGCCATTACTAAGACGCAGATGGTGCAAATCAGGCAAGATAGCTATTTTGTCTGGTAAAATACCAGAATATATGTCTGAAGCCAGACAGGCCCCTGGATAGTCAATGGGGTCAGTCAGGTGCCATTCAAGTCCAGGAAGTGCCTGATCCAGCACTTCTGTTTCTTTTTTTTTTTCATCGTTTGGTTACGGAGTCACACAACAAAAAGTAACAATGCTGGTGTCAACCCAATTTCTGTTTGTATCGATTTTTAGTCCAGCAGTCCAAAAATGAGCAGCTACTTCTTGCTTGTGGCTCCATTTTCCTCCCTTAAGTAACATGAGTCAATTAAAACTTTCAAATGCTTGCTGTTAGTGTCAGTGTCCCACCATAGGAAAAAGAAGAAGACCAGCGTCCTTTCAAAGTGAAAAATCCAATTCAAACTTTATTTGGCAACTTTATAAGAGCCATAGCAGAAGAAAAGACCTCTTACATGTTTCAAATGTCTGTTGCACATAGGCCAACTATCAGCTGAAAAATTGCTCAAACAAACAATTTTGAGCAATAGTTGTTTTGTGTAAACATTGGACCCAACAGGGTACTGAGAAAGAAATCGTTCTTCAGTCGATAGTAGTGATGAGTGATTAGTGAAGTAGTAGGTTTGTGTTGGTATCGGGCCAATTTCGGGCCAATTTCACGAAAATCACCATGAATCAGGACAGTCGATTCTGACTCCCATTAAAGTCAATAATGAGAGTCAGGGTTCACTAATTTGCCTTCTAAAAGCTCCTTAATGCAGCCCAAAACCCCAGATTGCATGGGAATACATCCACACATCTGGGAAACATGGGAAACACTGAGCTCCTAAAAATGGGTAAAAAAATAATGTACAGTGGTATAGGGGGTGAATAGAACAGCGATGTAACTGAAAACAACTGAAGGCCCACATAGGGTCTCCTAGATCAAAAATTGCACCAGGAAAGACAGCAGGTGTGCTGCCTGTTTTAAAAGCAATGTCATACATTTTACATGGACAAATTCCTCCAGGTGAAGACAACACTCAAGCACGGGCCTGCTCCAAGGAACAGCTGTATAGGTACTAAAGATTTCACTACATAAGAGAGCAGTTGGGCTGCTTGTTGTATAAGCAATGTCATATAGTTTTCATAGTACAAGTTCTACCAGGTGAACAGAATAGCCAAGCACAGGGCTTCTGCAAAGAAAAGCTATGGAGCTATAGCAGTTTATTGTGCTTTAGAAAACTTTGGTTTCGGGAGAAGGAGGGGGACACATGGCAGAAACAGGAGAAGGATAGCAGCAGACTACAACCACCAGCAACAGCACCTTGAAGGCACAATGTTGTCTTTGATATAAATCTAGTGTGCTCCTCATGGAAACATGAGAGCTGTAGCTCCATATTTCCCTATTGACATATTTTTCATTTGGAAGGGAAATAGGAGTAGAAAATATGGTGGAAGCTGCAGAAGTAGAACAGAAGTTTCCCCACCGGCAACAGCATCTTGAGGGCACAATGTTGTCTGATATGAATCTATGTTCATGCATATGTGACTAAAAATTACCAGCGTGCAAACTAATCAGCGGAATCTGCCATGGAGGTGCAGAAGTCAGGTGAAATCCATGCCTGGTTCATTTTTATAAACATCAGGAGATCTACATCTGTCAGTTATCACACCCCCAACTGTGCTGAACCTCCATTCTAATAGCACACGGGCAGCGGGGCAGGCATAATTTTAGCCACTCATCCAGTTTAAACACCCAGAGGTTTAAGGGGCCAACGCCACGTCTGATAACATCCGCGTGGCAGCAGATATTTTCTTCGACCATCATGGATAAGTGCTGCCTGTGACTGTCAGTCCTATCCTTTGCTTTTGATGCAGGCTTAGAGGGGCTGAAAAAACTATGCCACATGTTTGTTAGACTTCCCCTGCCACCGGTGGTGGCGCTGCTGTGATGACTTCATGCTTGTCTGCTATGAGGAAATACTGCGCTCAAGCTGCATAATAGTCTGTCTTGATAGTGCCACATTTTGAAGACCCTCTCCACTGCTAGAATGAGATTTGTCATTTTGGTCTTGTAGTGGGGATCAAGGAAAGTGGCCACCCAGTTATGATCTGCTGTTTTGTTGTAGGCTATGCACTTCCGCATTAAAGCACTCCTGCCTCAAAGTACCTAATGGTAATGGCCCATATTCCTTAGGGTCAAGCCTAAGAGTGTCCTCCGTCTGGGCCTGCTATCCATGTAGAATAGCTGGGATTAGTGATTGTTGAAAGGAATGTTGCATAGCCCCTCCCCTGCCTCTAGATCTATATTATCCCCCTCCTCTTCATCCTTTATACTCCTCCCATGGATGGAGAAATGTGTTGGAGAAGACACTCTGCTTTTTTGCCCAAAGCCACCCACTCTGGTGTTGAGAAATGGTGGACTGGCCAGACAGTTGGGAAATTGGCATCCCTTCCATCTCCACCTCCTATGACAACAACATGTCATTATTCCCAAGGCTCTGTAGCATCTGTTCCAACAGACAGATAACAGGGAGGGTCATACTGATCAGTGGGTCATTACGACTGATAACACTAGGCAACGCGATTTTTGTGTTCAAGAAAAGCTTATTTGTTCCCGTTAGCTTATTGTAAAATCTAATGGAAAATAACTTTCATTTTGAAAAATGTTTGCTTTTGTGGTCAGGACATCATGTATAATCATCAACCTGCACTGTACTTATAATCTTAGTCAGCAATGTGACAAAGTTTTGACTCAATAACTGTTAACAACAATTGTTTGTTATCCAAATAATGTGAAAATACTACTAGTATACCGGATACAAAAAAAAATGTTGTTGTCTAGTGTAATTTTAGTCACTTTCTCAAAGCAGGCTAATACAGCACACAACATCTTTGATCTTCAGCCACTCCATAGGCGTCAAGTGACCAACCTCCAATACAGCATTTGCTAACGGCATACACTATCTGGTACTCCGTGATCACTCTCTGCTGCTATTTTAGCCTCTGCAACATATACAACATGGAATTCCACTATTTAAGCATGTCACAGATGAGACGGTTGGGTAGTAGCCCGAACTGTCACTGCACCTCTGACAGGCAAAAGCTAGGTACAAAAGCCATAAGTGTGAGGACAGTTTCCTGGTCTTTTCCAGCACTGGATGGTAACCTGAGTAATCAGATTTATCACATGGGCCAGGCTAGTTATGTGTGTGAGATTGCAGAGGTGAAGGGCTACCAACCAGTTGGCCCCATTATTACACACAACTTTGCCTGGCTTCACATTATGCGAGGTTAGCCATGCGGCTGCATTCCGCTATATATATGAGTTTTAGGACAGCCTTTCGGCGTTTACCATGTGCAAATTTTGTCACATACTGGTATCTGTGCAGATATGGAGGATGTTGAAAGGTGGCATGAAAAGCTGGAGGAAGAGAAGGAGGAGGAGGGGGTGAGGAGGGGAGAGACAAGGATGAATGTCCCACAACTCTTAGGGGTACTATGAAATGTGGGCGACCACTTTTGGCCTCCTGCCGTACCTGCAGGACATTGACTTAGTGTGCTATTAAGAATATGTAATGCCCCTGGCCATGCTTGCTGGACTACTTTTCCATGGCCAGGTGCACCCTGCCACTGACAGCATTCTTCAATGCCAGGGACACGTTATCATTCACAATGTAGTTTTTTTTTATGTTCCCACAGCTGGAGTATGGAGGGCTGGCTGCTGACCTGACCTGATGATGGCAGCTCAACTTCAGCTCCCTGCTTCCCACTCCTGGCTCTGAAGCCTGCAGCCCGAACATCAATTGGGGAGAAGAAATCTGAGGTAGGTGTGCTACTACCCCACTACCCCTACAGTAGAACAGGGAGCAGGATGAGGCTGACTCTTTGTCCTCTGGTCCAGGTGGGCTCTTTAAGGCTGCAAATGGTAGCAGTTCATGTGACTGTTCATACACATTGTGTTGTGGTTGTTTACATCCTTGCCACATTAAGGCTGGGTTCTCATAGGGCGTATTCCTGGCGGAAATCTCACGGTTTGGTCGCAGCGAAAACCCGCAAGATTTCCTCCAGGAAAGTGCTGGTTCAAAACCTGCGGCAATTAGTCGCGGGTTTTGGAGCGGCTTGGCCGCACATTTTTCTGTTGCGGACAGCGCTCCATAGAGGACAACGTGGCTGCAACGGAATTTTAAAAAATGGACATGCTGCGACCGGCGAATTCATGCAGCAACGCTGGCTTATGTCTGCTTTGCTGCGATGGATTGGCCATCTCATGTGGATGAGATTTCTCAGAAATCTCGTCCACATGGCTGGCTAACCTGGGGATTAATGGCTGCAGGCGGATTTGCCGCAGCGAAATTCCGAACGGAATTTTCACAGCAAATCTGCCCTGTGTGAACCCAACCTTAAACTCTTACCGCATATCTTACAGATGGTTACTCTTCTGTCTTCAACTGCGGTTTCAAAGAATGCCCAGGCTGCACAAGTCCTATGAGCAGACCTAGCTGTGGGTCTTGATGTTGCTGCGCCCCCATTCAGTCAGTGAAGCTCATTCCTGTGGAAAAGCACAGGAACTATTATCGCTGGGACTACCTGTCGGGCATCTGTTGCCTACGAGATCGTCCTGTCTAAAAGCACCCTCAGGCCTCATTCACATGGGCGATGCGCTTTCACGCTGGCCGCATCGCGGGCAGAAAACGCATGAGCGACAAATAGCCGTGATCAAGTCCTGAGTTTAATTAGTGTTTTCTCAGCCATTCACATTCTCGCTCTCCCCCGCCGGCCCCCGACTCTTTTCGGGCAAGCAGGCATGTACTCGAAAATGGGGATACTCGCTCGAGTAATTTCCCTTAACGAGTACGCTCACTCATTTCTAGCTCTGACTAATTCCAAATCGATTTTGCAAAAATTGGGTCAATTTTATTGCCCGGCAAATATAGATAAGCAACACTATTCAGTAGTTGCTTCATTTCAGTTTAATGAAACAATGCAACTAGTAAGCAACTTCTCGTTAAGTCTAAGCAAAACAGGCAGTCCTTCATCTATGTATGACTGCCTGTTCACAATGAATGGAGGTGCACAGCTGGAAGGGATCTCCATCCCACTCTGCCTCCATTCACTGAATAACTTTCACACAGGAGCGATAGTCATTGGGATGGCTGTTGGGTTATCTAAGGTCCAATGTCCACGGGCAGATTTGATTTGCGGAACCCACATGGGAGATCCGCAAATCAAGCCATCTATAGGGATACATTAGCATCCGCAAAATAATTCAGGTGGATTCTGTGCGGCATTCCGTGGATATTGGGCCTAAAAGTACCCTTTGTCATAGCATGTTGGTCATAGGCATACAGATAATATATATAGATAGAATAGCAAATCAGGTTAAAAATCACATGATTCAACATCATTAACAATAACTACATCTTTTACTCAAGACAAAAAGCAAATATCCAGCACTTCTGGGTAGAATGGTAAACCTTTGTTTATTAAATAGCATTAAAAGACATGAAAACTTGATCCACACTATATGCACACAGATACAGATCAAGCACAAAAGCACTTTTTCACAGCATTATGTGCATTAGTTCGGACCAAACATTTAAAAACCCATTGGACCACTCAAAAACATTGTAACAATAACATATCATATTCCACATAACAAAATCATGTCCCACAAGCTTATACGTAAAACAAATTCTTACATAGGTGAAAAGCTGCCAAAATGCCCTACAAAATACATGTCTAATATCTATAGAGACGATCACTCTTATAATTTAACCCTGATGGAAACCGGGACCCCAAACATGGGATACAATAAGCCTCATGGCTTAAAACATTACGCCTCCAATCTGCACCCCATTGGGCTTGTTAACTAATTCTATTTCCTTGAATCTAAAAGCAACCATTGCTCCAGCACGAACCGCTACAAAGTGCTCTGCAACTCCTGAAACACGTAAGTGACCCTTCTCTGGCAGAAATGTGTTCATTAATTCTGGTTTTAAATTCCCTAACAGTGCATCCCACGTATATCTTATATACAAATAGTATATTCTACATAATATATGGCGTGATATGAGTCACCGGTAATGAAACTTTTCATATTGAACTCTTTAATCCCTTGTGCTTTCTGAGAAGTTGCGGTTTTAAGAAAAAAATTACATACACTATATCTGGAATTACCACAGGGAAGAAATCCCTTCAAAGAAAGCCAAACTTTTCTAGGTGTGACTGGTAAGGAAAAAAAACAGTAGGAGTCAATGTATCTACCTCGTTTGGCAACACATTTAATATCCTTTTCTATTATCTATATATATAAAATTGAATGTGTGCGTGTCTGTCTGCGTGTCTGTTTGCGTGTCTGTTTGTCCTTTATGCGCTACTACACCATTCATCCGATCGCCATGAAACTTTGGGAAGTTGTTGAGTACACTCCTGGGAAGATTATAGGCATAGTACAACTATTATATGATAAATGGCGCGCGTGCGAGCGTCGACAGTTACACCCCCCCCTCCACGTAGATCGTTTGATTTCCATCATTGCCACCAATTCTCTTACTTCCCAATGTCGTAGAAACATGAAATTTGGCATGAGCATTCATTATGTCATAAATAGGAAAAGTTAATGGGTCCCAACTCGATTATTCAATTCTAAGCGCAAAAGAATTAGCGTCCAAATTTTACGTACGAAATCTAATTCCATCACTTCCCAATGCCATAGAAACTTGAAATTTGGCACGAGCATTGATTATGTCATAAATAGGAAAAGCTAATAGGCCCCAACTCGATTATTCAATTCTAAGTGCCAAAGAATTAGCGTCCAAATTTTACGTACAGAATCTAATTCCATCACTTTCCAATGTCATAGAAACATGAAATTTGGCACGAGCATTGATTATGTCATAAATAGGAAAAGTTAATGGGTCCCAACTCGATTATTTAATTCTAAGCGCCAAAAAATTAGCATCCAAATTTTACGTACGGAATCTAATTTTCTCACTTCGCGATGTCATAGAAACATGAAATTTGGCATGAGCATTGATTATGTCATAAATAGGAAAAGTTAATGGGTCCCAACTCGATTTTTTAATTCTAAGCGCAAAAGAATTAGCGTCCAAATTTCACGTACTGAATCTAATTCCATCACTCCCCAATGTCATAGAAACTTGAAATTTGGCACAAGGATTGATTATGTCATAAATAGGAAAAGTTAATGGGTCCCAACTCAATTATTCAATTCTAAGCGCAAAAAAATTAGCGTCCCAATTTTACGTACGGAATCTAATTCCATCACTTCCCAATGTAATAGAAACTTGAAATTTGGCCCGAGCATGGATTATGTCATAAATAGGAAAAGTTAATGGGTCCCAACTTGATTATTCAATTCTAAGCGCAAAAAATTAGCGTCCCAATTTTACGTACGGAATCTAATTCTCTCACTTCCTGATGTCATCTATATATATATATATATATAAATGAATGTATGTATGTCTGTCTGTCTGTCCTTTATGCATTACTACACCATTCATCCAATCGCATGAAACTTTGGGAAGTTGTTGAGTACACCCCTGGGAAGATTACTGGCATAGTACAACTATCCTACGATAGGTGGCGCGCGTGTGAGCATTATCGACAGTTATGCCCCCCAGACAAAGATCGCTTGATTTCCATCTCAAGCACGAAAGCAAAAAGCATTACGAGCAACGGGATGCATGTTCAACTACAAAATGATGCATCCGCCGAACGTTTTGCTTGACAATTGCTGGATATTGAGAATGCTGAGGTAAAATGAAAGCTGTGCTGTGATTGGTTGCTATTTCTTATACTGCTGAGGTAACATGAAAGCTGTGCTGTGATTGGTTGCTATTTCTTATACTGCTGAGGTAACATGAAAGCTGTGCTCTGATTGGTTGCTATATATTATACTGCTGAGGCAACATGAAAGCTGTGCTGTGATTGGTTGCTACTTCTTATACTACTGAGGTTACATGAAAGCTGCGCTGCGATTGGTTGTTATATATTATACCACTGAGGTAACATGAAAGCTGCGCTGTGATTGGTTGCTATATATTATACCGCTGAGGTAACTTGAAAGCTGCGCTGTGATTGGTTGTTATCTAGATATATAAAAACGAATGTATGTATATATGTCTGTCTTCGCAGCAACGCGCGACGGGTAAGCTAGTTTTTTTTTAATAAATTTTCATAAAATGTTAGTTTTCTGGCCTGCTGTGTTGATACTAAATGATGATAATCTTCCCCAGGTTTAAAACGTTCCTCCCTAGATAGGTATTCCAATTTTGTAGTAGCTCTGTCTAAGATCCATTTTTATAGCCTCATTTCTCCAACATACCTTCTAATTTTTTTTTATCTGAAACTCAAAATCATTGGAAGATGAAACACTCTTTTAGCTCTTGTCAATTCTGTCACTGGAATAGATTTGATGGTCTGAAATGCATGACTACTGCCCGCACTAAAAATTGTGTTGCCCAAGTGTGGATTACGATGTCACCATGAAATAACCACACCATGAACTTCAACCCCCCTCAACTTCATATCCAAGAACTCAATTACGGTCTCTACTTTTAACAGTAAACGTTAGATTAAATGGATGATCAAAAAAATATTCTGTAATCTGACTTTCAATATATTTTCTTTCCTTGTCCATTTTCTTTTTCCTTCAAAAGAAATAAAAAGAAGAAGAATTTTATTGGATTTGTCCACGACTAGAGATGAGCGAGCGTACTCGCTAAGGCAAACTACTCGAGCGAATAGTGCCTTATGCGAGTACCTGCCCGCTCGTCTCAAAAGATTCGGGTGCCGGGGAGGAGAGAGTGAGAGAGAGATCTCCCGCCCCCCGCCAGCACCCGAATGTTTTGAGACGAGCGGGCAGGTACTTGCATAAGGCACTACTCGCTCGAGTAGTTTGCCTTAGTGAGTACGCTTGCTCATCTCTCTCCACGACCAAACATACCACCTGAGTTTCGGGTTTGTGCCAAACCGAACTTTTAGCAAAGTTCAACCTAAAACAAGGCTCCACTGTTTCGGTTCACTCAACACTATTCATAAATACTCTATCAGTAAAGCAGTTCCTGATACTATTGACAGATGTATCTTTCCAATATGTAGAGGCCTTTATACCACTAAGTTTATTCACGTCCAATATTAAATCCATTAAGCTATTTGTTGTTGATGGAAATAGTGGGCTTTAAAGTTAATGAATTGGAGTGTTCAAATCCCTATGTCTGATATAAGCGCCAATGAATCCCATCCCTCCATGTCAGCCCAACCCAGCTATTGCCCGGAGAACTACCATATATTTCTCCCTTACTTTGTGTTTCGTAGGTCTTTATAATTTTATCATGTCCCCATGATTAGCACTTGAGACAAATATTTCAGCTTTTGAAGAGCATCAAACGGCAAACATCTTGTTGGTCAGTCAAGCCTTTCACCTGTGCTATTTCTTCCTCCAAAAGATCCTACATAAGATCCACTTCATCTTCATTTTTGGGTTCTCAAACTGAACCCTATGAAGGAAAGTTCAATGTAGATCTTAACGCAGTCTGAATCTACAGTTAGGCTTCATGTGTTGTCATACAGGGCCTTGGTAGAGCACCGTTATTTTACCTCCACAATACATAATTCAATGGAACATGATACAAATTTGTATGAGATTGGAGGATTATGAAGATACAGCACAGCCCCCTGCTGTAGCTATCTATGGTGGCCTTATTATGGTTATGGTCAAGTGAGTATGTAATTCTGCATGGGCTCTAAATAAATGCGTATATCTAAAAATAAAATTATAAAATGTAAAATTGTCTGTTCTATTATTTTCAGGTTTTATTATTTCGAGCCTTCACAAAAATACACCATCCTGCACTTAAAATCATAAAAGATTTTTTTCTATAAATGATAGGATCCATTTAAGACATAAAGGCCCTGAGGATACAATAGCTGGCAGGCTGCTGATATTTGCTAATTTTCACTTGCTGTCCCACTAATCAACTTTAACCATGCAAAGAGATTTGCAGCTCATTCAAGAAGCCTTGTTCAGATGCATTAGAATTGGAAATGTATCCGGGAAATAAGAAGAAAGGGATGTTCGCTAAGGCACAGGGGCCTCATGCTGCTATAAAACAATACAATAGTCTAATTTTCTGAGTTTTAGGACAAACTGCTATGCGGATAATGTGAATGTGAGAAGTGAACTAAACGTAGCTGTTATAAACTGTAGAGGAAGTCTTTTGAATTCTTTTCAAGAGATCCGGGGGGTTATTTATTATATTTGCAAAGCATAAAATCTTCGTAAACTCACAAAGGCTTTTCTTCATTGAAGAATATTGTGCATTAATTGGCTAATTTATTATTCATAGAATGCTGTGAAAAGTAACATAGCGAGTCAATATTAACGAGTTATGATTTGCATCATATGCTTAGGGCTCAACATGGATTTTTTGTGGGTATTTTCTTTCTGCATGTGTGTAATAGTGATGGCTTCATAATAGACAACAAGGAGGACTCTGGTGGAAACCAATGTCCTATGTTATAATTATTCATTAAAGGTGTTCTCTGAGATTATCAATTCCTTTTTCCAGAAATAGCGCCACATTGGTTGTATCTGGTATTGCAGCTTAGCCTCATTCACAAGAATTTCAATACCAAAGGCTACCTTAGGACATGAGTGGCACTGTTTTTAGATATAGATGAGCTTTAAAGGAGATGTCCCGAGGCAGCAAGTGGGTCTATACACTTCTGTATGGCCATAATAATGCACTTTGTAATGTACATTGTGCATTAATTATGAGCCATACAGAAGTTATAAAAAGTTTTATACTTACCTGCTCCGTTGCTAGCGTCCTCGTCTCCATGGAGCCGACTAATTTTTGGCCTCCGATGGCCAAATTAGCCGCGCTTGCGCAGTCCGGGTCTTCTGCAGTCTTCTATGGGGCTCCGTGTAGCTCCGTGTAGCTCCGCCCCGTCACGTGCCGATTCCAGCCAATCAGGAGGCTGGAATCGGCAGTGGACCGCACAGAAGAGCTGCGGTCCACGGAGGAAGAGGCCATCTTCAGCGGTGAGTAGAGAAGTCACCGGAGCGCGGGGATTAAGGTAAGCGCTCCGGTGAGCTTTCTTTACCTCCCTGCATCGGGGTTGTCTCGCGCCGAACGGGGGGGGGGTTGAAAAAAAAAAAAACCCGTTTCGGCGCGGGACAACCCCTTTAATATAGCAGTTCAGCCCTATTAAAGTGAATGGGTCTAAGATGCAATAACAGACACAGCGAAAGACAGAGGCAGGCCTGTTTTGGGAAAAAAAGCATTTTTTCCCTGTCCAGGTTACACCTGTCGTTGGCGTTAGAGATAAGCTCTTGAAAGCATGCATACTTGTAAATCACTGCTGTCTTGGACAATGTTGTATTTTGTTTACACTTGGAAAAACAAATAAATAAAGAATTTTTAAAAAGCACCTTTTTATCATTTCAGACAAATTATAAAGACTGCTTAATAAATGCACTCTGCAAAGAGAACTTGCTACAAGATCATTCCAATAATAGAAAGAGTGGCCATTAGAGATGAGCGAGTATACTCGTTAAGGCGATTTACTCGAGAGAGCATTGCCTTTTTCGAGTACCTGCTGGCTCGTCCCTGAAGATTCAGGGGGGCTGAACCCCCGCCCCCCCCCCCCCCCCTCCCCGAATCTTCAGGGACGAGCCAGCAGGTACTCGAAAAAGGCGAAGCTCTCGCAAGTAAATTGCCTTAACGAGTATGCTCGCTCATCTCTAGTAGCCATAATAAAGTCAACTTTGTCTTCTACGACTGCTAACAGTATCCTACAGTATACTGGCAGATTCCTAGGGGATTAGGAATCGTATACTGTCCTCTTTTGTGTTAATTACATTACACAGTTTTATATCATCTGCAAATATTGATATCTTTCTGTACAATCCCTCTACAATGTCGCTAATAAATATATTACAGAGATAAGGGCCCAGTATTGCCGCCCGTGGTACCCCACTAGTAAAGGTGACCCAATCAGAGTATGTACATTATTAACCCCCCTCTGCTTTCTATTACTGACCAGTTACTTATCCACTTACACACATTCTCACCCAGACCAAGCATTCTCATTTTATAGACCAACCTTTTTATATGGTACAGTATCAAACGCTTTGAAAAAATCTAAATATACAAAATCCAATGGCTCTTCCTGATCCAATCTAGAACTTACCTACTCCTAGAAGCTGATCAGGTTGGTGATTAATCAGCTGACACCATTGGCCGCCTCTACCAATACATTCCTGCTTTGTGTCTGTACCCAAAAGAAGGTTTAGTGATGAAACATGTGTTAGGGTCTCTTTAATCCTAGCTGTGATAATTGTCATACACTGTGGCAAGTAGATTTTCCATGATTTCTCCTCTATATCATTGGATAGTGACTTTAGAGATATTTAGCACTCTGCATGTTAGGTATTGATGGTAAACAGACATTGTTTATTGCTATAATGCATTTAAAATGAAAAATGAAGCTACTATGAAAATATTCTTGCTTAAAAAAACTCCTACCGTTTTTTGCATACAGTTTCTGGGCAGAACTATGTTGGTTACTGCATACTAACCCTGCATAGTCTGATCATGTGGTCAGGGGGGCCCAGTTTACTGCTGCTCAATGTCTATGGGATGATTGTTTTGTTATGGTCCTATCTCTCCAAGAGGAGGCGGAGAATAGTAGAAACGGCCTCTGAACTGAAAGATTGCCGGAAGGGGTAGAGTTGAGGGCCAGCTAAGCTGCAAAAGGAAGAAGAAAGGAGTTTCTTTGGATTGATGCAGCAGAGGCACAGTAATTTTCCTATGGACAGATTTTCCTCCGCTGTGTGGGGAAGTAGCACTGAAGGTTCAAATTAGAGTCGAGTGCCATTCCCTCATCTCTGAAAATGCTGAACTTGTATAAAAAAGAGTTACCCGCTACCAAATGGGCGAAAAGAAACCATAGGTATCTCATACAACAGGCCTTCACAATGTCTGGGGAAATAGTGGAGACTAAGCCAACCTGGAGTCCAAGATCCAAGTTTCATACTGTCCATTGCAATTTTTTTAAGTTCATTGTTTTGTACAGTAATGACATCTCCAGAGGCTTATGATGGCTATCTGTGAAGTCTCCGCGTCACAAGAACTACTCTAGCTTACTTCAAGACCCAACCCTTCCCTGAACTGGTGTGGCCAGAATTGGGTCATGAGTCCCTGATGTCCCATTTGTCTACTAAAGAGGAAAAATAGACCATGACCTCATTCATTGGGTTCAGTCTAGTGCTTCCTGCTCCGGAGTTAGAATAGCTTTTTGTAGGGGCTTCTCGGGCTGGCCTTGACCGGTAGGCCCCCCTACAATGCTCCCTTCCATCTGACCTCCGTTTCTTGCTAACTTCCCAAATATATATTGACAAATGGTAGTAGAGAGTTAGAAGGGAGGTAACTGCACAGGGATTGAGGATAGTTTATCACCATGAAGCTGCATATACAAAATAGTAAGAAATTTTTAATCAAGATAATTAGCAAAGTTGCTTCATTTTTAAAAATAATTTCCTCTATTGAAGCAATTAGTTGCAGAAAAAAAAATGTCATGCAATGTATATGTGGTATCTGCTCTTAAGTGTACAGAACATGAGTTATGGCTCCGCATATAAATTATTAAGAAGAGTCTTGTTTCTTCGTTGCTTGCCAGCCCTCGCAGCTCATCTGGGTGTAGAAGTAAAATGTTTATTTAGTGGCACAGAGTAAACATAGCTTGAAGTGAGAGAGAAGCGCTAGCAGCTACAGTACAACACTAGCTGAATCCCCTGCACTTGTTACTTTTTCTAATGGCGTTCTGGTTATATTTTAAATGCAGATCATAAACACCATATCCGAGCCACAGGCTGTTTAATTTAATGTGGAGAACATCGAGCAGGAGTGTTTCATGTGCGTGTGGATCTCCTGCCTGCCGAAAGCTTTTATAGACATAGCACTACTAGGCAGAATTGTGCAAAACACAAGCCGATTATGCTATGGGGTCATTTAATATATATACATTGCATCAGAGATTTACATTAGGGATGAGCACCATTACTTATAATAGAATATAATAACATTACAAGTGTATTTTTAGGATAAACAGCATGAAACTTTTCTTGTAAAGATAATTACCATATCAAAGCTTGAGTTACTGGGTACATAGAACTATATGCACCAAAGGGTAATTTGGGCATTGCCGACTGGAGGGCACAGTATCTCAATTCAAATACTGTGCTCTGCTTCTTTTTGTATGCAAATGAATGCTAGATGAGTGAATCTAAAAAGATCCTCAGTAAGGCTGTATAGCAAGAGTGTTGATTGTAGACTCTGAAGATATCTTGGTCACTATAGGGCATTGGTGGAAGGCGAGAACGCAGATAGAATTGAATGTGGCAGTTGTGGTGCTGAGTACTCTGAGGCACCAGGCAAAAAGTTTAAAGCATATGCCCCCCAGTGCTAACAAAACCACTGCTGTATGCTAAGAAAATAAACACTTATGTAACATGTCAATGTAGCCCCATTGTAGACTTATAAGTAAGACTGGAGAAATTGTAATCCATATTAGTTTTATGTTTTTTACTTCTAGGGTATCTTAGAAGCCTAGAAGAGCTGTGCCACTTCATCCAGATATGGAATCATTTTCTGGTCATACCGATCTGCCTGGATATTTGAGAGTAGAGACAAGAATTGTCCAAGATATTGGGAGTTGGGAGAATTCAATAAGTTTATCTTTAAAAGGGTTGTCCCCACTATAAAGAACATTAGCACATTGTACCTTTTGCAGTACTACCACCGCTTTCCTCATAAACCAATGTAAATCCAACACCCAGTCATGTGATGCTAGGTCAGACCACTCTCCGAGGTTCTGCCAACATAGTGTACACACACTTAGTAGTACTTCAAGCCAGGGCAATCTACACTACGTCACTAGTGTACTTAGTCATTACCTTGCCTGATGTGCAGAAGTAGCAGGCCCATCGTCAGCAAGGCACATGTGCGTTCCACAACAGCACCGGCGCATGCGCTGTCTGGAAAAGCACTCTTAAATGCATTCTACTGATGTGGGTGCCACTCATGCACTATTCTCCCTAGTCTGTGCATGGCATCTACATCGGTGAGAGGACTATGCGCATGTGCAACGCAAGCCAGTTGCTACACTTGATGAGTAATGACCCCTGCAAAGTGGAGCCAGCTTGATTAATTAAAATGGCAACGGAGGTACAAGCTAAGAAAATTAAAGTACAAAACCTGCTTGGGGGGGTTACCAAAAAAGTTTGGTACTGTGTTAGCCAGTAGAGCAAAATGTGATTGTTCTTAGTAAGAGAAACCAAGTAGTCTTGTAGATATGATACCTTTTAATGGCTAACAAAATACATGATGTTATAGCGAGCTTTCAAATTTTTCGGCAGGTTCTTCCTCAGGGACTTACCAGTGATGGGCGAGATGGTTTTGGGGGTAAAGAAGAAATATGGAGTGGGAAAACCTCTTTAAGGGAATTGGGATCATTAGTGCATATACGTACCAGACCACTGGAATAAATTGCGCTTCTCAATAAAAATAACTCAAACTGAAGACCATATAAAGTCTAATACTACCTATACACATTAGATAAAGAGTATTCAGAGCAACCTCCTTTCTGGCTCATAGAAGAGTGCCCAAAGCGGGGACATCTCTGTATGAGGTAAGTATGCCATAATAGATCTGTCTAAAAAGAGGTTGTCTTCCCTTTAAGTCAGTTCACTGTAACAATCCAAAAGTCTCTACAAATTCTCCTTGTAAGTTAAACAAATGATAAAGAAAGCAGAGCGGTAATTGAATCACAGGATTGGATTATATTTATGGGGCAACACTTGACTAGGTCAAAATCACTTGTAAGAAGAAATATACATTTTACAGAGTACTTCACATTGATTAGGTAATGTGTGAAAAGAAAAACAAAAGAATCTGAATGTTAATAACAGTCATTTGCATTATATAAACATTGAGTTTCCGAGAGAGGAGCACATTATAAAAACCCACTGTCTGTTTTGGTTGCATCAGTGAGCAAAGTAGCTGTCTGAATATGTGTGTCAACAGTGTAAAATTATTATTGATGTAGTCTCTGTGTCTTCAGCTCTTCAAACCAAATGAGATTGCTCAGGCCTGAGCACTGTGACACTTCACTTGGGAAATCTAAGTGGGTCACTTAACCTCCGCAGCTACAAAGCGACGATTCCCTTGTTAAATAGTTTTTTGAGAGTTGCACAATTGTGATGGTGATAGATGGGCGCCTGAGTCTTCTCTGCATGGGCAGAGTAAATTTAATTGTTTCACTGGAGCTTATTCAATATTCTATACATCCTTATATGTTTGTGTGAAAGGGTTTTAAGCACATTTTTAATTATCTACAACCTAATTATTCTATTTATGTTCTATAAGAGTTATACTGTTTGGGGGTTTTCTAATTTTACTATCTATATTTAAAATCCTGAAATATTTCAGTATGCACATTGGCCGCTATTGCTCATACAGTAAACTGGCATTTCCTGTGTGCTGCAGCTCACTTTGCAGCTTTGCTGTATAGAATGGGACTGGTTCAACAGAGCCATCTCGTTTTAATTAAAATGAAGGGTTTTAAAGGTGCTGTTCCACAAAGGACTTGCATCAACTATCTACAGGATAAATGATACATTTTACAATTGCTGGGGCCCAAATACTGGAACAGTACGAATTACTAGAACAGGGCCCCTGAGTCTCTTGTTCTTCTTCACTCCATGACCACCATGATGAGTAGTTTGATTGGAGTAGCGGTTACACGTGGGCTCTGCCACTCCATTCATTGTCTATGGGGCCTATAGAAACACCTGTACTTGTTGTTTTCGTTAGGCCCAGAAACAATGAATGAAGCAACAGGATGCACATGTGCCCACTGCTCCATCTAAACTCTCCTTCACTGCAGTTGCACACTGAGGAACTGCAGATTTGGGACCCCAATTCTTATGATCCATGGGGTCCCAAGGGTGCGGCCCTGAGCAAACAAGCATTTATCAACCATTGTGTGGATAGGTAATAAATGTCATTTGTGCGACAACTCTGAGGGTACCTTCACAAAGCTGCTGACTTTCCAAAGTGGAAAATTGGCAGTGAATATGCAGCAAATCTGCAGGGGTGAAAGCCCCACCTAAATGGATTTCAAAGGTTGAAATTTGTCTTCAAAATCTGCAGCACAGATTGACATACTGTGGATTTAGCATCCACTGTGCATTTCAAATACGCTGTGGATTCCACATTGAATTTTTCTGCTCCATGTGGACAAATTTTTTAAAATCTTACCGACATTGATTGTACTGTATTTGCTGTAGCAAAAATTCTACAGCATTTACGTCCCATGTGAAGGCACCCAAATGATAGAAGACAACTCTATTGTACTGCTATAGCCTTAAATAAGGCAGAGTAGTAACAATACACGATACACACATAACAGGCTCTGTGTACATCTCTGCTGTCATTGTCTGATCTCTGGGAAGGGAACTGTATTCTATCTCTTCCTGGATACTTCAGCCAATGACCACTTTATTAAAGACAACTATCTAGTAGCGCATTGGACTTTCTTTGGCCTGCAGAATCACAGCAATTCATTGTTGCATAGATTCTTTTTGCAGGCATATTGGCCCATGCGGACAGGAGAGCTTCTTGCAGTTGCAACAAATCAGGTGGATGTAATGACATGCTCTGGTCAGATGACAGGATGGGTTCATTGATTCATGCTGCCCGAGCCACATTCTGAGCCTCCAATCAGTATGGCGCAAAAGAAATCTGGAATAATCTGACCAGGCGATATTTTTCGACTGCTCATCTATGCAATTTTGGCACTCTTTTGCCCACTTGTCTTTCTGTTTCTCTTAGACAGCAATAGTACTCAAACTGATCTACCATTAATGCCCATCTGTGGTAAGGAACAACAAGTTGTGTGTTTGGACACATGCGTTTCAGCACCAGAGTAACATTCGGCTTCAATTTGCTTAACTGTGACATTGAGCCTTTTCGTCACAACGATTCTTCACATCCCCCTCTCAACCCTTTTTCTTACATCCATAGGATCCCCTTTTGCTGTATTTTGTTCCTTGATCACACCATTCTTGTTATACTCTCAACACTGTTGTACAGGATGGCCCCACAAGGTTGGTAGTTTTTGTAATACTGGCTCCATTTATTCTAGCACTAATGACCATGCTTTATTCAAAGTTGTTTGATTTTTACATTTAATGTGGAATCATATTTAGGCCTCGTTCATATGAGCGTGTTTGTAGCGCAGAATAGGCGTGCAAAACATAGTAACATAGTATGTTAGGCCGAATGAAGACAATGTCCATCTAGTTCAGCCTGATTCAACCTCCTTGTTGATCCAGAGGAAGGCAAAAAAAACCAAGAGTCAGAAGCCAATTAGCCCTTCCGGGGAAAAAATTCCTTCCCGACTACCTAATGACAGTCTGACTAATCCCTGGATCAACCTCTAATAGTTCTCACCTATCTGTAAGACCCGGATCAACAACCCGCTGGTCACCTAAAATTTATATCTACAGATGAGCGAGCATACTTGCTAAGGCAAACTACTCGAGCGAGTAGTGCCTTATGCGAGTACCTGCCCGCTCGTCTCTAAAGATTCGGGTGCCGACGGGGGAGGTCCAGTGAGTTGCAAGAGTGAGCAGGGAGGAGCGGGGGGGGGGGGGGAGTTCCACAGTCTCACTGCTCTTACAGTAAAGAACCCTTTTTCTTGTTTTGGTGATGAAACCTGCTTTCTTCTAGACGTAGAGGATGCCCTCTTGTTACCGACACAGTCCTAGGAATAAACAGATCATGGGAGAGATCCTTGTATTGTCCCCTCATGTATTTATACATAGTTATTTGACCGCTTCTATAAGAAGCAATGCAAAAACGATTTTTAGATGCGCAAAGGTCTGTGCTGCGTGAAAAGATAGGACCTGACCCATTTTTGGTGCGTGTTTTCCATAAATTCCTATTGGAGCTGGAAAACACGCACCTCGGATCGTGTGAACGGACTACTTCACAGAGCTTGAATTAACCCATTCATGCGATCTTTAGAGCAGCATAGAAAAGATCTTTTTGCTCGCCTAATTTGCGCAAAAAGCACGCTCGTCTGAATGAGGCCTTAAACTAAACCCAAAAAAAACTTGTTCACTTGATTTTATGCTGCACTCTGAGGTCCTTTGTCGAATTTCCGTACAGGAAAAAAATCATGAAAGTCGCAGATGTCCATGATGAAATAATAAGAGGGCCATTCAGTGTATATTAGTCTATGGACATTAACTCTCATTCATTGCAGCTTCCACAAATACCTTCCTGCACTGTCTATACAGATAATGCAGGAAGGATGTATGTCCTCAGTATGGCCACCCTGGGAAGCAGAGGCGTAACTTGAAGCTCCTGGCTTTAGGTTTCAATTTTTTTTTTAAAAAGATAGTCTGTATGAAAATGGCTATAAAATATGGTAAGACATGCAAATGTTTTCTGTGACACGTATCTACACATTGAGCATTTTGAACAAATAAGTGAATATACACTTGAAACTGTTTCATGTAGATGTTGAGTTTCTCAAGTGTCTTCTCTAGCTTCATAAGTAAAAGAAAGATATTTTGTTTATTCGGAAATAGAGTTGGCTGTAGCCTGAATGCAAAGCGAATGAATGGCAGCGGATGTACTGACGGCAAATATCATCTCACATTGCAGGAATTCCATTAAGGATTTTTCACCAGCAGTAAGTATTTTAAGTTGAGGACATAATGCGCCATTACCTTTAAGATAGTAATTGTGTCTTCGCAGTAACCATGTGACAATTCAGTCTTCTTTTTATGTCCTCACTTGAAAGGAAAATCTTCTCTGGTCCTTTTCCACATGATAATCCCTGCACTTTAAATGTGGGGAGGTCCCAGATTCTCATAAGAAGTGCCCTAGAGAGAAAGGACATCAAGTGCCAAAGAAAATGATGTGAAAACAACACTGAATCCTGCAGATTGTAGTGTAGGCAACACTGGAACGTCACCCTCCCTGACTCTGCTTTTATTAACATCAAATGTGTTTCCAAGAAGCTGTGTTATATGTGCTGTAAATATAAAGAGGAAAAATAACATTTTTACCATCCATTGTAAGCAAGAAATGACATTGACTAATGGGACATTAGATGATTTGCAATTGAGATGACTACTATGACTCTTGGCCAGACTCTTTTAGACCACGGGAATTGAACCACACTATCCTTCCAAAGGTATTTGGCCACCCCTATAAGTAGAATGGATCGCGTCTCATTCTCATGTCACATGCCCTAAACAATGCTACCTAACATGCAGACCCTTGGAGGTGTTGGCCAAAGTTTGCTTAGCTTTGTTTCGCATAACATGCCGCGTTCCAAGGATCTTATAGAGTTACACATGGTATTGTTGGTTGCCACAATAGTAGACTATTGTTTCATGACATTTCCACTAAAACCCAAGTCACCAGATCAACTGCAAGTTACATGATCATAATGTGGAGGAGCGGGGGATGTACCACGCACAAACCAAGAACCAGATTACCCAAATATTCACCGAAAGGGACAAATGACAGCTGGGAGGGACTGTTTACATACTGAGAATCTGCAATTGATTTTAAACCAAGTCAGTGTCAGCACCGTAAGACGGGATCTGCACACTACTGGATATACAGGTTATGCCGCTGCACACAAGCCATCCGTCACAATGTCGTCATAGGATAGTATACTTACTAGAGATGAGCGAGCATACTCATCCGAGCTTGATGCTCATTCAAGTATTAGGGTGCTCGAGATGCTCGTTACTCGAGACGAGCACCACGCGGTACTCGTCTCGATTAAACAAGCACTGACCATTGAATTCAATGGAGCCGGCAATACAGCCGGCTCCATTGAAAGCAATGGGCTGCCAGCGAGTGCGGGATGAATTTTCGGGAAGGGCTTAAAAATATAAGCCCTTACCTGAAAATCATCCTAAAATGTGTAAAAATAAAAAAAAATGTATACTCACCTTTCCGCTGCAGCCGGAGTTCAGCCGCGTTTGGCCGGCAGTTCTCCTGAACTGCTCTGAGTAGTATTCAGCAGCCGGGGATTCAAAATCCCCGCCTGCTGAATGAGCTGCCTCTGATTGGTCACAGCCTCACCAATCAGAGGCAGCTCTCACTCACACCCATTCATGAATGGGTGAGTGCTGCCTCTGATTGGCTCAGCGCAGGGACCAATCAGGGGCAGCTCTCAGCTGAATGACAGCCTGAGAGCTGCCCCTGATTGGTCCCTGCGCTGAGTCAATCAGAGGCAGCACTCACTCACTCATTCATGAATTCATGATTGGTGAGGCTGTGACCAATCAGAGGCAGCTCATTCAGCAGGCGGGGATTTTAAATCCCCGGCTGCTGAATACTACTCAGAGCAGTTCAGGAGAACTGCCGGCCAGACGCGGCTGAATTCCGGCTGCAGCTGAAAGGTGAGTATACTTTTTTTTAAATTTTTACACATTTTAGGATGATTTTCAGGTAAGGGCTTATATTTTTAAGCCCTTCCCGAAAATTCATCCTGCGCTCGCCGGCATCCCATTGCTTTCAATGGAGCCGGCTGTATTGCCGGCTCCATTGAATTCAATGGGCTAACATCGTTCTTCTCTGCCACAGCTGTTACAGCTGTGGCAGAGGAGAACGATCTTTATGCTGACAGTGCGCGGGGGGGGGGGGGGGGGGTCTCACTCTTGCCACTATTGGGGCTTAATAGTGAGACCTCGGAGCCCGAAATGCAGCCCTGCATGTTGCTCCTCGCCTGCCCTATCCATTTCTGTGTTTTTTATATGACTTTGCTGATTTGCTAAGATTTTCACAAATGAAAACCTTAGCGGAGCACCTGTCATATACAAAAATGCTCGAGTCGCCCATTGACTTCAATGGGGTTCGTTACTCGAAACTAACTCTCGAGCATCACTGAAAGTTCGACTCGAGTAACGATCACTCGAGCATTTTGGTGCTCGCTCATCTCTAATACTTACCTATTTTGTCTTCTGTTCTAATTTTGTTAGAGAAAGATAGACATACAGCTATCTGTTTGAAGCCCTACATTCTATAATCAGTGATAGTATTTAATAGTAAGGGGGTCACTTGCATTTGACTCAATCAGAAGAGTTACAGTTTGGGGCACAGCTGCCCAGATTAACCAGTGTGCTTGTACACCACAGATCTATCATTGGGGTCATTAGTGGGGGATTCCAAAAATCCCCCAGTGAGCAAACATTGATGACATCTTGAGTATAGTGCATTTAACACTTTGGCAAGGTGGTGCACCGAATGGCCTGAAGGGGGCTGTAAACAGGCCTTCTGTCTACTGGAAGGTGTGCTATTCAGCAGGGACAGTTGTACAGTTATGTCTGGAGGAGTTAAAACCTTAAGATACATTCAGTTCCCTGCTGAAAGCCAGAAGCCAGAGAGAGGGGTGCAGAGGACAGGAACTGTAAGCCTGAGGATAGACCAGACTGGGCTCGTCACGTGTCTGACAGGGAAGGACAACTTCTAGACAACCCAGGTGAGGTGTAGTGGTGAGGACCCTGCGTGTCGTGAACCCTAGTATGTTGATGCTGTAACTTGTTGCTGTGTGAAATAAAACTGGCAAAGCCAGAATTTCAAGTAATCTGGGTCTCCTGAGTCTCTGTAAGAGTGGTGCCAACCATCTTTGATGGATAACATGGCGATCGCGGTGAGCAAGGAGCCCACAGGTTGCCACAACAGGTAAAAGAGTTGTCTCAAAAGAGAATATGACTCTACACAAATTGGCAACACCATGTATTATATAGTTTCTGATTAACTTCAATAGGTGATCACCAAGCATTCAACTTGACAATGCTGGTCTCTCGCAATCATCTCCTGGTTGGAGAGTTGCTGAACAAAAAGCAAGTTGTCCTGGCTAGCCAACCCCATCAAACAGTTTCAGGTCACAAAAATGATGTAGAAAGGACTTCAACATCAAGCAATATACTAATTTATTTCATAGATTATATAGTTGCTCTTGAAATATCCACAGACAATGAATGATAATTATAGCCTCATTCAATCAACTGATATATTGATATGTCAAAATCTTGAGGTTTGAAAAGCTATGGGATGAAACTAAAAGTAAGGGGACATAGATTAGATATTAGAAAAAACTCTCTGACAGTGAGGGTGACCAATGAGTGGAACAGGTTGCCACGGGTAGGGGTGAATTCTCTTTCAATGGAAGTCTTCAAACAGCGCCTGGACAGATATCTGTCTGTAATGATTTAGTGAATCCTGCATTGAGCAGGGAGGTGGACCCGATGAACCTGGAGGTCCCTTCCAACTCTATGATTCTTTTCTGCAGCTGTCAGGATTCTCTGAATACTCTACCTGTTGTCAGTTCTGTACTCTCTCTTTTCAGTTGTCATATTGTGTGTTGTCTGTTTGTCAGTGTCCTGCACTCTGCATCTTGTGCTTTCATAGCCCCTGATGCAGATTGCAGGTCCAGTTCTCTGGTTCAGTCTCCCTGTTGCTCTCTGACATTGGATTTTGCCATGTGCAAACAGTGGGGTTGCCCTTCTCAGGACAAGTGCTCCATTTGTCACAGGTCCAGTTGGGGGCGCTCAGGGGTTCAAGGGTTTCCTTTCTGTCCTTTAATTTCTTGTTCTCTCCTATCAATTATCTAGACGTATTTGTGTCTAACAAACCTAAGCACTAGCATACATGTCACCCTGTGTCAAGTCCACCATCGTTTTTTTTCTGTATTTGTCAGCAATCCTGGATAGACTTGTCAGAGTGTCTGTGTCCCCTTCTGAAGAGCATAGGTGGTACATACTATACAATATCATCACACGGGAATTAGGCTGACTGAGAAACTGACTAGTGGGGAAATACATAAAGCCAAGTAAATCTGTGTTGGCCAGAATTTAGATTACATGACCACCTAATTAGAAAGTAGCCAGGAGTTTCAGATAGAAAGAAATAACTAATTAAGGTAATAGTAGCCAACTTATATATACTAAGAAGATAGTTACATAGTGAGTGTGAAATTTTTTTTACCTGTTTAACAGAGCACATGGCGAAACCTTCTAAGATTCTACAAATGTGATGGGTCTTCTAATATAGACATTTCTTGGATAGCTTTGGACATTTTGACTAATGCTATGGGACTAGACACATGATAATAGGTTAAACTGCATTGACCTTACTGGCTATAACTATGCTAGCATGATTATAACTGGAGTCTCAGAACACGTCTAGTGATATCCTTATGAGAGACCAAATACACAGTCAAATCATAGCTGTAATCCTTACCTAAGCTGGAGTTTACTGTTTTAAATTAACCGGACTTTACATAAGACTTAAATACCACTTTGTAGGCTCAATGGCAACGCGGCAATGTACTATTGGAAACACTATCAGATAAATTCCTTCTTATACAGTGTAAAGTCTTTAAAATATCAGATTATCTGATTGTCACAGTGTGGCAAGGATTGAATGGATTAATTGATTTGCTTACATATGATGTTCTTTGATTGCAGCTGAAAATGCTGTTATATCAGTCAATGATTTAAAATGACACATTAAACAGTTTCGCCTTTAGCAATCTAATCTAAAAGGAAATATTGAGATATGTTATAGTAAGTTATTTGCATACTATGTGAGGATTTCTGTACGGAAAATCTGCGACATCTTACAATATGCAGTAATAAATGTTAATGGGGTTTTCTAATCTACAACATTCCCATTGGCACATTTCTGTGGTTACCTGCAAAGGGAGAAATCTGTAGCACATCTTCAGCTAAAACCACAGGTAATTGTCACAGCAGTTAGAGCGCTGTGACTTCCCAGGTTTTGGGTTCGGATCTGGGGTGTCAATGCTGGGCAGTACGTGCTCTGTGTCATTGGTGTACTGGTCAACGAGGGAGTAACATGTCCTTTCGGTTCCAGTGCTGATACGCTGACTGGGGTGTCTTTCTGGTTCTTTTTAGCGTATTTTAGGTGGCTTATACAGGGGATGCCAATTATACTTCCTGTGTTCTAGCCAGTGTACTGTGGCTCTGGGTTTTGTGCTCGAAGGTTCTGTACTCAGTTGTTCTGTTCTAAGAAGTTTAGTGTCCAGTTCTTAGTGGTTCAGCATTCCGTGGCAGTGTCATTTATTCATCTTAAACTGGTTCCCAGCTTCTCTCCCATAGTTAGGTCACCCTTCTCAGGGCGAGTGCTCCGCTTGAGTAGCCAGTCAGGTCTGGGTGATTCAAATGGTACTTTGTTTCCAAAATCACTATTACAAGTAATTGTCCATTTCAGTCACCTTCATTTGACTACAGATATCTGGTTATCAGTCCTCTGGTGTGACCTGTGCTTGGTTCTAAAATTAATTGTCTTCAGAAACATTGTCTGGTCTGGTCATATGTGACAGTAATACATACAAATTTTGCAGTGCAGAGATAGAATCACTTGAAGTTATTGACCCAAAGCTCATATTCTGATTTCTGTCAGATCCATTGTTGTCTTAGAGTCCTTACGTGGGTTCAAATCACCAAATAGAAGATATCCTTCCAACCTGATTTAATTAGTAGCAATAATGTGTGTATATATGGGAACATCAATATGGCACCTGACAAAGATCCAAAGAGGACGTGTTAATATTAGAATCTTCCAAGAGAGCAAATCTAGACTTTTGGCCTTTAACTCCAAGCACCTGTATCTCTGCTTGGAGCAAAATGGTTACATTTGTAATATACTATGTGCCTCATTTATCAAAACTGTCTAAAAAAAACCCTCGCTTTCATTTCTTAAATTCCTCTGGTAAAATGAAAGTTGCACTTTAATTGGTTGCTAATGGTGACAAAGACAGTTTTTCTTTAGACCGTTTTGATAAATGAGGCCCAATGTGATACTTACAGGCATAAAGCTATGCATTGTACCCAAATATGATGAACTACATAAGTAATAGTCCGAAACCCTTTGACCCCAGTGCCTGTGATCCAGAGACTGTTGCAATGTAATACTATGGTCTTTCTTTCTTTTCTAGATTTACTTGGAATATCATTAAAGAGATATTCCAGCCAGTAACACTTTTCACCTATACAAAGGTTAACTGCTCAATTCAGGGTCTATGGCATGGATAGAAACAGCCTAGCACTTTGCTTTGCTGATTCCTTTATTGCCATAGACTTTGATTGGAGTAGCAGGGTGCATGCTCAACCACTGTTCCATTTAAGTTGTCGAACCATAGTCTTGTAGCTGGTGAGAAGAAGAATGGGGAGCTCCTGTTCTGGTTTTCAGTGGGTGTTCAACCAGTGGGATACCCACTGATCTAGCATATATCACCTATCCAATGGATAAGTGATAAATGATTATGGCCGAGATACCCTTTTGATTAGAAAATCTTTATTTAGGAGGAAAAATGTGTTGATATTTTAGTTATAAGTCATATTATTTATGTGTTATGCATTATGACACCAAATAATAAGGTTTTATTGAGTTAGTTTTAATGATTTGGTAGTTTAAATTACTTTGTGGCTACAATAGTATGGTAGTTTTGTGCCACAGAATAAGCTTTGCACACATAAAATACATTCTTAAATGCAAAGTTCAATTCTATAGAAGCATAGGAAATTTCATTCATCTGAAGAACATAATTGTTTCATGACAGATTCATTAACAAAATGTATGTAATTAATACATCCGAAATGTATAAATTGTTTATGCATAACCACATTTTTACGCTTTTAAAGTTCTGGCAACTTCAAATCCGTGTTCATTTCACTTCCCAAATGCAGATTCTGCTCTGCTCTTGGCTTTTCCCTGGTGCCATTTGGAACTCAACGACAATTGCCTCCAACTCTGCTAAAGCCTATAACTGAAGCCAAGAGGAACTGAACTGAAAATACAGCATTCACAAACTAATCTCTTCATTTATAGGGATATCGCAGAATGATATTGATGATATTAAATGGCACACAAGATTTTATTAAACATACCTATAGAGATTATGATATACATTCTTAGTATTATTATTGTGAATGCAAGCTGCAAATTTGGATAACCTTTCTTCAGAAAAAACAAATTGCCATTATAAATGTTACCTCTCATTGCCTCCTCCAAGACTTCTCCAGAGCAGCACCGATCCTCTCGAATGCACTGCAAAGGCTATCCGGGCAATCTAGGACTCACAAAACGTCAGGAGTGCTCTAAAAACGCACCTCTTCAGGGAGGCATACCGCATCCCCTAAACAAACCCCTTTGTACGCCACCTGATAACATGCTCCCTGACCTACTAACTGCAATCCCTGCTAGCCACCATCAAATGCCCCTGCAGTCATACCGATCCTGGCGTCACACGGCTAAATGCCTGACCATTGTTTATGTGTATACCATCCCTCACTCTCCAGCTCGCCATACCGTGCACATCTCCAGCCCCTTTACCTTCTGTATCACCCCATTATTTGTAGTATGTAAGCTCGTTGGAGCAGGACCCTCACCCCTATTGTTTCCATCAGCTGATTACTATGTAACCGTGGTTCTGTATTGTTTGTATTTTTTGTCTTTCTGTATTCCCCCTGTCTATGTAAGCACTGCGGAATATGTTGGCGCTATACAAATAAAGATTACTATTTTTATTATTATTAAAGGGAACCTGTCAACACTTTTTACCAATATAAACGAAGAACAACTCTACAATAATGATCCCTTCTTTTTCACAATAGTTCTCATTTGCCAGTCGATAAAAGCATACCTTAAAAAGTCCAGGTTGAAATTTTCCCTTACGGCATGCAAATGAGGCAGAGCGGTCTACTTCGACGTTTTGTAAGTGCTGTGACATCATCAACAGGCACATGTGCAGGTGATCTTTCCCTATTGTGAGCAGAATGACTGGTTGACTCATGGCACATGTGAGACTTTGAGGGACTGTGTGCATGTCACAGGATACAAGAGGGGTGGACCCTTTGGCAACACAAGCAGCTAGCAGAGATGGCCCAGCCCAGCCACCTGTCTGCCTCATTTACATGCCATGCGGGAGATCATTAAACTGGAATTATTCAGGTATACTTTTATCAACAGGCAAATTAAACCTATTGTAGGAGAGAAAGGATCATTATTATTGTACTGCTGTTCTTACTTTACATTAGTAAAACGTGCTGACAAGTTTCCTTAAAAAAATTGAGCACTTAGTGCTAGGCTCTCCCAGGTCATCACAAGGCGTGGCAACGGTTCACCCTGAGAACATCTCATCATCAGGGGATTCCTTAAAAAGTAACTGCAGTTTTTACAAATTTTGACACGTCAGAGCAACATGTCAAAAGTGCTGAGCAGTAGGGGTCCTGCTGCTAAGACCCCCACTAATATATGATAATAAATGAATGCTGTGGCCCTTTTGCAGTCCTCTCTGCCTGTTGGCTCCTCTCAGCAGCTGAAGACGAATGCATAGAGGTCTATAGAAGATGTCTACAGACCTCTATGCATCTGTCTTCTACTGCCAAGAGGAGCCAGAAAGCAACGAATACAGTCGAAGGGGCATAGCACTTCAGTGAGTGATGCAGCCCCCTATTAGTGGGAATCTTCACAGAGGGACCCCGACAGATCAAAACTTTTGACATGTTGCTCTCAAATGCAAAAGTTTGTAGAAAATGCAGTTACTCTTTAAACTAAAAGGGATTATAATATAAAAGGGTTGTCAACTTTAGATAATTATCTAAAGTAGACAACCCTTTTCCTCTCTAGAGGGGCACACAGTAGTAAGTTCTCTTGCTGACAACTAGAAAATTATATTAAAGGGGTGGTCTCGCGAAAGCAAGTGGGTCTATACACTTCTGTATGGCCATATTAATGCACTTTGTAATGTACATCGTGCATTAAATATGAGCCATACAGAAGTTATTCACTTACCTGCTCCGTTGCTAGCGTCCCCGTCGCCATGGTTCCGTCTAATTTCGGTGTCTTCTTGCCTTTTTAGACGCGCTTGCGCAGATCCGTCTTCTCCCTTCTTCTCCCTTCGGCTCCGCTCGGCATTTTGGCTCCGCCCCCTTGTACGCATCATCGCGTAGCTCCGCCCCATGACGTGTGCCGGTTCCAGCCTCCTGATTGGCTGGAATCGGCACATGACGGGGGCGGAGCTACGCGATGACGCGAAAAGGGGGCGGAGCCAAAACGCCGATGCTTCCAAGACCAGCCGAAGGGAGAAGATGCATCTGCGCAAGCGCGTCTAAAAAAGCAAGAAGACACCGAAGTTAGACGGAACCATGGCAACGGGGACGCTAGCAACGGAGCAGGTAAGTGAATAACTTCTGTATGGCTCATATTTAATGCACGATGTATATTACAAAGTGCATTAATATGGCCATACAGAAGTGTATAGACCCACTTGCTTTCGCGAGACCACCCCTTTAATGCTAGGTCTAAAAAAAAATATTAATGCTGTGGCTTAAAAGCAACTTTTGATTTTGCAGTGGTCACAGTAAAATGCTTTCTATTATTTGGGCACAACATGATAATATTATGTAGCCTGAAACCAGGAGAAAAACTGTCTAAAGGTACTTTTACATGGACCGATAGTCGCCCGAATAATGAGCGAGTTCAGGCAACTATCGGCCCTTATACATACAGCCAACAACAGCGCATTGAGCGATAAGTTGCTCAGTTGTTGCTAATCGTTTAATTTCAGCTCACTGAAAAGGAACGACTACTGAGTGTTTTTTCGTTCAGTGTTAGCAGGAGTCGCTCAATATATGAGTGACTGCCTATTTACTGGGAATGGAGGTGGGTGGCTGGAACGATCCCTGGCCTGATCCACCTCTATTCACTTAAATAAATATCATAAAACACAGGAGTAATAGTTGCTGGTGACGCTGTCAGGCCCAAATACGCACGACAGTGTTAGCGTATAAAGGTTAGAGATGAGCGGACGTGCTCGTTTAGAGCAATTACTCGAACGAGCATCGCTTTTTTCGAGTAACTGCCTACTCGGGCAAAAAGATTCAGGGGGCGCCAGGGTGGAGCGGGAGTAGCAGGGGGGAACAGGAGGGGAGCTCTCTCTCTCCCCCCCCCCCCCCCCGCAACCCCCCACTCCACCCCGGCGCCTCCCGCATCTTTTCACCTGAGTAGACAGTTACTCGAAAAAAGCGATACTCATTCGAGTAATTGCTCTAAGTCCGCTCATCTCTAATAGAGGTACGTTATGAATATTATATTGGGGGTTGCTACTTTGCTTAATGCCCATGATTTAATTATCTATTAAAATGACCTTGCAATATATAAAATGTAACTTAACCAAAATAGGATTATCATATATGTAATTATCTGCGATAAATTGCTAAAAGTGATAAATGAAGTTCATGATTTTTGGTGATCTGAGCTGATTTCCATCTTGACAAATCACACTGTCTCTAAGCACATTTGTTGAGCATGGACTCTAAGAAGACACTTGTGCTACATAAATGGCGGGATAAGATTACAAGAACATAGTAAATGTATTTTAGTTTCTAACACAGTTGGTGCAACCCTCCATCTTCCATTTGCAGTCTCCGTATCTTATCCCGTTCAGTCTTCTATTGTGTTCTTGCAAAGATCTAAGAAGTGGAATTTTTTTTTTCCCCTCCAGTCCGCATCAAAGTTGGGACTTTGTTAGGGATTCCTGCTATAGGCATCTGCTACCCCATTTCACAGGGGGCTCAAGAGGAGAGGGCTGCTGTGTGGCTGAAAAAGACTCTCATTCACTTTGGAACTGCCAGCCTTTACTTCGCTGTCACACTGTCAAGCTCAATCAGAAGGCAATGAAAGTGATATAGCAGCTAAGCTTTGCAGTCTAGCCTTAGAACAAAGGGAGTCTCGGAGCCTGGTACAGATTTCACATTCAATTTAACTCTTTGGAAAAGGATTTCAGGAGATACATAGTCAAGAGTTGAAAAAATAAGAGTTGGGGCTACTATAAAAGCTAAAAGTATTATCCTGGCTTAGATAAGCTACAAAGATAGGTTGATACTATTTTCTACCATAAACCACATTAGCCGGCATTACACGTTGAGCTTTCTTTCCTCGTTAAGTTGCAAGGAGATTTGAGAGGAGTTTAACAGCTACATGAAATGACTCTTTCATGATTTTAGCTTCAACAGTCATTTTAGTAGTACAAGGTGCATGAATAGCAAAGACCCAAATCATGTTGTTCAACAAATCTGGAATTAGAGGGTTAGTCTCAGTTTACTTATTAAGAATTTAGTTGAGTAAAGGATTTTAAGGCTCAGCCCTTTGTGTAGGTGACAATGAAGCACATCAACACTAGAAATTTTTTTTTTTGGAGTTCAAAAACACTAAGACGTGTTTCAACTACGGTGCTAGGGTAAAGAATATATTTTTAGTTTACTATAATATTTTCCATACATAGGACAAAACTATATATCGTTGACTTTCTATAAAAGATATAGAAATCCTATATGCATAACAAAAAAGTATAGTTTTTATAACTGATACCATGCAACTCTTAAAAGGGACATATTCTGTGCTTAAAAGGAAAATTTTCATTTACAAAAAAGTTCTGAAACATTATTTATGCTACTTATTAGAGTTTTATTGGGCCATATTCACACTTGTAAGCCTTCGTTTAGGGGTCCATCAAGCTTTTTAGTAATTTTAATGGCAAGAGTAGTGGCAAGCAAATGGGGTCCATCCGTGATCACTAGATGCTTCTTATAATAGGTCTGTTACAGCATCATGAAGAAAGCAATGGTGCAACTGTTAACAGAGTCTACTGTAATTTGCTAGTTGGAAGGGTGGCTCAAGGCAACCTATACACAAGTGTTTGAGATATACTAGAGCAACATAACAACAAATGTAAAGTATAGAAATGTTTCTTTGAAGTATTGGAACTCTGATTTTAACTCAAAAATTGGCTGTATATGTTATTGCCATGTCTGTGTATATGGTACTTAAGCTGCTACCCACATTTCAAAAATGTGTTAATTGGTTTGTTATGAAACTGGCACTAGTAATTGTATGCATTGATTAGAAGTAAGGTTTTTATGAAGACATATTATTATTATGAAGAACAAACTGGTCAGACTTATATAGCCCTGTTCTAAGATATTATTTTGCCTCAGATAGTCTTTTCTTGAATGTAGTTGAAGATTTAGGCATCTTAAGTATTATATTTGACTATTTGGCTATCTGATTTGTCAAATTTTTTAAGGGTTCCTATTTCTGTGGTCAGAAACCCCTCTACAGTCAACCCTAAACAGTAGACATCTTACTGACTTTTCTAACAGGTTTAGTAATGACACCCTCAGCTTTAACAGACATAGGAGTCATTTTGTATATATAAGTGGTACAAAAATTTAGCTCCCCTCATGGGGGTTATAGTTAAACAAATAGTAATTTATGGCAATCGGCCTAGTATTGCTACAAATGACTCTCTTATTCCTAGTAGCTAAAGTTTAATAATCAGAAAAGCCCTCATATCATAAATGCTTTAATGATTACAATGTATAGCTTCAAAGGAGAAATCCTGAATGCAAATTATTCTTTATTTTTGCCCCTTTGCACCACCATGCAATGTGGAAAAGCAAAGGCCATTATTATATCTGCTTATTAAAATACTTTAACTCAAAGTTGCATTTCCCCCAACTCTGTCCCCATATCTTGCTTATTATGCCAATTCAAAAAGAGATTTTTAGGGGTTGGTCAAGCTGTTTTTATTCATTATCACTAAATAT